>NC_079197.1:64560802-65160802 GCF_029499605.1 Hyla sarda | reverse complement strand
TACAGGATTGTTCTCTATTAATATTTATACCTGCAAATAGCGCATATCACAGGAACATATGGACTTGCTTTAATCAGCATACATTTACCAGCACGGCATATCCATTTTCAAAGAACTATGATATTTCTGTTTCAGGACATTAATTCATCTTTTTTGGTACACCGGAATTATGGGACACCCATTATATTTTTTATCACTTTCATACAAGCCATTATCCAAAAAGATTTCGATTGTGCAGATTTTCTTTTACAGGTGGATGTATTCATGTACACAGGTTACTCATGCTTTATAGAGCTATCATATAATATGTGGGAAGCCTATCAGGCTGAATTTGTGGGAGGGGCTTTGGCTATTTAACATCCATCGGCCCTCTGGGCGTATGCTGGGTTGGCGAAATTGCGGGGGTTCTTTTGTTGCGTACGCTGGGTCAGGTGTGTGGTGGTGCAGGTAAGTGCCGGGTGACCGGCAGGTTTCTTTTACTGGGGCCCTGGTCTGTTGCATATTGCTCCCCTCGTTTGGCGGGCAGGCTCCGGCACCCAGCGTGTTATGTAGGCGGCGGTCCGTCGGTGCAGCGCGTGCCCGGGCTGGCCGCAGTGAACACGGCCTCTGGATCCAGCGGCAGCTGGCGGCATGGCAGGCGCGGGGAGACGCGACCCACGTGGGTCTCCCTGTGCCGGCGTCTCACGTGTAACACGGGGCTCTGAACGGGCGGAGTCACAGCATGCCAGTGAGCCGGCGGTATAGCTCCACGGATGGCCAGCAGGTGGTGCTGGAAAAAAAAAATGTGTGTGAGGAAATGTGTTAGGCTTACAGAGTGTATTGGTACCATGCAGTAATAAGGGGCTGGCTCATGGTGCACCAGTGTCAGGCCACAGTTCCTGACACATGCACTGTCGCAGACAAGGGGCAGCTTGTAAGTTAATAATACTATAATCCATATTACTGTGGCTTCAGTTTAGGGGGGGGGGTGGTCATGCATATCGGGGTACCGGGTCAGAGGCTTGGGGTAGTCAAGTAATTAGTGGGGTTGGGGTAGTTTCAGGCATAGGGGGGGGGGGCTAGGGGGTGCCAGCATGTATGGGTCAGAGGTGGTAGGTGGCGCGTAAACCATATGGTTAGAACACTGTTAGTTTCTCTTGCAGATTAGGTGGGCTGTATCCAGTTAGGTGGTCGTTACGTTCCTGGTCATTGCAAACTTGGCTACGGTCAGTACCAACCGTACGGCGGTTGTTCATGTTATTTATTCACGTTTCACGGTGGTCATCACTTTCGCTAGCAGACGCTAGTTCACGTCATTTCAGTCAAATGCTCCTGTTACATTAGTTAATGTTACGCACTGCTGCTGTTACACATAGGCCCTGAATCACTGTATATCTGACTCGACATGTCAGATAGGGTTCAAGGCGTCATTGCTTCTGTCACGCATACAGAGCATTTCGTTTACACGTGTAGTGGTCACTGCGATCTTGACTCTTCTTCAAGGGTGACCACTTGCCTGCGGTGGTTGCTGACACGTCTTCAGAGCCATCGCTAGTTAGTTAGAAACGGTGCACACTGTAATCTTGACTCGCAGTCAGGAGGTGTTCACGGTTTAATTATTCATGACTATATTCATGCACACGTTCTCGGTCAGACACACGGTCAGGCCTCGTTTCAAACTATTCAGGTGGTACTCTGCGTCGCACTGGCACTACGGTCAGCACTCTTGGGTTCGGCCACATTGCACGGGCAGTCATCTGCAGCTGTAAGCTAACATTAAGTATGTATTCGGTTGTTTGTAGGGTTACAGTCGATTTGCTGTTCGTTTCAGGCGTCTTACTGTTGTGTTACAGTGGTGGTAAGGTCAGTCAGTACTCAGCAAGGGGGGTACACGTTTCTCATATCTGGTGACTCACGATTTTTCCCCGTCACCCGTTACGGCCCGGACAGGTCATGTCTCACGTGTCAGACATAGAGGACCCGATGTCCATCCCTGATACACCAGCTAGAAGCTCCGTGCGAGGGACGCCCTCCTCTGCAGCTTACAGGGCTTGGACGATCCCCAAGTTGATGGAGGAGTTGCGCAAGAGGGCAATTCCATTTCCAGCAACCGCCCGAAAAGCAGAGTTGTACAAACTCCTCATGGCGGATCAGGGGGCTGGCGACAGTCAGGAGGGGACCTCGGGCCAGTCCACCCTCTCTGAACTGCATGCAATGATGACTTCCATGTTGGGCAGGCTGGATTCTCTGGAGAGAAGGGGCATTCAGGGGCCCCCAGCTCCAGCAGCATTGCAGGCGCCAACGCCTACACAGATGTCTGCCCCTGTTCCGGTAGGCAACCCAGGTAGGCGCTCTGGGCCACCAAGGGTGTCACCAGTCCATTTTGTCCCAGCGGCCCTGAGAAAGGACATACTGGAAGGGAAGGACATCAATTTGGCGGCCCTGTTGCTATCTGCCTTCGACGTTGAGGACACTAGAACGGTAGCGTGCGCTGACTTATCTGTTGTCCTTAAGAGTAAGGACACCAGGCTGAAACGGAAGCTAAATATCCACGAGTTTGTGATTGCCTTCAGCAAATACAGGGAGGTGATATGCTCAGCCAGGCCGGAGCGCAGAGAGGAGCTCGACCTGTATTTGCTGAGGGTTACTGAATACGCATACAAATACAATGGTACCCATTTCGATTATCATAGAAGTTTCTCAGCCATCGCAGCGGCGGCCTTCAGCCAAGATGGGTACCTCACGGACTGGAGCATCGAAGATTCACAGATGTTCTGCAGCCACTTTGCAAATCTCAAATTCCCCGCATGTGCCGCCTGTCAATCAATCACGCATACTACGGCGTGGTGTGTAGGGCTGGCTCAACAGGGCGAGCAGGGCGTCACCAGACCGTCCACTTCCACGGACAGTTTCAGCAGGTCCGCACCTTCCGTGGATAAGTTGGGCCGTCCAGTACACT
Organism: Hyla sarda; assembly: GCF_029499605.1. Taxonomy (NCBI): domain Eukaryota; kingdom Metazoa; phylum Chordata; class Amphibia; order Anura; family Hylidae; genus Hyla; species Hyla sarda. The sequence continues at coordinate 65,157,864 of NC_079197.1, read as the reverse complement.
ATCTCGGAGGCTCACAAATTTGTAACAACTATAACATGTCTTCGTGCAACTTCAGCAATTGCAGGTTATTACACGTCTGCTTCTACTGCTTCAGGGCACATCCGGGCTCTGCATGTAGGCAGAAAGGGCCAGCATGACTAGGCGGGGTACGTACCCCAGTCTTGGCCGCTCTGCTCGCGGATCACCCGGACCCAGATTGGGTCCAGTGGTTGATCAATAGTTTTGATAGAGGCTTCCACGCCGGCATGGTCACACTGCCGCAGGCCACATTTGAATGCGACAATCTGCTGTCTGCCGTAAACGATCCCGCTGTTGTCACTGAATTAATAAATGCTGAGCTAATGAAAGGTTATATGATTGGCCCCTTGTTAGTTTCTCCATTCAGGTCTTGGAGGGTCAGTCCGGTAGGGATTGATAACAGGCAAGTTCAATGGGAAAAAGAGACTGATATTTGACTTGTCGGCTCCTCATGGGTCACTTGTCCCCAGTATCAACTCTCTCATTCCATCCGAGGAGTTTAGCATGCATTATTCTTCCATAGACCAGGCTATTCAGGTCATCTTGGCGCTCGGCCCAGGGACTTGGATGGCGAAGGCGGATATCACTGATGCCTTCAAGTTGCTGCCATTGCACAGGGACCAGTGGCAATGGTTTGGGCTCAAATGGCAGGGGGCATATTATTTTGCTTCCAAGTTGACTTTCGGATGCAAGAGCAGCCCGTGGCTGTTTGACCAACTGGCCCAGGCATTGCACTGGCTGCTGGTTAATGTCTCTGGATGCAGCCAGGTCATCCATTATTTGGATGACTTTCTTCTGCTCAGTCGCCCGAGGGAAGAGCCGGACCAGTTGGTCAGATTGCTGAAACTGTTCACTGATATTGGGGTGCCAGTGTCTCCCAAGAAAACGGTCGGTCCAACTAAGTTTCTCACCTTTCTGGGAGTAATCCTAGATTCAGTCGCAATGCAAGTCAGTTTGCCCACTGACAAACTCAACCGTATCAGAGACACTATCCACAAGTACACGGTCTCCCAGGTCACGACCAAGGGCGAGTTGCAGAGCTTGCTGGGAATGCTGGCATTTGCTATGCGAGCAATTCCGCAGGGCAGAGCGTTCGTATCCAGAATATTGTCTTTGCTGCATGGTGTCCCTCATCAACACAGTAGGGTTTGGTTAGATTGCCAAGCCCTGGCTGACCTGAACATGTGGGATAGGTTCATGGCACAATGGAATGGGACGGCTATGTTTGTCCCGCCAGCCTCCGAGTTGTCCCCCAAGATCTGCACCGATGCGTCATCTTCCACCGGTTATGGTGCAGTGTGGGTGGCGGGCCAATGGTCCAAGCAGGTATTGGCTCTGGCAGGCTTCAGCAGCACTTCGGCACTTTTTGAGGTTTTCCCCATTGTAGCAGCTGCAGTGACATGGGGCGACAAGTGGTCAGGGCAGACGGTGGAGTTTCAGAGTGACAATCAGGCGACAGTTGCCATAGTCAACAAGGGCAGTTCCAGGCATGCTACTGTCATGTCATTCATGCGCAGGCTAGTCTGGGTGTCCTTACAACACAACTTCAATTTTGTAGCCAGACACATACCGGGGGTAGACAACACGGCCGCAGATGCTCTGTCCAGGGCTAATTTCCATCTCTTTTCACAGGTGGCTCCGCAAGCAGACGCAGTAGGAACACAACCCCCTTGCCTGGCACAATTAATCTTGGACTGAATTATTACACACAGGTGGCCCGGGAGTTAATGTCGGACGCCTTAGCCCCCAATACCAGAAAGGCCTATCATGCAGCACACGACACCTTTAGGTCATATCTGTCGCAACATAGCATCCCCTTTTCTTACGACACCACTATCATTCTATCTTTCATCGGTTTCTGCCACTCTTCTCTGCACCTGTCTCATAGCACTATTAAATCTTACCTTTCGGGCATTCAGCATTTCATTTCTTTATCCCACCCAGACAGGCTATCTATCCTATCATCTCAGGCTGTCAAGGCTGCGCTCAGAGGGGTGGTGGCTCGTAGCGCCACAGCGACAACTCTCAGGAAACCGATCAGCGGCGAGCTGTTCCGAGCCATGTCTGACGCATTAGCCAATAACCCGTTTGGCTTCGAGCGCAGTCTGATAATCAAATCTGCCATTTATCTAGCCTTCTATGGCTTCCTCCGGCCGGGTGAATTTTCATGTGCCAGGCGGGGAGCGACGCATCCACAGAAGGCTCATTTAAGGTGGCAGGGTTCTTGGTTCGAAGTTTCACTGTCCGTCACAAAAACTTGCAGGTGGGGGGCGGTGGTTAAGTATTTTCCTTCAGGCAACAACTGGTGCCCGGTGGCGGTGTTGGCACAACTGGTTGAGTTCCTCCATGATAAGCCTCCGGAGTCGCCACTGTTGCCTTTCGGTGGGGGTGCTCTTACCACTTCTCTTTTCAAATCGCATGTCCGCACGCTGCTTGGCAATTTAGGACACAACCCCAGAGAGTTCTCAGGTCACTCATTTCGCATAGGAGCAGCATCGGCGGCCTCCAGGCACAAGGTGCCTGTACATGTCATCCAGAAGTTGGGGAGGTGGCGTTCTGATGCATATACCACTTATGTCCCAGATCCCTCAAGGGAAATGGCAGAGGCATTTCAATTTTTGGCATTATAAATAAATGATACTTAATTACCCTAACTGGTGGTGTATTTTTGCCCTCTATAGGCGGACCCTCGACGCGGTTTTCAGGCACACCTCAACCGCTGTTCTATGTTATAAGTAGAGTTTTGTGTTAGGTCTTGGTAAATCTAGTTTCTTGCAGGTGGCCTTGGCAGGAGATAACAGGTAAGCCCATACACGGTTCAAAGTCCTGACCACAAGTGGGAAGCCTATCAGGCTGAATTTGTGGGAGGGGCTTTGGCTATTTAACATCCATCGGCCCCTCCCTCTGGGCGTATGCTGGGTTGGCGAAACCCACCCTCCTCACCCTTTTCTTCATCACCATACATAAGGGAATGCCCTCTATAGGCGGACCCTCGACGCGGTTTTCAGGCACACCTCAACCGCTGTTCTATGTTATAAGTAGAGTTTTGTGTTATGTCTTGGTAAATCTAGTTTCTTGCAGGTGGCCTTGGCAGGAGATAACAGGTAAGCCCATACACGGTTCAAAGTCCTGACCACAAATATGGTTTGTCGTTTTTTGAGCTGCTGTATGTTAGACATATTCTTGTATCATATGTCAATTCAGCTAGCCACAATCCACAAATGAAATTCATTTACAACAGCTGTAGTGGTCCATTGTGATATTTTAGACATTTTTATTATTGTAATTTTATTATAGCGCTACCGTAGGGCCCTGCGGGAAACGCTCCATGCAAACATCCAATATTTTCATACTTATTAAATTCTTTTATATAAACCATTTTAGTTTTTTTCAGTCTATTTGATACCAGACATCCACCATTGAATCTATTTAGATATTTGGACTGAGGACTAATATTCTTCTTTTTTTCCCCCCTAATTTACAAATATGTTTAAATTTCTGCCACCAGTTGATTTAAAAGAAAAAAGGTTTTCACTGGGTACCCCATTAAGGACCAAGTGTTTTTCCACTTTCATTTTTTCCTCCTTACCTTTTAAAAATCATAACCCTTTCAATTTTGCACCTAAAAATCCATATGAGGGCTAATTTTTTGCGCCACCAATTCTACTTTGAAATGACATCATTCATTTTACCCAAAAATCTACGACTAAATGAAAAAAAAATCATTGTGCGACAAAATTGAAAAAAAAAACACCATTTTGTAAATTTAGGGGGCTTCTACGCAGTAAATTTTTCGGTAAAAATGACACTTAATCTTTATTCTGTAGGTCCATACAATTAAAATGATACCCTACTTATATAGGTTTGATTTTGTCGTACTTTTGGAAAAAATCATAACTACACGCACGGAAATTAATACATTTAAAATTGTCCTGAGGGCTCATATTTTGCGGTGTGATCTGAAGTTTTAATTGGTATCATTTTTGTTTTGTTCAGACTTTTTGATCGCTTTTTATTCCTTTTTTAATGGTATAAAAAGTGACTAAAAATACTTGGAATTTGTTTGCACGTACGCCATTGACCGTGCGGTTTCATTTACGATATATTTTTATAGGTCGGACATTTACACACGCGGCGATACCACATATTTTCATTTTTATTATGTTTATATATTTTTTATATGGAATTTGGGAAAAGGGGGGTGATTTAAACTTTTAATAAGGAAGGGGTTAATGTGTGTGTTTTTAAACTTTTTGAACTTTTTTTTGACTTTTAGTCCTCTTAGGGGACTTTTACTAGGAATCATTAGATTCCTCATACAGATCAATATGGTTCCATAGAACCATATTGATCAGAGTGCTCTGATCTCCATTGATAAAGCCTGGCCCTGCCAGGCTTTATCATTCAGAGCACCGGAGCTGCTGCAACAGGAGAGGTAAGCCCTCCGACTATTTCCACAGTGGATCGTCCCCCTGCGATCGCACTGCAGGGGGGCGATCCACCCCACTGGACCACCAGGGACAGTATAAAGGCAGCTTTAGATGCCGCTGTCAGCTTTGACAGTGGCGATCTAAAGGGTTAATAGCCGGCCGCAGCGTTCGCCGCATGTCTGCTATTAGCGCCGGCCCCCAGCTACAGGAATCAGCTGGGGGCCGGCCGGTATGATGCAGGCTCGAGTCAGGAGCCCGCGTCATACACCGTTAACGGCCATTGGACGAGCATAGACATCTATGGTTGTTAACAGGTTTAACACACTTCCCCTTTCTGCTACCTCATTAATTAGGCCACAGGTGGAGCTTTCTCCAGGGTTAGCTAGGGAAATACAACCTTTTCTTGCCACACTGTCACATATCCCCCCCCTCTGCTCAGAACACCGAGAAGGAGCACTTGTATTCAAAAGAGTCAATAATTCAAATCAGTTGGACTTGTGCTTGGGCACATGGTCAATAGGGATACCCGTAAAATATTTTTTTGTTCCATAATGGACAATATTGCAGTGTCTTGACAGGCTGTGTAGACAGGTTTTATGTTACATAGCCTGTCAAGACACTGCAATATTGTCCATTATGGAACAAAAAAACACTCTTATCCTTATTGACGATGTGCCGAAGCACAAGTCCAACTGATTTGAATTATTAAAAAGACAAGAGGTTTTTTGGATCTACAAATGCGGTTCATTACAACCACAGGGACTTAATGAAATCTCAGAGACCATCGTAGCTTGATCCAGATGTTCTCTCTCAGTTCCCCCTTTATATATTTCCCTCCATAGATGCCACATACATATTCTCCCATATATATACTCATTCCACACACATTAATCACCCATACCCATCGCTCACCATTTCTACTCCCTTCATACCAAGGTCATTTGGTTATATATATATATATATATATATATATATATATATATATATATACGTAGAAAAAGCGCAGCACTCATCAAATACATGAAAAAGTTCTGAGTTTATTGGCTCACATAGCAGCAACGTTTCTGTCCTACCATAGGACCATTTTCAAGCTTAGTGACACAACTCAAGTAGGGGGTTTAAATTCCCAAACACATGTGAACAATCAATTGCATAATAAGTGTAAACAATTATCGGAATAAAGTGCATAAACTGTATCAACATATCACAATAAAATCAGTGCAAGCGATATTATAAGTGTAACATTGTATTACATAAGGTGCATATCATAAAGTGCCGCGTGGGTTAAAAACAGGCTTGAAAATATCATAATGCATATAATCATCCACAAATAACATCAGCTGACAGTAATAATTAATAACTCGTTATGGAGATACCTGTGGGATGCTTCTCAGCAGCATGGCGCCTACAGCATGGGACGCCGAGAACGGCGTTCCCTGCTCAGAGCAGCCGAGTTCCGGTCAAGTGATCATATCACATGACCAGAGCCGTTCACATGTTACTGTGGTCATGGAACCCACGGACGCTAAAGCCTGCGCTCGTGGGTTACATGAGACCTAGAGGGAGAACAGTATAGAGTGTGAACAGCATCTCAGCAGTGGACCAAAACGATTCCCAATATGAAAAGAAAATTTAACCCCTTAAGGACCCAGCCATTTTACACCTTAGGACCCGGCCATTTTTTGCACATGTGACCACTGTCACTTTAAACATTAATAACTCTGTAATGCTTTTAGTTATCATTCTGATTCCGAGATTATTTTTTCGTGACATATTCTACTTTAACTTAGTGGTAACATTTTTTGGTAACTTGCATCCTTTCTTGGTGAAAAATCCCAAAATTTGATGAAAAATTTGAAAATTTTGCATTTTTCTAACTTTGAAGCTCTCTGTAATGAAAATGGATATTCCAAATATTATTTTATTCACATATACAATATGTCTACTTTATATTTGCATCATAAAATTGACGAGTTTTTACTTTTGAAAGACATCATAGGGCTTCAAAGTTCAGCAGCAATTTTCCAATTTTTCACAAAATTTCCAAAATCACAATTTTTACGGGACCAGTTCAGGTTTGAAGTGGATTTGAAGGGTCTTCATCTTAGAAATACCCCACAAATGAGCCCATTATAAAAACTGCACCCCCCAGAGTATTCAAAATGACATTCAGTCAGCATTTTAACCCTTTAGGTGTTTCACAGGAATAGCAGCAAAGTGAAGGAGAAAATTCACAATCTTAATTTTTTACACTCGCATGTTCTTGTAGACCCAATTTTTGAATTTTTACAAGGGGTAAAAGGAGAAAATGTATACTTATATTTGTAGCCCAATTTCTCTCGAGTAAGCACATACCTCATATGTCTATGTAAAGTGTTCGGCGGGCACAGTAGAGGGCTCAGAAGGGAAGGAGCGACAAGGGGATTTTGGAGCGTACGTTTTTCTGAAATGGTTTTTGGGGGGCATGTTGCATTTAGGAAGCCCCTATGGTGCCAGGACAGCAAAAAATCCCCACATGGCATACCATTTTGGAAACTATACCCCTTGAGGAACGTAACAAGGAATAAAGTGAGCCTTAATACCCCACAGGTGTTTCACGACTTTTGCATATGTAAAAAAAAATTTAAAAAAATTTCAATAAAATGTGTGTTTCCCCCCAAATTTCACATTTTTGCAAGGGTTAATAGCAGAAAATACCCCCCAAAATTTGTAACCCCATCTCTTCTAAGTATGGAGGTACCCCATAAGTTGACCTGAAGTGCACTATGGGCGAACTACAATGCTCAGAAGAGAAGGAGTCATATTTGGCTTTTTGAGAGCAAATTTTGCTCGGGGGCATGTCGCATTTAGGAAGCCCCTATGGTGCCAGGACAGCAAAAAATCCCCACATGGCATACCATTTTGGAAACTAGACCCCTTGAGGAACGTAACAAGGGGTACAGTGAGCATTTACCCCCCACTGGTGTCTGTCAGATCTTTGGAACAGTGGGCTGTACAATATTTTTCATTTGCGCAGCCCACTGTTCCAAAGATCTGTCAGACACTAGTGGGGTGTAAATTCTCACTGCACCCCTCATGACATTCTGTGAGGGGTGTAGTTTCCGAAATGGGGTCGCATGTGGGGTTTTTTTTTTTTTACGTTTGTCAAAACCGCTGTAACAATCAGCCACCCCTGTGCAAATCACCTTAAATGTACATGGTGCACTCTCCCTTCTGGGCCTTGTTGTGCGCCCCCAGAGCACTTTGCGCCCACATATGGGGTATCTCCGTAGTCAGGAGAAATTGCATTACAAATTTTGGGGGGCTTTTTTCCCTTTTACCTCTTGTCAAAATTAAAAGTATAGGGCAACAGCAGCATGTTAGTGTAAAAAATTTATTTTTTTACACTAACATGCTGGTGTAGACCCCAACTTCACCTTTTCATAAGGGGTGAAAGGAGAAAAAGCCCCCCCAAAATTTGTAAGGCAATTTCTCCCGAGTACGGCGATACCCCATATGTGACCCTAAACTGTTGCCTTGAAATACGACAGGGCTCCGAAGTGAGAGCGCCATGCGCATTTGAGGCCTGAATTAGGGATTTGCATAGGGGTGGACATAGGGATATTCTACGCCAGTGATTCCCAAACAGGGTGCCTCCAGCTGTTGCAAAACTCCCAGCATGCTTGGACAGTCGACGGCTGTCCGGCAATACTGGGAGTTGTTGTTGTGCAACAGCTGGAGGCTCCATTTTGAAAACAGTGGCGTACCAGACGTTTTTCATTTTTATTGGGGAGGGGGGCTGTGTAGGGGTATATGTAGTGTTTTTTACTTTTTATTTTATTTTGTGGTAGTGTAGTGTTTTTAGCGTACAGTCACACGGCCGGGGGGGGGGGGGGGTGTTACAGCGATTTTCCCGCTGCGAGTTTGAGCTGCCACGCAAAATTAGCTGCATCGCAAACTTGCAGCCTGATACTCACTGTAAGCCCCCTGTACATTCACAAGGGTGGGACCTCCAGCTTTTGCAAAACTATAACTCCCAGCATGCACAGTCTATCAGTGCATGCTGGTAGTTATAGTTTTGCAACAGCTGGAGGCACACGGGTTGGGAAACACTGAGTTAGGAAACAGACAATGTTTCCCAACCAGTGTGCCTCCTGTTGTTGCAAAACCACAACTCCCAAACATTCTCAGACATGCTGGGAGTAGTAGTTCGGCAACATCTTTAGAGCCAGATGTTGCCGAACTACAACTCCCAGCATGCTTGGAGTTGTAGTTTGCAACATCTGGAGGACTACAGTTTGCAGACCACTAATACAGTGGTTCCCAATCTGTGCCCTTCCAGATGTTGCAAAACTACAACTCCCAGTATGCCAAAACTGTCTAAGCATGCTGGGAGTTGTAGTTCTGCAACATCTGAAGGGCCAGATGTTACAGACCTACAACTCCCAGCATGCCTGGACAGTAAGGGCATGCTGAGGATGTGTAGTTTTGCAACATCTGGAAGGGCACAGTGGTCCCAAAACTGTGGACCTCCAGATGTTGCAAAACTGCAACTCCCAGCATGCCCAGATGCCAAGGGCTGTCTGGGCATGCTGGGAGTTGTAGTATACAGGGTCCCAATACAGCAATGCATGTCGCTTTACGGCGACGTGCATTGCTGTAAAGAGCCCGACCGCGGCTGAAGATCTACTCACCTGTCTCCGCCGCCGCCATCTTCCTCGCCGGGATCCGGGTCTTCAGGGACGAGGTAAGTACCGGGGCCGGTCCCCAGCACTCCCCCATCCCCCGCCGCGTCCTCCGGTCTTCCTCCCGTCCTCTCCGGACTTCCAGGGGCCGGGCAGGGCGGGAGGAAGTAACCGCCCCCCTCCCTGCGATTGGTCGGTTAACTAACCGAAGAATCGCAGGGGATCGGAGGAGGTGGCAGGCTTGCCACCTCGCTCCTAGGCTCCAGCATGGTCCTGGCTGTCTGTGACAGCCGGGATCATGCAAAATTACCGGGCGGTCGGGTCCCAGAGACCCGATCAGCCCGGTATTGCTGCAGATCGCAAGGGCGATTTCCCTTGCGATTTGCGGCGATCGCCGACATGGGGGGCCTACATGGCCCCCCTCGGCGTTTGCCCTGGATCCCTGCTGAAGGATTTCAGCAGGGATCCGCTTCCGATCTCCGCCGGGTGAGTGGCGGAGACCAGGAAAAGACATGACGTATGCATACGTCATGGGTCCTTAAGACCCAGGGTGTGATGACGTATGCATACGTCATGGGTCCTTAAGAGGTTAAGAAAAAGGCAAAGAATAATAATTTAGACTGGGAATGTTAGTAAGAATAGAAATGAGAAAAAAATATTGATAAAAAATAAAATAAACATAAAAAAAAATTTAAAATAAAATTGTAATAAAATAATACAGAAAATGCAACGAAAAATAAAAATTAAAAAAGAAAAAAAGAAAATGTAACTTTGTATTAAACTAGTATACAGTATATATTATGTTTTCTTGTATTTTTTACAAAGACAAAATTATGGCCATAGATCTAGGGTCACTCCCTGGTTTGTAGGGCGACCACGGATGGCCCCAGAAACCTGGTCATCAAACGAGGACACCAAAGGTTCATCCAACAAACCAGGGGCTCCGTTAGGAGTCCCAGATTCATAAGAGTCCCCACTACAGCCTAGATGGGAGTGTGCTAGCTATAAAGCAGCACTATTGACCCATACATAAATAAATATAGTCGGGCCATCACACCAATAATGGTGATATTGTTGGAGAAATATAAGAAAGAAAATTAAAAAAATAAAATAAAATGGAAACTAAACTACAACTAATTACCAAAATTAGAAAAAAGAAGTAAATTAGAATATATAAAAGGAATAAGACATGAAAATAAAGCGAATCTTGGGATTTATTGGTCCACATATGTAGGCGGTGTCCCCCACCCAATAAACATCTCCTCATCTAAGAATAACAATATATAATTTTGAAGACATAAAAATTCTTTAGAATAAACTTGAAGGCAGCCACACAGGCATCTTCCTCTTGTTGGTATTCTTTAAACTAAAACATAAAGAGAAAAAAAAGGGAAAATTAATATTTGTACAAACAACTATAGTTCATATCATAAATAGTACATATATATATATATATATATATATATATATATATATATATTCATATAAATCAGAGTTTTATCAAAATCCCAGCTGGGGCTGGTGGAGGATATAAGGAATAGAGCAATTATGCTCACAATCTATACGATGTTAAAATCAACGTTAAGACCTGCTGGACGAAGTGTATTCAATTGATGAATCCACCAAAACTCCCTTTGTTTTAAAAGGGCCAGTCTGTCACCACCCCTTTTAAGTTTGGGGACAGATTCCAATGCCATAAATTTAAATTCCTTATCACTGTGACCCACTTCAGTATAATGCTTTGAAACAGGAAGATCCATCCTGTGCTTCCAGATGCTGTATCTATGGTTGTTGATGCACACCTTGAGACTGCATGTGGTTTGACCCACATATAGCAGTCCACAAGGGCACACCAACACATAGACCACCCATCCGGAGTCGCACGTCAGAAAATGTCTTAACTCGTATTTTTTATCCAATGTGGGATGGATAAAGGTATTACCCTTCTGCATTAGAGGGCAATTTACACAAGTGAGGCAGGGAAAAGATCCTTTTTTCTGTGGCCCTAAGAAAGTTTGGTGGATAGGTTTATGTGAAGGAACTTCTGTTTTTACTAATTTTTCTCTTAAATTATATGATCGTCTATAAGACATAAGGGGGTTCACTTGGAACTCTTTGATATTTCTAAAGCTGTCTCTCAGGATTGGCCAGTGTTTATTCAAAATATTAGAGATGTGATTGCTATGTGCAGAGTAAGTGGAGATAAAGGGGATCCTGATGTTTTTAGTTCTTGTTTTAGGTTGAAGGATAGATTGTCTGTCTAATGCTAATACCTCTTTTTTTATGTGTATTGATGATCTCACAGGGATAACCCCTTTGTTGGAAATTTTTGGACATGATATTTAAAGTTTCCACCAATTCAGAGCTGTCATCCACGATCCTCCTCCTCCTCAGCATCTGGCTGTAGGACAAGGAGTTTACCATTTTTCGTGGATGACAGCTCTGAAAGTAGAGCAAGGTGTTTTTATATGTAGTCTAGAATATAATCTAGTATGTATTTGTTATCCTGTCTTACAAACCAATACAGTACATCGAGAAAGCTCACTTCTTATTTAGAATAATTCATGGTGAATTTGATATTGTCTTCCATTTGGTTTAAGAAATCATGAAATATGTGTAGCTCTTCCTCGGAGCCACCCCACAGGAGGAAGGCGTCATCAATGTATCTCCACCACCCCAGACAATGTCTGAAGTGGTGGGACACATAGAAAACGCCTTCCTCCAATGAGCTAACATAAAGATTTGCATACACTGGCGCAACATTTGTCGCCATAGCGGTCCCAACTAACTGTAAATAATATTTGTCATCAAAAATAAAAACTAAATTTTAGTAATTCTAACATAAATTGTTGGGCCGCTATGGGGAAGTCTGTTGCTGCCAATGTATTGCAAACTTCTGCAGTACCTTTGCTGTGTTCTATGGACGTATAAAGACTGGAAATGTCAAAAGAAACCAGAATGGTGTCTGCAGGTATGTTGGTATTGTGTATCTTGAATAAAAAATCATTGGTGTTGCGTATATAAGATCTGGATTTGAAAACAAATGGCCGCAGAACTCTGTCTAGAAATATTGACGCATGATTCAATACTGTCTCTCTGCCCGAAATGATCGGACGGCCTGGTGGATTGGATAGTGATTTGTGAACCTTTGGCAGTATATATAGTAGTGGCGTTTTTGGATACTGTATCAGAAGAAATTCTTTTACTAACTCATCAACTTCATAACTCCTTTACTCATCAACTTCATAACTCCTTCTGCCAAGGATTCGCAAACCAGAGTAGTTAAGCGTTTTTGTATATCTTGACAAGGGTCCCTGTCCAACAATTGGTATGTAGTGGTGTCTGTAAGTTGCCTATACACTTCTTTTTTATATTCAGCTGTGTCCATAACCACGATCCCACCGCCCTTGTCAGTGGGTTTGATGGTGAGATCGTGGCTATGGACAAGCTGATCTAAGGCTATTTTTTCCGCCCTGGTGAAATTAGAATGCCCTCTACCAGAAGGTCTCTCCCTCAGATTTTCGATGTCCTGTCTTACCAAAGATGTAAAGGTCTCTAGAGGATGGGAAACCAAAGTAGGATTGAATGTGCTCTTATTTTTAAGATTAAAATTGCTTAACTGTAGCATATGGGTATTGGTGTAGACTCAGGCCGAAAATCAGCATGAGTGTTGAACCAAACCTTCAACTTGAGATTTCTGAAAAAATGCTATAAATAACACTAAATTTTATACCAATCAGTGTTAGTGATAGGACAGAAGGAAAGTCCCTTAGAGAGCAATTGTACCTGAGTCTCTGTTAGAATGTATGACGAAATATTGATAACAGTTTCTGCTATTTCTTCTTGGGCTGTGGACAAGGATTGTTGTTCTTCCCTAGTCTTTGTGTTCTGGTTCTTCCTTGGCCTGTGACGTTTTCGCCCCCCTCTCCTTGTAGGTTTCCTGGAGATGGGTTCAGGGCAGATTCCTCCTCTAAAAAATCATTAGTGGGAAAAGCATGAAAATCTGAATCTTTATTTATTATTTTTTTCTTTTCTGGCTTAGGGGTGTTGTTTTGTAGGTTACTTAAAGAAACATTGAGCCTCCAAGGAGGTGGCGGACATCAAGAGGCGCTGGACACACTTGGAGGGTAAAATCCACTTTAATCACCCATCATGCAACGCGTTTCACAGATTATCTGCTTCATCATGATGCCTGATGAAGCAGATAATCTGTGAAACGCGTTGCATGATGGGTGATTAAAGTGGCTTTTACCTTCCGAGTGTTTCCAGCGCCTCTTGATGTCCGCCACCTCCTTGGAGGCTCCTTGTTTCTTTGTGCATCTGTTCGAAGGTGGACCGGCTGCCGGCATACTTACACGCAAGCCCTTTTCCATTGTTACACTTGGCGAATGTAACATTCTGGGTGAGCATTGTAATTACCTCTGTTCACCCTTGTTTTTAGTGGTAATGCGCTAGGTAGCGCCCTCTCTATTCCCTTGCTGTTTTGTAGGTTAGGCATATTTAGATTCTGCTGATGCTAAGTATATACGCGTCCCTTTGAATAATCTCCCGCATCACTATACCACTTCTTTTTCTTGACCTCCATAACATCGTTCTTATATTTGTCAGAAAAACATGATCACATTAGGGGAATATTATAAGCACAAAAGAATTCCCAGGGGCATGCGTTCAAGATTAAGGCCAGCTGTGCAAACGGACAATGTGGAATTTAAAAGGAAATTTGAAGCAATCTCTGACAGATATGCTCTTGATATTATACTGCTTAATCTTGATTTTTTGCAAAAAGAATTGGAGATAGCTCGGGTCAAGGTGAATGAATTGGATAAAAATGTACAAGATATACAGTACTGTCAGCTGATGAATATACATTATATTTGGAATGTTTTCAAGGTTTTTCATTGTAGTGCACCCGCAGAGTACTTTACATCCACATATGGGGTATGTTCTTACTCAGAAGAAATAGGGTTAGAAATTTTGGGGGGCTTTTTTCCTATTTTCCCTTGTGAAAATGAAAAATTTAGGGTAAAACTAGCATTTTAGTGAAAAATATTTTTTTTTTTTTTCATTTTTCCATCTAACTTTGAAGAATTTTCATTAAATACCTGTGGGGTGTTAAGGCTCACTATACCCCTTGTTACATTCCGTGAGGGGTGTAGTTTTCAAAATGGGGTCACATGTGGGTATTTATTTTTTTGCGTTTATGTCAGAACCGCTGTAAAATCAGCCACCCCTGTGCAAATCACCGATTTAGGCCTCAAATGTACATAGTGCGCTCTCACTCCTGAGCCTTGTTATGTGCCCGCAGAGCATTTTACGCCCACATATGGGGTATTTATGTACTCAGGAGAAATTGCGTTACAAATTTTGGGGGTCTTTTTTTCCTTTCACCTCTTGTGAAAATAAAAAGTATGGGGCAACACCAGCATGTTAGTGTATAAATGTGTAAATCTTTTTACACTAACAGGCTGGTGTAGACCCCAACTTTTCCTTTTCATAAGGGTTAAAAGGAGAAAAAGCCCCCTAAACAGACATACCCCATATGTGACCCTAAACTGTTTCCTGGAAATACGACAGGGCTCCGAAGTGAGAGAGCACCATGCACATTTGAGGACTAAATTAGGGATTGCATAGGGGTATTCTACGCCAGTGATTCCTAAACATTGTGCTTCCAGCTGTTGCTAAACTCCCAGCATGCCTGGACAGTCAGTGGCTGTCCGGAAATGCTGGGAGTTGTTGTTTTGCAACAGCTGGAGGCTCCATTTGATACATTTTTCATTTTTTATTGGTGGGGACAGTGTAAGGGGGTGTATACGTAGTGTTTTACCCTTTATTATGTGTTAGAGTAGTGTAATGTAGTTTTTAGTGCACATTTGCACTGGCTTGGGGTTTACGGTGAGTTTCCCGCTAGGAGTTTGCGCTGTGGCGGAAAATTTTCCGCAGCTCAAACTTGAAGCAGGAAACTCACTGTAAACCCGCCCGTGTGAATGTACCCTGTACATTCACATGGGGGGGGGGGGGCGCAGACCTCCAGCTGTTGCAAAACTACAATTCCCAGCATGCACTGACAGACCGTGCATGCTGGGAGTTGTACTTTTGCAACAGCTGGAGGCACACGGTTTGGAAAACCTTCAGTTAGATTTTATTACCTAACTCAGTATTTTCCAATCAGTAATCAGTAAGCATTTAGCTGTTGCAAAACTACAACTCCCAGCATGTACTGGTCGCCAAAGGGCATTTTTGGAGTTGTAGTTTTGCAAGATTTTAAAGGCCACGGTTTAGAAACCACCGCACAGTAATCTCCAAACTGTTGAGCTCCAGATGTTGCAAAACTACAAATCCCAGCATGCCCAGACAGCTGTCTGGGCATGCTGGGAGTTGTAATTTAGCAACAAATGGAGGGCTACAGTTTAGAGACCACTGTATAGTGGTCTCCAAACGGTAGCCCTCTAGATGTTGCTAGGCAACAACTCACCGGCTTCCGTAGGATCGCGCACCAGGGAGCCAGCGCTGGTCACCACCGGTTTCTCCCGGTTCTGCCAGGACAACAGTCGGTGGACAGAGCGGGGAACTGAACTTTAAACCCCCTGCCCCTGATCTGCTATTGGTTGGTCTATTCTGACCGACCAATAGCAGGGATAGGAGGGGTGGCGGAAAATCAAGGGGATCGGGGGTGTCCAACAATCCCTTCAGGGCGATCGGGGTTGTCTTGGACACCCGCGATTACCTTGATTTTCCGGGTCATCGGGTCACCGGAGACCCATATGACCCAGAATCGCCACAGATCACCAGTCTGAAATTTCCCCCCAGGGGTTTACACGGGATGCCTGCTGAATGATTTCAGAAGGCATCCCGGTCTGGTCCCCACCCGATGCACTGCGGGGACCGGAATTTCCTCAGGCATACAAGTACGCCCTGGGTCCTTAAGTACCAAGGAGCCAGGGCATACCCATACGCCCTGGGTCCTTAACCCCTTAACGACCAAGGACGTATATTTACGTCCTTGGCCGGCTCCCTTGATATAAGGCGGTGTCACGTGGTGACCCCATGTCATATCGGGTCGGTCCTGGCATGTATCTGAAGCCGGGACCAGGGGCCAATAGCGCGCAGCAGCGATCGCGGTGCCACGAGCTATTAACCCTTTTGACGCACCGTTCAACATTGAACGCCGCGTCTAAAACAAAAGTGAAAGCTGCCTGGCTGCTCAGTGGGGCTGATCGGGACCACCGCAGTGAAAATGCGGTGTCCCGATCAGCTGGGACACGAGCGGAGGTCCTCTTATCTGCCTCCGGTGTGTCCCTTTGGCGATTGATTGTCCCAAGCCTGAGATGCAGGCTTGAGCAATCGACCGCCGATAACTCTGATCACTGCAAAGCTATGGCTTTGCAGTGAACAGTGCTGGCAATCAGTGTGTAGTGCTATAGGTCCCTATGGGAGCTATAGCACTGCAAAAAAAAGTGTAAAAAAAAGTTAATAAATGTGATTTAACCCTTTCCTAAATAAAAGTTCAAATCACCCCCCTTTTCGCATAAAAAAACACCATGTAAATAAAAATAAATATAAACATATGTGGTATCGCCACGTGCGTAAATGTCCAAACTATAAAAATATATCATTAATTAAACTGCACGGACAATGGCGTACGCGCAAAAAAATTCCAAAGTCCAAAATAACGTATTTTTGGTCGCTATTTATATCATGAAAAAATTTATAAAAAGCGATCAAAAATCAATACAAAAATGTTACCACTAAAAATGTCCGATCACGGCGCGAAAAATTAGCCCTCATACTGCCCCATACGCAGAAAAATAAAAAAGTTATAGGGGTCAGAAGATGACAATTTTAAACGTATAAATTTCCGTACTTGTAGTTATGATTTTTTCCAGAAGTACGACAAAATCAAACCGATATAAGTAGGGTATCATTTTAATCGTATGGACCTACAGAATAAAGATCAGGTGTCATTTTTACTGAAAAATGTACTGCATAGAAACGGAAGCCCCAAAAATTTACAAAATTGCGTTTTTTCTTAAATTTTGTCACATAATGATTTTTTTTTCCGTTTTGCTGTAGATTTTTGGGTAAAATTACTGATGTCACTGCAAAGTAGAATTGGTGGTGCAAAAAATAAGCCATCAAATGGATGTATAGGTGCAAAATTGAAAGGGTTATGATTTTTAAAAGGTGAGGAGGAAAAAACGAAAGTGCAAAAAGCGAAAAACCCTCAGTCCTTAAGGGGTTAAGATTGAATTGCAACCCCAGATTGATGTGACTTTTTTTGAACATATACCTCAAGTAGGATATTACCCCCCCCCCCCCCCCCCCCCACCGAGGTTTGAGACTTTCTATTGTACCTACCTCCATTTACAGATGATGTTGAATATTCTGGTAACTGGTATAAATTGCTAGACCAAAGTACCTTTAACATGATACATATGCTTATTAATAAAAGATCTTCACTGTGTCATACAGCAGATATACACATCAAAAATACCATCGACAAATTAACACCATATGTCGCCCATACTGATTTTCAACACATCAATCTCAATATCACCATCAGACTGATCAAATTAGAATCAGAGGTTATTGATTAAAAAAAAGTACATAAACTAATGAGAGATACCGTGTTTCTCCAAAAATAAGACCGGGTCTTATATTAATTTTAGTTGCAAAAAACACACTAGGGCTTATTTTCAGGGTAGGGCTTATTTATTTATGTACTAGGGATGCACCGATATATCGGCGGTCGATACATATCGTCCGAAAATAGCTATTTCGGGGAAATGCCGAAACAACAAAAAATGTGCCGATAATGACCCACCTCCCCGGCCCGCCCACAGCACAAGTTAAAAACACTGCCAGTGCCAGAGGCGTAGCGTGGGGGGTGCAGGGGGGCCGGCCGCACCGGGCGCAACATCTGGGGGGGCGCTCTCTCCGGGATAGGAATACTTCTTTTTATGTGCCCGCGCCGACTCCAGTGTGTGGCTGCAGGCAGGGGCCGGCCAGAGCATATAAAACCTAATACTGTATACTAAAAACCAGGGGGCCTCCAGCTGTTGTGAAACTACAACTCCCAGCATGCCCGGACCGGCAAAGTCTGGAGTTTCACAACAGCTGGAGGCCCCCTCGTTTTTAGTATACAGTATTAGTTTTTATATGCTCTGGTCGGCCCCCGCCTGCAGACACACACGGGAGCCGGCCCGGGCACATAAAAAGAAGTATTCCTATCCCGGACATCCCTGTTTCCGGAAAAATCTTTTCGGGACATAAGGATGTCTGCCGGTCACTCACCATTCCCCGGTGTCCTCCTGCGATCCTCCTTCGGTCCCTCGCTTCTCCGCCTCTATGGTCGTACGCACGTGACGTCACTGACGCCGCGTGCGTACAACCATAGAGACGCAGGAGGACCGCAGGATCGTCGCAGGAGAACGCGCGCTGGCCGGGGCCTGGTAAGTGACCGGCGGCGCGTCATCTTCAGTGTTCCGGTCACTGCTCCTCCGGATCACTGTGGGGGCAGCAGTACAGACATACAGCCTCCAGCCATACACTGTATATGGCTGGAAGCTGTATGTCTGTGGGATGGGGGGAAGCTGCCTACTATTGTGGGGGAACTGCTGACCTAATGTGGGGGGGAGCTTCCTACAAATGTGGTGGGAGCTGCCTAATATTGATGGGGGGGAGCTGCCTAATATTGTGGGGGGGAGCTGCCTACAAATGTGGGGGGAGCTTCCTAATATTGTTGGGGGGAGCTGCCTAATATTGTGGGGGAATGGCCTACTATTGTGGGGGGGGGAGCTGCCTACAAATATGGGGGGAGCTGCCTAATATTGTTGGGGGGAGCTGCCTAATATTGTGGGGGAACTGCCTACTATTGTGGGGGAACTGCTGACCTAATGTGGGGGGAGCTGCCTACAAATGTGGGGGGAGCTGCCTAATATTGTTGGGGGGAGCTGCCTAATATTGTGGGGGAACTGCCTACTATTGTGGGGAACCTGCCTACTATTGTGGGGGAAATGCTGACCTAATGTAGGGGAGCTGCCTACTATTGTGGGGGAGCTGCCTACTATTGTTGGGGAGCTGCCTATTAATGTCGGGGAGCTGCCTACTATTGTGGGGGAGCTGCCTATTGATGTGGGGGAACTCCTGACCTAATGTGGGGGAGCTGGAAATCTAATGTGGGGGAATCTAATCTAATGAGCGGAGCGCTGCATTTTACCAGAGGACAGGGAGAAGTCATTTTCGGTTTCGGCCGGACATTTTTTTAATTTCAGTTTCGTTTCTGAAATTTCCATTTCGGTGCACCTCTAGTATGTACATTGAACAACATACATTGCCCCCCACCCAACGTCCCCCCCCCACCGGTTTATCAGCCCAGCGCTGCACCCCACATCGGGGGACTAATCGTACCGTATATCACCTGCGAGCACTGCTTCTCTCCCCCACCCCCCCCCCTCCCAAATAAATATCAGCCGCTGCGCTGTACTCTGTATTCCTGTGCCCGGGCTGCAAATATTAAAAAACAATCTTTAACTTACCTTCGTCCTCCGTTCCCCGTTGCTAAGGAACCGGCCTCATGGTCCCTCCGCTGTTCTTGCTTCTTCCTTGGGATGGGAACGTCACAGAGCCTTCAGCCTATCACCGGCCGCAGCGATGTCCCGCCTCTGCCGATGATAGGCTGAGTCCACTGTCATGTAAGAAGACGGCCGGCTTCTTACATGACAGTGGGCTCAGCCTATCATTGGCAGAGGCGGGACATCGCTGGGGCCGGTAATAGGCTGAAGACGTTCCCAACACCAGGAAGCAGCAAGAGCAGCGGAGAACAGTGACGCCGGTTCCTTAGCAACAGGGGAATCCAGCTAGGGCTTATTTTTGGGATAGGGTGTATTTTCGGGGAAACATGGTAGAAAAGACTATCAGGATGGTAACCCATGGCATTAGCGTGATAAAAACCCATCAGAGAAGAGAGAACAAACAGAGAGTAATAATACCCAGGATAATGTTAAATCTAATACCAGGGATGCTCATGGATTTAAATATCAAAATAAAAAGGAAACTTATCCCTTCAAACATGGGGAAGGAGTTAAATTTAAACACAACCAACATAGATTCTACCTACACCAACACAGCCTACCAAAATAAATATAGAAAAAGAAAGGATTCATAAAGCCATAAAAAAACGACACCCATAACTGCTGATGGAAAGAAGAAAAGAGAGGAAGAAAAAAAGAAGACTCCCCACAATAGGAAAGCCGACATGGTTGTTTAAAAAAAAAAACTTTCAGTCAACTGAATAGAGCTTGACATCTATGGTGAGGCTTCTTCAATCAGGGCAAAGTTTTAAGAAGAAATATGAAGCTCTTATCCACAAGACCTATGATTCCCCATCTCTTTTAAGGAATGCGTCCACTGCATCTACAGCCAACAGACCTGTCAACCCATCCTGTTCATTTATGGGCCTTTTGGATCTCTCTATACACGATCACAGTGGAAACTCATTGGGAGAAACCTCTACCATTCATATAACAGATGACAAAATAGCTATTGTGGACAACACACATTCTCACTCTACACCTGTACCTTTCCTTAAATCGTCCTTTGCCCATACATTGAACAATTCCACCAACAAAGAAAATGGTGAACATGGCTCACAAGAGGTCCATGTGGATTTTTTAGGGGGTACCCAGATGGAGAACCCCCCCTCCCCCCCCATAGCACCAATATTCCTCTCCCAAAGCATTAAAAGGAAAAAAGAAACCAGAGAGTAGAGGGGGCAAAATAGGAAAAACAGTGGAGTAGGAAAAGTGCAGAAAAAAGAAAAAGCTGCTACAGTAAAAATATTTAATCTATCAGACTATGCTCTGAATCCCTAGGAAACATCCCTTCTAAATAAAGGGCTATCTTTTTGTCCCACGTATGAGGCTGATCTATTTCAACTGTCTTTGGATCTCCATAAATTCACTCGGAAGCTCACCCTAAAGAGATTCTTCAATATGAAGAAACCCAAAGAAAAATATAATACAGAAGCAGATAACATCAGAAAGTTAAAACCCCCTCCACTTTTTACGCCACACATGCCCAAGGTCACCACATTAATATGTTCCATGAGATGGTGTGGATTTTAGAATATTGAATCAACAGGATAAGAAGAAGAAAAAGCATGTCAAAAAATCCAATCTGAGCAAGAAAGAGACAGAAGCAATGAAAAATCTACCAAAAGAACCCAGATTTGGTATTTAGAGCAGCTGACAAAGGAGGAGGTCTGGTTATCGTCAACTATGTACAATATCACAATGAAGCCCTGAGAATTCTTTCAAACACCACCTTTAATGAGAAGGTTCAAGGAGACCCATTCACTAAAATTAAGAAGGACCTGGGAATTTTTTTTCAAGAAGCCCATTATACACAGATCCTCAATAAACAAGAATACCAGTTCTTAACCATGAACCATCTTAATCGTCCATATTTCTATTTCCTCCCCAAAATCCATAAATCCCTGAGTAATTCCCCTGGTTGCCCTTTCATTGCCAGTACCAACTCCCCCACCAGTAATCTTGCTCACTACATAGATCTATTCCTTCAAAAATATGTTATCACACTCCCCAGCTATCTTCGGGACTCCTCACAGCTCATTCAATATCGGTACCATTTTTGCATTGATTGGACTTATTGATTGCTTTTTATTAATTTTTTTATGATATAAAAAGTGACCAAAAATACCCTATTTTGGACTTTGGAATTTTTTTGTGCATACGCCATTGACCGTGCAGTTTAATTAACTATATATTTTTATAGTTAGGACATTTCCGCACGCGGCAATACCACATATGATTATTTTTATTTACACAGTTTTTTTTATGGGAAAAGGAGGGTGATTCAAACTTTTATTAGGGAAGGGGTTAAATGACTTTTATCAACTTTTTTTCACTTTATTTTTTGCAGTGTTATAGCTCTCATAGGGGGCTATTACACTGCACACACTGATCTTTTACCCTGTTCCCTGCAAAGCCATAGCTTTGCATGGATCAGCGTAATATTGAGTTGATTGCTCAAGCCTGTAGCTCAGGCTTGGAGCAATCAAACGCCAATCGGACGCGACGGAGCAAAGTATGGGGGCCTCTGCTCGCGTCGTAGCTGATCGGGACATCGCGATTTTATTGCGATAGTCCCGATCAGCCCGACTGAGCTGCCAGGATGCTTTTACTTTCATTTTCGATGCGGCGATCAAAGTGGAAGGGTCTGAAGGGTTAATAGAGCCCGGCTATGAATAGCAGCTAGGACCGACCCGGTGTGATGCAGGGTCACGGCGTGACCCCGTTTTAAACACCGGGACTGGGCGCAGGGCGTACAGGTACGTCCTGCGTCCTTAAGAGGTTACGTTTTAAGGCCAACAACTTACCAACTGTTGCCACTAGCAATGGCAATTGCCCACATTCTCCACCATATGTAAAACCGGACCCTTCAAACAGTCTTTCCACCAAGCAAACAGAACCAAACAGGCAGGTTCATAGTTCAATAGTTCTGGGTTTATTGTAGCAATTTACATACAGCAATACGTTTGGCTTTCACCATGCAGTAAAACAGAATCTTTAGTGTCCTTTACATCAGATTATTTACATCAACCTGAACTTCTGAAGTTCTTCCCAAAGATTCAGTCCCAAAAATTAGTCTTTTTGTTCTATCGTACTGATGGAGATCGAGCATTTTAGTGAATGGGGCAATAGTGCACTTGTATGATCATTACTCTTTTCAGGCAGGGGATTAGGGACCCTTGTTCTTGTGATTGTTAGGAACCAATCAGTTTAGCCCCCATCGGTCACACATTTATCACATGTAATAAATGTTGTTTGTGGGACACTCCCTTTTATACCAGTCACATACAGTTTTTTTTTTTTTCAGTTAGAAGACTATGGCAATCTTAAACCCTTAAGGACCCAGCCCATTTTCACCTTAACCCCTTAAGGACCTAGGGTGTATGGATACGCCCTGGCTTTCTTGTATTTAAGGACCCAGGACGTATCCATACGCCCATGGGAATTTCTGTCCCTGCCGCGCCCCGGGCGGGGACCGGACTGGGGTGCCTGCTGATATCGATTAGCAGGCACCCCGTGCAAATGCCCAGGGGGGTCATCAGACCCCCCCATGTCGGCGATCGGCGCAAATCGCAAGTGAATTCAGGGGGATCGCTGGTGTCCAAGACACCCACGATCCCTCTGAAGCGATAGGAGTGAGGTGGCAGGGGTGCCACCCCTCCTATCCCTGCTATTGATCATCAAGACGCGATGACCAATAGCAGATCAGGGGCGGGGGGCTTTACTTTCGGCTTCCACATACTGCCCACCCACAATAGGCGGGGCAGAACGGGGAAACGACACAGGACCAGCGCTGAAGTCCACTCACCAATCGGCGACGGCAGCGGGCGACGATCGACGGCGGCAGCGGGCGACGATCGACGGAAGGAGAGGACGGCGACGCAGCTCCGTGGATCCTACGGAAGCCGGTGAGTTGCTTAGCAACATCTGGAGGGCTACAGTCTGAGACCACTATAGAGTGGTCTCTAAACTGTAGCCCTCCAGATGTTGCAAAATTACAACTCCCAGCATGCCCAGAGAGCTGTTTAGGCATGCTGGGATTTGTAGTTTAGCAACAGCTGGAGAGCTACAGTTTGAGACCACTGCACAATGATCTCTATAATGTCGCTCTCCAGATCTTGCAAAACTATCAAAACTACTGTAGTTTTGCAACATCTGGAGGTCCACAGTTTGGAGATCACTGTGCAGTGGTCTCTATAAACTATAGCTCTCCAGCTGTTGCAAAACTGCAAATCCCAGCATGCCCAAACAGCAAACAGCTGTCTCTGCATGCTGGGATTTGTAGTTGTGTACCTCCAGCTGTTTCATAACTACATCTCCCAGCATGCCCTTCAGCGATCAGTATATGCTGGGAGTTGTAGTTTTGCAAAAGCTGGAGGCACACTGGTTGGAAAATACTGAGTTAGGTAACTGAAGGTTTTCCAACCAGTGTGCCTCCAGCTGTTGCAAAAGTACAACTCCCAGCATGCACGGTCTGTCAGTACATGCTGGGAGTTGTAGTTTTGAAACAGCTGGAGGTTTGCCCCCCCATGTGAACGTACAGGTTACATTCACACAGGCAGGTTTACAGTAAGTTTTCTGCTTCAAGTTTGGGCTGCGGGAAAATTTTTCGCCACAGCACAAACTACTAGCGGTTAATTTACTGTAAACCTCCGCCAGTGTGAACGTACCCTAAAAACACTACACTACACTAACACAAAATAAAGAGTAAAACACTACATATACACCCCCTTACACTGTCCCCCCACCCAAAAAAAATGAAAACATATCGTACGGCAGTGTTTCCAAAACAGAGCCTCCAGCTGTTGCAAATCACCAACTCCCAGCATTTCCGGACAGCCACTGACTGTCCAGGCATGCTGGGAGTTTAGAAACAGCTGGAGGCACCCTGTTTGGGAATCACTGGCGTAGAATACCCCTATGTCCCCCTCTATGCAATCTCCATGAAGTCCTCAAATGCGCATGGCTCTCTCACTTCAGAGCCCTGTCGTATTTCAAGGAAACTGTTTAGGGTCACATATGGGGTATTTGCGAACTCGGGAGAAATTGCACTACAAATTTGGGGGGCTTTTATCCCTTATGAAAAGGAAAAGTTGGGGTCTACACCAGCCTGTTAGTGTAAATTTTTAATTTTTTTTTTTTAAACTAACATGCTGGTTTTGCCCCATACTTTTTATTTTGACAAGCGGTAAAAGCAAAAAAAAAAGACCCCCAAAATGTGTAACGCAATTTCTCCTGAGTATGGAAATACCCCAAATGTGGGTGTAAAATTTTCTGCGGACGCACAACAAGGCTCAGGAGTGAGAGTGCACTATGTACATTTGAGGCCTAAATTGGTGATTTGCACAGGAGTGGCAGAAAAAAAAAAAATACCCACATGTGACCCCATTTTGGAAACTACACCCCTCACGGAACCTAACAAGGGGTATAGTGAGCATTTACGCCCCACTGGTGTTTGACAAAATAGTTGGATGGGAAAATGAGAAAAACATTTTTTTTCGCTAAAATGCTGGTGTTACCTTAAATTTTTCAGTTTCACAAAAGGGAAATAGGAAAAAAGCCCCCCAAAATTTGCAACCCCATTTCTTCTGAGTAAGAACATACCCCATATGTGGATGTAAAGTGCTCTGCGGGTGCACTACAATCCTCAGAAGAGAAGGAGCGCCATTTGGATTTTGAAGAGAAAATTTGTCCGGAATTGAAGGCCACGTATGTTTACAAAGCCCCCATAGTGCCAAAACAATGGACCCCCCCCCACATATGACCCCATTTTAGGAAACTACACCCCTCATGTAATGTAATAAGGGGTACAGTGAGCATTTACGCCTCACAGGTGTCTGACAGATTTTTGGAACAGTGATCCGTGAAAATGAAAAATTTAATTTTTCATTTGCACAGCCCACTGTTCCAAAGATCTGTCAAACGCCAGTGGGGTGTAAATACTCACTGCATCCCTTATTAAATTCTGTGAGGGGTGTAGTTTCCAAAATGGGGTCACATGTGGGGGGGTCGACTGTTCTGGCACAACGGGGGGCTTTGTAAACGCACATGGCCCCCGACTTCCATTCCAAACAAATTATTTTTCAAAAACTCAATGGCGCTCCTCCTCTTCTGAGCATTGTAGTGCGCCAGCAGAGCCCTTGACGTCCATACATGGGATATTTCCATACTCAGAAGAAATGGAGTTACAAATTTTGGTGGTCATTTTCTCCTATTACCCCTTGTAAAAATGTAAAATTTCGGGAAAACACGAAAGCATTTTAGTGAAAACATTTTTTTTTTTCCATTTACACATCCAACTTTCACAAAAAGTCGTGAAATACCTGTGAGGTGTTAAGGCTCACTGTACCCCTTGTTACATTCCTTGAGGGGTGTAGTTTCCAAAATAGTATGCCATGTGTTTTTTTTTTGCTGTTCTGGCACCCTAGGTGCTTCCTAAATGCGACATGCCCCCCAAGCACCATTTCAGCAAAATTTGCTTTCCAAAAGCTAAATGTGACTCCTTCTCTTCTTAGCATTGTAGTTCGCTCGCAAAGCATTTTACGTCCTAACATGGGGTATTTATATACTCAGAAGAGATGGGGTTACAAATTTTGGGGGGCATTTCCTCCCATTACCCTTTGTAAAAAGGATAAATTTGGGGAAAAAACTGCACTTTAGTGAAATTTTTTTTTTCATTTACACATCCGAATTTAACGAAAAGTCGTCAAACACCTGTGGGGTGTTAAGGCTCACTGGACCCCTTGTTACGTGCCTTGAGGGGTGTAGTTTCCAAAATGGTATGCCATGTGGGGGTTTTCTGCTGTTCTGGCACCATAGGGGCTACCTAAATGTGACATGTCCCCCAAAAGCCATTTCAGCAAAATTCACTCTCCAAAATCCCATTGTCGCTCCTTCCCTTCTGAGCTCTCTACTGCGCCCGCCGAACACTTGACATCCACATATGAGGTATTTCCTTACTCGAGAGAAATTGGGTTAAAAATTTTGTGGGGATTTTTCATCTATTACCCCTTGTAAAAATTCAAAAACTGGGTCTACAAGAACATGCGAGTGTAAAAAATGAAGATTTTGAATTTTCTCCTTCACTTTGCTGCTATTCCTGTGAAACACCTAAAGGGTTAACAAACTTTCTGAATGTCATTTTGAATACTTTGAGGGGTGCAGTTTTTATAATGGGGTCATTTGTGGGGTATTTTTAACCCCTTAAGGACCCAGCCCAAATATACCTTAAGGACCCGGCCATTTTTTGAACATCTGACCACTGTCACTTCAAGGATTAATAACTCTGGGATGCTTTTACCTTTCATTCTGATTCCGAGATTGTTTTTTCGTGACATATTCTACTTTATGTTAGTGGTAAAATTTTGTTGATACTTGCATCATTTCTTGGTGAAAAATTCCAAAATTTTATGAAAAAATTGAAAATTTTGCATTTTTTTTTAACTTTGAAGCTCACTGCTTGTAAGGAAAATGGATATTCCAAATAAATTATACATTGATTCACATATACAATATGTCTACTTTATGTTTGCATCATAAAGTTGACGTGTTTTTACTTGTTTGCCTCCCTCCTCCCATTGCATGTGTGCTCAGTCATGCTGGAGGGTATCTGGGAGGAAGTTGTGAGTCGACCGAATGCTGCCGTAATTGCCCACTGGCCCCTGTTTTGCTTATCAAGCACAGGATGCCTGTAGCTAAATGATCTCTCTCCCACCCAGTGGTCGCAACATCCATTGAAGCAAGACTGGCTCCCTATGTACACCTGACTACTGATGTCATATCTTGGCTGCACTGCAACCTGGGAAAACCAGAGACCTGAGTAATTTTAGACGTCTGGAGTGGTTTGCGCTTTATACCCGGCTTTTTCCTGTTTTCCCTTCTACCAGTGTTTTTACTTTTGGAAGACACCAGAGGGCTTCAAAGTTCAGCAGCAATTTTCCAATTTTTCACAAAATTTTCAAAATCGGAATTTTTCAGGGACCAGTTCAGGTTTGAAGTGGATTTGAAGGGTCTTCATATTAGAAATACCCCACAAATGACCCCATTATAAAAACTGCACCCCTCAAAGTATTCAAAATGACATTCAGTAAGTGTGTTAACCCTTTAGGTGTTTCACAGGAATAGCAGCAAAGTGAAGGAGAAAATTCAAAATCTTCATTTTTTACACTCGCATGTTCTTGTAGACCCAGTTTTTGAATTTTTACAAGGGGTAATAGATGAAAAATCCCCCCAAAATTTGTAACCCAATTTCTCTCGAGTAAGGAAATACCTCATATGTGTATGTCAAGTGTTCGGCGGGTGCACTAGAGGGCTCAGAAGGGAAGGAGCGACAATGGGATTTTGGAGAGGGAATTGCTGAAATGGTTTTTGGGGGGCATGTCACATTTAGGAAGCCCCTATGGTGCCAGAACAGCAGAAAACCCCAACATGGCATACCATTTTGGAAACTAGACCCCTCAAGGCACGTAACAAGGGGTCCAGTGAGCCTTAACACCCCACAGGTGTTTGACGACTTTTCGTTAAAGTCGGATGTGTAAATGAAAAAAAAATTTTTTCACTAAAGTGCAGTTTTTCCCCCAAATTTTACGTTTTTACAAGGGGTAATAGGAGAAAATGAACCCCAAAATTTGTAACCCCATTTCTTCTGAGTATGGAAATACCCCATGTTAGGACGTAAAATTCTCTGCTGGAGAACTACAATGCTCAGAAGAGGAGGAGCGCCATTGAGCTTTTAGAAAGAGAAATAGTTTGGAATGGTAGTCAGGGGCCATGTGCGTTTACAAAGCCCCCCGTAGTGCCAGAACAGTGGACCCCCCCACATGTGACCCCATTTTGGAAACTACACCCCTCACAAAATTTAATAAGGGGTGCAGTGAGTATTTACACCCCACAGATCTTTGGAACAGTGGGCTGTGCAAATGAAAAATTTAATTTTTCATTTTTACGGACCACTGTTCCAAAAATCTGTCAGACACCTGTGGGGCATAAATTCTCAATGTACCCCTTATTACATTACGTGAGGGGTGTAGTTTCCAAAATGGGGTCACATGTGTCGGGGGTCCATTGTTCTGGCACTATGGGGGCTTTGTAAACACATGTGGCCTTCAATTCCGGACAAATTTTCTCTACAAAATCCCAATGGCGCTCCTTCTCTTCTGAGCATTGTAGTTTGCCTGCAGAGCACTTTAAATTCACATATAGGGTATGTTCTTACTCAGAAGAGATGGGGTTACAAATTTGGGGGGGCTTTTTTCCTATTTTCCCTTGTGAAAATGAAAAATTTAGGGTAACACCAGCATTTTAGTGAAAAAATAAAATTTTTTTCATTTTCCCATCCAAATTTAATGAAAATTCGTCAAACACCTGTGTGGTGTTCAGGCTCAGTATACCCCTTGTCACGTTCGGTGAGGGGTGTAGTTTCCAAAATGGGGTCACATGTGGGTATTTTTTATATTTTTTTTGCGTTTGTCAGAACCGCTGTAAAATCAGCCACCCCTGTGCAAATCACCAATTTAGGCCTCAAATGTACATGGTGCGCTCTCACTCCTGAGCCTTGTTGTGTGCCCGCAGAGCATTTTACGCCCACATCTGGGGTATTTCCGTACTCAGGAGAAATTGCGTTACAAATTTTGGGGGTCTTTTTTTCCCTTTTACCGCTTGTGGAAATAAAAAGTATGGGGCAACACCAGCATGTTAGTGTAACATTTTTTATTTTTTTACACTAGCAGGCTGGTGTAGCCCCCAACTTTTCCCTTTTCACAAGCGGTAAAAGGAAAAAAAGACCCCCAAAATTTGTAGTGCAATTTCTCCCGAGTACGGCGATACCCCCTACATGGCCCTAAACTGTTTCCTTGAAATACGACAGGGCTCCAAAGTAAGAGAGCACCATGCGCATTTGAGGACTAAATTAGGGATTGCATAGGGGTGGACATAGGGGTATTCTACGCCAGTGATTCCCAAACAGGGTGCCTTCAGCTGTTGCTAAACTCCCAGCATGCCTGGACGGTCAGTGGCTGTCCAGAAATGCTGGGAGTTGTTGTTTTGCAACAGCTGGAGGCTCCGTTTTGTAAACCCTGCCGTACAAGACCTTTTAAATTGTTTATTGGGGGGGGGGCAGTGTAAGGGGTGTATATGTAGTGTTTTACCCTTTATTAGGTGTTAGTGTAGTGTTTTTAGGGTACATTCACACTGGCGGGTTACGGTGAATTTCCCACTAGGAGTTTGCACTGCGGCGAAAAATTTGCCGCAGCCCAAACTTGAAGCAGGAAATTTACTGTAAACCCACCTATGTGAATGTACCCTGTACGTTCACATGGGGGGGGGGCAAACCTCCAGCTGTTTCAAAACTACAACTCCCAGCATGTACTGACAGACCGTGCATGCTGGGAGTTGTACTTTTGACAGCTGGAGGCACACTGGTTGGAAAACCTTCAGTTAGGTTCTGTTACCTAACTCAATATTTTCCAACCAGTGTGCTTACAGCTGTTGCAAAACTACAACTCCCAGCATGTACTAATCACCGAAGGGCATGCTGGGAGATGTAGTTATGCAACAGCTGGAGGTACCCAACTACAATTCCCAGCATGCCAAGACAGCTGTTTGCTTTCTGGGCATGCTGGGAATTGCAGTTTTGCAACATCTGGAGAGCTACAGTTTTTAGACCACTGCACAGTGATCTCCAAACTGTGGACCTCCAGATGTTGCAAAACTACAACTCCCAGTATGCCCAGACAACAAACAGCTATGTGGGCATGCTAGGAGTTGTAGTTTTGCAACATCTGGAGGGATATAGTTTAGAGACCATTGTATAGTGGTCTCAAACTGCAGCCCTCCAGCTGTTGCAAAACTACATATTCCAGCATGCCCAAACAGCTGTCTGGGCATGCTGGGAGTTGTAGTTTTGCAACATCTGGAGGGCCACAGTTAGAGACCACGGTCTCAGACTGTAGCCCTTCAGATCTACTTACCGGCTTCCGTAGGATCACGGCAGCCGTCCTCTTCAGACGCACGTGATGCCGCCCGCCGATCAATGTCGCCGCAGCCTCCGGACGGGTAAGTGGATGTCGGCGCCCGGTCCCCTTCGGTTCCCCGTTCTGCCCCGCCTATTGTGGGTGGGCAGGACAGGGAAAACGAAAGTTAGCCCCCCGCCCCCGGTCTGCTATTGGTCGTCGCCTCTGACGATCAATAGCAGACCAATAGCAGGGATAGGAGGGGTGGCACCCGTGCCACCTCACTCCTATGCCTACAGGGGGATCGTGGGTGTCTTAGACAACCGCGATCCACCTTCTATTCCGGGTCACCGGGTCACAATAGACCTGTATGACCCGGAATCGGCGCAAATCGCAAATGTGAATTCACTTGCGATTTGCGCCGATCGCCGACGGGGGGGGTCTGATGACCCCCCTGGGCATTTGCACAGGGTGCCTGCTGATTGATATCAGCAGTCACCCCGGCCCGTGGCGGGGACCGAAATTCCCACGGGCGTATGGATACGCCCTGGGTCCTTAAGTACCAGGACGTCAAGGCGTATCCATACGCCCTAGGTCCTTAAGTGGTTAATAAGAAAGCCCTTCAAATCCACTTCAAAACGGAAGTGGTCCCTTAAAAATTCCAATTTTGAAAATTTTGTGAAAAATTGGAAAATTGCTGCTGAACTTTGAAGCCCTCTGGTGTCTTCCAAAAGTAAAAACATGTCAACTTTATGATGCAAACATAAAGTATACATATTGTATATGTGAATCAATATTAAATATATTTGGAATATCCATTTTCCTTATAAGTAGAGAGCTTCAAAGTAAAAAAAAAAAAATGCAAAATTTTCAATTTTTTCATCAAATTTTGAAATTTTTCACCAAGAAATTATTCAAGTATCGACAAAACACATAAACTAGAATGTGTCACGAAAAAACAATCTCGGAATCAGAATGAAAGGTAAAAGCATCCCAGAGTTAATAATGCTTAAAGTGACAGTGGTCAGATGTTCAAAAAATGGCCGGGTCCTTTAGGTATATTTGGGCTGGGTCCTTAACCTCTTCAGGACACAGGGCGTATGGATACGCCCTGCATTCCGAGTCCTTAAGGACGCAGGGCGTATCCATACGCCCGTGGGAAATCCGGTCCCCACCGCTAGCCGGTTGGGAACCGGAGCCGGATGCTTGCTGAAATTGTTCAGCAGGCAACTCGGCATATCGCCCAGGGGGTCATCAGGACCCCTCATGTCCATGATTGCAGCACATCGCTCATCAATTCAGACGAGCGATGTGCTGCGATTCCGTTCCCCGCCGATCGCCGGGAGGCGATCGGAGCCGGATGTTTGCTGATTTCAATCAGCAGACATCCCGGCAGTGTGCCGGAGGAGGTCCGGAGGACCTCCTATACCGGCGATCGCTGCAGGACGCCGGTAACTACTTCGTTCTGCAGTGGTTCCGGGTCATCAGGGTCACGGGGTCACACGTGACCCCGTGACCCGGATATAGATGGTGACTGGTTTTGTAGTATACACCACCAATCACCATCCATGCTGTACTGGGGGCTGGCATTGTGGCCACCCCCCTCAGTACAGTTGTGATTGGGTGGCCAAAGTGGATGGGATGGTGGGGGCTAGGAGCATGTTGCTCCGTTCTGCCCGCCATTTCACAGAGATCTGGCGAGCAGGATGGAGCCCCGTGCTTCTCACCATCCCCTCACAGTAAAAAAAGTGCCCCTTGCTCCCTTTCTGTGGCCCCTTGGCACAGAAATCCCCAGGGATAGCTTTATATTTA
The DNA here is from genome assembly GCF_029499605.1 of Hyla sarda. NCBI lineage: Eukaryota > Metazoa > Chordata > Amphibia > Anura > Hylidae > Hyla > Hyla sarda. Next base: position 65,125,402 of record NC_079197.1, on the reverse strand, counting down.
GGTAGGGACAGGTTAGGGTTAAAAAAAAAAAAGTTTTATAAAAAAAATTTTTAAGCGTACCTCAGTGGGTGTCCGTGGGTCCGTAGCACCTTTAGCAGCGTTACCTCGGCCCTGCTGGGTCGCTGCGGTCTGCCGCCAGCTTTTTTTTTGGGGCGCAGATCTTTTTTTTTTTTTTCCTAAGCGTGTGTGCTAAAGAGCGGTCCGCCACCGTTAGCTGGCGTGTACTGTGTGGCCGGACCTTACCTGTGTGTGCGGCGCGCCTCACCGCTGTCAGGGATTTATCACTGATCAACGTTTTTTTTATTGGTACAGGCACTTTTTCCGGTTAATGCATATTTTTGTTTGCACCCATAGGCGGTCCGTGCCACCAGTAGCAGGCGTTTACTGTGTGGACGGACCGTACCTGTGTGTGCAGCCTGTGCCACCGCAGTCAGTGATTTATCAATGATCAGCGTTTTTTTTTTTGGGGTTCAGGCGGGTGCATTTTTTCAGGGTTAAGCGTTTTTTTATTTTATTTTTCATTTTTTTTGTGTGGGGGTCTGTATACAAGCAACCAGCCACTGTTCTGGGCTGAGTGGCAAGACCCCCCACTGACTTCTGTGCCCCCTGTTGCTAGAAGCGCTAATCAGTGCGCACACCACTGATTAGATAAACGCTTTTTTTTGGCGCAGGGCTTTTTTGCGCTAGAAGTCCCTTTTTTGTTTTTAAAAAAAGTCCCCTTTTTATTTTTTTTCTGTTAGGGCGGGTTAGTTTAGTTAGGTTAGGTTAGGGAGGGTTAGGCCGGGTTAGGGAGGTAGTCTCGCACCACACCACACACAGCACACACTAATAGAGTTTCCCCCCCCCCCCCACACACACACCCGTATCCCCATTAGAGTAGGGAAATGGCCCACAGAGCGTTTTCGGCAGAGGAGGCATATGCCATAATTGCCTCCGAGAGCGGCTCAGAGGACGATGAAGACCCCACCTTCCTTATTTCATCGTCCTCCTCATCATCTTGTTCTGATGAGCCACCAAGGCGGCGGAGACGCCGCCGTGCGGCGCCGCAAACCTCCTCTGCCCTTGACCCTGTGCCCCAAGCTAGTATGAGTCCCCTTGGCGCTCATACTAGTGAAGTACCCCTGCCAAGGTCACTGGTACCTCGTACCGGAGAACTTGTCTGGGCTGAGCCAGCGGACCACGAGCCCGTGATTCCTGAGTTTGTTGCCGACTCAGGAATCAAGATTAACATCGCCGGGTTCACTGAAAATGGACTTTTTCGGTCATTTTTTCAGCGACAACTTTGTTAATCTAATGGTTACACAGACTAATCTGTTTGCCCAACAGTTCGTCGCCGCTAACCCGGGCTCACTTTTAGCTAGACCTGGCGGCTGGACTCCAGTCGATGCAGCCGAAATGAGGACCTTTTGGGGCCTTGCTCTGCATATGGGTCTAGTTAAAAAACCCAGTGTCAGGCAATATTGGAGTGGGGACGTCCTTTACCAGACACCCCTCTACAATATGGCCATGACACGCCCCCGGTTCGAGGCCATTCGGAGATGTTTGCATTATGCTGATAATGCGGCATGTCCCCCCCCCCGAACTGATCCCGCGTATGACCGCCTGTATAAAATCAGGCCGGTCATCAATCACTCCGAGGCCAGATTTTGGAAGGCCTATTTCCCTGGATGGGAGATCGCTATTGATGAGTCTCTCATCAGCTTTAAGGGGGGACTCAGCTTCCGGCAATACATCCCTACCAAGCAAGCGCGGTATGGCGTGAAGATGTATAATCTTTGCGAGAGTACCTCCGTACCTTTGCGAGAGTACACTTGCAAGTTTATGGTGTATGAGGGACGAGATTCCCGCATTGAACCCCCAGATTGTTCCCCCACTCTGAGTGTTAGCGGGAAAATCGTTTAGGGCCTTTTGCACTCATTGCTAGATAAAGGTTACCACCTTTACGTGGATAACTTTATACTAGTATCCCTTTCTGCACATTCCTCGCCGCCAGATCCACGGTCGCTTGTGGGACTGTCCGGAAGAATCAAAGAGGCCTTCCTTCCTATCCCCTGCAGACTCCTATCCCTGGGTGAGTCCCGTGCCTTTTCCAATGAGAACCTGTTGTTGGTCCGGTATAAGGACAAGAGGGATGTCCTTATGCTCACCACTATTCATGGGAACGGCAGCACCCCTGTCCCTGTGCGAGGTACCGTGGGACCGGTCCTCAAGCCCGATTGTATTCTGGACTACAATCGGTATATGGGGGGAGTTGATCTTTCTGATCAAGTCCTCAATCCATATAATGCCATGTGGAAAACAAAGGTATAGTACAAAAAAGTTGCGGTCTACATGGTACAGGTTGCCATGTACAATGCTTTTGTACTGTACAAGTACGCTGGCAACACAGGGACATACCTGCAGTTCCAAGAGGAAGTTCTAAAGGCCCTCATCTTTGGTCACCGCCAAAGAGCGGGTCAGAGCACCTCTGGAATTGCGGGCGCCCGGATCGTCCCTGGCCAACACTTTCCAGGTGTGATCCCCCACACTGGAAAGAAGGGACGATCTCAGAAGAAATGCAGAGTGTGTCACAAGAGGGGGATTCGGAAGGACACCACCACTCAATGCGACACTTGCCCTGATCATCCGGGCCTCTGCATAGGCTGCTTCAGGGAGTATCACACTTCCATGGAGTACTACATTTTCCATCCTTTGCCCTAATTTTCATCCCCAAAATTTGACTCCAATGTACCAGTCCAGAGTACATTGTCTTCCAAATTTTATACCAAACCCCCCCTCCCCAAAAAAAAAAGAAAACAAACTTTTTCCCAATATCCCCAATATCTTTCTTATTTCTTCCCCCTAAAAAATGGGTCATGGGACACAGAGTCAACAGCATTGGAGGTTTGCAGTTGCCTCAAATGTGCAACGCTCTCTCCCCACCTGAGCGGGTTGCGCATTTGAGGTAACAGAATAGGGACGGCCCCACACATCCCCTTCCCAGAATGATGATTCAGAGTATAGGGTTTGGGGCGGGCATCATTTTTACTTTTGGCTGTACTCTGGGTCATCATTCTGGGAAAATAATTGGCATATCAGTACTAAAATTGCAATTTTCTTCCCCCCCCCCCCCCCCCCATAGTACACTTCATCCATTCCTGAAAAATAAATGAAGGGAACACTCGTCTGTTCCAAATCTCCACTTCACCATATACACCTTCCCTAGGGGGTGTACTGTTTGTAATAGGTTCACATGTGGGTGTTTTTTCTTGTATTTTCCTCTGAATGCATGTAACTGTTAGGTCCATAACAAACATCCGCCTCAAATGCGAAGAGTTCTCGCTGAGCTCTGTCGTATTTCCAGGCGACAATTCAGAGTCATATGTTAGTTGTTTCCAGAAAAATGAAGCAGAGCATAGGTTGAAAATTGCAATTTTCAAAAGCTACCCTTCATCCATTCCTGGAAAATAAATTTAGGAAACACCCGTGCGTTCAAAATGTCCTCTTTACCCCTATACCCATTCCTCAGGGTGGATACTTTCGGTAATGGTGTCACATGTGGGTGTTTCATTTTTGTATTTTCCTCAGAATGTATGTAACCATCAGCTACTGATATGCCATAGGCCACAAATACAAAGTGACCTCTATGAATTCTGAGCCTTGTTGTGCGCCCGCCCAGCACGTTACCCCATATGTAGATGTATTTTTATAGTCAGAATTTTATAGCCAAAATTTGTAACCCAATTTCTCATACTACCCCTTGTGAAAATGTTAAAAATTGGGTAACCCCAGCATTTTACTATAAAAAAAATCAAATTTTTCAATTTATGGCCCACTTTTAAAAAAACCTGTGAGGTGTTATTTCCCACTGTACCTCTTGTTATGTTCATTGAGGGGTGTAGTTTCTAAAATAGTGTCACATGTATTTTTTTGCTGTTGGGGGCTTTATAAATGCACATGGCCCCCGACTTAAATTTCACCAAAATTTTCACTCCTTCTATTCTGAGCATTGTAGTGCGTCCACAGAGCAATTTACATCCACATATGGGGTATTTTTTTTCTCAGAAAAATTGTTCTTCAAATTTTGGGGGCCTTTTGCCCTATTACCCAATGTGAAAATGAAACATTTGGGGTAACACTATCAATATAGTGCAAAAAAATCAAATTTATAACTTTTATGGCCCACTATTCAAAAAACCTGTGAGGTGTAAGTACTCACTGTTACGTTCCCCGAGGGGTCTAGTTTCCAAAATGGTATGCCATGTGTTTTTTTTTTTTGCTGTCCTGGCACCATAGGGGCTTCCTAAATGCGGCATGCCCCCAGAGCAAAATTTGCTTCCAAAAAGCCAATTGTGACTCCTTCTCTTCTGAGACCTGTAGTGCGCCAGCAGAGCACCTTTCACCCCCATATGGGGTGTTTTCTGAATCAGGAGAAATTGGGCTTGAAATTTTGGGGGGTATTTTCTGCTTTAACCCTTTGTAAAAATGTAACATTTTTGAGAAACCAAGCCTTTTAAGTAAAAAATATATATATTTTTTTCCATATGCAAAAGTCGTGAAACCCATGTGGGGTATTAAGGTTCACTTTACCCCTTGTTACGTTCCCCAAGGGGTCTAGTTTCCAAAATGGTATGCCATGTTTTTTTTTTGCAGTTTTGACACCCTAGGGGCTTCCTAAAGGTGACATGCCCCCAAAAACCATTTCAGAAAAATGTTCTCTCCAAAATCCCCTTGTCACTCTTTCCCTTCTGAGCCCTCTACTGCGCCCGTCGAACAATTTACATAGACATATGAAGTATGTGCTTAGAGAGAAATTGGGCTACAAATATAAGTATAAATTTTCTACTTTTACCCCTTGCATAAATTCTAAAATTGGGTCTACAAGAACATGCGAGTGTAAAAAATGAAGATTTTGAATTTTCTCCTTCACTTTGCTGCTATTCCTGTGAAACAACTAAAGGGTTAAAACGCTGACTGAATGTCATTTTGAATACTTTGGGGGGTGTAGGTTTTATAATGGGGTCATTTGTGGGGTATTTCTAATATGAAGACCCTTCATATTCCACTTCAAAACTGAACTGGTCCCTGAAAAATATCGAGTTTGAAAATTTTGTGAAAAATTTGAAAATTGCTGCTGAACTTTGAAGCCCTCTGGTGTCTTCCAAAAGTAAAAACACATCAATTTTATAATGCAAACATAAAGTAGACATTTGTATATGTGATCCAAAAAAAATATATTTTTTGAATATCCATTTTCCTTACAAGCAGAGAGCTTCAAAGTTAGAAAAATGCAAAATTTTCGTTTTTTTCAGCAAATTTGGGGATTTTTCACCAAGAAAGGATGCAAATTACCACTAAATGTTACCACTATGTTAAAGTAGAATATGTCACGAAATTACTTCTATTAAATTACTTCCATTAAATTACTTCTATTAAAAAATCTTAATCCTGCATGTACTTATTAGCTGCTGAATACTACAATGGAAATTCTTTTCTTCTTGAAACACAGAGCAGTCTGCTGACATCACGAGCACAGTGCTCTCTGCTGACATCTCTGTCCATTTTAGGAAGTGGCAGGGCAGCAAATGTTTGCTATGGGGATTTTCTCCTAGTACTGGACAGTACCTAAAATGGACAGAGATGTCAGCAGAGAGCACTGTGCTCGTGATGTCAGCAGACAGCTCTGTGTTTCAAACAGAAAAGAATTTCCATTGTAGTATTCAGCAGCTAATAAGTACATGAAGGATTAAGATTTTTTAATAGAAGTAATTTACAAATCTGTTTAACTTTCTTTCACCAGTTGATTTAAAAAAAAAAAATTTTTTTTACCGGAGTACCCAATTAACCCCTTAACCCCTTAAGGACTCAGGGTTTTTCCGTTTTTGCACTTTCGTTTTTTCCTCCTTACCTTTTAAAAATCATAACCCTTTCAATTTTCCACCTAAAAATCCATATTATGGCTTATTTTTTGCGTCGCCAATTCTACTTTGCAGTGACATTAGTCATTTTACCCAAAAATGCACGGCGAAACGGAAAAAAAAATCATTGTGCGACAAAATCGAAAAAAAAACGCCATTTTGTAACTTTTGGGGGCTTTCGTTTCTACGCAGTGCATATTTCGGTAAAAATTACACCTTATCATTATTCTGTAGGTCCATACGGTTAAAATGATACCCTACTTATATAGGTTTGATTTTGTCGCACTTCTGGAAAAAATCATAACTACATGCAGGAAAATTTATACGTTTAAAAATGTCATCTTCTGACCCCTATAACTTTTTTATTTTTCCACGTATGGGGTGGTATGAGGACTCATTTTTTGCGCCGTGATCTGAAGTTTTTATCGGTATGATTTTTGTTTTGATCGGACTTTTTGATCACTTTTTATTCATTTTTTAATGATATAAAAAGTGACCAAAATACGCTTTTTTGGACTTTGGAATTTTTTTGCGCGTACGCCATTGACCGTACGGCTTAATTAATGATATATTTTTATAGTTCGGACATTTACGCACGCGGCGATACCACATATGTTTATTTTTTATTTTTTTTACACTGTTTTATTTTTTTTATGGGAAAAGGGGGGTGATTCAAACTTTTATTAGGGAAGGGGTTAAATGACCTTTATTAACACTTTTTTTTTACATTTTTTTTGCAGTGTTATAGGTCCCATAGGGACCTATAACACTGCACACACTGATCTCTAATGCTGATCACTGGCGTGCATTAACACGCCTGTGATCAGCATTATCGGCGCTTGACTGCTCCTGCCTGGATCTCAGGCACGGAGCAGTCATTCGTCGATCGGACACCGGGGAGGCAGGTAAGAGCCCTCCCGGTGTCCGATCAGCTGTTCGGGACGCCGCGATTTCACCGCGGCGGTCCCGAACAGCCCGACTGAGCAGCCGGGTCACTTTCACTTTCACTTTAGAAGCGGCGGTCAGCTTTGACCGCCGCTTCTAAAGGGTTAATACCGCACATCGCCGCGATCGGCGATGTGTGGTATTAGCCGCGGGTCCCGGCCGTTGATTACCGCCGGGACCGACGCGATATGATGCGGGATCGCGGCGCGATCCCGCTTCATATCGCGGGAGCCGGCGCAGGACGTAAATATACGTCCTGCGTCTTTAAGGGGTTAAGGACTGAGCCCTTTTTCACCTTAAGGACCAGAGCATTTTTTGAACATCTGACCACTGTCACTTTAAACATTAATAACTCTGGAATGCTTTTACTTATCATTCTGATTCCAAGATAGTTTTTTCGGGACATATTCTACTTTAACATAGTGGTAAAATTTTGTGGTAACTTGCATCCTTTCTTAGTGAAAAATCCCCAAATTTGATCAAAAAAAAAGAAAATTTTGCATTTTTTTCTAATTTTGAAGCTCTCTGCTTGTAAGGAAAATGGATATTCAAAATAAAAAAAATTTTTGGTTCACATACACAATATGTCTACTTTATGTTGGCATCATAAAATGTATGAGTTTTTACTTTTGGAAGACACCAGAGGGTTTCAAAGTTCAGCAGCAATTTTGAAATTTTTCACAAAATTTTCAAACTCACTATTTTTCAGTGACCAGTTCAGTTTTGAAGGGGATTTGAAGGGTCTTCATGTTAGAAATACCCCACAAATGACCCCATTATAAAAACTGCACCCCCCAAAGTATTCAAAATGACATTCAGTAAGTGTTTTAACCCTTTAGGTGTTTCACAGGAATAGCAGCAAAGTGGAGGAGATTAAAAATCTTAATTTTTTACACTCGCATGTTCTTGTAGACCCAATTTTTGAATTTTTGCAAGGAGTAAAAAGGAGAAAATTTTTACTTGTATTTGAAACCCAATTTCTCTCGAGTAAGGACATACCTCATATGTCCATGTAAAGTGTTCGGCGGGCGCAGTAGAGCGCTCAGACGGGAAGGAGCGACAAATGGTTTTTGGGGGGCATGTCACCTTTAGGAAGCCCCTATGGTGCCAGAACAGCAAAAATAAAACCCACGTGGCATACCATTTTGAAAACTGGACCCCTCGGGGAACATAACAAGGGGTAAATTGAACCTTAATACCCCACAGGTGATTCATGACTTTTGTATATGTAAAAAAAAAAAAAAAATTTACCTAAAATGCTTGGTTTCCCAAAAATGTTACATTTTTTAAAAGGGTAATAGCAGAAAATACCCCTCAAAATTTGAAGCACAATTCCTGCCGATTCAGAAAACACCCCATATGGAGGTGAAAAGGGCTCTGCTGGCGCACTACAGGTCTCAGAAGAGAAGGAGTCACATTTGGCTGTTTGAAAGCAAATTTTGCTCTGGGGGCATGCCGCATTTAGGAAGCCCCTATGGTGCCAGAACAGCAAAAAAATAAACCACATGGCATACCATTTTGGAAACTAGACCCCTCGGGGAACGTAACAAGGGGTGATGTGAACCTTAATACCCCACAGGTGATTCACCACTTTTGCATATGTAAAGAAAAAAAAATGTTTTAACCTAAAATGCTTGATTTCCCAAAAATTTTACATTTTTAAAAAGGGTAATAGAAGAAAATACCCCCCAAATTTGTAACACAATTTCTCCCGAGTACGACGATACCCCATATGTGACCCTAAACTGTTGCCTTGAAATACGACAGGGCTCCAAAGTGAGAGCGCCATGCGCATTTGAGGCCAAAATTTGGGATTTGCATAGGGGTGGACATAGGAGTATTCTACGCCAGTAATTCCCAAACAGGGGGCCTCCAGCTGTTGTAAAACTCCCAGCATGCCTGGACAGTCAGTGGCTATCTGGCAATACTGGGAGTAGTTGTTTTTGCAACAGCTGGAGGCTCTGTTTTGGAAACAGTGCCGTACCAGACGTTTTTCATTTTTATTGGGGAGGGGGCTGTGCAGGGGTATGTGTATATGTAGTTTTTTTTACTTTTTATTTTTTGTGTTAGTGTAGTGTAGTGTTTTTACGGTACAGTCGCATGGGCGGGGGTTCACAGTAGCTTATTGCTGGCTGTTTGAGCTGCGGCAGAAAATTTGCCGCAGCTCAAACTTGCAGCCGGATACTTACTGTAAACCTCCGCCCATGTGAGTGTACCCTGTACGTTCACATTGGAGGGGGGGAATACCTCCAGCTGTTGCAAAACTACAACTCCCAGCATGTACGGTCTAGAAGTGCATGCTGGGAGTTGTAGTTTTGCAACAGCTGGATGCACACTGGTTGTGAAACACAGAGTTTGGTAACAAACTCAGTGTTTTGCAACTAGTGTGCCTTCAGCTGTTGCAAAAGCTACAACCCCCAGCATGTACGGACAGCGGAAGGGCATGCTGGGACTTGTAGTTATGCAACAGCTGGAGGCATACTACTTTGGCTGGGGGTTGTATTTATGCAACAGCTGGAGACACACTGGTTTGCTACTTAACTCAGTGTTTCACAACCAGTGTGCCTCCAGCTGTTGCAAAACTACAACTCTCAGCATTCACCGACAGCCAACGGGCATGCTGGGAGTTGTAGTTATGCAACCAGCAGATGCACCACTACAACTCCCAGCATGCACTTTAGCTGAATGTGCAAGCTGGGAGTTGTAGTTATACAACAGCTGAAGGTACACTTTTCCATAGAAAAAATGTGCCTCCAGCTGTTGCAAAACTATAAGTCCCAGCATGCCCATAAGGGAATGCTGGGAGTTGTGGTGGTCTGCCTCCTGCTGTTGCATAACTACAGCTCCCAGCATGCCCTTTTTGCATGCTGGGAGCTGTTGCTAAGCAACAGCAGGAGGCTGTCACTCACCTCCAACTACAGATCCACGCCGCCGCTGCAGGTCAGTCCCTCGCCGCCGCCGTCGCTCCTGGGGCCCCGATCCCAACAGGGACGCCGGAGATCGGGGTCCCCAGCTCCCGGGGTCTTCTTCCCGCACCCGCTTCGTCCAGTGAACCGGCCAACGAATCAGAGCGATCATGAGGTGGCACCAGTGCCACCTCACCCCTGCTGGCTATGGCTGTTTGGGACCATCAGAGACGGCCCCGATCAGCCAGTAATTCCGGGTCACCGGGTCACTGGAGACCCAATTGACCCGGAATCCGCCGCAGATCGCTGGGCTGAATTGTTCAGCGATCTGCGGCCATCGCCGACATGGGGGGTCATCATGATCCCCCTGGCCGATATGCCGGGATGCCTGCTGAACAATTTCAGCAGGCATCTGGCACCGGCTCCCCTCTGGCTAGTGGCGGGGGCCGGAAATGCGCAGGGTGTATCCATACGCCCTGTGTCCTTAAGGACTTGGTAACGGAGGCATATGGATACGCCCTGTGTCCTTAAGGGGTTAACCCCTTCCTGCTACAGGACGTATGCATACGTCCCAGCTGCTGACAGGTTCGTGGAACTGGACGTATGCATATGTCCTGTAGTGTTGCTCGCGAATATTCGCAATGCGAATTTTATTCGCGAATATCGCATATTCGCGAATTTGCGAATATTCGCGAATATAGCACTATATATTCGTAATAACGAATATTCGTTTTTTTTAATTTTTATTTTATTTTTTTTTTTTTACACAGTACACATCACAGTGATCATCCCTCTCTGCTTCCAGCTTGTGTGGTGTAAAGAAGGCTCTACTACTACCGTGCGAATTTTCGCATATGCGAAATTTGTATATGCTAACTTTCGCATATGCGAATTTTCACTTATGCTACTTTTGTATATGCGAATTTTCGCATATGTTAATTTTCGCATTCGCGAAGTTTCGCTTATGCGAAAATAAAACGCGAATATTACGATTATGCGAATATACGCGAATATATGACGAATATTCGTCCATATATTCGCGAATATTCGCGAATTCGAATATGGCCTATGCCGCTCAACACTAATGTCCTGTATTAATAGCTTCACTGTGTGGCTCTGCACAGTGAATCTGCGGCGATCTCCGCTGCTATCGGCAGCAGGGGATCTCTGTTACATGTTCAGGAACCAGTCAGAGCGATCCCGCTGTGCGATCGCTCTGACTGGCTTTTTCCCTGACAGGCTCTGCTATCAGAGCCTGGTTTCACTGTGTGGCTCTGCACAGTGAAGCTGCCGGCGATCTCCGCTGCTATCAGCAGCAGGGGATCGCTGTTATCTGTTCTGGGACCAGTCAGAGTGATCCCGCTGTGCGATCTCTCTCTGACTGGCTTTTTCCCTGACAGGCTCTGCGATCAGAGCCTGGCTTCACTGTGCGGCTCTGCATAGTGAAGCCGCCGGTGATCTCCGCTGCTATCAGCAGCGGAGATCACTATGACATATACAGGGACCAATCAGAGCGATCCCGCTGTGTGATCGCCCCAATTGTCTGTTCTCTGACAGACTGGCCAATCAGAGCGCAGATCACGTGACCGGACTGTTTCTGGCTCCGTGATCGCGCTTCTGACAGCCAGTCTGTCAGAGAAGACCGAGGAGTCAGGACGTGCTGCGGTCTGATCTTCCGTTTTCACGGCAGATCAGCCACATAGTAAAAAAAAAATAGTAAAACACACACACACATTATGCCCCTTATCACCCCACCTCCCCTGCCATCACCATATAGTACCCCCCCACCTTTGATCACCCCCCTCATCAGCCCCTCATCGCCCCTCATCACCCCCTGATATCTTGGCCCCTCATCACCCCCTGAGATCTTTGCCCCTTGTCCCCCTGTGATAGCTGCGACGTGCACCAGTGTGATTGTCGCCCCCTGTCACATGTGATCGTCGCCCCCTGTCACCTGTGACTGTCGCCCCTGTGTCACCTGAGACCGTCGCCCCCTGTCCCCGGTGGTAGATGTGGCATGCTGATTAGTATTTTTCAATATAAATCAGCCGTCCGCTATCACCGTCTGTCACCCCTGTGTCACCTGAGTTTTCTGTCATCTGAGACCGTCGCCCCTGTGTCACCTGTGATCGTCGCCCCTTGTCACTGTTCCAAAAAGTAAAAAAAATAAAAAAGTAAAAAAAAGAGCTTGAAACCACGCATTCACCTGTCCTTTGATCACCCTCCAGTGATCACTAGTGTTGAGCGGCATAGGCCATATTCGAATTCGCGAATATTCGCGAATATATGGACGAATATTCGACATATATTCGCGAATATTCGCATATTCGTAATATTCCCGTTTTATTTTCGCTTATGCGAACATTTGCGCATGCGAAAATTAACATATGCGGAAATTAACATATGCGAAAATTTGCATACGCGAAAATTCACATATGCAAAAATTTGCATATGCAAATTTTCGCATGCGCGAAAATTCGCACACCAGTCTCACACAGTAGTATTAGAGCCTTCTTTACACCACACAAGCTGGAAGCAAAGAGGGATGATCACTGTGATGTGTACTGTGAAAAAAAAACGAATATTCGTAATTACGAATATATAGCACTATATTCGCGAATTCGCGAATATGCGATATTCGCGAATAAAATTCGCATTGCGAATATTCGCGAGCAACACTAGTGATCACCCCCTGAGACTGTCGCGCCCTGTCCCCGGTGGTAGCTGTGGCGTGCTGATTAGTATTTTTCAATATAAATCAGCCGTCCACTATCACCATCCGTCGCCCCTGTGTCACCTGAGTTTTCTGTCTGCTGTCATCTGAGAACGTCGCCCGTGTCACCTGTGATCGTCGCCCCTGTGTCAAATGTGAGCGTCGCCCCTTGTCACTGATCCTGTTGTCATCCCCTTGTTATAAAAAGTAAAAAACAAAGTAAACCCTTTCCTGTCACCACTTTGTAGTCACCCCCTGTTTTTTTGTGTTGTGTAGACCTAAGTGCACAACATATCAGGCACATCACAGCGGATTTATTCGCTGGAGGAGGCCTATGAATTTCTGTGAGCGATGATGGGGATCCTACATTCCTAATTTCATCCTTATCTTCATCCTCATCTCACTCGGACGTGCCACCCCGAAGGAGGCGACGCAGGCAGGCCACTGCAGCGGCCGCTGTGTTACCAGGCCCATCAAGGCTTTCTGAGCCCTCTGAGCCCTCTGACTCCACATGGGTAGACCCAGACCATTTTACACCCCAAATTCCTGGGTTTACAGGGAATGCAGGGATGCAATTCCCATTTGCTGGGTTGGCAGAAAAATACTTTTTTAAGTTCTTTTTCACCGATGAGCTGCTAGAGCATTTGGTTGCGCAAACAAACATCTACGCCAACCAATATATTACTGCACACCCCACCTCTAGTTACGCTCATCGGAATAGGTGGATGCCTGTGACCCCATCAGAGATGGCAAAATTTTGGGGTATAATGCTCAGCATGGGGCTTCATACTGGAGCCACAACCTGCTGTATAACACCCCCATGTACCGCATGGCTATGAGCAGGACACGTTTTGAGCAAATAATGAGGTTTCTGCATTATAATGATAATGCCACTTGTCCACCTAGAGACCACCCTAGCAATGACCAGCTATATAAAATTTGTCCGCTATAGAAAACCTAAATGCCGTGTTCCAGGCGGCATATGTCCCAGAAAGGGAAATATCAATTGAAGAGTCCCTGGTGCACTTCAAGGGCAGGCTACAATTCCGCCAGTACCTGCCCAGCAAAAGAGCACGGTATGGGGTAAAGATGTACAAGCTCTGTGAAAGTGCATCAGGATACACGTACCGGTTTCATGTATATGAGGGAAAAGACTCGTCAATTGAACCCCCAGAGTGCCCCCCTGTCCTGGGAATTACAGGCAAGTGGGATTTGGTGCACCCCATACTAGACCAGGGATACCACCTCTACCTGGACAATTTCTACACCAGCGCCCCCCTATTCAAGTGCCTCACTGCACGTGGGACAGTAGCATGCAGCACTGTCCGTAAAAACCAGAGAGGCCTCCCCAAACCTCTGCTGGCACACCCCATGCGGAAGCATGAGAGCAGGGCACTGTGCAGCGATGACATATCTTGTGTCGGATACAAGGACAAGAGAGAGGTCCTTGTACTCACCACAATACATGGCCACGCCACCACCCCGGTTTCTGTACAGAAATCCAATTAGCTTACAATAAGTTCATGGGAGGGGTGGACTTGTCTGACCAGGTGCTAAAGCCATACAGCGCCATGAGAAAGACAAGGGCGTGGTATAAGAAACTGGCTGTGCATATGGTACAGATGGCCTTATATAACGCCTTTGTCCTGTACTGACATGCCAGCCAGAGTGGGACGTTCTTGGAGTTTCAGGAGGTGGTCATAAGGAACCTGATATTTGGGGACCAGGAAGGTGCAGGCCCCAGCACTTCCGAGTCCTCACGGATTGTGCCAGGGCAGCATTTCCCCAGTGAAATCCCCCACACTGGGAAGAAGGGGAGGACCCAAAAGAAGTGCAGGGTCTGCTATAAAAGAGGGATCCCCCGGGACACTATGTACCAGTGCGAGACCTGCCCCACTCAGCCGGGACTGTGCATCCCATGTTTTAAAATTTATCTCACATCCCTTCAATTTTTATTTGATCCATCTTAGCCCCCGTGTAGCACATCACATGCCACTGTTTTATCTTAGTTCATTTTACCCCCCCCCCCATTTTATTAGAATCTGTGGCATAGTGTGGCAACTATTATTTTTCTTTTTACCCCAAAACCATTGCAGAAAAATATGTGGTACAGTGTGCCGCAAATTATTTTCATTGTACCCCAAAACCATTCCAGCAAAATATGTGGTACAGTGTGCCGCAAATTTTTTCATTGTACCCCAAAACCGTTCCAGCAAAATATGTGGTACAGTGTGCCGCAAATTATTTTCATTGTACCCCAAAACCATTCCAGCAAAATATGTGGTACAGTGTGCCGCAAATTTTTTTCATTGTACCGCAAAACCATTTATTTGGTAGTGTGTTACAAATTATTTTCTATATATCCTTCTGTTCAGAGACCTGAAGTGCTTCAGCAGAGCACTAAATGTCCACCTATGGGGTGTTTTCTTAATCAGGAGAAATTGGGCTTCAAATTTTGGGGTCCATTTCCACCTATTACCTCTTGTATAAAAGTCATTTTAACACATCATTTTAACACAAAGTCGTCAAACACCTGTGAGGAGTTAAGTCTCACTATACCCCTTGTTACGTTCCTTGAGGGGTCTAGTTTCCAAAATATTATGCCATGTGTTTTTTTTTTTTGCTATTCTGGCACCCTGGGGACATGCTAAATGCAACATGCCCCCCCCCCCCACAAACAATTTCAAAAAGCCAAATTTTACTCCTTCTCTTCTGAGACCTGTAGTGCACCAGCAGAGCACTTAACATCCACCTATGGGGTGTTTTATGAATCGGGAGAAATTGGGCTTCAAATTTTGGGGGGTATTTTCTGCTATTAACCTTTTTAAAAATGTAAAATTTTTGGGAAACCAAGTATTTTCAGATTTTTTTTTTTACATATGCAAAAGTTTTGAAACCCCTGTGGGGTATTAAGGCTCACTTTACCCCTTGTTACGTTCCCTGAGGGGTCTAGTTTCCAAAATGTGATGCCGTGTGTTTTTTTTTTCTGTCCTGGCACCATAGGGGCTTCCTAAAAGCAGCATGCCCCCAGAGCAAAATTTGCTTCCAAAAAGCCAAATGTGACTCCTTCTTTTCTGAGACCTGTAGTGCGCCAGCAGAGCACTTTTCACCCCCCATATGGGGTGTTTTCTGAATCGGGAGAAATTGGGCTTCAAATTTTAGGGGGTATTTTCTGATTTAACCCTTTGTAAAAAATGTAAAATTTTTGGGAAACCAAGCATTTTAGGTCAAAATTTTTTTTTTTACATATGCAAAAGGCGTGAAACCCCTGTGGGGTATTAAGGTTCACTTTACCCCTTGTTACGTTCCCCAAGGGGTCTAGTTTCCAAAATGGTATGCCATGTGTGTTTTTTTTGCTGTCCTGGCACCATAGGGGCTTCCTAAATGCGGCATGCCCCCAGAGCAAAATTTGCTTCAAAAAGCCAAATGTGACTACTCCTCTTCTGAGACCTGTAGTGCACCAGCAGAGACCTTTTCACCCCCACATGGGGTGTTTTCTGAATCGAGAGAAATTGGGCTTCAAATTTTGGGGGTTATTTTCTGCTTTAACCTTTGTAAAAATGTCCAATTTTTGGGAAACCAAGCATTTTAGGTAAAAAAATAAATATATATATATTTTTACACATGCAAATGTCGTGAAACCCCTGTGGGTTATTATGGTTCACTTTACCCCTTGTTACGTTCCCCAAGGGGTCTAGTTTCCAAAATAGTATGCCATGTGTTTATTTTTTGCTGTCCTGGCACCATAGGGGCTTCCTAAATGCGGCATGCCCCCAGAGCAAAATTTGCTTCCAAAAAGCCAAATGTGACTACTTCTCTTCTGAGACCTGTAGTTTGCCAGCATAGCAATTTTCACCCCCATATGGGGTGTTTTCTGAATCAGAAGGAATTGTGCTTCACATTTTGGGGGGTATTTTCTGTTATTACCCTTTTTAAAAAAATTTTACATTTTTTGGAAAACAAGCATTTTAGGTAAAACATTTTTTTGTTTTTTTTACATTTGCAAAAGTCATGAAACACCTGTGGGGTATTAAGGCTCACTTTATCCCATTTTACATTCCCCAGGGGTCTAGTTTCCAAAATGGTCGGCCATGAGTTTTTTTTTTTTGCTGTTTTGACACCCTAGGGCCTTCCTAAAGGTGACATGCCCCCCAAAAACCATTTCAGAAAAAGGTTCTCTCCTAAATCCCCTTGTCGCTCCTTCCCTTCTGAGCCCTCTACTGCGTCTGCCGAACACTTTACATAGACATATGAGGTATGTGCTTACTCAAGAGAAATTGGGCTACAAATACAAGTAAACATTTTCTCCTTTTCCACTTGTAAAAATTCAAAAATTGGGTATACAAGAACATGCGAGTGTAAAAAATGAAAATTTTGAATTTTCTCCTTCACTTTGCTGCTATTCCTGTGAAACGCCTAAAGGGTTAAAACGCTGACTGAATGTCATTTTGAATACTTTGGGGGGTGTTGTTTTTATAATGGGGTCATTTATGGGGTATTTCTAATATGAAGACCCTTCAAATCTACTTCCACAAAACTGAACTGGTCCCTGAAAAATATCGAGTTTGAAAATTTTGAGAAAAATTGGAAAATTGCTGCTGAACTTTGAAGCCCTCTGGTGTCTTCCAAAAGTAAAAACTCATAAATTTTATGATGCAAACACAAAGTAGACATATTGTGTATGTGAACAAAAAAAAAATATTTTGAATATCCATTTTCCTTACAAGCAGAGAGCTTCAAAGTTAGAAAAATGCAAAATTTTCATTTTTTTCATAAAATTTTGGGATTTTTCACCAAGAAAGGATGCAAGTTACCACAAATTTTACCACTATGTTAAAGTAGAATATGTCACTAAAAAAAAATCTCAAAATCAGAATGATAAGTAAAAGCATTTCAGAGTTATTAATGTTTGAAGTGACAGTGGTCAGATTTGCAAAAAAGGCCTGCGTCCTTAAGGTGAAAATGAGGTTTAAGGGTTAAGGATCCGGGCATTTTTTGCACATCTGACCACTTTCACTTTAAGCATTAATAACTCTGGGATGCTTTTACTTTTCATTCTGATTCCAAGAGAGGTTTTTTTTGTGACATATTCTACTTTATGTAAGTGGTAAATTTTTGTCGATACTTGCATCATTTCTTGGTGAAAAATTCAAAAAAATTTTAGACACTCTGCTTACTTTTAGACTCTCTGCTTATAAGAAAAATAGACATAACAAATAAATGATATATTGATTCACATATACAATAAGTCTACTTTATATTTTCATCATAAAGTTGACATGATTTTACTTTTGGAAGACATCAGCGGGCTTTTCCAATTTTTCACAAAATGTTCAAAATCGGAATATTTCAGGGACCAGTTCAGTTTTGAACTGGATATGAAGGGCCTTCATATTAGAAATACTCCATAAATGACCCAATTATAAAAACTGTACCCCTAAAAGTATTCAAAATGACATTCAGAAAGTGTGTTAACCCTTTAGGTGTTTCACAGGAATAGCAGCAAATTCAAAATCTTAATTTTTTACACTTGAATGTTCTTGTAGACCCAAATGAGAAAAAGCCCCCCAAAATTTGTAACCCAATTTCTCTCGAGTAAGGAAATATCTCATATGTGTATGTAAAGTGTTCTGCGGGCACAGTAGAGGGCTCAGAAGGGAAGGAGCGACAATGGGATTTTGGAGAGTGAGTTTTTCTGAAATGGTTTTTGGGGAGCATGTCACATTTAGGAAGCCCCTATGGTGCCAGAACAGCAAAAAAAACAACAACATGGCATAATATTTTAGAAACTACACCCCTCAAGGCACGTAACAAGGGGTCCAGTGAGCCTTAACACCTCACAGGTGTTTGACGACTTTTGTCGGATATGTAAATGAATTTTTTTTCACTAAAATGCTGGTTTTCCCCCAAGTTTTTAATTTTTACAAGGGGTAATAGGAGAAAATGCCCCCCAAAATTTGTAACCCCATCTCTTCTTCTGAGTATGGAAATACCCCATGTGTGAATGTCAAGTGCACTGCGGGCGCACTACAATGCTCAAAAGAGAAGTCGTCACATTTGGCTTTTGGAAAGCAAATTTTGCTGAAATTGTTTTTGGGGGGGAATGTTGCATTTTGGAAGCCCCTATGGTGCCAGAACAGCAAAAAAAAACAAAAAACACAAGGCATACTATTTTGGAAACGACACCCCTCAAGGAACCTAACAAGGGGTACAGTGAACCTTATCGACCCACAGGTGTTTGACAAATTTCTGCTAAAGTTGGACGTAAAAATGAAAAATTAGATTTTTTTCACTAAAATGCTGGTGTTACCCCAAATTTTTCATTTTCACAAGGGGTAATAGGAGAAAAAGCCTCGAAAATTTTGTAACCCCATTTCTATGGAACTACCCCATATGTGGATGTAAAGTGCTCTGCAGGCGAACTACAATGCTCGGAAGAGAAGGAGCACCATTGAGTTTTTGGAGAGATAATTTGGTTGGAATAGAAGTAGGGGGCCATGTGCGTTTACAAAGCCTCCCGTGGTGCCAGGACAGTGGACCCCCCACATGTGATCCCATTTTGGAAACTACACCCCTCAGAGAATTTAATAAGGGGTGCAGTGAGCATTTACACCCCACTGGCATTTGACACATCTTTGGAACAGTGGGCTGTGCAAATGAAAAATTAAATTTTTCATTTTCACGGACCACTGTTCCAAAAAATCTGTAGGGTGTTAATCTGTGGGGTGTCAAGGCTCACTATACCCCTTGTTACATTCCGTGAGGGGGTGTAGTTTTCAAAATGGGGTCACATGTGGATATTTATTGTTTTGCATTTATGCCAGAACCACTGTAAAATCAGCCACCCATGTGCAAATCACCAATTTAGACCTCAAGTGTACAAATGTCGCAGATCCCTTTACACCCACATATGGGGCTTTTCCGTACTCAGGAGAAATTGTGCTACAAATTTTGGGGGTCTTTTTTCCTTTTACCACTTGTGAAAATGGTGTAGACCCCAACTTTACTTTTTCATAAGGGGTAAATGGAGAAAAATAAAATTTCTCCCCAGTACGGAAATATCCGATATGTGGCACTAAACTGTTGCCTTGAAATACGACAGGGCTCCAAAGTGAGAGAGCGCCACGCGCATTTGAGGCCTATTTTTGGGATTTGCATCCGCCACCAAAATACCCTATGTCAGTGTTTCCCAAACAGGGTGTCTACAGCTGTTGCAAAACTTCCAGCATGCCTTGACAGTCAGTGGCTGTCCGGCAGTACTGGGAGTTGTTGTTTTTTAACAGCTGGAGGCTCCGTTTTGGAAACAGTGCCGTACAAGACTTTTTTTTTTTTTTTCGGGGGGGGGGGGGGGGGGGGAACGACGACGACGACTGTGTAAGGATATATGTATATGTAGTGTTTTACTTTTTATTTTGTGGAGTGTAGTGTAATGTTTTTAGGGTACATTCACACGGGTGGGGGTTTGCCGCATCTCAAACTTGCAGCAGAAAACTTGCTGCAAACCCCTGCCCGTGTGAATGTACCCTATACATTCACATGGGGGGGGGGCAAACTTCCAGCTGTTGCAAATGCAAAACTCCCAGCATGCACTGAAAGACCATACATGCTGTATGCTGGAGTTGGAGTTATGCAACAGCTGGAGGCTCATTGGTTGCGCAACACTGAGAGTTTGTTACTTAACTCAGTGTTTTGCAACCAGTGTGCCTCTGGCTGTTGCAAAGCTGGAACTCCCAGCATGTACAGTCTCTGAGTGCAAGCTTGGAGTTGTATTTTTGCAACAGCTGGAGGCACACTGGTTTAAAAAAACTGAGTTAGGACACAAACTCTGTTTCACAACCAATGTGTCTCCAGCTGTTGTAAAACTGCAACACCCAGCATGAATTGACAGTCCAAGGACATGCTGAGAGTTATTGTTTTGCAACAGCTGGAGGCACATTGCTACAACTCCCAGGATGCCCTTTGGTAGTCTGTGCATGCTGGGAGTTGTAGTTATGCAACAGCTGGATGCACACTTTTTCATGCACACTTTCATGCACAGACTACCAATGGGCATGCTGGGAGTTGTAGTTGGAACTCCAGCTGTTGCAAAACTACAACTCCCAGCATGACCTTTGGCTGTTCATGCTGAGAGTTGTTGCTAAGCAACAGCAGAAGGTGAACAGGCCTCACCTCCTGCTGTATTCTGCCGCGGGACCGCCAGTGCTGCTGCCACAGCTCCTGCCACCAGGACCGCCACCGCCGCTCCTGAGGGGACCCTCACCAGTCCAGGGAGAGGTAGGAGACCCCCGCTGGCCCTGATCGCTGCCCCGATCACCGCCCAACAGGGCAGTGATTGGTCAGTCGTTGCGACCGATCAATTACGTGATCGTGAGGTGGCACCCGTGCCACCTCACTCCTGCTGGGTAATGGTTAATGGGTACTTTTTTGGGGGTCACCAGAGACCCGATTGACCCGTAATCGCCGCAAATCGCCAATCTTAATTGATTGGTGATTTGCGGCGATCGTCTGGACCCCCCCCCCAGGCATTTGTACGGGATGCCTGCTGAATGATTTCAGGCACGCGGCGGGGACCGAAATTCCTTAAGTACCAAGGACAAAGGGCATACCCATACGCCCTGGGTCCTTAAGGGGTTGAATACTCTTTATACAATCTACTGTTTCCAGTCCCATTTTGAGTATTTCATTATAATGAGTTAAAGTGTTTGTCTCTTTCCCTAGTACTAATTAATGTTTGTCTCTGTTTATGTAGTCACCAGGCACAAACAACTTGCTGGGATCATCCTAAAATGACAGAGCTGTACCAAGCACTTGGTGAGAACTTGAACTTCTTCTGTTTAATCCCCTTCCCCAATTTCTGTTTTGATTCTATACATTTGTTAGTTCAGTATACAATGTGTATATACCCATATTAGGCTCCTTTCACACTAGTGATTTCTCCGTTACAGAAGTTCCGTTGCATGTTCCGTCACGATTTTCGGCAAAAACCTGCCATTACAAAACCCCTGACGGCCGAGACTAAATCCCATTGCAGCCTATAGGATTTTGTAACTGCCCGTTTGCACCCGTATATGCCCGTAATTCCTTACTAACGTTATACAGTGACGGGACATCGTGGTGGTAAAATTACTGCATGCAGTTATTTTTCCGCCACGATGTCCCTTCACTGTCTAACGTCCATAATGAATTACGGGCATATACGGGTGCAAATGGGCAGTTACAAAATCCCATAGGCTGCAATGCGATTTAGTCTCGGCCGTCAGGGGTTTAGTAACGGCAGGTTTTTGCCGAAAATCGTGACGGGAACATGTAACAAAACTTTAGTAACAGAGAAATCACTAGGAGGAGGAGCCTTAATAATGAATATATTTCTTGCAAGTGTAGTATTTGTATTCCTTTTTTGAAAAAATAGACAATTGATGGACATTGTATGCAGGTAATAAAGAAGTCTGTGTAAAATCAAATCTCTGCCTCCAAAGGCAAATGCAGAATTTTTAAAATAAGTATTTTCAGATGTGTGCTACCAATGCTACCAATCATGGCAATGGCAAACTGTGTCCCAATTATTGTCACTTTGCCAGCTTCATAGTTTAGTTATATTTTATTGCTCAGAATAAGGAACATGTTTAACCCCTTAAGGACCCAGCCAATTTTCACTGTAGGACCCGGCCATTTTTTGAACATCTGACCACTTTCACTTTAAGCATTAATTACTCTGGGATGCTTTTACCTTTCATTCTGATTCTGAAATTGTTTTTTCGTGACATATTCTACTTTATGTTAGTGGTAAAATGTTGTCGATACTTGCATAGTTTCTTGGTGAAAAATTCTAAAATTTGATGAAAAAATAGAGAATTTAGAATTTTTTAAACTTTGAAGCTCTCTGCTTATAAGGAAAATGAATATTCTAAATAAATTATATATTGATTTACAAATACAATATGTCTACTTTATGTTTGCATCATAAAGTTGACATGTTTTTACTTTTGGAAGACATCAGAGGGCTTCAAAGTATAGCAGCAATTTTCCAATTTTTCACAACATTTTCAAAATCGAAATTTTTCAGGGACCAGTTCTGTTTTGAAGTTAATTTGAAGGGCCTTCTTATTAGAAATACCACACAAATGACCCGATTATAAAAACTGCACCCCTCAAAGTATTCAAAAGGTTTCTTAACCCTTTAGGTGTTTCACAGGAATAGCAGCAAATTGAAGGAGAAAATTCAAAATCTTCATTTCTTCCACTGGCATGTTCTTGTAGACCCAGTTTTTGAATTTTTACAAGGGGTAAAAGGAGAAAAATCTTCCTAAAATGTGTAACCTAATTTCTCTCGAGTAAGGAAATACCTCATATGTGTATGTCAAGTGTTCGGGGGCGAAGTAGAGGGCTCAGAAGGGAAGGAGCGACAATGGGATTTTGGAGAGTGAGTTTTTCTGAAATGGTTTTTGTGGGGCATGTCACATTTAGGAAGCCCCTATGGTGTCAGAACAGCAAAAAAAATATGCACGGCATACTATTTTGGAAATTACACCCCTCAAAGGCACGTAACACCTCACAGGTGTTTCACAACTTTTTGTTAAAGTTGGATGTGTAAATTATTTTTTTTTTCACTAAAATGCTAGTTTTCCCCCAAATTTAAATTTTTTACAACGGATAAACGGACAAAATGCCCCCCAAAATTTGTAACCCTATCTTTTCTGAGTATGGAAATAGTCACATTTGGCTTTTGAAAAGCAAATTTTGCTGAAATGGTTTTTGGAGGGCATGTCACATTCAGGAAGCCCCTATGGTGCCAGAACAGCAACAAAAAAAACCCACAAGGCATACTATTTTGGAAACTACACCCCTCAAGGAATGCAACAAGGGGTACAGTGAGCCTTAACACCTCACAGGTGTTTGATGACTTTTTGTTTAAGTCGGATGCGTAAATGAAAAAAAAAAATTTCACTAAAATGCTGGTTTTCCCCCAAATTTACATTTTTACAAGGGGTAATAGGAGAAAATTACCCCCAAAATTTGTAACCCCATTTCTTCTGAGTATGGAAATATCCAATGTGTGGATGTCAAGTGCTCTGCTGGCACACTACAATGCTCAGAAGAGGAGGAGCGCCATTGAACTTTTGAAGACAGAATTTGGTTGGAATAGAAGTCGGGGGCCATGTGCATTTACAAAGCCCCCTATGGTGCCAGAACAGTGGAACCCCCCCACATGTGACACCATTTTGGAAACTACACCCCTCACAGAATTGAATAAGAGGTGCAATTAATATTTACACCCCACTGACAGATCTTTGGAACAGTGGGCTGTGCAAATGAAAAATAAAATTTTTCATTTTGACGGACCACTGTTTCAAAAATCTGTCAGACACCTGTGGGGCGTAAATGCTCACTCTACCCCTTATTACATTACTTTGGAAGGAGTGCGGGGTGTCTCTGGCAGGAGGCTTCCCCAAAAATGCCGACAGTGCTGGAGCGCTTCACTGGTACTGGTGAAATAGAACTGCAGACTGCAGTATTAAAATCCAATAGGTATTTATTAGCTACAATAAAGGTAACAGAAAACAAAAAACAGGGGGGGGGGGAAGCAATCTTGTACAGACTACGCGTTTTGAAAGGTATCCCTTTTTCCTCAGGTCTGTAGTATGGTGTGATTAGTGTCCTTATATACAGTGCAAGTGCATTACTATTTCAAAATTTGGCAGGAAGTGAGGTCATGGGGGGCTGGGCGATGACGTCAGCCTCTCTGACCTCCACTGAGCTTTTAAAAAAAAAAATTTCAGTAAGGGTTTATCTTTAGCTAGTATGGAAGCGCTACTTTATTCCAAATGAGCCTGTTCAGGTCTATGGTAGTTGTTCTTGGTCTGACTGTGTAGCTACACTCCTTCCATTGTATTTTACCGCCCTCCAGCGGTTCCGACATCCAGCTGCTCCTGGTCAATTAAAGTGGTCCTCCACCGACTCCTGCACACTACACGTGCAGAGAGACGTGTGACCCCTACCACCATCCAAGCTCGGCTAATCCTAAGGGCTGAGGGGCGCAGGGATCTCCTGACACTGCCCCGCATTAGGATACCTCTGCCCGCATCCTGCGATTAACATCGGAGGACCATAGCACCTCCTCCCGCAGCACCGCTACCTGCAGCACCGCTTTTCCAGCTAACGGTACCAGCAGTAACCTGCTCCTGCAGAACATCCACGGCCAGCGGAGAAGATCCAGTAGCAGAGGAGACCTCCAGCGGCATCGGGATTCCCGCCGCACTCCCCCCAAAGCGCTGTCCAGAGTTGTGCATGCTCGCTAGCACAACTTGACAAGGTTAGCAGGCATTTCATTTCCTAATACCTCTGCCTATCTAACGCTCTTTTTTGGAAAGGTAAAGGCACCATCAAGGCTCCATCTCTGTGTTTTTTCTTTCCATATATATCCTGTATTATTACATTACTTGAGGGGTGTAGTTTCCAAAATGGGGTCACATGTGGGGGGGGGGTCCATTGTTCTGGCTCTATGGGGGCTTTGTAAACACACGTGGCCTTCAATTCAGGACAAATTTTCTCTTCAAAATCCCAATGGTGCTCCTTCTCTTCTAAGCATTGTAGTGCCCAGAAGAGCACTTTACATCCACATGGGGTATTTATATACTCAGAAGAAATGGGGTTACAAATTTTGGGGGGCTTTTTTCCTATTTTTCCTTGTGAAAATGAAAAATTTTGGGTAACACCAGCATTTTAGTGAAAACATTTTTTTTTTCATTTTCCCATCCAATTTTAATGAAAATTCGTCAAACACCTGTGTGGTGTTAAGGCGCACTATACCCCTTGTTACGTTCCGTGAGGGGTGTAGTTTTCAAAATGGGGTCACATGTGGGTATTTATTTTTTTGCGTTTATGGCAGAACCGCTGTAAAATCAGCTACCCCGTGCAAATCACCAATTTTGGCCTCAAATGTACATAGTGCGCTCTCACTCATGAGCCTTGTTGCGCGCCTGCAGGGCATTTTACGCCCACATCTGGGGTATTTCCATACTCAAGAGAAATTGCGTTACAAATTTTGGGGGTCTTTTTTTCCTTTTAACACTTGTGAAAATAAAAAGTATGGGGCAACACCAGAATGTCAGTTTAAAATGTTTAATTTGTTTACACTAACAGGCTGGTGTAGCCCCCAACTATTACTTTTCATAAGGGGTAAAAGGAGAAAAAGGCCACCGAAATTTGTAGTGCAATTTCTCCCGAGTACGGAAATACCCCATATGTTGCCCTAAACTGTTTCCTTGAAATACGACAGGGCTCCGAAGTGAGAGAGTGCCATGCCACGCCATTTGAGGACTAAATTAGGGATTGCATAGGGGTGGACATTGGAAATCACTGGCATAGAATACCCCTAACAGAGTGCCTTCAGCTGTTGCTAAATTCCCAGCATGCCTGGACAGTCAGCGTCTGTCCGGAAATGCTGGGAGTTGTTGTTTTGCAACAGCTGGAGGCTCTGTTTTGGAAACACTGCCGTACAATAAGTTTTTCATCTTTATTGGGGGGGGGGGCAGGATAAGGGGTGTATATGTAGTTTTTTTTATGTGTTAGTGTTATTATGTGTTAGTGTAGTGTTTTCAAGGTACATTCGCCCTGGCGGCAGTTTACAGTGAGCTTCCCGCTAGAAATTTGCGCTGCGGTGAAAAATTTGCTGTAAACTTACTGTAAACCTGCCTGTGTGAATGTACCCTGTACGTTCACATGGGGGGCAGACCTCCAGCTATTTCAAAACTACAACTCCCAGCATGTACTGACAGACTGTGCATGCTGGGAGTTGTAGTTTTGCAACAGCTGGAGGCACACTGGTTGGAAAACCTTCAGTTAGGTTCTGTTACATAACTCAGTATTTTCCAACCAGTGTGCCTATAGCTGTTGCAAAACTACAACTCTCAGCATGTACTGATCGCATGCTGGGAGATGTAGTTATGCAACAGCTAGAGGTACGCAACTACAACTCCCAGCATGCCGAGACAGCTGTTTCGGCATGCTGGGATTTGCAGTTTTGCAACATCTGGAGGGCTACAGTTAGAGACCACTGCATTGTGATCTCCAAACTGTGGACCTCCAGATGTTGCAAAACTACAAATCCCAGCATGCACAGACAGCAAACTGCTGTGTGGGCATGCTAGGAGTTGTAGTTTTGCAAGATCTAGAGTGCTACAGTATAGAGATCACTGTGCAGTGGTCTCTAAACTGTAGACCTCCAGCTGTTGCAAAACTGCCAATCCCAGCATACCCAAACAGCATGCTGGGAGTTGTAGTTTTGCAACATCTGGAGGGCTACAGTCTCAGACTATAGCCCTCTAGATGTTGCTAGGCAACTTACCGACTTCCGTCGGATCCAGGGAGCCATCCTCTTCTGCGGCACGACATGCCGCCCGCGCCGATCACCGCAGCCGATCGTCGCCCGTAGCCTCCACCGACGGGTAAGTGGATCTTCAGCGTTTGGTCCCCTGTCCTGCCCCGCCTATTGTAGGTGGGCAGAACGGGGAAAAGGAAAGTTAACCCCCCTGTCCCCGATCTGCTATTGGTGGTCGCATCTAGACCACCAATAGCAGGGATAGGAGGGATGGCACCCCTGCCACCTCACTCCTATCCCTTCAGGGGGATCGTGGGTGTCTTAGCGATCCCCCTTATATTCTGGGTCACCATAGACCTGTATGACCCGGAATCGGCTCAAATCGCAAATGTGAATTCACTCGCGATTTGCGCCAATCGCCGACATGGGGGGGTCTGATGACCCCCCTGGGCATTTGTGCGGGGTGCCTGCTGATCAAATCAGCAGTCACCCCAGTCCAGTCCCTGCCCGGCGCGCGGCCGGGACCGAAATTCTCACGGCATACAGGTACGCCCTGGGTCCTTAAGACCCAGGTACAGAAGGCGTATCCATAGGTCCTGTACGGGTTAATAAGGCATACAGACACAGTGGACAAGGCGTCCCTACAGGCGCAGACTGACAACACTCAGGGCCCCTGGACCAAAAAAATCAAGGGTCCCCTGCCATGCTCTGCTGATGCAGATCCAATCCAATTTCCTCCAATATAGGCAGAGTCAAAGATGCGCTTGAAACCAAGGTGAGAGTAAAACTTCTACTTTATTCCCATAATGCAACGCGTTTCGCGGAGGTTCCGCTTCATCAGGCCTGATGAAACGGAACCTCCGCAAAGCGCGTTGCATTATGGGAATAAAGTAGAAGTTTTACTCTCACCTTGGTTTCAAGCGCCTCTTTGACTCTGCCTATATTGGAGGAAATTGGATTGGATCTGTATCTGTGAAAGGTGGAGCGGCTGCTGGAACTCTACACTGTATGCACTCTTATCCATGGTTGTACTTGGTACAACCCCACTTGGCAAATGCATATTCACATTCTGCGTTACCTGTACACCTTGCAGTATCACACTAGGGAGCGCTTCCTGCTCTGTTTTTTATTCATGCTCTGCTGATGGTCACACTTCTGCCCCTTTTCTACCCCAAACCCTCCACCAGCCCTACACACAAAATAAACTACATTTTATATATAAGAAACACTTTAAGGTAGATAAAATAGTTTCCATGACCAATAAAAACAGTATACAAGGAGTAAATATATACCATCACACAATAACTTCATAATGCCGTCATACTGTACTAAAACAAAACCACTATACACAGACCAATATACTATACAGCATCTGTATACTATAAAAGTGATTATTTACAGGACCATATAGCAGTAGATATCAGCTGTACACAGGATCTGTATACCATATTAGTGATTACAGTTTATTTTCTGATCGGCTGCGTCCTCTTTCCTTTTTTTCGCCGTCCAATTCAAACCGTCATGTCGACCTCTTACCATCTCTAGGACAAACATGTTAGACTCTGCATTTTTTCAGTGCCCATTCCCATCCTCTACACAAACTTCCCATCTATAGGCCCACAAACTGTAATCATTCCCTCCTTGGTGTACTGCACAGTAAAAGCTAAAACACAAAGCAGAGGAGTTCCATGTGGAGGATCACACGTGCTGAAGTTGGATAGGATTAGAGGGGGGTACAGGTGTTCTCTTACACGCTCTGGTTGCTTTTTATATCATGAAAAAATTATTAAAAAGCGATCAAAAAGTCTGATCAATACAAAAATGGTACTGCTAAAAACGTCAGATCACGGCGCAAAAAATGAGCCCTCACACCACCCCATACTCGGTAAAATAAAAAGTTATAGGGGTCAGAAGATGACAATTTTAAACGTATAAATGTTCCTGCATGTAGTTATGATTTTTTTCAGAAGTCCGGCAAAATCAAACCTATATAAGTAGGGTATCATTTTAATCGTATGGACCTACAGAATAAAGAGAATGTGTAATTTTTACCGAAAAATTTACTGCGTAGAAACAGAAGCCCCTAAAAGTTACAAAATGGCGTTTTTTTTTCTTTTCAATTTTGTCTCACAATGATTTATTTTTCCGTTTCACTGTAAATTTTTGGGTAAAATGACTGATGTCATTACAAAGTAGAGAAGGTGGTGCAAAAAAGAAGCCATCATATGGATTTTTAGGTGCAAAATTGAAAGGGTTATGATTTTTTAAAGGTAAGTAGGAAAAAACGAAAGTGCAAAAATGGAAAAACCCCTGGTCCTTAAGGGGTTAAGGTTAAAATGGGCTTGGTCCTTAAGGGGATAAGGCAACTCCAATTAAATACAATGGGCATTAAGCAAAACACTTAACGACCAAGGACGTATATTTACGTCCTTGGCCTGCTCCCACGATACGGTGTCACACGGTGTCACACGGTGACCTCGCGTCATATCGGGTCGGTCCCAGCATGTATCTGAAGCCGGGACCCGGGGCTATTAGCGCACAGCAGCGATCGGGGTGCCGCGCGCTATTAACTCTTTAGACACTGCTTTCAAAGTTGAACATTGCATCTAAAACGAAAATGAAAGCTGCCTGGCTGCTCAGTGGGGCTGATCGGTACCACTGCAGTGAAAATGTGGTGTCCCAATCAGCTGGGACACGAGCGGAGGTCCTCTTACCTGCCTCCGGCGTGTCCCTTCGGCGATTGATTGCTCCAAGCCTGAGATGCAGGCTTGAGCAAATCACCGCCGATAACGCTGATCACTGCAAAGCTATAGCTTTGCAGTGAACAGTGCTGGCAATCAGTGTGTGCAGGTCCCTATGGGAGCTATAACACTGCAAAAAAAAGTGTAAAAAAAAAAAGTTAATAAATGTGATTTAACCCTTTCCTTAATAAAAGTTCAAATCACCCCCCTTTTCCCATAAAAAAAAAAAATACCATGTAAATAAAAATAAATATAAACATATGTGGTATCGCCGCGTGTGAAAATATCCGAACTATAAAAATATATAATTAATTAAACCGCACAGTCAATGGCGTACATGCAAAAAAATTCCAAAGTCCAAAATAACTTCTTTTTGGTTGCTTTTTATATCATGAAAATCTGAATAAAAAGCGATAAAAAAGTCCAATCAATACAAAAATGGTACCGCAAAAACGTCAGATCACGCAAAAAATGTGCCCTTATACCGCCCCATACGCAGAAAAGTTATAGGGGTCAGAAGAGGACAATTTTAAACGTATACATTTCCGTGCATGTAGTTATGATTTTTTCCAGAAGTACGACAAAATCCAACAAATGTAAATAGGGTATCATTTTAATCGTATGGACCTACAGAATAAAGATCAGGTGTCATTTTTGCTGAAAAATGTACTGCATAGAAACGGAAGCCCCCAAAAGTTACAAAATGGCATTTTTTCTTCAATTTCGTCGCACAATGATTTTTTTTCCATTTTGCTGTTGATTTTTAGGTAAAATGACTGATGTTACTGCAAAGTAGAATTGGTGGAGCAAACAATAAGCCATTATATAGATTTTTAGGTGCAAAATTGAAAAGGTTATGCTTTTTAAAAGGTGAGGAGGAAAAAACTAAAGTGCAAAAACTGAAAAACCCTCAGTCCTTAAGGGATTAAAACAGCCAGCTTGGTTGTTTTTCACTTTCTGACCAGCACAAGCATGTGGGTGGTATCTGGGATCATCCGGATCTCGGAATAAGTGTGTATCTCAGAGGTGGGACCAGCATCTGTCAGATGTTTGTGGTATATCCTGTGGACATGCCATGTCCGCGGTAATAACTCAATTATGAATTATAAATGATGGTCATAACAATTATGAATTATAAAACATTTCAAATGGTGGAAAGTATCAGTAAATTATTAAAATTATGACTATGACCTCAGTTAATATGCACAGTGATGTCACAGTTCACGGTTGAAGTGGCTGTCAGGCTGGAGGGTTTTATTTTCAGAACTATGTCCATATCTAGTAAATAAAAAAACAAACCTGTACTCACCTCCAGCACTCCTACTGGGCCTCTGAAGTCCTGCTCCAGTCCCCGAGTGCAATCCTCTTCCTGTGAGAGTGACACTTGGGCCTGAAATGACAACGTGGCCCAGAGTGTCTTTCTGCTACTAGGCTAATCACTGGCCGCAGCAATGTACCACCTCAGCCAGTGATTGGCCTAACGACAGTATGCCCCGCTTGGTCCTGGTGTCACTCCTGGCCCAGGCATTACACTTTCTCTCAGGTAGAGGATCACAGCCTGGGACTGGAGCAGGACATCTGAGGCACTGCAGGAGCTGGGCCGGTTTTAGGCTTAGCGCGGCCCTAGGCAAAATAAATAGAGGGGTCCCAAAAGTTGTAATAGTGCACTTACCAGATTTGCACATTTTTGATCACTTCAAATACCATAAAAAATATCTAAAAAAGCAATCGAAAAGTCTCATCAAAACAAAAATGGTACCGATAAAAACTACAAATCACAGCGCAAAAAATGACCTTATACATCCCCATATACAGAAAAATAAAAGAGTTATAGGAATCAGAATAGTACAATTTTATATTTTTGTATAGTTCCCCCACATTAGGTTGGCAGTATAGTTCCCCCACATTAGATAGGCAGTATAGTTACCCCACATTAGGTTGGCAGTATAGTGCCCCCCACATTAGATAGGCAGTATAGTTCCCCCACGTTAGGTTGGCAGTATAGTTCCCCCCACATTAGATAGGCAGTATAGTTCCCCCACATTAGGTTGGCAGTATAGTTCCCCCCACATTAGATAGGCAGTATAGTTCCCCCACATTAGGTTGGCAGTATAGTTCCCCCCACATTAGGTTGGCAGTATAGTTCCCCCACATTAGATTGGCAGTATAGTTCCCCCACATTAGGTTGGCAGTATAGTTCCCCCCCACATTAGGTTGTAGTTCCCCCACATTAGGTTGGCAGTATGTTCCCCCACATTAGGTTGTAGTTCCCCCACATTAGGTAGACAGTATAGTTCCCCCACATTAGGTTGGCAGTATAGTTCCCCCCACATTAGATAGGCAGTATAGTTCCCCCATGTTAGGTTGGCAGTATAGTTCCCCCCACATTAGATAGGCAGTATAGTTCCCCCACATTAGGTTGGCAGTATAGTTCCCCCCACATTACGTTGGCAGTATAGTTCCCCCACATTAGGTTGGCAGTATAGTTCCCCCACATTAGGTTGGCAGTATAGTTCCCCCACATTAGGTTGGCAGTATAAATCCCCTACATTAGGTTGGCAGTTTAGTTCCCCCCACATTAGGTTGGCAGTATAGTTCCCCCACATTAAGTTGGCAGTATGTTCCCCCACATTAGGTAGACAGTATAGTTCCCCCACATTAGGTAGACAGTATAGTTCCCCCACATTAGGTTGGCAGTATAAATCCCCTACATTAGGTTGGCAGTATAGTTCCCCCCACATTAGGTTGGCAGTGTGTTCCCCCACATTAGGTTGTAGTTCCCCCACATTAGGTAGACAGTATAGTTCCCCCACATTAGGTTGGCAGTATAGTTCCCCCACATTAGGTTGGCAGTATAGTTCCCCCACAGTAAGTTGGCAGTATGTTCCCCCACATTAGGTAGACAGTATAGTTCCCCCACATTAGGTAGACAGTATAGTCCCCCCACATTAGGTTGGCAGTATAAATCCCCTACATTAGGTTGGCAGTATAGTTCCCCCCACATTAGGTTGGCAGTATAAATCCCCTACATTAGGTTGGCAGTATAGTCCCCCCACATTAGGTTGGCAGTATAAATCCCCTACATTAGGTTGGCAGTATAGTTCCCCCCACATTAGGTTGGCAGTATAGTTCCCCCACATTAGGTTGGCAGTATAGTTTCCCCACATTAGGTTGGCAGTATAGTTCCACCCACATTAGGTTGTACTTCCCCCACATTAGGTTGGTAGTATGTTCCCCCACATTAGGTTGTAGTTCCCCCACATTAGGTAGACAGTATAGTTCCCCCACATTAGGTTGGCAGTATAGTTCCCCCACATTAAGTTGGCAGTATGTTCCCCCACATTAGGTAGACAGTAAAGTTCCCCCACATTAGGTAGACAGTATAGTTCCCCCACATTAGGTTGGCAGTATAGATCCCCCACATTAGGTTGGCAGTATAGTTCCCCCCACATTAGATAGGCAGTATAGTTCCCCCACATTAGGTTGGCAGTATAGTTCCCCCCACATTAGATAGGCAGTATAGTTCCCCCACATTAGGTTGGGAGTATAGTTCCCCCCACATTAGGTTGGCAGTATAGTTCCCCCCACATTAGGTTGTAGTTCCTCCACATTAGGTTGGCAGTATGTTCCCCCACATTAGGTTGTAGTTCCTCCACATTAAGTTGGCAGTATGTTCCCCCACATTAGGTTGTAGTTCCCCCTCATTAGGTAGACAGTATAGTTCCCCCACATTAGGTTGGCAGTATAGTTCCCCCACA
The DNA here is from genome assembly GCF_029499605.1 of Hyla sarda. Taxonomy (NCBI): domain Eukaryota; kingdom Metazoa; phylum Chordata; class Amphibia; order Anura; family Hylidae; genus Hyla; species Hyla sarda. The sequence goes on along the minus strand of NC_079197.1, from coordinate 65,092,125 downwards.
TTAAGTTGGCAGTATGTTCCCCAACATTAGGTAGGCAGTATAGTTCCCCCACATTAGGTAGACAGTATAATTCCCCCACATTAGGTTGGCAGTATAGTTCCCCCCACATTAGGTTGTAGTTCCCCCACATTAGGTTGGCAGTATGTTCCCCCACATTAGGTTGTAGTTCCCCCACATTAAGTAGACAGTATAGTTCCCCCACATTAGGTTGGCAGTATAGTTCCCCCACATTAGGTTGGCAGTATAGTCCCCCAACATTAAGTAGGCAGTATTTTCCCCCACATTAGGTAGACAGTATAGTTCCCCCCATTAGGTAGGCAGTATGTTCCCCCACATTAGGTTGCAGCCCCCCCCCCCATTAGGTTGGCAGTATGTTCCCCCACATTAGGTAGGCAGTATAGTTTCCCCACATTAGGTGCAGTATCTTCCCCCACATTAGGCTGGCAGTATAGTTCACCCACATTAGGTTGCAGCCCCCCCCCCCATTAGGTAGGCAGTATGTTCCCCCACATTAGGTTGAAGTTCCCCCCCCCATTAGGTTGGCAGTATGCCTCCCCCATTAGGTTGGCAGTATAGTTCTCCCCCCATTAGGTAGGCAGTATAGTTTCCCCACATTAGGTGCAGTATGTTCCCCCACATTAGGCTGGCAGTATAGTTTCCCCCTATTAGGTTGGCAGTATGTTCCCCCCACATTTGGTTGCAGTCCCCCCCCATTAGGTTGGCAGTATGTTCCCCCCACATTAGGTTGCAGCCCCCCCCCCATTAGGTTGGCAGTATGTTCCCCCACATTAGGTTGCAGTCCCCCCCCATTGGGTTAGCAGTATGTTCCCCCCACATTAGGTTGAAGTACCCCTCCCCCCCCATTAGGTTGGCAGTATGTTCCCCCACATTAGGTTGGCAGTATAGTCCCCCCCCCCCCCCCCCTACTTTTTCAATTTTTCACAATTCCTTACCTGGCCGCGCTCCGCAGGCTCAGGTAATGTGGCGGGTCTTGTGGGCTGTGGGGATAATATGACGAGTGACGTCTCCTGCCGGGTCCTCTATGCTGCGTCAGGGACGTCACTCCTCATTTCCTGCAGCCGGACACAGAACGCTTCACGACACAGTTTTTTTCACTACACCGACGCTGCAGGAAATGAGGAGTGACGTCCCTGACGCCGCATAGAGGACCCGGCAGGACACGTCACTCGTCATATTATTCTCACAGCCCACAAACCCGCCTTTTTAAAGTGACCGCGGCCGGGTTGCTTATTTTTAACAAGCAGCCGGCGCTGCGGACACTTTAAAATAGTTCCCCCCCCCTACTGAGCAGCCGGCAGGGGGCCCCCTGGGGGATGGGGGCCCTAGGCAATTCCTGGGTTGCCCCCCCCCCTAACGCCAGCCCTGTGCAGGAGCACTGGAGGTAAGCACAGTTTTATTTTTTTTATGTACTAGATATGGTCATAGTTCTAAAAATAAAACCCTCCAGCCGGATAACCCCTTTAATATTAAGTCATTGATGTCAGATCGGATCACAATGGGAGGTCTGAAAAAAATTGTGCGGGGCCTCATGTTCAAGTTTCGCCTAAGGCATCACAAAGTCTTGAGTTGCCTCTGCTAGTGCCTAATCACTAAGGGGGAGATTTATCAAAACCTGTCCAATGGAAAAGTTGCTGAGTTGCCCTTAGCAACCAATTATATTGCTTCTTTAATTTTTCAGAGGCCTTTTTGTATATTACTTCTATTCAAAAATCTTAATCCTTCCAGTACTTATCAAGTGCTGTATGATCCACAGGAAGTTCTTTTTTTTTTTCTTTCTGTCTGACCACAGTGCTGTCTGCTGACACCTGTCTATATCAGAAACTGTCTAGAGCAGGAGAGGTTTGCTATGGGTATTTGGTCCTACTCTGGACAGTTCCCAAAATGGACAGAGGTTTCAGCAGAGAGCATTGTGGTCAAACAGAAAGGAAATTCCAAAAGAAATGAACTTCCTGTGGAGCATATACCGTATTTATCGGCGTATAACACGCACCCCCATTTTAACAGGGAAATTTAAGTAAAAAATAAAATGTTAAATAAATGACAATGGACTAAATGCCACATCATCCCCCCAACTTCGTTTTCTTCTGCACCTCAGTTTGGTCCCGTCCCCTCCAGTGCCACATCATTCTTTCCCTTTTATCAGTTCCTGTGCCACATTTACCCCTCTCATCGCCACCCCCCATGTCTCATCATCCCCCCATGTCTCATCATTTCCCCCTGTCATAGACCACCACTAGCCATACAGACATTAAGCATTTAGTGCCTCCCCCACCATAATTTCCCCCTGTCTCATCATGTCCTCATCATCCCCCCACCCTATCTCATCATGTCCCCCATCATTCCCCCCTCATCATCCCCCCGCCCTGTCTCATCATCCCCCCGCCCTGTCTCATCATTCCCCCACCCTGTCTCATCATGTCCCTCATCATCCCCCCACCCTGTCTCATCATGTCCCCCATCATTACCCCTCATCATCCCCCCACCCTGTCTCATCATGTCCCTCATCATTCCCCCCTCATCATTTCCCCCTGTCTCATCCCCCCATCATTCCCCCCCTCATCATTTCCCCGTCTCATCATCCCCCCATCATCCCCCCCCCCTCATCATGTCTCTGTCTCATCATCCCCCCATCATGTTCCTCCTATGGCATCCAGTGGTCTTCAACCTGCAGACCTCCAGATGTTGCAAAACTACAACTCCCAGCATGCCCGGAAAGCCAACTGCTGTCCGGGCATGCTGGAAGTTGTAGTTTTGCAACATCTGGAGGTCCGCAGGTTGAAGACCACTCTTCCCCTTTCCTTACTTGTCTGCGCTTCGGCGGTCTTGCGGGGTCAGTGAAGCAGATGAGTTGCGTCCTCTCACGGCTTCTCTGTGCGGCATCACGGATGTCACTTTTCGGCGGCGACTACAGGAAATGAAAAGTGACGTGAGTGATGCCGCACAGAGAAGCCGGCATAGGACGTAACTTATCTGCTTCACTGACCCCGCAAGACCCTCCATCTCACCTGCCGAAGCACAGCCAGGTAAGGAAAATAAACAAAACTATAAAAAGCAGGAAAGGGGGAATGATGAGGGAGGGGAAATGAAAAGTAAAACTCCTTGTTTTCTCCCGCACTATCCACAGGAACTGGTGGATAGTGCGGGAGACGCTGATTAAAAGGTAGGGCAGATCCGGAGAAGGTAGGGCTCATTTTAATCAGCGTCTCCCGCACTATCCACCACACCAGTATCTGTGGATAGTGCGGGAGAAAACAAGTGACAGTACGGGGACGAGACGTCGCTGGTCACTGATTTAAAGTGGCCGCGGCCTGCTGCTAATACATAACAAGTAGCCGCTGCTGCGGACGCTTTAAATCAGTGACCAGAAGACGTGTCGGTGTATAACACGCAGGCAGACTTTTTGCCTTAAATTTAAGTTTAAAAAGTGCGTGTTATATGCCGATAAATATGGTAACAGCTGAAAAGTACTGGAAGGATTAAGATTTTTTAAATAGAAGTAATTTACAAATCTGTTTAACTTTTTGGCACTAGTTGATTTAAATTTTTTTTTTCCAGTGGAGAATCCCTTTAAGGCAACTCCCATTAAATACAATAGGCACTAAGCAAAATGTTTAAAACAGCCAACTTGGTTGTTTTTCACTTTCTGACCACCACAAGCATGAGTGCTACCCAGGATCATCCGGATCTCGGAATAAGTGTGGATCTCAGAGATGGGATAAGTATCTGTCAGATATTTGTGGTGTCCTGTGGACATGCCATTCTCACGGTAATAACTCAATTATGAACTATAAATTATCGTCATAACAATTATGAATTATAAAACATTTTCCATAAAATTATGGAAATTATCTGTAAATTATTAAAATTGTGACCATGTGAATTGTAGACAAACCTAGTCAATACAATTCACATCTGAGTCCGACTATTTCCTCAGATATTACGTTTTTTTTCTGATGAGATGACATTAATGCTAAGGATGTTGTTTGCGATATACAATAATACACAGGCATTGTAGAATATGCAGATGTATTGGTTATAAGGTTATCAACATAAATCAGTAGTAAACACAATGATATATAAATGGGATATCGATAGGATATTATTATATCACAATATTAACCCCTTAAGGACCCAGCCCAAATATACCTTAAGGACCCGGCCATTTTTTTTATCTGACCACTGTCACTTCAAGCATTAATAACTCTGGGATGCTTTAACCTTTCATTCTGATTCCAAGATTGTTTTTTCGTGACATATTCTACTTTGTGTTAGCGGTAACATTTTGTCAATACTTGTATCATTTCTTGGTGAAAAATTCCAAAATTTGATGAAAAAATTGAAAATTTTGCATTTTTTTTTACTTTGAAGCTCTCTGCTTATAAGGAAAATGAATATTCCAAATAAATGATATATTGATTCAAATATACAACATGTCTACTTTATGTTTGCATCATAAATTTGACTGTTTTTACTTTTGGAAGACATCAGAGGGCTTCAAATTTCAGCAGCAATTTTCCAATTTTTCGCAAAATTTTCAAAAGCGGATTTTTTCAGGGACCAGTTAGGATTTGAAGTGGATTTGAGGGGCCTTGTCATTAGAAATACCCCATAAATGACCCCATTATAAAAACTGCACCCCTCAAAGTATTCAAAATGACATTCAAAAGGTTTGTTAACCCTTTTGGAGTTTCACAGGAATGGCAGCAAATTGAAGGAGAAAATTCAAAATCTTAATTTTTTACACTCGCATGTTCTTGTAAACCCAGTTTTTGCATTTTTACAAGGGGTAAAAGGAGAGAAATCTTTCTAAAATTTGTAACCCAATTTCTCTCGAGTAAGGAAATACCTCATATGTGTATGTAAAGTTTTCGGCGGGCGCAGTAGAGGGCTCAGAAGGGAAGGAGCGACAGTGGGATTTTGGAGATTGAGTTTTTCTGAAATGGTTTTTGGGGGGCATGTCACATTTAGGAAGGCCCTATGGTGCCAGGACAGCAAAAAAAAAAAAAAACCCACATGGCATACTATTTTGGAAACTACACCCCTCAAGGAACGTAACAAGGGGTCCAGTGAGCCTTAACACCCCACAGGTGTTTGACGAATTTTCGTTAAAGTTGGATGTGTAAATCATCTTTTTTTTCACTAAAACACTAGTTTTCCCCCAAATTTAAAATTTTTACAAGGAGTAATAGGAGAAAATGCCCCCCAAAATTTGTAACCCCATCTCTTCTGAGTATGGAAATACCCCATGTGTGGATGCCAAGTGCTCTACTGGCGTACTACAGTGCTCAGAAGAAAAAGAGTCACATTTGGATTTTGCAAAGCAAATTTTGCTGAAATGGTTTTTCGGGGGCATGTTGCATTTAGGAAGCCCCTATGGTACCAGGACAGCAAAAAAAAAAAAAAAAACACATAGCATACTATTTTGGAAACTACACCCCTCAAGGAACGTAACAATGGGTACAGTCAGGGCTGCCATCAGAAATTTCGTGGCCCCTCACACTGCTCAATGCCTGCCCCCCCCGTGGCCTGCCCCCAATATTATTTTATTTTCTTATAATATATTTCTAATTAGATTAGAGCAGAGTGCGGTGTTGAATAACACTGTGCTATTAAAGGAGTTGTCTGGTAAAAAATGAAGTATCCCCTATCCAAGGATAGGGGATAAGTTATAGATAGCCCCCCGCTATCTCCTGCATGGCTGGACGGGGGGCATGCTGTACCCCGCACGGGGCGCGTTCGACACGCCCCTCCATGTACCCCATAGAGATACATTTAGGGGGTGTGCTGGCCGCTGTATTCTGCGGGGTACAGATGTCAGCTTCCAGAAAACTGCCAGGGCCCCGCCAGGGGGCTCCCAGCACTTGCACCCCCCTGCAATCGATAGTTTATCCCATATCCTTGGATACGGGATAAGTTATTTTTCATCAGACTACTCCTTTAACAGAGGGGCCTACCCAAACTAAATGGAAGCAACTATTAACAGAGGGGCCTACCCAAACTATATAGGGGCTCCATATAGGTTGGGTAGGCCCCTCTGTTAATAGTTGCCCCCATAGGTGTAGCTAGAAACCACAGGGCCCGATGCAAAAAATTACCTCGAGGCTCCCTACCCATCCCCCAGGGCCATTTTTTTGGTGGGGGTCCAACTGCTGAGACCCCCCACTGATCACCTCGGTTGAAGTGGTTCTCCAGCTGTTCGAAAGCTAAAAAACTCCCATCATGTCTGGAGCCTCTGGCAATGGGAGTTGTAGTTTTGTAACAGCTGGAGAGACACAGATTGGACACAGTTTTACCCATCATCACTGCAGAACTTATAAGTGACTACAGCTCTGATGGGACAGTCAGGAGAACACACAATGATATTAGTGACCTGAATGACGTCTTCTCTGTTATCTTTTCTTCTTCATCTGGTCCAGAAACCAGGTCTTCCTCCAGCTCCATCTTCTCTGCAGAGTCTGACATCCAGACATCATTGGCTCCTTACTTGGTCAGCAGATCCTCATCCTCTGCATGAAGACAGTAATCATTATAACCTTGCCAGAAAGTGTGCCCTAAATAAAATACTGCCCCACCCTGTACCCTAAATAAAATACTACCCCACATTGTACCCTAAATAAAATACTACCCCACACTGTACCCCAAATAAAATACTGCCCCACACTGTACCCTGAATATAATACTGCCACACACTGTAACCACAATATAATACTGCCACACACTGTACCCTGAATATAAAACTGCTATACACTGTACCCACTAAATATAATCCTGCCACACACTGTAACCTGAAAATAATACTGCCACACACTGTACCCTGAATATAATACTGCCACACACTGTACCCCCTAAATATAATACTGCCATACACTGTACCCACTAAATATAATACTGCCATACACTGTACCCTAATTACTGCCCCACACTGTATCCACTGAATATAATTCTGCCATACACTGTACCCTGAATATAATGCTGCTCCACACTGTATCCACTGAATATAATACTGCCACACATGCATACACATCATATATACATATACACCCCCTCTTATCCTCCCACCCCCCATAACACCCCGCCAAACCTCTCCTCATTATTACTATAACCCCCCCCCTCGCACCTCTCCTCATCACTACTATAACCAGGGGGATTATGGGGGGCGATGAGGAGAGGTGCGGGGGACACGTCTCATCATCACCCCCCGTAACCCCCCCTGCACCTCTCATCACCCCTATAACCCCCTGCACCTCTCATCACCCCCATAACCCCCCTGCACCTATCATCACCCCATAACCCCTCTGCACCTCTCATCGCCCCCCTGCACCTCTCATCACCCCCACAACCCCCCTGCACCTCTTATAACCCCCATAACCCCCCTGCACCTCTTATCACCCCCATAACCCCCCTGCAGCTCTCATCATCCCCATAACCCCCCTGCACCTCTCATCACCTTTTGCACCTCTCATCACCCCCATAACCCCACTGCACTTCTCATCACCGCCATAACCCCCCTGCACCTCTTATCACCCCCATAACACCCCCTGCACCTCTTATTGCCCCCATCGCCCCCCACACCTCTTATCACCATCACCCCATGGCACCTCTCATCACCCCCCGAGCACCTCTCATCACCCCACTGCACCTTTTATCACCACCATAACACCCCCCTGCACCTCTTATCACCCCCAAAACACCCCCTGCACCTCTTATCACCCCCATAACACCCCCCTCTGCACCTCTTATCACCCCCATAACACCCCTCTGCACCTCTTATCACCCCCATAACACCCCCCTGCACCTCTTATCACCCCCATAACACCCCCCTGCACCTCTTATCACCCCCATAACACCCCCCTCTGCACCTCTTATCACCCCCATAACACCCCCTCTGCACCTCTTATCGCCCCATAACACCCCCCTCTGCACCTCTTATCACTCCCATAAGACCCCTGCACCTATCATCACCCCCCACCCCACACACACACCCCTCTCATCACCATTGTAGTCCCCTAACAACCCCCCCCCCCCCCGGGCCCCCCGCGCCAGTTTACCCTGCCAGGGATCGTTGCAGCGGCGTGAGGCTGCTCCAAAAAAAGGTCCAGGGACATCCGGGCCCCCCTGAAGCTCCGGGCCCCATACAGGTGTATGGGTTTCGCCCCCCTGATGGTGGCCCTGGGTACAGTGAGCCTTAACACCCCACAGGTGTTTGACGACTTTTTGTTAAAGTTGGATGTGTAAATGATTTTAATTTTTTTTTTTACTAAAATGCTGGTTTTCCCCCAAATTTTATTTTTTTACAAGGGGTAATAGGAGAAAATGCCCCCCAAAATGTGTAACCCCATCTCTTCTGAGTATGTAAATACCCCATGTGTGGACGTCAAGTGCTCTGCTGGCATACTACAATGCTCAGAAGAGAAAGAGTCACACTTGGAGTTTGCAAAGCAAATTTTGCTGAAATTGTTTTTCGGGGGCATGTTGCATTTAGGTAGCCCCTATGGTACCAGGACAGCAAAAAAAAAAAAACACATGGCATACTATTTTGGAAACTATACCCCTCAAGGAACGTAACAAGGGGTACAGTGAGCCTTAAAACCCCACAGGTGTTCGACGACTTTTTGTTAAAGTTGGATGTGTAAATGATTTTATTATTTTTTTACTAAAATGCTGGTTTTCCCCCAAATTTTACTTTTTTACAAGAGGTAATAGGAAAAAATGCCCCCCAAAATTTGTAACCCCATCTTTTCTGAGAATGGAAATACCCCATGTGAGAAGGAGTCACATTTTGATTTTGCAAAGCAAATTTGCTGAAATGGTTTTTCGGGGGCATGTTGCATTTAGGAAGCCCATATGGTGCCAGGACAGCAAAAGAAAACCCCGCTTGGCATACTATTTTGGAAACTACACCCCTCAAGGAACGTAACAAGGGTACAGTGAGCATTAAAGGGGTACTCCGCCCCTGGTATCTTATCCCCTATCCAAAGGATAGGGGATAAGATGTTAGATCGCCGAGGTCCAGCTGCTGGGGACCCCGGGGATCGCCACTGCGGCGGAGGGGCGGAGCCATGTGACGTAACGATGCTCTGGCCCCTGTATTGCCCATCATTACGTGCAGAGCGATCTCGCTCTGCGCAGTAATGATAGCGGGGTGCTGCAGCAGCAATCCCCGGGGTCCCCAGCAGCGGGACCCTGGTGATCCGACATCTTATCCCCTATCCTTTGGATAGGGGATAAGATGTCTAGGGGCGGAGTACCCCTTTAACACCCCACAGGTGTTTGACGACTTTTTGTTAAAGTTGGATGTGTAAATGAATTTTCTTTTTTTTTAACTAAAATGCTGGTTTTCCCCAAATTTTACTTTTTTACAAGGGGTAATAGGAGAAAATGACCCCCAAAATTTGTAACCCCATCTCTTCTGAGTATGGAAATACCCCATGTGTCGACATCAAGTGCTCTGCTGGCGCACTACAATGCTCAGAAGAGAAGGAGTCACATTTGCAAATTTTGCAGAAATGGGGGGGGGGGGGCATGTCGCATTTAAGAAGCCCCTATGGTGCCAGAACAGAAAACAAACACATGGCATACTATTTTGAAACTACACCCCTCAAGGAACATAACAAAGAGTCCAGTGAGCCTTAACACCCCACAGGTGTTTGACGACTTTGGATGTGTAAATGAATTTTTTTTTTTAACTAAAATGCAGTTTTTTCCCAAAATTTTACATTTTTACAAGGGGTAATAGGAGAAAATGACCCCCAAAATGTGTAACCCCATCTCTTCTGAGTATGGAAATACCCCATGGGTGGATATCAAGTCCACTGCAGGCACACTACAATGCTCAGAAGAGAAGGGGTCACATTTGCAAATTTTGCTGAAATTGGGGGGGGGGGGGGGGCATGTCGCATTTACTGCCAGAACAGCAAAAAAAATGTAATTTGTAAATACATTTCTTTGGAGAAAGGACATACCTCATCTCTGGGCGTAAAACGGATCTCCAGGAGCACACTGGTCACGGAGGAACAGGAGGGCAGTCAGAGGCCTTGAGCTTCTGCCTATGGAGCCAGAAAAGTGGGACCCCCCCCTCAAGTGGCATTACATGGGGTACACTAATTACTAACAAGGGGTACAGTGGGACATAAATTATAAAACAGGTTATGTTCCCAGAATGATGATCCAGAGTATAGCCAAAACAAAAAAATATGCCCACCCCAAACCCTATGCTTAGAATCATCATTCTGAGAATGTGATTTGTGTGGCCGTGTGTGTGTGGGGCTGGCGGGGATATATGTAGTGTGTGTGCTTGGTGTATACCAGTGTTTCCCAACCTTTTTCAGGTCGGGGCACACCTTCCGCGGGCACCGCTACAGAGGTTGACGAGCAAAAAAAAAAAAGGGGGAAAAATGGTAAAAAATGCAATGCACTATATCTATTTATCAGTGGGTATGTAGTTTAAAGTGCTGCTTTATACAGCAACTCACCAATTACGTCTTCTCTAATTGCAATGTTGCCTTCTCTTCTCCATTTGGTTCGGGGCATCATCACGATTTCTTCCACACACAATTCTTCACCGTTAAACCTGCAAAGCAAATCTATTAGGCGCCAAACTTTTTTTTAAATGGGTGACAGAGGGGTGTAGAGGGGTGGACATGGGTGACAAAGTGGTTTTAGAGGGTGTAGAGGAGCGTACAGAGGGGTGTAGAGGAGCATACAATGGGTGACAGAGGGGTGTAGAGGAGCATACATGGGTGACAGAGGGGTGTAGAGGGAGTGGACAGAGGTGACAGGGGTGTAGAGGAGTGGACAGAAGGGTGTAGAGGAGTGGACAGAGGGGTGTAGAGGAGCATACATGGGTGACAGGGGTGTAGAGGAGTGGACAGAGGGGTGAAGAGGAGCGTACATGGGTGACAGAGGGGTGTAGAGGAGTGTACATGGGTGACAGAGGGGTGTAGAGGAGTGGACAGAGGTGACAGGGGTGTAGAGGAGTGGACAGAGGGGTGTAGAGGAGCATACATGGGTGACAGAGGGGTGTAGAGGAGTGGACAGAGGTGACAGGGGTGTAGAGTTGTGGACAGAGGGGTGTAGAGGAGCATACATGGGTGACAGGGGTGTAGAGGAGCGGACAGAGTGGTGTAGAGGGTGGACAGAGGGGTTTAGAGGAGCGGACAGAGGGGTTTAGAGGAGCGGACAGAGGGGTTTAGAGGAGCGGACAGAGGGGTGTAGAGGAGCGGACAGAGGGGTGTAGAGGAGCATACATGGGTGACAGGGGTGTAGAGGAGTGGACAGAGGGGTGTAGAGGAGCGTAGATGGGTGACAGAGGGGTGTAGAGGAGTGTACATGGGTGACAGAGGGGTGTAGAGGAGTGGACAGAGGTGACAGGGGTGTAGAGGAGTGGACAGAGGGGTGTAGAGGAGCCTACATGGGTGACAGAGGGGGTGTAGAGGAGTGGACAGAGGTAACAAGGGTGTAGAGGAGTGGACAGAGGGGTGTAGAGGAGCATACATGGGTGACAGAGGGGTGTAGAGGAGTGGACAGAGGTGACAGGGGTGTAGAGGAGTGGACAGAGGGGTGTAGAGGAGCATACATGGGTGACAGGGGTGTAGAGGAGCGGACAGAGTGGTGTAGAGGAGCGGACAGAGGGGTTTAGAGGAGCGGACAGAGGGTTTTAGAGGAGCGGACAGAGGGGTGTAGAGGAGCGGACAGAGGGGTGTAGAGGAGCAGACAGAGGGGTGTAGAGGAGCATACATGGGTGACAGGGGTGTAGAGGAGCGGACAGAGGGGTGTAGAGGAGCGGACAGAGGGGTGTAGAGGAGCGGACAGAGGGGTGTAGAGGAGCGGAAAGAGGGGTGTAGAGGAGCGGACAGAGGGGTGTAGAGGAGCGGAAAGAGGGGTGTAGAGGAGCGGACAGAGGGGTGTAGAGGAGCGTACATTTGTGACAGGGGTGTAGAGGAGTGTACAGGAGCGTACATGGGTGACGGGTGTAGAGGAGTGGACAGAGGGGTGTAGAGGAGCATACATGGGCGACAGAGGGGTGTAGAGGAGCATACATGGGCGATAAAGGGGTGTAGAGGAGCGTACATGGGTGACAGAGGGGTGTAGAGGAGTGTACATGGGTGACAGAGGGGTGTAGAGGAGTGTACATGGGTGACAGGGGTGTAGAGGAGTGTACAGAGGGGTATAGAGGAGCGTACATGGGTGACAGGGGTGTAGAGAAGTGGACAGAGAGGTGTAGAGGAGTGGACAGAGGGGTGTAGAGGAGTGTACATGGGTGACAGGGGTGTAGAGGAGTGGACAGGGGTGTAGAGGAGTGTACATGGGTGACAGGGGTGTAGAGGAGTGTACAGAGGGGTGTAGAGGAGCAGACAGAGGGGTGCAGGAGCGTACATGGGTGACAGGGGTGCAGAGGAGTGTACAGAGGGGTGTAGAGCAGCATACATGGGTGACAGGGGTGTAGAGGAGTGTACAGAGGGGTGTAGAGGAGCATACATGGGTGACAGGGGTGTAGAGGAGTGGACAGAGAGGTGTAGAGGAGCGGACAGAGAGGTGTAGAGGAGCGGACAGAGGGGTGCAGAGGAGCGTACATGGGTGACAGGTGTGTAGAGGAGTGGAGAGAGGGGTGTAGAGGAGTGTACATGGGTGACAGGGGTGTAGAGGAGTGGACAGAGGTGTAGAGGAGCAGACAGAGGGGTGCAGAGGAGCGTACATGGGTGACAGGGGTGTAGAGAAGCAGACATGGGTGACAGGGGTGGAGAGGAGTGGACAGAGGGGTGTGGAGGAGCGTACATGGGTGACAGGGGTGTAGAAGAGTGGACAGAGAGGTGTAGAGGAGTGGACAGGGGTGCAGAGAAGTGGACAGAGAGGTGTAGAGGAGTGGACAGGGGTGCAGAGGAGTGGACATGGGTCGACAGGAGGGTGAACATGGGTGACAGAGGGATGACAGAAGGGTGGACGGGGATGACAGGAGGGTGGACAGGGGTGACAGGAGGGTAGACAGGGGTGACAGGAGGGTGGATGAGGGTGAACATGGGTGACAGGGGTGACAGGAGGGTGGATGGGAGTGAAAGGGATAACAGGAGGGTGGTGAACATGGGTGACAGGAGGGTGAACATGGGTGACAGGAGGGTGGATGAGGGTGAACATGGGTGACGGGGTGACAGGAGGGTGGATGGGAGTGAAAGGGATGACAGGAGGGTGAACATGGGTGACAGGAGGGTGGATGAGGGTGAACATGGGTGACAGGGGTGTCAGGAGGGTGGATGGGAGTGAAAGGGATGACAGGAGGGTGAACATGGGTGACAGGAGGGTGGATGAGGGTGAACATGGGTGACAGGGGTGTCAGGAGGGTGGATGGGAGTGAAAGGGATGACAGGAGGGTGAACATGGGTGACAGGAGGGGGTGAACATGGGTGACAGGAGGGGGTGAACATGGGTGACAGGAGGGGGTGAACATGGGTGACAGGAGGGGGTGAACATGGGTGACAGGAGGGGGTGAACGGGAGTGAAAGGGATGCAGGAGGGTGAACATGGGTGTGAACAGGGGTGACAGGAGGGTGGACAGGGGGGGCTGGATATGGATGACGGGGGGGGTGAACATGGGTGACAGGAGGGGGTGAACGGGAGTGAAAGGGATGACAGGAGGGTGAACATGGGTGTTAACAGGGGTGACAGGAGGGTGGACAGGGGGGGGGCTGGATATGGATGACGGGGGGGGGTGAACATGGGTGACAGGAGGGGGTGAACGGGAGTGAAAGGGATGACAGGAGGGTGAACATGGGTGTCAGGAGGGTGGACAGGGGGGGGGCTGGATATGGATGACGGGGGGGGTGAACATGGGTGACAGGAGGGTGCACAGGAGTGAAAGGGATGACAGGAGGGTGGACAGGGGTGACAAGGGGGGCGGACTGGGTGACGGGGGGGGCGGACTGGGTGACAGGGGGCAGACTGGGTGACAGGGGGGGGGCGGACTGGGTGACGGGGGGGTGGACATTGGTGACAAGGGGGGGTGGACATGGGTGACAGGGGGGGTGGACATGGGTGACAGGGGGGGTGGACATGGGTGACAGGGGGGGTGGACATGGGTGACAGAGGGGGGTGGACATGGGTGACAGGGGGGGTGGACATGGGTGACAGAGGGGGGGTGGACATGGGTGACAGAGAGGGGGTGGACATGGGTGACAGAGGGGGGGGGGTATACGGTGGACCCGGGTGATGGGGGGGGGGGATTGGACAGGGTTGAGAAGGGGTAACAGAGGGGTGGAAAGGGTACAGTACCTTAAGCAAGCCGGTCTGCTTGCAGGTCCACGGCAGGCACGGGAGTCCGGCGCAGGTGAAGATCGTTCCGCCCCAGGGACCCATTTTCGGCCCACTGCACCGCAAGGTAGAAGGGGGACGCAGTGGGAAGGGTGAGGGGGACGCAGTGGGAAGGGGGACAAAGTGGGCAGGGGGACGCTGTGTGCGCAGTGCGCACGCAGGCTTCCCTTCCCCCCTGCGCCGCCAGTCATAAGCGCGCAGGCCGGGGCGGGATATTAAAAAAAAAAATCACAGCAAAATCCCGCGGCACCACGGCCAGTGGCGAACGGCACACACGTGTGCCGCGGCACCGCGGTTGGGAATCACTGGTGTATACTATATATAACGGTGTGTGATTAGAAATCACACACCGTTATCTGAACAAAAATAAAAAGCTGTGGGCAAAAAAAAAATGGGGGGGGGGGGCAAATGCAGTGCCCTGAAAAATCTCCGGCAGACCCTTGGGGACCTATTAGGGGGTCGGGGGGGGGGGGTATTTTTTTAAACTCTTTTTTACACTATTTTCTTCTACCTTTCCCTGGGCGTTTTTCTGTCCCTGCTCTATGGGGGATCGTCGGTCCTGAGGGGGCTCCTTTCTTCACATGGGGGGGTCCCTGGCAACCTCGAGCAGCTCTGCCCGCTTATTAAACTGAGCTAACGGGCAGGGCTGCCAGAAGATGCAGTTAACCCCTCCCCCGCGAGCTGTTATTGGATGGTCCAGCCAATAGCAGCGCTCCTGGGGGGGTGATGAAATCGCCACATCCCCATAGATACAGTGTGTGATAGGGGTGTATTGTACACCCCCGATCACCTTGTATCTTCGGGTCAGCGGGTCACACATGACCTGTATGACCCGAATCGCGGCAGATCGTTGGTGTGAATTCACCAACGATCTGCCGCGATCACCGACATAGGGGGCTCTGATGACCCCCCTTGGCATTTGCGCGGGGTGCCTGCTGATCGATATCAGCAGTCACCCCCGTCTGATATACTAGATATCAACTTTCCTGTGTGGGAAATTAGCTTATAACATTTAGCTTGACAAAATGGGAGTTCTATATCTAAAGCAATCGTTCCATGCATTCTTCTTGATCTAGAGAATGGATCGTCCTTCTGCAGTTGGAATCCATAATACAGAACATCCTAAGACTACAATCTCAATATTAAGATAATTTATTTATTTAATTTATTTATTTGCCAATCTAAATGGTATAATTTCATCCACATTATCCAAATTACTCTTAATTAAATGGAATACCATTTTTGTGTCTCTTACCCCGTTCATGTGAGAATAAACGTTCTCATTCTAGGAAAGCTGGATGGTCCATCTTCGCATCATCATAGTTAGGGACGGTTTTAGGCTTAGCGTGGCCCTGGGCAAAATCAAAAGTGGGGCCCCAAAAGTCGTAATAGTGCACTAACCAAATTTGCTAATTTTTTGGTCACTTCAAATACCATAAAAAATATCTAAAAAGCAATTGAAAGTCCCATCAAAACAAAAATGGTACCAATAAAAGCTACAAATCACAGCGCAAAAAATGACCCCATACATCCCCATATACAAAAAAATAAGAATTATAGGGATCAGAATAGTACAATTTTATATTTTTGTATAGTTCCCCCACATTAGGTTGGCAGTATAGTCCCCCCACATTAGGTTGGCAGTATAGTTCCCCCACATAAAGTAGGCAGTATAGTTCCCCCCACATTAGATTGGCAGTATAGTTCACCCCACATTAGGTTGGCAGTATAGTTCCCCACATTAGGTGCAGTATAGTTCCACAAATTAGGTACAGTATAGTTCCCCCCACATTAAGTTGATGACAGTATAGTTCCCCCACATTAGGTTGGCAGTATGTTCCCCCACATTAGGTTGGCAGTATGTTCCGCCACATTAGGTTGGCAGTATAGTTCCCCCACATTAGGTTGGCAGTATCTTCCCCCACTTTAGGTTAGCAGTATGTTCCCCCACATTAGGTTGGCAGTATCTTCCCCCCATTAGGTTGGCGGTATGTCCCCCCCCCATTAGGTTGGCAGTATGTTCCCCCCCATTAGGTTGGCAGTATGTTCTCCCCATTAGGTTGGCAGTATGTTCCCCCCCATTAGGTTGACAGTATGTTCCCCCCATTAGGTTGGCAGTATGTTCCCCCACATTAGGTTGGCAGTATGTTCCCCCACATAAGTTTGTGGCGGGTCTTGTGGGCTGTGTGGATAATATGACGAGTGACGTCTCCTGCCAGCTCTGCTGCTCAGCGTCAGGGACATCACTCATCATTTCCTGCAGCACCGGCTGCTTAAGTTTAGTAGTCCGGCCGTAGCTGCAGGAAATTAGGAGTGACGTCCCTGACGCCACGCAGAGGAGCCGCAGGAGACGTCATTCGTCATATTATCCACACAGCCCACAAGACCCGCTGCATAACCTGAGCCTGCCGAGCACGGCCAGGTAAGGAAATATAAAAAATAGAAAAAGCAGAAGTGTCCATGCCTGTGCTGGTCATGGTTTTAAAATGCCTGTGGCCGGGCTGCTGATCTTTAACAAGCAGCCGGCGCTGTGGCCACTTTAAAACAGTTGTCCCCCCCCCTTCTGAGCAGCCAGCAGGGGGCCCCCTGGGGGGATGGGGGCCCTAGGCAATTGCCTGGTTTTCCCCACCCTAACGCCGGCCCTGATCATAGGTAGCCATTGTTCTGTACTGAGGGATCAGTCTGGCTTTCTCCTGGTCTACTTTGCTCTCACCATGGCTCTCATGGCTTGTTAAACCTCTTTCAGAGGCAGGACTCAGAGATAGATGATCTCTCAAAATGGTAGACACTTTCCTTTTGTTCTCTGTGAGAAAGAGTTCCTTTGTGTGTTCAACATCTGGTTTAACAAACTTTTTGATTAGTTAGACACGCTCCCTAAATTGGAATTTCCCAATGAATGTAGGTTGGGCGTGTACATATGATAATGACTATATAATACCATATCACCCACAATGCATTTGTGCACATCACATCCTGTTGGTGTAATGTCAACTACCCAAACTAGGTGGCACTATTGCACAGACTATTAAAATTGTTACTAGCAAGGGTTAATTACTTTAAAGGAAAACTGTCAGCTTGCTACACCCTGGCCCTTCCGATGTTGCCGAACTACAAATCCCAGCATGCCTGGGCAGTCTGGGCATGCTTGGAGTTGAAGTCTTGCAACATCTGGAGGGCTACAGTTTGGAGACCACTACACAGTGGTGTCCAAACTGTTCTACTCCATTGCATAACTACATCTCCCAACATGCCCTTCGGCTGTCTGGGCATGCTAGGATTTGTAGTATTGCAACATCTGGAGGCACACTGGTTGGGAAACATTGTCTGTTTCCTAACTCAGTGTTTCCCAACCCGCGTGCCTCCTTCTGTTGCAAAACTATAACTCACAGCATGCACTGACAAACCATGCATGCTTGGAGTTGTAGTTTTGCAACAGCTGGAGACACTGGTTGGGAAGCACTGAGTTAGGATCAGACAGTGGTGCGGAAACACTGCGGTAGTCTGTTACCCGTGTGCCTCTAGCTGTTTCATAACTACAACTCCCAGCATGCTCGGTCTGTCAGTGCATGCTGGGAGTTGTAGTTTTGCAGGGTAAATTCACATGGGCGGGGGTTTACAGCAAGTTTCCCGCTTCAAGTTTGAGATGCGGCAAACTATCCGCTGCAGCAGAAAACTCACTGTAAACCCCCGCCCGTGTGAATGTACCCTAAAAACACTACACTTCACTACACTAACCCTAAATAAAGAGTAAAACACTACATATACACTACACCTTACACTGTCGCCGCCCCCCCCCCCCCCGTACAACTCCCAGTATTGCCAGACAGCCATTGACTGTCCAGGCATGTTGGGAGTTTTGCAACAGCTGGAGGCACCCTGTTTGGAGAAAACTGACGTACAGTATTTTTGGTGGAGGAGGCAAGTGTAACCCTTGCATCCGGGTCCACCCCTATGAAAATCCCTAATTTAGGACTCAAATGCGCATGGCGCTCTCTCACTTCGGAGCCCTGTCGTATTTCAAGGCAACAGTTTAGGGCCACATATGGGGTATTTCCGTACTCGGAAGAAATTGCGCTACAAATTTTGGGGGGCTTTTTCTCCTTTTAACCCTTATGAAAAGGTAACGTTGGGGTCTACACCAGCATGTTAGTAAATATGTAAAAAAATGTAATTTTTTACACTAACATGCTGGTGTTGCAACATACTTTTCATTTTCATAAGAGGTAAAAGGAAATAAAGACCCCCAAAATTTGTAACGCAATTTCTCCTGAGTACTGAAATACCCCATATGTGGGTGTAAAATGCTCTACGGCGCACAACATGGCTCAGGAGTGAAAGCGCAATATGTACATTTGAGGTGATTTGCACAAGGGTAGCTTCTGGTTACAGTGGTTCTGATCTGTCAAACGCCAGTGGGGTGCAAATGCTCACTGCACCCCTTGTTACATTCCTTGAGGGGTGTAGTTTCCCAATTAGTGTACCATGTGAGGTGTTTTTCGCTGTTCTTTTTTTTTTTTTTTTTTCAATTCTTTACTTAATTTTCCAATAATGAAGGTGTAGAACAGTAAGTCAAAACAGACTTTGTACAATCGTTACAGAGCATTCAGTACAGTCTGACAGGATTACATAACTGTCCCGGCTCAATTTACATGTTTAGTAATAGCTCCTTCAAGCCCATAAGTGTGTTAACAAAAGGTTATATGTTGTTATCTGGGGGATCGTCCCTAGCCGCCGGAGCGGCCTTTAATCGGTAGTATATGTACATTTTCCAGATCACACTGATTCAACTTTAAACAGAAAACTATCTTAATAATAATCCAAAACAAATCAAGATCAGTAAGAACCTTGAGTACAGAAAAGAGGTAGAGAAAGTAAGAAAGATAAGAAAAGAGTAGAAAGAGGACATAGGGGGGGGGGTGGAGGACAAGGTGAGGGAGAGGGGGGGGGGAGGGGATTTGGCAAATCAATCGGAAGTCTGCTTCCTAAAGTTAATATGGCATCTATCCCGTACTAGTACCTGTGGCGTCTGTGCTGGACTGTGTTACGTCTCTATAATGCAGCCAGGGATACCACGTCTTAAAGTATTTGTCATAAGAGCGATTGCTACAACTGGACAGTTCTTCCAATCTACAAATACTACTCACTCTAGCTAGCCATTCATGTGATGTCGGGGCATTAGGTTGTCTCCAGTGCAATTGAATCAAAAGTTTTGCTGCCGCCAACAGATGGGCTAAGAGAGAATGCTTGTGCAGTGTAGCTCCCTGGTGTGGAAGGCCTAAAAGTACTAGTGGTGGTGTCAGTTGCACCGTTTCACCCAGGATGTGTCGCCCCACCTCCTTCCAGAAATCTGCTATCACCGGGCATGACCAAAGTGAGATAGTGAACCAGTGTGTTTGCATCCTCGCCAGCATTCATTCGTAGGGGACAAGCCCCAGTGGTGTAGTAGCTCTCGAGTTCTGTACCATATAGTCACAAGCTTAAAATGGTTTTCTTGAAGTTTTACACACTGGAGAAGCCATGAGCATTTTTCAATACGCTCGCTTTCTCTTCCTTTGTCAGCGAAAGTCCCAACTCTTTCTCCCACGACACCAAATACATAGGGGCCGTGCCCTCCCCCTCCTTATTGATATGAGAGTGTATAAATGGGAGTCTGATTTTGGACTTCGCCTCAGACTGCAAGGCTATTTCTAGCCAAGTGGGTTCTTTCCTGATGACGTACACCTTAAGCATTGATTGGCATGAGCTTCGTACAGCCTGGGCGTGTAAGAAGTGTAATGTTCTGTTGGGCAGGAGGGAGTGCATGAGGTCTCGTGTCGGTGGGGTGTTCTCAGGGCACAAGGTCTTAATTGGAACCTGAGTTAATTTAGACCAGGCTGACGAAGCCCATAAGCGAAACGTGCGTTGGGGTGTTGGTGCTTGGTGTTCCTGGACTTTGGGTATATGACAGGTAGTCTCTTTAGGTATCACTCATCTTGGGTCCCTATTCATGTCTGTTATACTGCATTGCTGCTCCCTATGTTATACTGATGTATGTTAGATATTATATCTATATTATACTATATTATAAGTTTGCAGCCGTGCCAGTTTCACATTGTGTATGCTCTTGACTGAATACCTACATCGCCCATACCAGGTCCACTGGCACTTGTTGTCTTCTGCTTAAGGTCATCCGCTGCCTTTTAATTATTTTTAATTGTCTGTTTTATATTGTCTAATAAAGATCGTTATACTTTTTGAAATAATATTACTATTGTGGGTCTCTTTGTTTCTGTTTAGGATATCTTTAAGGTGTTCGCGCAAGGGCGTCAGCCTACGCTCTCTTTCACTTTGTGGCTCTTTATGCAGGGTCCTCTCGAGGCATGCTATGTCGGTCAACAGGGCTGTTATCTTTTTGGTGCGCTCCCTCTTCACTCCAGAACCGAGTGCTATCAATAAGCCTCTCATATATGCTTTGTGTGCCTCCCACACCATTGGAATGGGCATCTCAGGAGAAATGTTTAATGTGAAGAAGGAGCTCAACTGTTCTGTCAGCTTGTCCACCGCTACCTCATCTGTCAATAGTGATTCGTTAAGTCGCCAAGTCCAGTCTCTTGTGGGGATGTGAGACAAAGAGAGGGTGGCCTGTGTTGGGGAGTAGTCTGAAAGGGTGCGAGGTGTAATGTCAGCACTAATCAAGGTAGGTAGGATGCTTTTGTGGCAGAATAAGTCATCGAGCCTGTGGGAAAACGAGTGTGGAGCAGAGTAAAAGGAATATATGTGTTCCGAAGGATGGAGAGATCTCCATATGTCTATGAGACCTAAGTCCATTAGTTTGTTCTTCAAGGTTTGTAGGGCTGCCGGAGACACCGAGGAACGCCTAGTAGAGGAGTCCATTATCGGATCTAGGATTAAATTCAGGTCAGCCCCAAATATTATAGACCCTTCCGCGAAGACACGCAGTCTCTCCAGAGTCCCTAGCAGCCACCGAACCTGTTGTGTATTGGGCACATATAAAAAAGCAAAGGTGTACGTCATCGACCCAATTTTACCTTTAAAAAACAGTGAGCGACCATCTCCTCCATCGCAGCTCTCTTGAAGGGTGAAGGGTACGTCCCTGTGGAATGCAATCGTGACGCCTCTGGAAGACAAGTTGGAACTGCAGCTATGGATCCAAGAAGAGAAGTATTGAGTGGGAAGTTTAGGCAGTCTGTCATGCTTAAAATGTGTTTCCTGTAAAAACAACACTGATACCTTGTCTTTTTTCAGGAAAGACAAAACTCCATGTCCCTTGGCGGGAGAGTTAAATCCTTTAATGTTGTATGAACAGAACTTCACCTGTGCCATAGAAGTCTACAGAACACTCAGTGAACTGGATGATACCAGTTCACTGCCAGTGCCAGCTCCCACTAGGTCTTCTGAAGATCCCCTTGACAGAGGGGGACCGCGGCGACACTAGGTTCGGCCCAGAGGACCGGGCGGTACTCACTGTGGGTATTATCTTTTACTTCAGGCACCCCGAGTCCGGCTGTTTTTTGCTGTTCTTGCACCATGGGGCTTCCTAAATGAGACATGCCCCCAAAAACCATTTCAGCAAAATTCGCTTTCCAAAAGCCCAATGTCGCTCCTTCCCTTCTAAGCATTGTAGTGCGCCCGCTGATCACTTTCATGCCACATATGATATATTTTCTTACTCGAGAGAAATGGTGTTTCAAGTTTTGGGGGACATTTTCACCTATTACCCCTTATGAAAAATTCTGGGTAACATCAGCATTTTTACGACGTCCAAATTTTTTAAAAATTCGTCAAACACCTGTGGGGTGTTAAGGCTCACTGTACCACTTGTTACGTTCCTTGAGGGGTGTAGTTTCCCAAATAGTATACCATGGGGGTGTTTTTAGCTGTTCTGGCACCATAGGGGCTTCCTAATTGCAGCATGCCCCCCAAAAACCATTTCAGCAAAATTCGCTCTCCAAAATCCCATTGTCGCTCCTTCTCTTCAGAGCCCTCTAGTGCACCCACAGAGCACTTTACATCCACATATGAGGTATTTCCTTACTTGAGAGAATTTGGGTTACATATTTTGAGGGTATTTTCTCCTTTTACCTCTTGTAAAAATTAAAATATATGGGTCTACAAGAACATGTTAGTGTAAAAAATGAAGATTTTGAATTTTTCCCTCCACTTTGCTGCTAGTCCTGTGAAACACCTAAAGGGTTAAAAAACTTTCTGAATGTCATTTTGAATATATTGAGGGGTGCAGTTTTCATAATGGGGTCCATTATGGGGTATTTCTAACATAAAGACCCTCAAATTCACTTAAAAACTGAACTAGTCCCTGAAAAATTCAGATTTTAAAATTGGAAAATTGCTGCTGAACGTTGAAGCCCTCTGATGTCTTCAAAAAGTAAAAACATCTCAACTTTATGATGCAAACATAAAGTAGACATATTGTATATGTTAATCAATATAAAATGTATTTGGTATTTCTATTTTCCTTACAAACAGAGAGCTTCAAAAATGCAAAATTTTCAAATTTTTCATGAAATTTTGGAATATTTCATCAAGAAATAATGCAAGTATCGACGAAAATTTACCACTAACATAAAGTAGAATATGTCCTGAAAAAACTATCTCAGAATCAAATTCATAAGTACAAGTATCCCAGAGTTATTAATGTTTAAAGTGACAGTGGTCAGAATTGCAAAAAATGCACTGGTCCTTAGGGTCAAAATGGGCTCGGTCCCCAAGGGGTTAAGTCTTAATCCCAACTCTCAACATTAATCAGATGTGAAGCCCTATATCAAGATAAACTTGACAATTAGCAATAACACCCGACTCTGAAGGTAGACTTCTTGGCAAGTTTTCAGAGTATTTGGACCATAACACTGTGAAATAGACATTTATATGTTTACAGTCCCTCTCTTTCCAGTCAAATGGGTAATTAACCCCTTCAGGACCAAGCCCATTTTGGCCTTAAGGACCAGAGCGTTTTTTGCACATCTGACCACTGTCACTTTAAACATTAATAACTCTGGAATGCTTTCAGTTATCATTCTGATTCCGAGATTGTTTTTTCGTGACATATTCTACTTTAACATAGTGGTATATTTTTGTGGTAACTTGCATCCTTTCTTGGTAAAAAATCTGTAAATTTGATGAAAAATGTGAAAATTTAGCATTTTTCTAACTTTGAAGCTTTCTGCTTGTAAGGAAAATGTATATTACAAATACATTTTTTTTAATTCACATATACAATATGTCTACTTTATGTTTGCATCATAAAATTGATGAGTTTTTACTTTTGGAAGACACCAGAGGGCTTCAAAGTTCAGCAGCAATTTTCCAATTTTTCACAAAATTTTCAGGGACCAGTTCAGTTTTGAAGTGGATTTGAAGGGTCTTCATATTAGAAATACCCCATAAATGACCCCATTATAAAAACTACACCCCCCAAAGTATTCAAAATGACATTCAGTAAGTGTTTTAACCCTTTAGGTGTTTCACAGGAATAGCAGCAAAGTGAAGGAGAAAATTCTAAATCTTCATTTTTTACACTCGCATGTTCTTGTAGACCCAATTTTTGAATTGTTGCAAGTGGTAAAAGGAGAAAATTTTTACTTGTATTTGTAGCCCAATTTCTCTCGAGTAAGCACATACCTCATATGTCGGCGGGTGCAGTAGAGAGCTCAGAAGGGAAGGAGCGACAAGGGGATTTTGGAGAGTACGTTTTTCTGAAATGGTTTTTGGGGGGCATGTTGCACTTAGGAAGCCCCTATGGTGCCAGAACAGCAAACCCCCCCCCCCACATGGCATACCATTTTGGAAACTAGACCCCTCGGGGAATGTAACATGGGATAAAGTGAGCCTTAATACCCCACAGATGTTTCATGACTTTTGCAAATGTAAAAAAAAAATAATAATAATTTTACCTAAAATGCTTGTTTTCTCAAAAATGTTACATTTTTAAAAAGGGTAATAGCAGAAAATACCCCTCAAAATTTGAAGCCCAATTTCTCCCGATTCAGAAAACACCCCATATGGGGGTGAAAAGTGCTCTGCTGGCGCACTACAGGTCTCAGAAGAGGAGTAGTCACATTTGGCTTTTTGGAAAAAATTTAGCTCTGGGGGCATGCCACATTTAGGAAGCCCCTATGGTGCCAGGACAGCAAAAAAAAAAAACACATGGCATACCATTTTGGAAACTAGACCCCTCGGGGAACGTAACAAGGTGTTAAGTGAACCTTTATACCCTACAGGTATTTCACGACTTTTGCATATGTAAAAAAAATTAAAAATTTTTTACCTAAAATGCTTGTTTTCCCAAAAATTTTACATTTTTAAAAAGGGTAAAAGCAGAAAATAGCCCCCAAAATTTGTAACACAATTTCTCCCGAGTACGGCGATACCCCTCATGTGACCCTAAACTGTTGCCTTGAAATACGACAGGGCTCCAAAGTGAGAGCGCCATGCGCATTTGAGGCCTAAATTAGGGACTTGCATAGGGGTGGACATAGGGGTATTCTACGCCAGTGATTCCCAAACAGGGTGCCTCCAGCTGTTGCAAAACTCCCAGCATGCCTGGACAGTCAACGGCTGTCCGACAATACTGGGAGTTGCTGTTTTGCAACAGCTGGAGGCTCCGTTTTGTAAACAGTGGCGTACCAGACGTTTGTCATTTTTATTGGGGAGGGGAGGGGGGCTGTGTAGGGGTATGTGTATATGAAGTGTTTTTTACCTTTTAGTTTGTGTTAGTGTAGTGTTTTTAGGGTACAGTCACACGGGCGGGGGTTCACAGTAGTTTCTCGCTGGCAGTTTGAGCTGCGGCAGAAAATTTGCCGCAGCTCAAACTTGCAGCCGGATACTTACTGTAAACCTCCGCCCATGTGAGTGTACCCTGTACGTTCACATTGGGGGGGGGGGGAGGGGGAACATCCAGCTGTTGCAAAACTATAACTCCCAGCATGCGCTGACAGACTGTACATGCTGAGAGTTTGTTTTGCAACAGCTGTAGGCACACTGGTTATGTATCACTGAGTTTGTGACCTAACTCAGTGTTTCACAACCAGTGTGCTTCCAGCTGTTGCAAAACTACAACTCCCAGCATGTACGATGTATGGTGTACGGTGACTGCTGAGAGTTGTAGTTTGCAACAGCTGGAGGCACACCGGTCGTGAAACACTGAGTTAGGTAAAAAAAACTCTGAGTTTCCCAACCATTGTGCCTTCAGCTGTTGCAAAACTACACCGCTCAGCAGTCACCGACAGCCAACGGGCATGCTGGGAGTTGTAGTTATGCATCCAGCAGATGCACCACTACAACTCCCAGCATGCACTTTAGCTGTTTGTGCAAGCTGGGAGTTGTAGTTATACAACAGCTGAAGGTACACTTTTTCATAGAAAAAATGTGCCTCCAGCTGTTGCAAAACTATAAGTCCCAGCATGCCCATAAGGGAATGCTGGGAGTTGTGGTTGTCTGCCTCCTGCTGTTGCATAACTATCAGCAAGTAATTCCGGGTCACTGGGTCACTGGAGACCCGTTTGACCCGGAATCGCCACAGATCGCTGGACTGAATTGTCCAGCGATCTGCGGCCATCGCCGACATGGGGGGGCATAATGACACCCCTGGGCGATATGCCGCGATGCCTGCTGAACGATTCACACCAGACCAGGTTGGTATGAATTCCTTCCCTACACTGACTCCAGGGAGTTCTGTTTATTATCCGGAAATTACATTAGTTTTTACAATCTGACAAAAAGGGTAAACTATGCATCATTCTATATGCTGATTGGTCATTTGAGCAAGGCGTAGCATAAGTCACTTATGTTGCAACGTCTCTATCTTGAGATGTTTCCATCCTTCCACAAAGTCAATTGTTTTGACCTCTTTTATCCACAGACTCCATCTCAAGGTTCTAGTCTTAGTTACAGGCAAAGAGATAAGCTGAAATGTTTTGAATTAAGGAAAGCAAAGTTCTTCTGCAATATTTAGCAATAGCATTTGTGTTCGGGGCTCCATACGTGTACAAGTGACAGGAAAGATTGCCTACATACCTATACAAGATCTTACCCTAGCATAGCGGTCTGAGTTGTGCCATAACTGCGCAATGAGGGCACGCCTATAGAGGGCATGCACTATAGTGAAGGAATAAGATAAGGGAGGGTTGGGAGGGTTCCACAAATGACACGTGCTCTGCCCCTGTAGGAGAGGGGGAAGTTATATACACACGCCCCTACCTGTTCCCAATAAGCCCCACCTGGAAGTGCAGGGAGCGATAATTACTTCCACCCCTCGCACAAATACAGCCAATCAGGCTTTATACATAACATTTAGCAAATGCATATGAGTATAGATATAGTGATCAATATATCAGAATATTATGGACCCAACAATTCCCCCCTAAGAACTTTGTTTTCTTCCATCTTTCCCTATGTGCGTTCTGCCTAATAGTCCCAGGTTCAGGCGGAGAGAAAAAAAAACGGTATGGGATGCTTCACTGATTTGAGACGAGCGGCTCCTGGTGAACCGCCCCCCTTTGTACTCAGACTTGTCCTTTACCTGGGACTTCTATGTTCACCCTACTCTGTTGGGTTGGGAATTGCACCATTGGCATACAGGATAGTTGTTCTCATGGGGGGAATTTCCTCGGTCATGCTTGGGTCTGATGTCGATAGCCGCATACATTGTCCCTGTTTGAAATAGGGCCTCTACAGTGGAGATTATTGTTTTCTTTACACAGGGGACTACGCAACATCCATTTGTCATTCTCTATAGTAGAGATTTGTCGTTATTGTCTTTTCCTCTATTGGCACTCTGTGGTCTATAGTCCCAGTCAGTCCCTGGGTTCCATCCTGCTGCTCTCCAATAGTCACAGTTGTTCCCCCAGTGGTCATACGTCACACATGTGTATATTGAATTGTCATCCCCATACATAAGACATTGTTTTGGCACCCCTGGACAATTCACTATGTCACAGTAGTCAAATTTAAAGGTAGTCACTTGGGCACTGGAAGAGTTATCAAAACGTGGGATACAACTCTTGGGTCATTGTCAAGTCAGCCCAGTAGTGTGGCGGAGCCGGATTGAGTTGCTTGGTTTGTACTCCACTTATACGAAAAAGGATATGTATCAGGAGCATGGTGTAGGAACCCTCTTGCAGTGTGAGGCATATCCATGTTTTCCTTCCAGTTTCACTGAAGTCAGAATTGTCAGTAGAACCTGATAAGGACCTTCAAATCTAGGTTTCAGTGGCCCCCTCACGTGTCTTTTCACGAGGACAAATTCTTCGGGCTGCAGATTGTGGCTTCCTTGCTCAGTGTCTGGATCTGGAATGGAAGAATAAAACTGCAACATTTGTTACTTTCAGCTCATTACACAGGATAATGACAAATTTTACCAAACTATCATTTCCTGCGCTAAGCTGCTAAGGGTAATAACATCCTAGCTTAGGAACGCCCCTCCCCCCCCCCAAGAGTGTCTCATATTGGGTTAGGCCTGCTGGCTGTCGGGGTGTGTTTCTAACAGAGTACAGGGCTATGGGCAGCACTTCTGGCCATGGAAGGGACAGTTCTCTGGCTTTTAGGATTTTGTTCTTTAGGGTGCCATTCAGTCTTTCAACTTTCCCACTGCTCCGGGATGATATGGGGTATAGAGTTCGAGGTCTGCTCCCACCATTTTTCAAAGTTTCTCTTGTAATATCTGCAATGACAGCCGGTGCTTGGTCGCTTTCAATTACTTCAGGGACTCCAAATATGCATACTAGCTCTTAGTTTCCTTACAGTAGTCTTTCCTTACAGTAGTCTAATATTAGTGACTAGGTAGGCTTCTGGTCATCCTGAGAAAATGTCCACTGCTACTAGCACATACTCAAACTTTCCACTTTTGGGCAATTGCATGTGGTCAATCTGGATCCTCTGAAATGGGTAGCATGGTTTGGCCAAGTGTTTCTTCGGAGTACTTCTTTTCTTCCAGGGTTACAGATGTTGCCAATGTCACATCCCTTGACATATCGTTCAACTGGTGTTATTATTCCTGGTGCACGGTAGATTTTGTTGACTCCATGAGCCCATTAAGTCGCCCCTGGGTAAAGACAAATCTTGTTTGCTTTTCTTTATAGGCCGATTCATTGAGTTCAGCTCCCATTTTCTCCCATATTCTCTTTCCCTTGTCCAAGGCTTGAGTCTGGAACTGTTTTAGTGTCTTGAGTCTGGGGTTACCCTTTTCCTCTTCTGGTTTTTCTGATCCTTTCTTCTGTCTTCTTGTCACCACATATACCCCTGATTCCTCTGGAGCAAGGGGCAGTAATGCAGTTTCTTTAGCTGCCTGGTCTGCCAAGAAATTTCCTTCTGCTTCTCCAGAGTCCAATCTTCCATGCGCTTTGACTTTGATGATTGCCACTTGTTCAGGCAATTTTAAGACTTCCATCAAGGTCCTGACAGTTTCAAAGTTCTTTATAGGGGTTCTACTTGCAGTCATGTACACCCTCAAGGCCCATTTTAATCCAAAGTCCAGCGCCACTCAATGCCCATAGGCAGAGTCCATGTAGATGTTGGCGATTGGTCCTTCCGAGATGCGGCAGGCTTCAGTTAGGGCAATAAGTTCTGCCTCTTGCGCAGAACTTCGAACGGGCTAACCACTGAGTATCCTGAGTGGAAGTTGGCACTTTCATCAGCATATCTGGACCTGTCTGTGTAAAGAGTAAAGAGTAAAGGTTGGACAAATGGTGTTTTTGGACCATTGGTAGATGTGATGTCTCCATTTCTATAGCCTCTAAACAATTGTGCTTAAGGTCACCGAGGTCTCCATCATTTTGTTCAATTTGTTTTTCTTCCTCATCCCCCTCGAGAGAGAAAGCAGGGTAGCTGGATTCAGGATTGCGCATCTTTGAAGAGTGACTTTATCCAGGAGTAAGAGAGAGAACATTGAAGCCTCACTTGTCTTTGTAGAGAAAGTGGATTTCTTTGGCATTGAGTCAAAATAGCTTTCAAATCATATGAAGTGAGAATAATGATAGAATGTCCAAGAATGATGTCCGAAGTCTTGTTCAAAAGGTCTTTAGCAGCTATCACAGCTCAAAGGCAGGTGGGTGCAGTTTGTACAACAGGATCTAGTCTGCATGAATAGTATCCCAAAGGTCTCAATTTGTCTCCATGTTTTTGTGTAAGGACTCCAGAGGCATGGCCCTTTGTTTCAGAGACAAACAGATAAAACGGTAGTTCATAGTTCGGGGTGCAGGAGCGGACATGATAAGGTCTTTTAGGCGGTTCAAACACTGTATGGTTTCCCATGAAAGTGGTTGCTTCTGAGTCATAGCTGGAATGGCATCATACACAGGTTGCATCAGTATTAAGGCAGCAGGAAGTATTAAGGCAGCAGTAAGTGATCATACCAAGAAAGGCCTGTAGTTGATTGACAGTTGTAGGTACAGGAATCTCTTGTATGGCTTGCTTCCTCTCTTCCGTGAGGTGTTGAGCACCTTGAGAGATACAATGTCCTAGGAAGACAACTTTTTGTTATGCCCATTGAACTTATTCAAGGTACATCTTGCAGTAGATTAAGGTAAGGAAAGATAGTAGATCAACTGAAGTGGTGGCACACTCATCTTGCATTGTGGCACACAGTAGAAGTACTAAAAGAAAGGAGAAGTAACCACTATAGAAGATGAACTCCAAAAATAGTACAAAAAATATACAAATCTTTATTAATACTGATACATAAAGCAGCAACACCGAAGTTTAAAAATACTTAAAAACACATACATGAATCAGGTGGAGGGCTGTAGCCCTACAAAACACCTAAGGCCCCCTGCCAGACCAACAATGGTCCCTGGTTGGTGTCCCAACACACAAGGAGGTAGAAAATCTATAACTGTACGGGCAATATAAAAAAAAAATATTTTGACAATATATCAGAAAATAACCTGAAAATAACCAATAGCCCAATACTGTGAAAAAAATCACTGATCACACATGTAAATGTGTGACCCAGGGATACCTCACCAGGACAGGGGACCACAACAGCTCCATGCGTTCCGCTGCTATCTGCGGCTATCTGCGGCTTCCTCAGGAGTCCTGAGGAAGCCGCAGATAGCAGCGGAACGTGTGGAGCTGCTGTAGTCTCCTGTCCTGGTGAGGTATCCCTGGGTCACACATTTACATGTGTGATCAGTGATTTTTTTCACAGTATTGGGCTATTGGTTATTTTCAGGTTATTTTCTGATATATTGTCAAAAAAAATATTTTTTTATATTGCCCGTACAGTTATAGATTTTCTACCTCCTTGTGTGTTGGGAAACCCACCAGGGACCATTGTTGGCTTGGCAGGGGGCCTTAGGTGTTTTGTAGGGCTACAGCCCTCCACCTGATTCATGTATGTGTTTTTAAGTGGTTTTAAACTTTGGTGTTGCTGCTTTATGTATCAGTATTAATAAAGATTTTTATATTTTTTGTACGATTTTTGGTGTGTGTCTTCTATAGTGGTTATTTCTCCTTTCTTTTAGTACAGTCTCTGCTTAACCACTGACTGCACCCGTTTATGTTTGTGGTGCCCATCCCCATCATCTTGTATAGCACAGAGTAGAAGGTCATCCACGTATTGAAGTAAAGTCACATTATGATGGGCTCCTACCCATGGATCCAGACAGGTGGATAAGACTTGAGAAAAGTGATTGGGGGAGTTTTGAGCTCCCTGTGGTAAGCGTGTCCAGGTGTATTGTCCTCCTTGGTGAGTAAAGGCAAAGAGGAATTGGCAGTCTGGATGCAAAGGAACGCTGAGGAAAGCATTGGCTAAGTCCAGAACAGTAAAAAACTTGACATCTGGTGGTATAGAGCTGAGCAGCATATGTGGGTTGGGAACAATGAGAGTAAACAGAACTGTGGCAGCATTAATGGCAGGAAGGTCATGTGCCATGTGGAACTTTTCAGGTTGTTTTCAGCTTTTTTAAAGTCTCAGGTAGAGAGAGGATTGCAAATTACCCTATTAACAAAAACTCTCAGTGGATTGGTCAAACAAATTGATACTAAACACCAAACCAATGATGCTACTATTTTCTTCTACTCTGATGCATTACTAATACAAAAGATACGAGAGCCAATCTTTGCTCCAGTACATTCCAAGTTATTAGTAAGCCGTCCTCTAATACAGAAAAAGTTACCTGGCTGATTCAAATCCAAAGCTATCAGCTTATCTGATATCCTGAAAAGCTATCAGCCCAACAGTACACCCAGAGTTATTAGGGACCTTAAACACAATAATCTACAGCACTTTACTCCCTTGACCGAATTCACAAATTAAAAAGTCAAAAATTAAATTAAATCCGCACAATCAGGAAGAGAAAAAAATTATTATTTTTGTTGGCATTAAGATCCAAATTTGACCTTGCTTCGGTAAACTGTATACAGCAGTTGCTGATAAGGAATTCACAGCCAGCTAAGAGAAAAAAAAATGTTTTATAAGCCTGCAGGACAGGCAAAAGAAAAAAAATCTCCCCTGCTTTTATGCCTTCTGAGCTTATTTAAAGCGGCAGTCAATCACAAACAACTAAAAACAGAGGGTCGACTTAGGCCATCCAGACTCCCACAAAACTACCCAAAAACACAAATAACACTACAGATTCATAAAAATCTGCAGAATTGCCGTGTTTCCGTGGGGCTGATCAGGCCCCTAGTTTGGGTAATAATGGGATGCTTCAGGTGGCTCAAAGTGTCGCTCCACTGGATCTGTATCTTCCCTCGAGTGTGGTTCAGGTATATCCCATCGCTGCCACCAAATGTTAAGGATAGGTTAATTCGTGACTACCGGTACTGACTCCAGGGAGTTCTGTTTATTATCCGGAAATCATATTAGTTTTAACAATCTGACAAAAAGGGGATGGTATAGGACTACGCATCGTTCTATATGCTGATTGGTCATTTGAGCAGGGCGTAGCATAAGTCACTTATGTTGCAATGTCTCTATCTTGAGATGTTTCCATCCTTCCACAAAGTCCAATGTTTAGACCTCTTGTATCCACAGACTCCATCTCAAGGTTCTAGTCTTAGTTACAGGCAAAGAGATAAGCTGAAATGTTTTGAATTAAGGAAAGTAACGTTCTTTTGCAATATTTAGCAATAGAATATAGCATTTAGCAAAGGCATATGAGTATAGATATAGCGATCAATATATCAGAATACTCTGGACCCAACAAACTCACTTGGGCCAACTTATAATACAAACAAAATGGCAGACACATACAAAATGGCCGACATCATACTTATTCCTGTACTTATCATACTTATTATATTCATTTGGGGCGTACAATTAGCATGACACCATAAATGTTGATATTGAAATACCCATTAATTCATATTGAATTGTTTGGTATAACTTTTATCTGGTTTACACCAAAACCAGAACAACGTTTTTTTTTTTTTTAAACTCACCCAAATCAATGTGGTTGCCCGTAACCAAGAAATATTAGGATAATAATTGGACCAGCGGTCCTGACATGGTAAAGATAATACTGATATAGAACTGATAAATCTAAAACAGCAACTTGTGCTTGTTTCAATTGCTCCAACCAATCTGGAGACTTACCAAGTCAATGGGTACAAGGTGGGTAACTAGAAGGTACAGATGGGGGAATGGGGAGGGTGGAACAGGGGGGAGGACCTAGGGAGCAATCGGCATATGGATGTACGGCCTCTACCTGCTAACCCTATGACTTGGGTTCCTGATGCTACCCCTATTCCTAGGTGGAGTTGACATCCTTATAAGGATGGCCCAACTCCGGAACCTACCCCTGATGGCCTGTGATCACCCTGGTTAAACCACAGAGAGGAGGCTAGCTGTCTCACTAAGCCATACTATCTAGATAAAAGGAAAAGTTGACCTATGCTCTCAATGTTTAATGGTGGGGTTTCTAATCTAGTGAGAAAGATTAGAAATGATAGTACCATATACTTGTGACTCACTTATTATGTACATCAGAGGAGGTCTACCTATATATATCCACAAAATGGATGACAAAGTATATCTTAGATAAAGACTAGTCAGTAGCAATTGATATTATTCAGCTCTTCACTACTGAAAAGGTGGTATAAAGAATATACATTTATACTGATAGACTGCAATAATATCTTCATAGTACAAAACCTACAAAAACAATATAGGTATGCACGTATATGGACCAATAATGATGAAATCTGTGAAGCAACACAGCAAAACATGTAGATTCAATTGAAAACATACACGTGTACCCATAGACAGTAGAATATGTGTCTCGATGCTCCAGGAAGCCTCAGCAGCCTAGAGCAATCAAGCACAGATAACACTGATCAATACTATGCTATGGCATACCATTGATCAATGTATGCAATCCAAGGATTGCATGTAATAGTCCCCTATTGGGGCTAAAATAATGTAAAAAAATAAAGTTAATAAATGTCAATTAACCCCTTCCCTAACAAAAGTTTGAATCAACCCCCCCCCCCTTTTCCCATAAAAAAAAAAGCTAATAAACATATGTGGTATTGCCGCGTGCATAAATGTCTGAACTATAAAAATGAAATGTTACTTTTACCGCACGGTCAATGGCGTGTATGTAAAGATTCTAAATTCCAAAATTGCGTATTTTTGGACACTTTGTATACCCTAAAATTTTTTTATAAAAAGCAATAAAAAAGTCCCATAAAAAAAGTGGTGCTGATAAAAACTTTAGATCCCAGGCACAAAAAAAATTAACCCACATACAGCCCCATATACGGAAAAAATGAAAAAAGTTATAGGGGTCGGACGAGGACAAATTTAAACTTTCTAATTTTCGTACAAAAAATTATAATGTTTTTAAAACACTTAAAACAAAATCAAACCTATATAAATGAGGTATCTTTTTAATCATATGGACCTACAGAATAAATATACCAAAAAGTGCACTGCAAAGAATTGAAACCTCCAAAATCTACAACATGGAAAAAAAACATTTCAATTTTGCCTCACAAATATTTTTTTTTCTGGTTTTGCCATAGATTATGTGGTGAAATAATTGACGGGATTAAAAAAGTAAATTTGGTGGTGGAAAAAACAAGCCCTCATATAGGTCTGTAGGTGGAAAATTTAAAGTGCTCTGATTTTTAGAAGGGGAGAAGGAAAAAACGAAAGTGCAAAAATAAAAACAATGGCTCGGTCCTCAAGGGGTTAAATCATTTTTCTGATCTTTACTTAAAATGGCTCCTCCGGTTTTTCCCAGTCTTGCTCTATAGTCCCTACCAGCAATGCTCTGAAGGCATCCCTGTACACTGAACATGGGGCCCTGCAGGTAACCACTGGCATCAGAAGTCAAGTACAAGAACACATGCACATGACTGCTGAGGCCATTGATTACCTGAAGCATCCTGTGCTCAGTTTATAGTTATATCATCTAGGTACTTCTACTGGGAACTCCAGAACAAGAGGCAGTCATGGACAGAGTGCAGATGGGTGAGTATGTATATATATATTTTATTTGCCCTTCTGTTAAAATCTCCTTTTTAATGTTACAATCTTAATATAACCTTTTCTTGTATACTCCACTGACAACCAACTTTGGTTCACAAGAGAACCTAATGTTGTCTATAAAATGCTTGATAGCTGTGGTACCACTATTCTGAACTTGAAATACAACTATACAGAATGGTAATCCACTTTGCATTATATATTTGCCTTTTCTGTTACTTTTTTTATTTCAGGAGATTTAAACAACATAAAGTTTTCTGCATACCGAACAGCAATGAAGCTGCGCAGGATTCAAAAGGCTCTAAGATGTAAGCACTTATGATTTCAAAATAGTGTAAATTTAGGTGATGCAAATCAAAGTTTTCCATGTTTATATTGATAATGTTATTCAAGCATACTTATTAGATTAATTAATTAATTTACCATTTAGGTTTCTAATTGTATGCTTACTATTGTTTATACCCCAAATTATCCAAATGAATGTAGGCTATGTTCCCTAGCCTACATTCATTCTTTAAAAAAAAAAAAAAAAAAAATATATATATATATATATATATATATATATATGTATAGAAGAAAGGACGCCTGAAACGTTGCTCCGCTAGTTGGAATAAACAACCACTTCACGTGACTTTGGTGTGCTGAGGCTCTTGTTTGCTGTCTATATATACACATATATATATATATATATATATATATATATATATATATATATATGTATGTATACAATGGGGGAAAAAGTATTTAGTCAGCCACCAGTTGTGCAAGTTCTCCCACTTAAAAAAATGATGGATACCTCAGCTATGAGAGAACGAATGAGAAAAAAAAATCCATAAAACCACAATGTCTGATTTTATAAGAATATATTTTCAAATTATGGTGGAAAATAAGTAATTGGTCACCTACAAACAAGCAAGATTTCTGGCTCTCACAGACCTGTAACTTCTTCTTTAAGAGTCTCCTCTGTCCTCCAATTGTTACCTGTATTATTGGCACCTGTTTGAACTTGTTATTAGAATAAAAGACACCTGTCGACAACCTCAAACAGTCACACTCCAAACTCCACTATGGCCAAGACCAAAGAGCTGTTGAAGGACACCAGAAACAAAATTCTAGACCTGCACCAGGCTGAGAAGACTGAATCTGCAATAGGCAAGCAGCTTGGTGTGAAGAAATCAACTGTGGGAGCAATTATTAGAACGTGGAAGACATACAAGGCCACTGATAATCTCACTCAATCTGGGGCTCTTTGCAAGATCTTAGCCCGTGGTGTCAAAATGATCACAAGAACAGTGAGCAAATATCCCAGAACCACACAGGGGGACCTAGTGAATGACCTGCAGAGAGCTGGGACCAAAGTAACAAATGCTACCATCAGTAACACACTACGCCGCCAAGGACTCCTTGCCCGTCTGAAGTTTGCTAGAGAGCATTTGGATGATCCAGAGAATGTCATATGGTCATATGAAACTAAAGTAGAACTTTTTGATAAAAACTCAACTCGTCGTGTTTGGAGGAGGAAGAATGCTGATTTGCATCCAAAGAACACTACACCTACTGTGAAGTATAGGGATGGAAACATCATGCTTTGGGGCTGTTTTTCTGCAAAGTGACCAGGACGACTGATCCGTGTAAAGGAAAGAATGAATGGGGCCATGTATCTTTAGATTATGAGTGAAAACCTCCTTCCATCAGCAAGGGCATTGAAGATGAAATGTGGCTGGGTCTTTCAGCATGACAGACCCAAACACACCGCCCGGGAAACGAAGGAGTGGCTTCGTAAGAAGCATTTCAAAGTCCTGGAGGGGCCTAGCCAGTCTCCAGATCTCAACCCCATAGAAAACCTTTGGAGGAACTTAAGATTCTGTGTTGCCCAGCGACAGCCTCAAAACATCTAAAGGAAATCTGCATGGAGGAATGGGCCAAAATACCAGCAACAGTGTATGAAAATATATGAAAACAATGTGACGTTATGGATTTTATTTCTCTCATTGTGTCTCTCATAGTTGAGATATATCTATGATGACAATTGCAGGCCTCTCTCATCTTTTTAAGTGGGAGAACTTGCACAATTGGTGGCGGAATAAATACTCCCCCCCCCCCACTGTTTATATATATATATATATATATATATATATATATATATACTGTATATGCTTTAAAATGCTTTACATCAGCATATCATTCTGCCAGTTTGCAGACAATTACCACAAACCTTAGCCTAGAGTACAATTTAAAATGTAGAATTTCATACATTGTGTTAATGCACGACTAACAGAACAAACTATCCAGTTCTCAAAGAGCGGTAACGTGGCACTGCGTGAAGCGTCTGAACAAGGAGCCTGTGCTGGTGTAGGATTTAGATGTAGCAGATGGTGATGGTGGCGGTGCTCTGATGTATATAGTCAAATTCAAATGTTCACAAAAAGAAGATAAAGAAGACATCGTCCACTCACCGGTTTTCAGCATAAAGTATCTCCTTTATTGAAGCATACTCACATACACATATTCATCGGAAGAGGTTAGTGGGGGGACAGTGGTAGACGACCGAGATCTGTTTCGCACGACTTGCGTGCTTCCTCCGACCTCAAGTTGTGCGAAACAGAGCTCGGTCGTCTACCACTGTCCCCCCACTAACCTCTTCCGATGAATAAGTGTATGTGAGTATGCTTCAATATAGGTAATACTTTCTGCTGAAAACCGGTGAGTGGCCGATGTCTTCCTTACCTTCTTTTTGTGAACAACAGAACAAACTATACTGAAAAAAAAACAAAGGTAAAAATCCCCTAAAACACATTACTGTTCACTTTGGTGGAAAAAAAAATGAAGTGATTACAGCCTTAGGCCAATTTTACACAAATAGAATAAATATGTTTATATAGTCCCAACCAGCTCAAGTGAACAATTGGGCTCAGGTTGTTTTTTATATATTTATTATTCTGTGAAAACTCTTTTAAAAAAAAGGGTGGTCTTTTCATAGAAAATGGCCACTATCTATAATATATGGTAGTCTAAAAATCAGTCAGACAAAATCTGGTCTGGTTTACAGGGTGAGTCAGTGAACATGTACTGTGTTGCCGTTACATTTTAAATGATGCAAAATTTTGCATCAAAGGGAACCAAGCATAAGATTTTAGCATATATATATATATATATATATATATATATATATATATATATATATCTTGGCAACTCGTTATATATGGTGAAATATTTATCTTCGCCATCCCCATGGGATGTTTTTGCCTGAACAGGTGGTAAGAATATGAGGTTTGTAAGTTACCCACGCCACACCATAAGAAGTTCCCTTGGGAGGTGCGCTGTCAATCAGGCTGAGGCCGGAGCAATGGGACTAGGTAGGACTACTTACGGGGCGGCAGGAGTAATTTACAAACTTCATATCCTTACCATCCCTGGGGGCAAAAACAGTAGATACAGCAGAGAATGTTGCATGTGTATGGGAAACAGTCAGCAACTGACATTCCTTAAACTGCTGTGTCCAAGATCATCTAATACATGAAAGTCATATTTATAAATATTTTATTATATCTTATCATGTGCCTTCACTGAAGAAATCATACTCTTCTACAATGTAAAGTATATAGTGCATAGCCTATATAACAATGTTTTGTCCCCTCAAAATAACTCAACATGCAGATATTAATGTCTAAACCTTGGCAACAAAAGTGAGTAAAAGCCCTAAGGCTAAGTTTCCACTTGTTTGTTTGTTTGTTTTTTTTTTGTTTTTTTTTTTACACCTGCAGAAAAAAAAACGTCTGCAAAAAAGCTTTTGCCAGTTTTTCTGGCGTTTTTTCAGGTGTGTGGAAACAGCCAATTTTGTACCCTGTGGCAGTTTTTTTCACTGCCTTCACTCAGTGGGTTGGATGCTGAGAACCCGATCCACTGAGTGTAAGAAGCTGAGGAGTGATGTATAGCATCACTGCTCACCTCCCCCGGCCGTATAGTATACAGGGTCATAGTGTACCCATGTATACTATACAAGAGCTGGGAATCCTGTCACCAGACTGACATGACTCCCTGCTCCTATAGCCCCTTTGGGCGGTATACACTATATACAGCTATCTATAGGTAGCTGTACATAGTGTATACAGAAGAGGAGATCCACTTACCTCCCTCACTTCCTGTCCATTCCGGGTCCTTGTAGCTCTGCCCCCGACCGATGACGTCATTAGGGGAGGCAGAGTGGTAATTGTGAAGCTTTGTTCACATTGTACGTTTTGTATAATGTGAACAGACCCTTCTGCCAATGTTTTTCCAGCCAAAGGCTGTCTGGGCATGTTGGTAGTTGTAGTTTTGCAACAATTGAAGGCTCTCTGTTTGGGAAGACATTGCATTTTGGGTGCTGTCCCAGTGGAGAATGACAAAAATGTCCTAACCCATTTTTTGTGTTTCTTCTCGTTTCAGATCCATGTATGCAGAGGATTACGGCAGATTCGGTGGACTACTGCGGATTAACTGGGGGGAGTGTTTTTTAAAATAAAATAATTTTTCCAATGTGTCGTGTTTTTTTAAATATAATTTTTAGGCTTAGTAGTGGAAGCGGTCTTATTGACGGAATCCATTTCTAAGCTGGGGCTTAGCGTTAGCCCCAAAAATAGCTAGCGCTAACCCCCAATCATTACCCCGGTACCCACCATCACAAGGGTACCAACAGGCCCGGAGCATCAAAAATGGCACTCCTGGGCCTAGGATAACAGGCTGATGTCATTTAGGCTGAGGATGGCCAGTAACAATGGTCCTCGCCCACCCTGATAACGTCAGGCTATTGCTGCTTTGTTGGTATCTGGCTGAGAATAAAAATATGGGGAACCCGAGGCATTTTTTTTCCATAAATAAATAAAAACAATTTAAAAAAAATGCATAGGGTTCCCCATATTTTTATTCTCAGCCAGATACCAACCAAGCAGCAACAGCCTGACGTTACCAGGGTGGGAGAGGATCATTGTTACTGGCCCTCCCCAGCCAAATAACGTCAGCCTGTTACTGCCTAGGCCCAGGAGCGTGATCTTTGAGGCTCTGGGCCTGTTTGTACCGGCTCCTCACGGTACCCCAGTGGCGGTGGGTACCGGGATAATATTTGGGGGTTAGCGCTAGCTGTTTTTAGGGCTAACTCTAAGCCCCTGTTTAGTAATGGAATCCGTCAATAAGACGGCTTCCACTACTAAGCCTGAAAATTCAATTAAAAAAAACCATGACAAAATTATTTTATTTAAAAAAACACTCCCTCGTTAGTCATTTTATTAAAAGTAAAAAAATTCCAGTTAATCCGTTATACTCTGCATACACTGATCTAAAATCTTTCACCCATAAGGCAATGTCTTCCCAAACAGAGATCCTCAATTGTTGCATAACTGCAACTTCCAGCATACCCAGACAGTTGTTCGCTGTCTGGGCATGCTGAGAGTTGTAGTTTAGCAACAGCTGGAGTCTTCCTGTCTGGGAAGACACTGGCACAAGGGTCTATTCACATTATACAAAACGTACAATGTGAACAGAGTCTCACGCTTACCAGCCTGGCTCCCGTTTGTAGCTCTGCCCCCTAATGACATCATCACGAGGGGGTGGAGCTACACAGACCCCACGGTGACAGGAGCGAGGGAGGTAAGTGGGCCCCCTCTTCTGTATACACTATATACAGATCAGCAGGGTCAGTGTAGGTTCTTTCTGGGCAGTATATACAGCCATAGCTGTGAATGTTGGCCCCCCTGAAATTTTTCTAGAAAATTAAGTATTTCTCACAGAAAAGGATTGCAGTAACACATGTTTTTCTATACACATGTGCCTTTGTGTGTATTGGAACTAAACCAAAAAAGGGAGGAAAAAAAGCAAATCTATATGTATGTAAAAAGAGAAGGCCTGACTCACCGACTCATCAACGCCCAGCCTAAACCATTGGACCTAGAAAGCTGATTTTTTTCACAGGTGTTGTTTTTAAGACGTAGACGAGGAATAAGAAATTATTTTTCAAAATTGAACCCTTAAGGGGGTGAAAAAGGGGTTTAAAGTTTGTATGGAAGTATTTGAAGCTAGAAGCATGAAACTTTGTTTTTAGGCTAACAATCTACACATATTGTCATGATGAGCGCTCCAGTCTCTGCCTCTTTTGCCTCCTGCTGCAGCCATGCGCGCCCCGGTTCTTCACCCTGACTGGGGGCGCAGTGTCCCTGTGGTCTCCGGCGGGGATGCGGGTCGCGGCTCGTCCCCGCACGCGATCCGCATCCCAGTCTCACTTACCTCTTCCCGCTCCTGTGTACACCAGCCACGTGTCCCGGCGTGCGCATCCCTGCTCTCTGGGGCATGTGTTAAGTTTAAAGGGCCAGTGCACCAATGATTGGTGCCTGGTCCAAATGGTTAATTAAGGGCCAAATATAAAAGTACCTTGCCCCTTCCTGCCCTTGCCGGATCTTTGTGCCCTAGTGCCTCTGAGAAAGCGTTCCATATTGTGTGTATTGCCTTGCCTGTTGCCGAACCCGTTGCTACCGCCTACTTGCTTTTGAACCCTTGCCGCCTTCCCTGACCTCTGCTACGTCCGACTACACTCCTGCCTGCTACCACGCCATAACAGCCGCCAGAGAGGTCGAGTTGCTACTGGAGGATATGACCTGGTGGTTACCGCCACGGCGGGCTCTGGTGAAAGCCAGTAACCACTTAGAACCGGTCCTCTGGTACAACCCTCGCCATCGCCTCTCTGGTCCAGAGGATCCACTACCAGTCCTGCCGGGAAGTGACACACATATATATATATATCTAGATAAACGGGATCAGTACTTTCCTCAGGGAGAGGACGCCACTTCTGGCGTAGGACGGGACTTAAGTAGGCCATTTAGCACTCCGCGGGTTCCTGGGTACAGAAACATGCAAATTAGCTCACCACACCACCTACACAGGTAGTGCGTCCTGCAAAACAGCTCAGGCTTCATTTAAGAAGTCTCAGAACTGATTGGGATTTATGCCAATCAGTTCTGAGACTTCTTACATGAAGCCTGAGCTGTATTGCAGGACGCACTACCTGTGTAGGTGGTGTGGTGAGCTAATTTGCAGGTTTCTGTACCCGTCCTCCTAACCAAACCTCCTATTTCGACCTCCTATATCGACCTTCTATCCCGACCGCCTATCTCGACCGCCTATGCCGACCTCCTATCCTGTTTTGCAGGACGCACTACCTGTGTAGGTGGTGTGGTGAGCTAATTTGCATGTTTCTATATATATCTATCTATATATATAAAACTCAATGGGGGAGATTTATCAAAGGATTTAGACTGGTTTTTCCTGTCTAAATTTGTCGCACAGAAAGTCGCAGCCTAAATACGTGCGACTTTTCTGCGACTTTTGCTGTAGAGGATTTTTAGAACATGATGCATGCAAGTCTATTTTAGACGGAAATGCATTGGAAAATGCATTGGTGCTGAATTTATCAAGTGCGACTTTTGTGCGACAAGTCGCATCTGCCCAAAATACGCTGAAATGTCAGACCATGTTGGAGCAGGTCTAAATGCAGTTTAAGCTGTAGACCCTGAAGTCTGAGCACAGAATTTATCAAGGGCTGTGAGACCTTTGATAAATTAGGAGCACAATAGACAGGAGACTACCACATACGCTGGTCTATAAGCATACCCAGAATAGACTAGATTAGTAAATCTCCCCCAAAGTGTGTGTGTGTGGGTATGTATGTGTGTATGTTCCAGCATCACGTCCAAATGGCTAAAGATATTAACATGAAACTTGGCACACATGTTACTTATATGTCTACAACAGACATAGGATAGGTGATTTAACCCTTACTCCCCCCCATTTGCCAGGGGCGGGGTTTATGTTTAAAGTCCCATACAAGTCAATGGGAAATACATGTTACAGCATAACTTCCAAACAGCTGGAGATATTTTGATAATACTTGGTCACATGTTACTCATATGTCCACTTAAAATATAGGCTAGTTAATTTACCCCTTAACTACCCCCATTTGTGAGGGTCAGGGTTTTTGTTTAAAGTCCCATGCAAATCAATGGGAAATGTATGTTCTCACATAACTTCCGTACGGCTAGAGATATTTCAATACCTGGTACACATATTACGGGTCAGGATAGGAGGTAGAGATAGGAGGAAGGGATAGGAGGTCGTGATAGGAGGTCGAGATAGGAGGTCGTGATAGGAGGTCGAGATAGGAGGACGGGATAGGAGGACGGGATATGAGGTTGAGATAGGAGGAAGGGATAGGAGGTCATGATAGGAGGCCGGGATAGGAGGTCGAGATAGGAGGACGGGATAGGAGGACGGAATAAGAGATCAGGATAGGAGGTCGGAATAGGAGGACGGGATAGGAGGTTGAAATAGGAGGTTGAGATGGGAGGTTGGGATAGGAGGTTGGGATAGGAGGACGGGATAGGAAGACGGGATAGGAGGTCGAGATAGTAGGACGGGATAGGAGTACTGGATAGGAGTACTGGATAGGAGGTCGGGATAGGAGGTCGGGATAGGAGGTCGGGATAGGAGGACGGAATAGGAGGACGGGATAGGAGGTTGGGATAGGAGGTCGGTATAGGAGGATGGGATAGGAGGATGGGATAGGAGGATGGGATAAGAGGACGGGATAGGAGGTTGGGATAGGAGGTCGGGATAGGAGGACGGGATAGGTGGACGGGATAGGAGGTCGAGATAGGAGGACGGGATAGGGGGACGGGATAGGAGTACGGGATAGGAGGACGGGATAGGAGGACAGGATAGGAGGACGGGATAGGAGGACGGGATAGGAGGACAGGATAGG
The DNA here is from genome assembly GCF_029499605.1 of Hyla sarda. Lineage (NCBI taxonomy): Eukaryota > Metazoa > Chordata > Amphibia > Anura > Hylidae > Hyla > Hyla sarda. Next base: position 65,048,575 of record NC_079197.1, on the reverse strand, counting down.
AGGACGGGATAGGAGGACGGGATAGGAGGTCGGGATAGGAGGTCGGGATAGGAGTTCCGAATAGGAGGTCGGGATAGGAGGTCGTGATAAGAGGATGGGATAGGAGGTCCGGATAGGAGGACGGGATAGGAGGTCGGGATAGGAGGTCGTGATAAGAGGATGGGATAGGAGGACGTGATAGGAGGTTGGGATAGGAGGTCGGCATATAAGGACGGGATATGGGGTTGGGATATGACAACAATATATGAGGACGGGATATGAAGTCAAAAGCTTCCTCCTTTGTTTACTTTCCTCCCCAACAAGGATTAGGAAGGAAAAACCGGGTATTAAGCCAGTCTTATATATAAAAGGTGAAGACCTGACTCACTGACTCATCAACGTCCAGCCTTAACCCTTGGACCTAGAAAGCTGAATTTTTTCACAGGTGTTGTTTCTAAGACATAGACGAGGAATAAGAAAGGATATTTTGACATTCAACCCTTATCCCCTTAAGGACCAAGCCCATTTTAACCTTAAGGACCAGACGAATTTTATTTTTGCGTTTTCGTTTTTTCCTCCTCTCCTTCTAAAATCCATAACTCTTTTATATTTCCATCTACAGACCCATTTGCGCCGTCATCTGTACTTTTCATCGATACCACATTTGCATATATAAAACTTTTAGATAATTTTTACTACATTCTTTTTGAATAAAATGTGACAAAAAAGCTGCATTTTTTTTATTTTTTTACATTTACACCATTCACCGTACGGGATCGTTAACATTATATTTTGATAGTTCTGACATTTACACACGCGGCAATACCAAATATGTTTATAAAAAAAAAAATTTAAGGTTTTTGGGTTTAACCTCTTAAGGACCCAGGACGTACGGGGACGTCCCCGCACCCTGGGCTTTAAGAACCCAGGACGTCCCCGTACGTCCTGGCATTTTCCGGTCCCTGCTGCGCGCCGGGCAGAGATCGGAAGCAGATGCCTGCTGAAATGCTTCAGCAGGCATCCAGAGCAAATGCCGAGGGGGGCCATGTAGGCCCCCCATGTTGGCGATCGCAGCAAATCTCGAGGGAAATCGCCCTTGCGATCTGCGGCGATATCGGGCTGATTGGGTCTCTGGGACCCGACCGCCCGGTAATTTTGCATGATCCCAGTTGTCACAGACAGCCAGGACCATGCTGGAGGCTAGGAGCGAGATGGCAAGCCTGCCACCTCCTCCTATCCCCTGCGATCCGTCGGTTAGCTAACCGACCAATCGCAGGGGGGGGGGGCGGTTACTTCCTCCCGCCCTGCCCGGCCCCTTGAAGTCCGGAGAGGACGGGAGGAAGACCGGAGGACGCGGCGGGGGACGGGGGAGTGCTGGGGACCGGCCCCGGCACTTACCTCGTCCCTGAAGACCCGGATCCTGGCGATGAAGACGGCGGCGGCGACAGGTGACATGCATTGCTGTATTGGGACCCTGTATACTACAACTCCCAGCATGCCCAGACAGCCCTTGGCGTCTGGGCATGCTGGGAGTTGCAGTTTTGCAACTTCTGGAGGTCCACAGTTTTGGGACCACTGTGCCCTTCCAGATGTTGCAAAACTACACATCCTCAGCATACCCTTACTGTCCAGGCATGCTGGGAGTTGTAGTTCTTTAACATCTGGCCCTTCAGATGTTGCAGAACTACAACTCCCAGCATGCCTGGACAGTTTTGGCATACTGGGAGTTGTAGTTTTGCAACATCTGGAAGGGCACAGATTGGAAACCACTGTATTAGTGGTCTGCAAACTGTAGTCCTCCAGATGTTGCAAAACTACAACTCCAAGCATGCTGGGAGTTGTAGTTCGGCAACATCTGGCTCTAAAGATGTTGCCAAACTACTACTTCCAGCATGCCTGAGAATGTTTGGGAGTTGTGGTTTTGCAACAATTGGAGGCACACTGGTTAGGAAACATTGTCTGTTTCCTAACTCAGTGTTTCCCAACCCATGTGCCTCCAGCTGTTGCAAAACTATAACTACCTGCATGCACTGATAGACTGTGCATGCTGGGAGTTGTAGTTTTGCAACAGCTGGAGGTCCCCCCCTGTGAATGTACTGGGTACATTCACATGGGCAGGGGGCTTACAGTGAGTATCAGGCAGCAAGTTTGCAATGCAGCAAATTTTACGCGGCAGCTCAAACTCGCAGCGGGAAACTCGCTGTAATCCCCCGCCCGTGTGACTGTACCCTAAAAACACTACACTACACTAACATAAAATAAAATAAAAAGTAAAAAACACTACATATACACATACCCCTACACAGCCCCCCTCCCCAATAAAAATGAAAAATGTCTGGTACGCCACTGTTTCCAAAATGAAGCCTCCAGCTGTTGCAAAACAACAACTCCCAGTATTGCCGGACAGCCGTTGACTGTCCAAGCATGCTGGGAGTTTTGCAACAGCTGGAGGCACCCTGTTTGGGAATCACTGGCTTAGAATACCCATATGTCCTCCCCTATGCAAATCCCTAATTCAGGCCTCAAATGCACATGGCGCTCTCACTTGGGAGCCCTCTCGTATTTCAAGGCAACAGTTTAGGGTCACATATGGGGTATCGCCGTACTCAGGAGAAATTTTCTTTCAAATTTTGGGGGCTTTTTCTCCTTTCACCCCTTATGAAAAGGTGAAGTTGGGGTCTACACCAGCATATTAGTGTAAAAAAATAAATGCTGGTGTTACCCTATACTTTTCATTTTGACAAGAGGTAAAAGGGAAAAAAGCCCCCAAAATTTGTAATTCAATTTCTCCCGACTATGGAGATACCCCATATGTGGGCGCAAAGTGCTCTGGGGGCGCACAACAAGGCCCAGAAGGGAGAGTGTGCCATGTACATTTGAGGTGATTTGCACAGGGGTGGCTGATTGTTACAGCGGTTTTGACAAACGCAAAAAAAACAACACCCCACATGTGACCCCATTTCGGAAACTGCACCCCTCACGGAATGTAATGAGGGGTGCAGTGAGAATTTACACCCCACTGGTGTCTGACAGATCTTTGGAACAGTAGGCTGTGCAAATTAAAAATTTTGTACAGCCCACTGTTCCAAAGATCTGACAGATACCAGTTGGGGGGGGGGGTAAATGCTCACTTTACGCCTTGTTACATTCCTCAAGGGTTCTAGTTTCCAAAATGGTATGCCATGTGGGGGTTATTTTGCTGTCCTGGCACCATAGGGGCTTCCTAAATGCGACATGCCCCGAGCAAAATTTGCTCTCAAAAAGCCAAATATGACTCCTTCTCTTCTGAGCATTGTAGTTCGCCCATAGTGCACTTCAGGTCAACTTATGGGGAACCTCCATACTCAGAAGAGATGGGGTTACAAATTTTGGGGGGTATTTTCTGCTTTTAACCCTTGCAAAAAGGTGAAATTTGGGGGGGAAACACACATTTTAGTGAATTTTTTTAATTTTATTTACGTATGCAAAAGTCGGGAAACCCCTGTGGGGTATTAAGGCTCACTTTATTTCTTGTTACGTTCCTCAAGGGGTCTAGTTTCCAAAAGGGTATGCCATGTGTTTTTTTTTTTTTTTGCTGTCCTGGCACCATAGGGGCTTCCTAAATGCGACATGCTCCCCGAGCAAAATTTGCTCTCAAAAAGCCAAATATGACTCCTTCTCTTATGAGCATTGTAGTTCGCCCGTAGTGCACTTCAGGTCAACTTATGGGGAACCTTCATACTCAGAAGAGATGGGGTTACAAATTTTGCGGGGTATTTTCTGCTATTAACCCTTGCAAAAATGTGAAATTTGGGGAGGAAACACACATTTTAGTGAATTTTTTTATTTTATTTACGTATACAAAAGTAGTAAAACCCCCGTGGGGTATTAAGGCTCACTTTATTTCTTGTTACGTTCCTCAAGGGGTCTAGTTTCCAAAATGGTATGCCATGTGGTTTTGTTTTGCTGTCCTGGCACCATAGGGGCTTCCAAAATGCGACATGCCCCCGAGCAAAATTTGCTCTCAAAAAGCCAAATATGACTCCTCTTCTGAGCATTGTAGTTCGCCCGTAGTACACTTCAGGTCAACTTATGGGGTACCTTCATACTCAGAAGAGATGGAGTTACAAATGTTGGAGGGTGCTAAATGTGAAATTTGGGGGGAAACACACATTTTAGTGAATTTTTAAAAACATTTTTTTACATATGCAAAAGTCGTGAAACACCTATGGGGTATTAAGGCTCACTTTATTCCTTGTTATGTTCCTCAAGGGGTCTAGTTTCCAAAATGGTATGCCATGTGTTTTTTTTTTGCTGTTCTGGCACCATAGGGGCTTCCTAAATGCAACATGCCCCCCAAAAGCCATTTCGGAAAAACGTACTCTCCAAAATCTTCTTGTCGCTCCTTCGCTTCTGAGCCCTCTACTGCGCCCACCGAACACTTTACATAGACATATGAGGTATGTGCTTACTCGAGAGAAATTTCTCCTTTTACCCCTTGTAAAAATTCAAAAATTGGGTCTACAAGAACATGCAAGTGTAAAAAATGGAGATTGTGAATTTTCTCCTTCACTTTGCTGCTATTCCTGTGAAACACCTAAAGGGTTAAAAAGCTGACTGAATGTCATTTTGAATACTTTGGTATTGGGTGTAGTTTTTATAATGGGGTCTTTTATGCGGTATTTCTAATATGAAGACCCTTCAAATCCACTTCAAACCTGAACTGGTCCCTGAGAAATTGTGAGTTTGGAAATTTTGTGAAAAATTGGAAAATGGCTGCTGAACTTTGAAGCCCTCTGGTGTCTTCCAAAAGTAAAAACACATACATTTTATGATGCAAACATAAAGTAGACATATTGTATATGTGAATAAAAAAAAATATTTGGAATATCCATTTTCCTTACAAGCAGAGAGCTTCAAAGTTAGAAAAATGCAAAATTTTCACATTTTTCATCAAATTTCTGAATTTTTCACCAAGAAAGGATGCAAGATACCACAAAATGTTACCACTATGTTAAAGTAGAATATGTCACGAAAAAACTATCTCGGAATCAGATTGATAAGTAAAAGCATTCCAGAGTTATTAATGTTTAAAGTGACAGTGGTCAGATGTGCAAAAAATGGCCGGGTCCTAAGGTGTAAAATGGCGGGGTCCTTAAGGGGTTAAAATGGGAAAAACGGATAATTTTTATTTTTATTGGGGAAGTGGATTTTTCACTTTTTTTTCACTTTTTATTTTTTAATTTTTCAACTTTTTTTTTTTACACTTTTTATGTCCCCATCTATAGCAATCATTTGATGCGTAGGACATAGCACCGATCAGTATTATCGGTGATCTGCTCTGGTCTGCTCGATCTCAGACCAGAGCAGAAGACCCCGGGAGACGGCAGAAGACAGGTGAGGGGACCTCCGGCCGCCATGCCGGACGATCCGATCATTGTGGCAGCGCTGCAAGCGATCCGATCATCCATTCAAAGTACCGCACTGCTGCAGATGGCGTGATCTGTATTGATCACGGCATCTGAGGGGTTAATGGCAGACATCCGCGCGATCGCAGATGTCGGCCATTACCGGCGGGAACCTGCCGTGTATGACGCGAGCACCGTTCCGATGCTCTCGGTCATACACAGGACGTAAATGTACGTCCTGGTGTGCGACGTCCCGCCAAACCAGGATGTACATTTACGTCCGTAGTCGTTAAGGGGGTGAAAAGGGGGTTGAAAGTTTGTATGGAAGACCGTCATTTTTAAAGCTAGAAGCATGAAACTTTGTTTTTAGGCTAACAATTAGAGATAAAGAAACACGTGTTTTAACGTTTTCGAAAATACCACCCCACAAGGGGTGAAACAGGGGTTCAAAGTTTGTATGAATTAAGATTAGGTTGCTTTTTGAATTCCAAAAATTTGCACCATAACTCTTAAAGGGGTACTCCGGTGAAAAACTATTTTTTTTAAATCAACTGGTGCCAGAAAGTTAAACAGATTTGTAAATTAATTCTATAAAAAAAATCTTAATCCTTCCTGTACTTATTAGCTGCTGAATACTACAGTGGAAATTATTTTCCGTTTGAAACACAGAGCTGTCTGCTGACATCATGAGCACAGTGCTCTCTGCTGACATCTCTGTCGATTTTAGGAAGTGTCCAGATTAAAAGGAAATCCCCATAGCAAACATATGCTGTTCTGGACAGTTCATAAAATGGGCAGAGATGTCAGCAGAGAGCACTGTGCTCATGATGTCAGCAGACAGCTCTGTGTTTCAAAAAGAAAAGAATTTCCGCTGTACTATTCAGCAGCTAATAAGTAATGGAAGTATTAAGATTTTTAATAGAAGTCATTTACAAATCTGGGAGTAGTTATGTGTAGCTCAACCACAAAAAATGAGCGAGGTTAACTAAAGCTCTCCCCCCACTGAGAGATGGGATAAATAGGTAAATAAAAGTTATTAGTCCTCAGCTCAATATCAAAAAAGATTAAGTGGTAGATGTCTGGTGTCAGAAAGAGCAAAAGACAACAGTAACGCTAATAGCTTATTTAACATAAAAATGAAAATAAAATGGATGCGTGTCCCGCAGGGCCCTACGGTAGCGCAATGATAAGAATCACAATATAAAATACATAAAATGATTAAGCAATACACTTCAGCAATCAATTCAGCATACACTACAGAATATAAAAGAATAGAAATTATCAATCCTCTGGAAATGGTTACTTGTAACTAGTATATGTCGCGGTTTGAGTATGAATTGACACAAAAATGGTAGTGTGTCTGTATTGTAGGAGAGATTTTGCTAAAAAGATTAATTCCACCTGTAAAAATCTAAAGAAATGTCCTGTAAATGTGAACAGTCCTGTAAATAAAATGATGAAATAGATAATGACTTGTAGCAGATGATGTCCTGAAAAAATTAATATGGTCCTGAAACAATTATGAATGGTCATGTGCAGTTCAAATAGCAATACTAGATCGTAAATGCCGGTTGGTCCACTCCACATTGAATAACTCTGCAATAGAAATAATACCTGGCACAATTGCGCCACTCAACGCAGCGCCATCAGGCCGAGTTGGATGGATTCAGATGCACTCCAGCCGTGGCGGCGTGGTGTTTGCACAATGTGCGGCCGTTCTCACTGGCGAGCTACTCCTTGGCATCTGACATCAGGGGTCAGCTGATGGCAGGACAGCTGACCTGATACGGAAAGCTGGTGAGCGCTGAATGGATGCAGGTAAATGATGATATGCAGATATTGCGGAATCACTTCAACAGATGTTTACGTTTAGGTTTATGCCATATACCACTGAAGAAGGGGTACAACTAATGCTTCTTTAACCCTGAAACATGTTTGGTGACGGAGATTCAGCTTCGTACACTCAACTCCAGTTCACATTACAGTTGCGGTTTTACAGCGATTATTGGACTATCACAAATGGAGAGACTTTCAAATATTCATTTCCACTACGGATCTATTTTGCAATTGATCAGTCAAAGTCGGTTTGAAACCCTCCATCTCAAGAACATTGTTGCTAAACATCTGTTGAAGTGATTCCGCAATATCTGCATATCATCATTTACCTGCATCCATTAAGCGCTCACCAGCTTTCCGTATCAGGTCAGCTGACCTGTCATCAGCTGACCCCTGACGTCAGACGCCAAGGAGTAGCTCACCGGTGAGAACGGCCGCACATTGTGCGAAGACCACGCCGCCCCGGTTGGAGCGCATCTGAATCCATCCAACTTGGCCTGACGGCGGTGCGGTGAGTGGCACAATTGTGCCAGGTATTATTTCTATTACAGAGTTATTCAATGCGGAGTGGACCAACCGGCATTTACGATCTAGTATTGCTATTTGAACTGCACATGACCATTCATAATTGTTTCAGGACCATATTAATTTTTTCAGGACACCATCTGCTACAAGTCATTATCTATTTCATAATTTTATTTACAGGACTGTTGACATTTACAGGACATTTCTTTTGATTTTTACAGGTGGAATTAATCTTTTTAGCAAAATCTCTCCCACAATACAGACACACTACCATTTTTGTGTCAATTCATACTCAAACTGTGACATATACTAGTTACATTTCCAGAGAATTGATAATTTCTAACCTTTTCTATTCTGTAGTGTATGCTGAATTGATTGCTGAAGTGTATTGCTTAATCATTTTATGTATTTTATATTGTGATTCTTATCATTGCGCTACCGTAGGGCCCTGCGGGACACGCATCCATTTTATTTTCATTTTTATATTAAATAAGCTATTGGCGTTACTGTTGTCTTTTGCTCTTTCTGACACCAGACATCTACCACTTAATCTTTTTTGATATTGAGCTAAGGACTAATAACTTTTATTTACTCATTTACAAATCTGTTTAACTTTCTGGCACCAGTTGATTTAAAAAAAAAAGTTTTTTACCGGAGTACCCCTTTAAATAAAAACAATGTCTGTCTGTATCTGTATTAACACAATAATAATCCTCCGAAAAATCAATCAAAACACAAAAAAATTTGCACGCGCTGCACCCGGACAGTATATAAGCAGCGCAAGAAGGCGGGCCACCTCGTTATAAATGCGACATGCACGCAATGCACCCCGACAGTATATAAGCAGCGCGAGAAGGCGGGTTCCCCCTTTTTATTTCTTCATAGAAAGCCCGTAGACTTTACCCAGAGCGGCCTCATTACTATAGGATCGTAAAAAGTAGATCTATGTTACCCCAAATTGAACGCGTGCGAAGCCACGGGTAAAAGCTAGTTGGACATAATGTCACACCAAACTCCAAAAATGGGCTGGACAAAATTATTGGCACCCTTTCAAAATTGTGGAAAAATAAGATTGTTTCAAGCATGTGATGCTCCTTTAACCCCTTAAAGAAGAACTCCAGACCATAAAAATTGTCCCCCATGGTGCCGGCAGTAAAAAAATAAAGATGTACATACCTTCCTTTGCTCCCCCGGGGCCTCCGGTAACTGGCTCTGGTCTCTGCAGCAATCCACTTCCTGGTTGCTGGTGGTCGGATGAATCAGCCAATCACCAGCCGCAGCGCAGTCCGGCTTGGCCGGCGATAGGCTGAGCGGTAGTGTGACGTTTTCGGCCCCGGCCACAGGTGCCGTTGTAGTGAAGAATTTGGTGTCCTGAAGCATTTTCACACTGCCGCTCAGTCTATCGCCGGCCGAGTCGGACTGCCCTGCGGCTGGTGATTGGCTGATTCATCCGACCACCGGCAACCAGGAAGTGGATTGCGGCGGAGACCGGAGCCGGTTACCGGAGGCCCCGGGGAGCGGAGGAAGGTATCTTTATTTTTTTATTGCCGGCACTATGGGGGACAATTTTTATGGTCCTTTAAGAACTCAGGGCGTACCTGTATGTCCTGAGTCTGCTCCCGTTCTATAATGCGGGGCCTAGCAATGGCTGGGACCTGTGCCGCAAGCTATTAACCCTTTAGACACGATGTTTAAAGTTGAATGCCGCGTCTAAAGTCAAAGTAAAACGTTGCTGGTTAGCTCAGGGGACTGTTCGGGAAATTGCAGCATCCCGAACAGCTGTAAGACACGAGGATGGTCCCCTTACCTGCCTCCTGGTGTCTGATCGTCGAATGACTGCTCAGGCTTGAGGAGTCAAGCGGCAGAATCATTGATCAATGGTTTCCTATGAGAAACCATTGATCAATGTAAAATATCAGTGTGTGCACTGTTAAAGCCCCCTATGGGAGCTATAACACTGCAAAAAAAAAAAAGTGGAAAAAAAGGGATTTAACCCCTTCCCTAATAAAAGTTTGAATCAACCCCCTTTTCCCACTTAAAAAAACAGTGTAAGCAAAAATTTAAAAAAACATATGTGGTATCGCCGCGTGTGGAAATGTCCAATTTATAAAAATATATCATTTATTAAACCGCACGGTCAATGGCGTGTGCACAAAAAATTCCAAAGTTCAAAATTGTGTATTTTTGCTCACTTTTTATATCATGAAAAAATAAATAAAAAGTGATCAAAAAGTCAGATCAATACAAAAATGGTACCGCTAAAAACTTCAGATCATGGTGCAAAAATTTAGCCCTTATACCACCCGTACATGGAAAAATAAAAAAGTTATAGGGGTCAAAATATGACAATTTTTAACGTACAGTATACATTTTCCTGCATGTAGTTATGATTTTTTCCAGAAATACGACAAAATCAGACCTAAATAAGTAGGGTATCATTTTAATGGTATGGACCTACTGAATAAAGATAAGGTGTAATTTTTACTGAAAAATTTACTGCCTAGAAACGGAAGCCCCCAAACATTACAAAATGGCGATTTTTCTTCAATTTTGTCGCACAATGATTTCTTTTTTCATTTCGCCGTAGATTTTTGGGTAAAATGACTGATGTCATTACAAAGTAGAATTGATGGCGCAAAAAATAAGCCATCATATGGATTTTTAGGTGCAAAATTGAAAGGGTCATGATTTTTTAAAGGTAAGGAGGAAAAAACGAAAAAACGCTGAGTCCTTAAGGGGTTAAACTCACCTGGGGCAAGTAACAGGTGTGGGCAATATAAAAATAATATCTGAAAGCAGACAAGAAGGAGGAAAGTTCACTTAGTCTTTGCATTGTGTATTTGTGTGTGCCACACTAAGCATGGACAAAGGGAAGAGGAGGAGAGAACTGTCTGAGGACTTGAGAACCAAAATTGTGGAAAAATATCAACAATCTCAAGGTTACAAGTCCATTTCCAGAGATATAGATTTGCCTTTGTCCACAGTCCGCAACATTATCAAGAAGTTTGCAACCAATGGCACTGTAGTTAATCCGCCAGGGAGTGGACAGAAGGGAAAAATTGGTGAAAGGTGTCAACGCAGGATAGTCTGGATGGTGGATAAGCAGCCCCAAACAAGTTCCAAAGATATTCAAGCTCTCCTGCAGGATCAGGGAGCATCAGTGTCAGCGCAAACTATTCGTCGACATTTGAATTAAATGAAACGCTATGGCAGGAGACCCAAGAGGGCCCCATTGCTGACACAGAGACATAAAAAAGATTACATTTTGCCAAAATGAACTTGAGTAAGCCAAACTCCTTCTGGGAAAACATCTTGTGGACAGATGAGACAAAGATAGAGCTTTTTGGTAAAGCATTGTTTCTATCATTCTATTGTTTACCGAAAACGGAATGAGGCCTACAAAGAAAAGAACACAGTACCGACAGTGAAATATGGTGGAGGTTCAATGATGTTTTGGGGTTGCTTTGCTGCCTCTGGCACTGGGTGCTTTGAATATGTGCAAGGCATCATGAAATCTGAGGATTACCAACGGATTTTGGGTCGCACTGTACAGCCCAGTGTCAGAAAGCTGGGTTTGCATCTGAGATCTTGGGTCTTCCAGCAGGACAATGACCCCAAACATGTGTCAAAAAGCACCCAGAAATGGATGGCAATAAAGCGCTGGGGAGTTCTGAAGTGGCCAGTAATGAGTCCAGAGCTAAATCCCTTTGAACTCCTGTGGAGAGATCTTAAAATTGCTGCTGGGAAAAGGCACCCCCACCCCCGCAAAAGCCATACCCGAGTGTAGAGCTACCCCGAACCCCACCCCCCGCAAAAGCCATACCCGAGTGCAGAGCTTCCCGAACCCAGCTTGCTCCCCCCCCCCCCGCAAAAGCCATTCCCTAGTGCAGAGCAGCAGCAGTGGCGTGTATATGCCGGGAGGTGGGGCCGTTGTGTGAGGCCAGGGAGAAAATGCGCGCTCAGCGTTTGCTCCTGCCTGTCTGATTGACAGGCAGGGAGCGAGCGCAGGCTGAATGAATTAGGACCGATTGCCGGGTCGGCATCAATCCGAATTCAAGCGTGATGTCACGCCAGCCTGCAGCCGACCTCTAGGAGGGAGACCCCTAGTGGCCGGTTTTCAAACTTAAAATAAACAATTTTAATGAAAAAAATATATAATGGATTTATATTAGAGATATGTTGTAGTACATAAGTACTACAACATATCAAAAAAAAGTTTGATTTTTGGAGTTTTGTGTGACATTATGTCCAATTAGTTTTTTTCCCTCCCTTTTTTGGTTAAGTTCCAATACACACAAAGGGAATAAACATGGGGGGGCGTGGCTTGACGCGCTGGAGGAGAGACGTGACCGCTGAGAGCTCCTGACTGGGCCAGCAATCTTCGGGCTAGCAAATGTGTTATGGGAGGCAGACACAGAAATAAGAAGAAGAAACAGCTGGCTAAACACCCAGGGGACCCTCCGCGCCCGATCTCTACCTTCTTCTTACCCCAAAAGCCGCAGGAGAAGCCCTCATCTGCTCCGGGGCCTGCAGACACTGCTATGCCTGGAACCGGAAGTAAGCCACAGCGCAGCGAGAATGTGCTCACAGAGACCGCTGCACACCCCGGGTCCAAGGCGGCTCTCCCGAACGCGGCACCGCTGCAGCCGGCAGGAGAGAGGAAAGAATATCCTCCAGCCACAGACCACCAGGGATCACAGGTATTGCAGGGGACTCTACCCCCACCCTCGCACATGACACAGTGTGCCGCTCACAATACTCCTCAGACCCGGTGCACCTTAACCCCCTCTACAATGGCGGCCACACCAACTATCAGGGAGCCTGCTACTAGCCCACAACCAGATTCAGCTATGAAACGCATTACCTCTCCTTCACCCACTGACCCTCATATGTCGGAGGACCGGTCTGAATGTTCACGGCAACCTAAGACCCAGCAGGAGTCTGTACCTACTACTGCTCACAAAATGGCAGCGACTAGAGAGGTTCATATTTCATCTGCCTCCTCTCCACAGCCGGACTCATGGGAAAAGAGACATGCGGGCCCTGTTGAATCTAAGTTGCTGCCTCGCACTCCTGAGGTCCCAAAGGACCCCCCCCCTCCCATCCATGAGCACCCACAGGGAGCAACCCTCTGCATCTAAAACCTTGCACTGCCCCATTCAGATTGAACCGGGTCCGCCTGCCAGAAATGTGCTAGACTGGGCCTCTGAAATGGACTATGCCGACTCCAGATCTGACAGAGGCTCCTGTGAATCATCTAGTGACACTGACACCCCGGAATATTGGGGCGCCAGTCCCCCTGCCAAAAAGAAATTGTTCAAAACCCCACGGAAACTATCCACATGTAGATCACTGGGTTCCAACAAATGCTCTTCAGATGACTCCCAAAGCAGTGGACTCCTCTCACCTAGAGCTGCCAAATCCAAATCGCCTCGCAGTATGGACACCTCACAGATTGCACCTGCTCAACCATATCTAGACCCTTCTCTCCCCTCGCCGGAGACGGCGGTTAACACTCTCAAAGGTCACCCGGAGCTACAGGCTCTTCTAGCCTTATTGCCTACTAAATCAGATATGATCTCACTGGCGACTGATCTGAAATCTGCATGGAAGGAAGATTTACAGCCTGTTAAAGCAGACATATCTGCACTCCAGGACCGTGTCCATAAGTTGGAGGAATTCCAATCCACCGTCACTTCAACAATTAATTCTCTACAAGAATCTACTAAACAACTTTGCCTTCAACATGCTGCTACCATAGACCACCTGGATGATATGGACAATAGGAACCGTAGGAATAACATAAGGATTAAAGGACTCCCGGAATCTGTCCCACCTCAGGATCTATCTGCCACCTTACAACGTTTGTTTAACGAAGTACTTCAAAAACCTCCTGACCATGTCATCGAACTTGACAGGGCACACCGAGCCCTTAAAGCCAAAAACCCAGACCCCCGCAAGCCGAGGGATGTCATCTGTCGAGTACACCACTTTAGACAAAAATACGACATAATGCGCAAAGCCCGTACCCTCAAAAACCTCACATACAATGGATCAGCTGTACAACTCTTTCCTGACCTATCACTGCGTACATTACGCCTTAGGGCAGCAATGAAGCCGCTGCTCACTCTACTCCAAAATGCAAAAATCCTGTACAGATGGGGCTACCCCTTCTCCTTGATCGCCAAACATGGCTCCACTACGGCATCACTGCGGAATCCTGCGGATCTCCAACATTTCTTACAAACATTCAAGCTCCCTACCATAGCACTACCTGAATGGAACACCCTGTTCGACTTCACAGCCCCGCCAGCGCCGAGACGCGGAGTCTCTTCTCCAGTGGAACATAGAGATGGCTCTCTGCAGACACCGTTGCCACAACGACAGAAGAGGAAGACTTGAAAGTGACTCTGTTATCTCCATCTATCTCTTTCTAGTCCCCAATCGGATCTGCAAGGGAGTCCAGTCCTGATGCCCTAGGCTTCTGGAACTCCCCGCAGACCCTATTCTAGATTACTTCTGTGCCTTACATATGTGCTAAGTTACTTATTTCACACTGAAGTGGTAATTCCCATGCTCCTGTTGGAGCTTTAGTTATATTGATGTTCTCAGGTTGCCCTCCGGCTACTGTTGTTTCTCTAGTAGTCAACTCTGTGATAGTCATGATATTTACCCTCATTTTCTTCTTGTTTTTACTGCCTCCTGCCCATTAGTTTCCAAAGGGCTCCTCCCCGACAAGATTTATATAGCCCGTCCATCCATGATGCCCACCCCGATTAGGGGGTGGCTACACCATATGCTTACCCTAGGCCCTGACTTTTACGATAACGTATGTTCACTACGCCACTCACTGCCCATCGTATCTTCTACGTGACCCCCACTAGGTTAATGGTCAGACTGGCTCTGACCTTTCTCTTGGCCCTTATGGCCATCATCTTTAGTACCCTTGCTTTCGTGCCTGTACGTCAGCTCCTATCTTTCCCTTCTAACCCTCCTTTTTTTCACCCCTCCTTTTCTTTTTCTTTTCATAGGTCTACTGCCTCCAAGATAGTGTGCCTTCGCGGGGCGAGCATCTGGTGGATATCTGGGCATCTGAGTGAGTACTACATCATCCCCACTGATCAAAATGGCTGCTGACATTAAGGTAGTGACACTTAACATACAGGGTTTCAACACCCCTGAAAAGAGGGCTCAGACTCTATACTCCCTACACAAACAGAGAGTCCATATCCTTACCCTGCAAGAGACACATTTTAAGGATGGACATGTGCCTAACATAAACACTCGCTATTACTCGCAATGGTTTCATAGCACCAATCCTGAGAGCAGAGCGAGGGGGGTGTCGATGGCGTTTCACAGGTCCCTTCCTATCTCTGTTGGCTCCACACTTGTAGACCCTAATGCTAGGTATCTATTTGTCAACTGTACGATAGCTGACCAACCACTCACCATAGCATCGGTATATGCACCTAACCACTCTCAAGTATCCTTTTTGATCCGAACATTGAATACACTAACAAGCTTTGCCACAGGTAGCATAATTTTATGTGGAGACTTCAATCTCCCTCTTTTCCCCGCCACAGACACCTCTACTGGCCACTCAACCCTTTCTCACAGTAAATTAAGAGCCCTTCGCCACAAACTACACTCCCTTCAATTGAGCGATGTGTGGAGATCGCTGCATCCTCAGGACAGGGATTACACTTTTTATTGATTTTATTGGTCTAGGTAACGTGATGTTGGAACGTATACTAGCCCTATACACTAACCCTACTGCCCAAATACGAGTGAATGGCCAACTCTCCGCTCCTTTTCGTATTTGTAATGGCACGAGACAGGGCTGCCCACTCTCCCCACTGCTCTATGTTCTATGTATGGAACACCTCCTTAATGATATACGAGCGAATCCGGACATACGGGGACTGCTAACGTCAACATGCCATCACAAATGCTCGGCTTTTGCCGATGACCTGCTCTTATTCATTTCTTCCCCCTATGTGTCACTCCCCTCCCTCATGGCCACAATCCGTAAATTTGCTGCCCGCAGTAACTATAAACTTAACCTTACTAAGTGCGAAGCGCTAAATATTACGGTCCACCCCAGTACCATAACCTCCCTAAGATCGTCATACCCCTTTAAGTGGCAAACACATGCATTGAAATACTTGGGTATCCAGGTGCCCTCTAATCTGACGGATACTTACCGCCTGAACTTCCCCCCATTACTTCAATCACTGTGTGCCGATCTGGCTAGGTGGGAGCGCAGGGACTTCTCGTGGCTGGGCAGGATAAATATATTCAAAATGAACGTGCTCCCTCGTTTGTTATACCTCTTTTCTTGTACTCCAGTATACCTGCCTCGCTCTTTCTTTCGGGAGGTCACTGCGCTCCTACTTGGCTTCGTCTGGGCGCATAGACATCCACGAGTGGCCAGGAACGTTCTTATTAGGCGTAAGCAGAGTGGTGGCCTGGCACTACCTGACTGTACCTCCTATTACCTAGCAACAGTCCTTTCTAGAATCATAGATGGTCTACGTCATAGAACCGAGAAACAATGGGTCTCGCTTGAACTTGCCTCCTCACCATATGACATTAGAACCATATTATGGATACCCAGTACGGCTGTCCCTAACCACACACTTCTCAACACCCCGCCTATACTAACATCTGTCATAAGGGCTAATAAAACGTACCTATCGCGCTCTGGCCTCTTTTCACCCTCGGGACCTCTCAGCCCACTCTTTGGCAACCCAGCCTTCCAACCAGCCATGCAGTCATCATCCTTTCTAGCTTTTAGGCGGGACGATGCCCCTACCCTTAGAGATCTCTTAGATTCGTCTGGGTTGAAATCCTTACCGGACCTACTGAAAGGTGCCGACCCCTCACTCATGCATATCTTTCAATATAATCAGATTAAACACTTTTACAAGACACAGGGAAGCCAATTAGACCTCCTCAGACCTCTTACACCCTTTGAACGTTTGTGTGCTTCCTCCTCGCATATAGGTAAAACGGTAAGCACACTATACTCTCATGTCCTAGAGACTACCACTAGTAGTCCAATACCCTTTCACGAGGCCTGGGAACGTGAACTTCAATGCACCATCTCTGACGAGGAGTGGAGAACAGCCTTCTCCTGGTGCCACAGGTCTTCCACATCGTGCAAGGCACATGAAACGAACTACAAAATTTTGGCGCGGTGGTATCGTGTGCCTACCCTTCTGGCGAGGATGTACCCGAACGTGCCCGATACGTGCTGGCGGTGTGGGAGCCCTGGAGGCTCCATGACACATATTTGGTGGGAGTGCCCGACACTACAACCCTTCTGGACACAGATCTCAGACATTATGTCCAAACTCACAGCTACCACGCTTGCCCTGACCCCCAAAATGGCCCTTTTGTCAATACTGCCAAGATCTGTTCCAAAGTCGTCCACGAGACTACTCCACTTCCTCCTATTAGCTGCTAGAACTGTGATCCCTAGACTGTGGAGGTCGTCGACACCCCCTTCGGTCTCCTCATGGCTGAGTGAGCTCTCTCACCTATGTAAGATGGAGGAACTGCTATCAGACTCCAGGAATCAATTGGATAAGTTCATGGCCATTTGGGGACCCTGGAAAACCTTTATGTCGTCCACCTACTTCGAAACCCTGCATCTAAATACATAACCTCTCTCCTACACTACCATTACCACGACTCACACTTTGAGCAGCGTGCCTCAGATGCCGGGAACCTCCAGACTCGTCTCGCAAGGTAACTTCTTATTCTACTCCATACCTGACCTCTTCTCTCCCTCTCTTCCCCTTCTACTCTAAGATCTGTCCCATCCTTTACCCTCCCTGTTTTCTTGTACTAGAGGCTTAGGACCTCCACACAGATTCATTAATGTGATAACATGCCGGGTGTATATGCCCTTCCGCCATGGCAGCTTGTTTCTCCCATCCGTAATATTCTCTACCTATTACTACTGATACTTATAGTGCATTACTATGATCGTAACAGGTGGATGTTTTCTCTGTAATAATATACGGGTTGCTACACCACTTGATGGGTCGGACCCTGTCATTGGCGGTACGTTTTGTTTCTCACTACTTTACCTATGGCATTGTTATGCTCTGTTATGTTTTCTTATTCTCATGTGTAAAACTTTAATAAAACATACTTTGGAAAAAAAAAGGGGAATAAACATGTGTATAGCAAAACATGTGTTAGTGCAATCCTTTTCTGTTAGAAATACTTCATTTTCTTGAAAAATTTCAGTAGTGCCAACATTTACAGCCATGACTGTATATGATATATATCTTCTACTCAGCATCAGCTGTGCTCCTGACTCTGTAGCCGCAGCACAGCTGAGTCCTGATCTATGCAGTGACATTTTCCAGTGCAGCATACTGTGCTGGAAAATGCTGTATGGCTGCGGAGGGAAATAGGGATGCTATGCATCACTCCTTCTCTTCGAGGATGCTGAAACTATGGCGGTTTTACTTACAAATGCCAGATTCTCAGCATTGCTGCGATTTGGAGAAACGCCGTGGTCAGGGGAAAAAACGGCAAACCCAAAAACGTAAAGTGGATTTGGCATTTTGCGTTTTGGAGTGTTTTTCCTTTGGAAAAATGCCATGTGGCCGTTTTAGCATTTTTTTGGGCAAAATGCCCGAAAAAACCCAAGTGGAAACTTATCCTTAGTGGAAAAGTCTAAATTGTGCCTAAAGTGTCAATATTATACATGGCCACCATTATTTTCCAGCACTGCCTTAAGCCTCTTGGGCATGGAGTTCACCAGAGCTTTATGCTTTTGACCCTACTTATTTGTAAATATCTTGGCAGGCTGTAATCAGCAATATGGGGTTTGATCTTTGTACAGCTGTATAGCATTTAAGTTAGTTGTTGATTTGGACCAACTTGTTGCTGCTATTAAAACAACTTATAATAATCAATATTATTTAGCAGACTCAATAGCCAGTACTTCTACCTTAATTTGCATTCAAATTGAATTTGAATACAAGTATCTCCTGATGTTTACTTAAGAAAAACTCAATAACTGTATATAAGGACTATCAGAACAATATTTGCCACATTCTTTGTTCCTGTGTTTTATGAACCACACCGTTCTATTTCTCCTTTCATGACTTGTTTATTCCTTCTTTTTCCCTTTCCTTACATTTGAATTACTTCAACCTCTTTTTTTTATTTCTTTCCATGTTTCAGTGGACTTAGTCACCCTACCCCTGATGTCTCAGATACTTAGTTGTGATATCCTGCAATCTTCAGATCGTTCTCTTGATGTTCTCGATGTAATTCGGTGTTTGAGTTCATTGTATGAGCGATTAGAAGAAGAACGAGGACTTTTAGTCAATGTGCCATTGTGTGTGGACCTAGCCCTCAACTGGTTACTAAACGTCTTTGATGGGTAGGCATTTTCAAAAATTTTCTTGATGTACATGATGCTGAACACATGCACAAATAACTTGATGAAACATTCAATCCATTTTGTGTATGATCGATTTGAAAATTTACAAATAACATTTTATAACATATATAGGGGAAATATATCATTCCCTGCACAAATGTAGAGTGACAAAATTGCACAAGTTTTTTTGTCCTGCTTTGTTAAAAAAAATGTTGTGCAAACTTCAACTCTGCACCGGTGCAGGGAATGATAAAATGTCCCCATATTGTAAATTACAGTAGTATCTGTCCCTTAATCATTTTATAATATGTAATTATTATAATTAACTAATCTAGTTAATTGTTTCATTAACTTGTTTTAAACTATACCTTCGACAAGAAATTTATATAGATCCAGGTGAGCCAAGATTTATCCATAAACCAAGTTATACTCATTGAGGTTTAACTATTTATTTCTGCCTGTCTCAGAATATAGAAAGAACTGACTACTTTGTATGTTTTCATATTTTATTGTTTTCATATTTTATTGTGTTTTATTGTTTTCCTATTTTATTGTGTAACAACATATTTCACAAATGACTTTTTAGGAAAATTGCAGCTCTCAAATAAACAACCACTTCTGTTTAAATTGAAAGACTATTATAGGATCCATTAAATAACAACAGTAGGGGAAATTTATCAAAACCTGTGTAGAGAAAAAGAGGTGCAGTTGCCCAAAGCAACCAATTAAATCGCTTCTTTCATTTTTCAGAGTCCTTTTTAAAAATGAAAGAAGCAATCTGATTGGTTAGTATGGGCAACTGCAACAGGTTTTGATAAATCTATCCCACTGTGCACTATTTTTTGATGTATCCATTAGGCCAGGATTCCACTGAGGTTTTGTTCTGCAGTTTTTTAGGCTAAAAAATGCCTTTAAAACTGCTACTGATTTTCCCTGTGTTTTGGTGTTTTTTTTCTGGCGTTTTAATCTTTGGATGGAAATAGAATTTTTTGTCCCTTTGGCAATGTTTCCCTATGGGCGTTTTTTCTTTTTCTAGCTAAACAAAAATAGGAAAGAAGCAGTAGGAATGCCTGAATTTGTAGGAAATTAATAACATTTTATTTTTAACAATTTTTTTGGTATTTCAAAGCAGGGACCAATTTTTGTGAGCGGGTAGGGAACAGAAAATGCAACGGCCAATATTAAAATGGTGGTGCATTTCATATTTATTGTTCTAATTTCATCAATCATCAATTATTGGTTTCACTTTACTTTTTAGCCCCATAAATTTTATTTTTGGTAATTTAGATGTGCTGGCCTGAATAACTGGGGGGGGGGGGATTTGGCGGGTCAGAGGAATGCTGCAAACCGAGACATCAGTGTTATGTACAATACAGTAGGCAATTTTCCTAACAGTTTCCCTAATTTAACGAAAATCCATACATTTTCAGAGGTTTCTCATCAATAATTATAGATATTTCACATTGTCATTTGCGGCGGCAGAGAACAGTGATGACCGGGACAATAATGTAATGTGTAATTATGAAGGAACGATATGACTGTAAACCTTCTTGGAATATCAACGTCAACTTCAATTACACTAGGATGTAAAGGACTGAATACCGTATTTATCGGGGTATACCACGCACCGGCCTATAACACGCACCCTCATTTTACCAAGGATATTTGGGTAAAAAAAGTTTTTTACCCAAATATTCTTGGTAAAATGAGGGTGCGTGTGTGTGCATGCGTATACCCCGATACACCCCCAGGAAAGGCAGGGGGAGAGAGGCCGTCGCTGCCCGCTTCTCTCCCCCTGCCTTTCCTGGGGTCTAGAGCCCTGCTGCCGCCGCTTCTCTCCCGCTGGCTATCGGCGCCGCTGCCCGTTCTCTCCCCCTGACTATCGGTTCCGGCGCCCCATTGCCGGCGCCGATAGCCAGGGGGAGAGAAGCGGCGCCGGCAATGGGGCAGTGGCGCCGACAGCCAGGGGGAGAGAAGGGGCAGCGGCACCCATTGCCGGCGCCTCTGCCCCGTTGCCTCCCCCATCCCCCGGTGCATAATTACCTGTTGCCGGGGTCGGGTCCGCGCTGCTTCAGGCTTTCGGTGTGCGTCCCCTACGTCGTTGCTATGCCCTGAACGGTGCGGCGCAATAACGTCACTCGTCATTGCACCGCGCCGTGCAGTGCATAGCAACGATGCATGGGACGCACACCGGAGGCCTGAAGCAGCGCAGACACGACCCTGGCAACAGGTAATTAGGTGCCGCTGCCCCTTCTTTCCCCCTGTCTGTCGGCGCCGCTGCCCTATTGCCGGCGCCGCTTCTCTCCCCCTGGCTATCGGTGCCGGCAATGGGGCCGGCTCCGATAGCCAGGGGGAGAGAAGGGCCGGCAGCAGGGCTCTAGACCCCAGGACAGGCAGGGGCAGAGAAGCCAGCAGCGCTGGCGGTCTCTGCACCTGCAAAGCCGCTGCAGTTCATTGATTTAAAGCGCCCACTTTAAATCATTGAACTGCAGCGGCTTATCGGCGTATAACACGCAGGTAGACTTTAGGCTAAACATTTTAGCCTAAAAAGTGTGTGTTATATGCCGATAAATACGGTAATTGCTTTGAACTACAGAAGGGAATATGTATGGCATGGATGTAGGATTACATTGTAAAATATGTGAAACATGTTTTATTTAGGGGATGATGGGTGTTGTATTTCCTAAATTCCAATTATCCTCGCTCGCAATCACAGGAGTTAGGTACAGTGATTGCAAGCAGGGACAGGCAAGGAGTCACTCAGCTCTGTGCCCCTTCTGGGGTCGTATTAATATGGAAGAAGGTTTTGAAATCTACACTAGCTGAATAATGAGACCAAAGCCAATAAAGGTCAAATAGGTAATACAAGATCAATGGATTTTAGGTCAAGCAGTTTGACCTTACTTGGCTGCGGTCTCATTATTCAATTTAGGTCTTTCCCTGCTAGTTAAACTTCTTCATTCATTCATTTATTCATCTGTCAGATTGGCCGTGTGAACAAAAACATTGCTGCTGCATTTATCCATTTATTGTTTGAAAATATTGTAATGTCAAAAATGTCATTAATAGAAATAATATTAATAAAATTCACAAAATGAAACACCATAATAATAATAATAAAAAAAATTATACATATATATATATATATATATATATATATATATATATATATTAGTTAGGAGTAGCCATATTAGTCCAGTGATGCAAAAAGCAAAATCATCGGTATCTTGTAATGCCTTTTTTATTGGACTAACAAGATTATGTAGAGACAAGCTTTCGGGATTCCTCCCTTTATCAAGTCATAAGCATTTCTGAGCTCACAAGGAGAAAACACAGGTTCTATCTCACAAAATATGCAGGGGTTAAAACAACATATTTGGAGAATGGACATTAAGTTGGGCCATAAATTGTATAGCTATAGGACAATAGACTACAGATAAGGATGAGGAGGGGGGGGGGGGGGGGGGGCTGGAGAGCAGAGGTGAGAACACGCTGGACAGAGGAGAAAGGACAATTTTACTACAGAGCCATAGACTGAAGATAAGACTTAGACAGGGGGAGGGGGAGCAGGGGTGTAATGGTGTTAGAACAGGGAGAGGGAAGGCAGTTTAGTAAAGGTTAGGACATTTTGATAATGGGATAAGAAGCTTAAATCCACATTAAGTCCTCTGTTCTTGGAGTCATAAAGAACTATCATTTTGGCTTCAAATGTCTACATGATACAATGCACCTGGGATGTTACATTGGTGAGACCAGCTAGCCACTCAATAAAAGGATGAACCTCCACAGATCATCCATCAAACAACCATAGAGAAAGGGACTATTGCACCCCAGTTGGACACCATTTCACTCAAACAGGTCACTCCCTACAGGACCTCAAAATCAAGATCCTGAAAGGAAACTTCAAGAACACCCAGGAAAGAAAGACATTTGAAGCCAAAATGGGTTTCTACACAGCACAGGGGTTCTTTACTGTAAGAGCAGTGAGACTGTTGAATTCTCTGCCTAAGGAGGTGGTCATGGTGAACTCTGTAAAAGAGTTCAAAACGGGTCTGGATGCATTCTTGGGACGCTGGTTATGTATACTAGATCTAAAGGGACAGAACGTTGATCCAGGGATTTATTCTGACTGCCATATTTGGAGTCGGGAAGGAATTTTTACCTCTAGTATGATTTTTTATTTTTTTGCCTTCCTCTGGATCGACTCAGTAGGGACTCATTAGGGATATAGGTTGAACTTGATGGACTCTGGTCTTTTTTCAACCTCATGAATTTGTCCCACGTAAGCAGAATGGAAGTAAAAAAAAAAAAAAAACTAAAAAATAGCATACCTAAGCAAACTTTCATAAATACCCCTCTATATCCACAGCCATTTGTCTGTCAAGGCTTCTACTCACATCTTCATAAAAGCAGTATTAGTGTAGCAGTATAGATTAGTTTGACAACTTCTATCCTTAGTATACTTGAATTCAACTTCTATCCATGCTGGCTATCATGTATAATACTATTATGCCCTAAGTATTCTTGTATATAGTGCCTTATGATTCCTTCAAGCAATTTTTCCGCAATACATGTTAAGATTACCGGTCTATAATTACCTGGGGAAGACCTAGAGCCATTTTTGAAGATTGGTACCACATTTGCCTTGCGCCAGTCCCTCGGCACAATACAAGACACCAGAGAATCTCTAAATAAATATCATGATCAAGGGTACAGAAATACCGTACTGAACTTAGTTCTCTAAGAACTCTTGGGTGTAATCTATTCGGTCCTGGAGATTTTCTTACATTTACTTTACTTAATTTACCTTGTACTATATCTACAGTAAGCCAGTTCAGTACATTACTTAATGTGTTACCAGCACTGGCCCGGCCTATGTCAGCTCCTCCCTCTTCCTTGGTATCTACAGAACTAAAGAACCCATTCAGTAGCTCCACCTTCTCTTGATCGCCAGTGACAACCTCCCCATTATCATTAATAAAGGGGTATTCCAGGAAGAAACTTTTTTTTATATATCAACTGGCTCCAGAAAGTTAAACAGATTTGTAAATTACTTCTATTAAAACATCTTAATCCTTTCAGTACTTATGAGCTTCTGAAGTTAAGGTTGTTCTTTCTGTCTAAATCCTCTCTGATGACACGTGTCTCGGGAAACGCCCAGTTTAGAAGCAAATCCCCATAACAAACCTCTTCTAAACTGGGCGTTTCCCGAGACAGGTGTAATCAGAGAGGTTTTAGACAGAAAAGAACAACCTTAACTTCAGAAGCTCATAAGTACTGAAAGGATGAAGATTTGTTAATAGAAGTCATTTACAAATCTGTTTAACTTTCTGGAGCCATTTGATATATAGAAAAAAGTTTCTTCCTGGAATACCCCTTTAAGGGGTCTTACATGCTGTGTCTTTTTTTTTTTTTTTTTTGCATATCTAAAAACATATTTAGGATTTGCTTTGCTTTCTTTCGCCACCGGGCTCTCATTTAGAATTTTTGCTGTTTCATAAAATTTTTACAGATTTTATTCAGCTCTTTGTACTGTTTAAATGCTATAGCTGACCCCTCAGATTTGTGTTTTTTTAAGGCAATTTTTTGGTTGTGAGTGTTTTGTCCGCTATTGGGTACGTTTTGTCCCCTATTGGATACGTTTTGTCCCCTATTGGTAGGGTTTTGTCCCCTATTGGTAGGGTTTTGTCCCCTATTGGGAGTGTCCACTATTGGGAGAGTGCCAAGAGAGACATTAAGTCTTATGGGACTCTTTCGGGGAATAAAAAACTGTCCACTATTGGGAGGTGTCCCCTATTGCAAGGTTTTCACTAAAGGAAATTTTACTGTGTATATATATAGAGAGAGAGAGAGATGAGCGAACTTTTCAAAAATTTGATTCGGACGATTCGCCGAATTTTCCCGAAAAGTTAGTTTCGATCCGAATTTGTTCGCGGCGAATCGATATTAAAAAAGGCTATTTCCAGCCTACATACAGCTTCTATAGGGGTATAGAACAATTTGCTGTGTCCTAAAACGCATATGGAGTATGCTGGAGTAGTGAAATAATACTGTTATTCAGAATAGCATGCAGATTACCGGCATCGCTCTTAGAATTACTGCCGCACAGCAGCACAATGACAGAGCCTGGTGGGGGCATCAGTGTCAGGAGACCATATAGTGACTGAATGACATAGCGTGGACATGTTTGCAGCAAGAGGAGACCATTTAGTGGCTGAATGGCACAGCGTGGAGTTGGCTGATGCACTAGTACACTACACACCAGGGCTTCACAATCCCCCCCAAAAAAACAACACAATATATGAAATTTTTGACAAAGATTTCTCATTGGTAGCACCCGCTATTCAAAAATGTGAAATTAACAGACCCAGGCCCCACCTCTGCGGCATCAGTAACCCATATATTGCCTTAAGAACACAGCCTGGAGTTGGCTGATGCACCAGTACACACCAGGGCTTCACAATCCCCCCTCCATCAACACAATGAGAAATTTTTGTCAAAGATTTCTCATTGGTAGCACCCGCTATCCAAAAATTTGAAATTTCAAGAACCAGGCCCCACCCCTGCGGCATCAGTAACCCATATATTGCCTGCATGACACAGCCTGGAGTTGGCTGATGCAAGAGTACACACCAGGGCTTCACAATCCCCCCCCAAAAAAACAACACAATATATGACATTTTTGACAAAGAGTTCTCATAGGTAGCACCCGCTATCCAAAAATTTGAAATTTACAGACCCAGGCCCCACCTCTGCGGCATCAGGAACCCATATATTGCCTGCATGACACAGCCTGGAGTTGGCAGATGCAAGAGTACACACCAGGGTTTCACAATCCCCCCCCCCAAAAAAAACAACACAATATATGAAATTTTTGACAAAGAGTTCTCATAGGTAGCACCCGCTATCCAAAAATTAGAAATTTCCAGACCCACGCCCCACCTCTGCGGCATCAGGAACCCATATATTGCCTGAAGGACACGGCCTGGAGTTGGCTGATGCACCAGTACACACCCGGGCTTCACAATCCCCTCCAAAAAACAACAACATTTTGGAAATGTTTTAAATAAATACCTTTGTGTAAGAACAAGCGCATATCCAACAGTTCACAAGACTCTATAATGCAGGACGGTGGACCACCCAAAGACATTCTTCTCAAAAATAATAAACCACACAATATTTGAAATTTTTTTACAAAAACTAATTCAATATGTGTGTAAGCGCATCTGTCTCCAAAAGATCAGATCACCAAAGGACTTATTTCGCCCAAAATGATGAAGCAGAGTTAATCCCTGTCCGTATTTAATAATTTTTTTTAAATGTTCATTAACCCCTTAAGGACAATGGACGTACTCCTACGCCCCCGTTTCCGAGGCCTTAAGGACCGAGGACGAAGGAGTACGTCCTGTCCATTCCCGGCCCCCCGCCGCTAGCCGGAGGGGAGCCGGTGCCCGATGCCTGCTGAAATCATTCAGCAGGCATCGCGGCATATCGCCCAGGGGGGTCATTATGCCCCCCCCATGTCGGCAATTCAGCCCAGCGATCTGTGGCGATTCCGGGTCAATCGGGTCTCCAGTGACCCGGTGACCCGAAATTACTGGCTGATCGGGGCCGTCAGAGACGGCCCCGAACAGCCATAGCCAGCAGGGGTGAGGTGGCACTGGTGCCACCTCACGATCGCCCTGATTCGTCAGCCGATTTACCGGCCGACCAATCAGGGCACCTGCTGCGGGTGTCACTCCCGCAACCCGCTCCGCCCATCTTCGGAGGACGTGAGCGGGTGCGGGAAGAAGACTCCGGGAGCTGGGGACCCCAATCCCCGGCGTCAATGTTGGGATCGGGGCCCCAGGAGCAGTGGCGGCGGTGGCGAGAGACTGACCTGTGTCCCGGAGCAGCAACAGGAGGTGAGTGACAGCCTCCTGCTGTTGCTTAGGGCATGCTGGCAGCTGTAGTTATGCAACAGCAGGAGGCAGACCACTACAACTCCCAGCATTCCCTTATGGGCATGCTGGGACTTATAGTTTTGCAACAGCTGGAGGCACATTTTTTCTATGGAAAAGTGTACCTTCAGCTGTTGTATAACTACAACTCCCAGCTTGCACAATCAGCTAAAGTGCATGCTGGGAGTTGTATTGGTGCATCTGCTGGTTGCATAACTCCAGCATGCCCGTTGGCTGTCGGTGACTGCTGAGAGTTGTAGTTTTGCAACAGCTGAAGGCACACTGAGTTAAGTAGCAAACCAGTGTTTCTCCAGCTGTTGCATAACTACAATCCCCAGCATCCCCAGCCAAAGTAGTATGCCTCCAGCTGTTGCATAACTACAAGACCCAGCATGCCTTTCCGCTGTCCGTACATGCTGGGGGTTGTAGCTTTTGCAACAGCTGAAGGCACAGTTTGTTACCAAACTCGGTGTTTCACAACCAGTGTGCCTCCAGCTGTTGCAAAACTACAACTCCCAGCATGCACTGATAGACCGTACATGCTGGGAGTTGTAGTTTTGCAACAGCTGGATGTTTCTCCCCCCCCCCCCCCCAATGTGAATGTACACTCACATGGGCGGAGGTTTACAGTAAGTATCCGGCTGCAAGTTTGAGCTGCGGCAAATTTTCTGCCGCAGCTCAAACTGCCAGTGAGAAACTTTTGTGAACCCCCGCCCGTGCAACTGTACCCTATAAACACTACACTACACTAACACAAAATTAAATAAAAAGTAAAAAAACACTCCCCTCCCCAATAAAAATGAAAAACGTCTGGTAAGCCACGGTTTCCAAAACGAAGCCTCCAGCTGTTGCAAAACAACTACTCCCAGTATTGCCAGATAGCCACTGACTGTCTAGGCATGCTGGGAGTTTTACAACAGCTGGAGGCACCCTGTTTAGGAATCACTGGCATAGAATATCCCTATGTCCACCCCTATGCAAGTCCCTAATTTAGGCCTCAAATGCGCATGGCGCTCTCACTTTGGAGCCCTGTCGTATTTCAAAGCAACAGTTTAGGGTCACATATGGGGCATTTACAAATTTTGGGGGGTATTTTCTGCTATTACCCTTTTTTAAAAATGTAAAATTTTTGGGAAAACAAGCATTTTAGGTTTAAATTTTTTTTATTTTTTCATATGCAAAAGTCTTGAAACACCTGTGGGGTATAAAGTTTCACATTACTCCTTGTTATGTTCCCTGAGGGGTCTAGTTTCCAAAATGGTATGCCATGTGTTTTTTTTTTTTTTCCTAAATGCGGCATGCCCCCAGAGCAAAATTTGCTTTCAAAAAGCCAAATGTGACTCCTTCTCTTCTGAGACCTGTAGTGCGCCAGCAGAGCACTTTTCACCCCTATATGGGGTATTTTCTGAATCAGGAGAAATTGGGCTTCAAATTTTGGGGGGTATTTTCTGCTATTACCCTTTTTAAAAATGTAAAATTTTTGGGAAACCAAGCATTTTAGGTTAAAAAAAATTATTTTTACATATGCAAAAGTCTTGAAACACCTGTGGGGTATAAAGGTTCACATTACCCCTTGTTATGTTCCCTGAGGGGTCTAATTTCCAAAATGTTATGCCATGTGTTTTTTTTTGCTGTTCTGGCACCATAGGGGCTTCCTAAATGCGGCATGCCCCCAGAACAAAATTTGCTTTCAAAAAGCCAAATGTGACTCCTTCTCTTCTGAGACCTGTAGTGCACCAGCAGAGCAATTTTCACCACCATATGGGGTGTTTTCTGAATCAGAAGAAAATGGGCTTCAAATTTTGGGGGGTATTTTCTGCTATTTCCCTTTTTATAAATGTAATATTTTTGGGAAAACAAGCATTTTAGGTAAAAAAAAAAAATATATTTTTACATATGCAAAAGTCGGGAAACACCTGTGGGGTATAAAGGTTCACATTACCCCTTGTTACGTTCCCCGAGGGGTCTAGTTTCCAAAATGGTATGCCATGCGCTTTTTTTTTTGTTTTTTTTTTGCTGTTCTTGCACCATAGGGGCTTCCTAAATGCGGCATGCCCCCAGAGCAAAATTTGCTTTCAAAAAGCCAAATGTGACTCCTTCTCTTCTGAGACCTGTAGTGCACCAGCAGACCAATTTTCACCCCCATATTTGGTGTTTTCTGAATCGATAGAAATTGGGCTTCAAATTTTGGGGGTATTTTCTGCTATTACACTTTTTAAAAATGTAAAATTTTGGGGAAACCAAGCATTTTAGGTAATTTTTTTTTTTTTTACATATGCAAAAGTTGTGAATCACCTGTGGGGTATTAAGGTTCACTTTACCCCTTGTTACGTTCCCCGAGGGGTCTAGTTTCCAAAATGGTATGCCATGTTTTTTTTTTTTTTTTTGCTGTCCTGGCACCATAGGGGCTTCCTAAAGGTGACATGCCTCCCAAAAACCATTTGTCACTCCTTCCCTTCTGAGCCCTCTACTGCGCCCGCTGAACAAATTAACATAGACATATGAGGTATGTGCTTACTTGAGAGAAATTGGGTTTCAAATTCACGTAAAAATTTTCTCCTTTTACCCCTTGCAAAAATTCAAAAATTGGGTCTACAAGAACATGCGAGAATAAAAAAATGAAGATTTTGAATTTTCTCCTTCACTTTGCTGCTATTCCTGTGAAACACCTAAAGGGTTAAAACACTTACTGAATGTCATTTTGAATACTTTGGGAGGGGTGTAGTTTTTATAATGGGGTCTTTTATGGGGTATTTCTAATATGAAGACCCTTCAAATCCACTTCAAAACTGAACTGGTCCCTGAAAAATAGTGAGTTTGAAAATTTTGTGAAAAATTTCAAAATTGCTGCTGAACTTTGAAGCCCTCTGGTGTCTTCCAAAAGTAAAAACTCATACATTTTATGATGCAAACATAAAGTAGACATATTGTATATGTGAGCCAAAAATTTTTTTATTTTGAATATTCATTTTCCTTACAAGCAGAGAGCTTCAAAGTTCGAAAAAATGCTAAATTTTCATTTTTTTCATCAAATTTGGGGATTTTTCACCAAGAAAGGATGCAAGTTACCATAAAATTTTACCACTAAGTTAAAGTAGAATATGTCACGAAAAAACAATCTCGGAATCAGAATGATAACTAAAAGCATTCCAGAGTTATTAATGTTTAACGTGACAGTGGTCAGATTTGCAAAAAACGCTCTGGTACTTAAGGTGTTAAATGGCCTGGTCCTTAAGAGGTTAAAAAATCACACGCAACAAGCGTTCCGTTGTGTAACGATTAGCATTCTGGAAAATTCTATTTTATTACTGATAAAATTATCAGTAAATTTAAAAAAAAAACACTACCCAAGAGTGTTTAATTACCCCATACATTGCACCAGGAGCAGTCAAGAGTAGGCCTCAGCAGTACCCAAGAGGCTTTAATAACCCCCTACCTTTGCACGATCAATTGCGAGATCGAGCAATACCAGGTGTGTTATGCCCTCTGATTTCCGGGGCCGCAGGCGCGCTCCACTGAATGGATTAGCGTGTCTCTATCTTTCATCGACCGGTGCTGGTAACCCGCTAACTCCCGAAAAGGTAAGCTGCCGCGAAGCAGGTGGTCTCCCCCGGGCACGTTTGGCTCCAGAATTTCCACTACTGCCACACCACGCTGACTGCCAACCGTGCTACCGCCTTGCTGACTCAAGGGTAACCTGCAACTCTCTTCTCCCGATGAGGAACCCCCCTTCTCCTGAGTTCGAGCAATAACAGGTGTGTTATGCCCTCAGATGTGCGTTGCCGCAGGCGCGCTCCACTGAACGGATTAGGGTGTGTCCATCTTTTTTTGTAGCACCTGCAATCCAAAAATTTTTAATTCCCAGACCCAGGCCCCACCTCTGCCGCATCAGGAACCCATTTATTGCCTGAAAGACACCGCCTGGAGTTGGCTGATGCACCAGTACACACAGGGCTTCACAATCCGCCCCAAAATCAACAAAATTGTATACATTTTTTTTTTAATTTACAACTTTGTGTAAGCACAAGCGCATATCCAACATTTCAGAAGGCTCTATAAGGCAAGACGGTGGACCACCCAAAGACTTCCTTCTCAAAAATAATTCCTAGACCCAGGCCCCACCTCAGCTGCATCAGTAACCCATAGATTGCCTGAAAGATACAGCCTGGAGTTGGCTGATGCACGAGTACACACCCGGGCTTCACAATCCACCCCAAAAAAACGCTAAATTTTATTGAAATTGTCTGACAAAATACCTTTTTTTTTTGTTTTTGTTTTTTTGTTAAACAAGCGCATATACAGCAGTTCAGAAGACTCTATAATGCAGGATGGTGGACCACCCAAAGACATTCTTCTCTAATATAATAAACCACACAATATGTTCAATTTTTTAAATAATCGAAATTCAAAGTTCAGCTTTCAGGTGCTCCGGTGAGCTGGAAAAGGTGGATACAGTCCTCTGAAAGAGTCTCCTAGGACTGTATCCACCTTTTCCAGCCCACGGGAGCACCTGAAAGCTGAACTAATTTATGCAGGATAAGCCATCAACTGCCGAGCCGAGAAGTTCGTGACGAATCGAATTTAGTGTAAGTTCGCTCATCTCTAATAATAAACCACACAATATGTTACATTTTTTTAAATAATTGAAATTCCAAGACCAAGGCCCCACCTCTGCTGCATCAGTAACCTATATATTGCCTAACGGACACAGACTGGAGTTGACTGATGCACGAGTACACACTACACACCCGTCACCCGGGCTTCACAATCCACCCCAAAAAAACACAATTTTTTTTTTAATTGTCTGACAAAATACCTTTTTGTTAAAACAAGCGCATATACAGCAGTTCAGAAGACTCTATAATGCAGGACGGTGGACCACCCAAAGACATTCTTCTCTAATATAATAAACCACACAATATGTTACATTTTTTTAAATAATTGAAATTCCAAGACCAAGGCCCCACCTCTGCTGCATCAGTAACCCATATATTGCCTAACGGACACAGACTGGAGTTGACTGATGCATGAGTACACACTACACACCCGTCACCCGGGCTTCACAATCCACCCCAAAAAAAACACAATTTTTTTTTTAATTGTCTGACAAAATACCTTTTTGTTAAAACAAGCGCATATACAGCAGTTCAGAAGACTCTATAATGCAGGACGGTGGACCACCCAAAGACATTCTTCTCTAATATAATAAACCACACAATATGTTACATTTTTTTAAATAATTGAAATTCCAAGACCAAGGCCCCACCTCTGCTGCATCAGTAACCCATATATTGCCTAACGGACACAGACTGGAGTTGACTGATGCACGAGTACACACTACACACCCGTCACCCGGGCTTCACAATCCACCCCAAAAAAACACAATATTTTTTTAATTGTCTGACAAAATACCTTTTTGTTAAAACAAGCGCATATACAGCAGTTCAGAAGACTCTATAATGCAGGACAGTGGACCACCCAAAGACATTCTTCTCTAATATAATAAACAATGCAATATGTTCAGTTTTTTTTAATAATTGAAATTCCAAGACCAAGGCCCCACCTCTGCTGCATCAGTAACCCATATATTGCCTAACGGACACAGACTGGAGTTCACTGATGCACGAGTACACACTACACACCCGTCACCCAGGCTTCACAATCCACCCCAAAAAAACGCAAAATTTTATTGAAATTGTCTGACAAAATACCTTTTTTTTTAAAAAAACAAGCCCATATACAGCAGTTCAGAAGACTCTATAATGCAGGGTGGTGGACCACCAAAAGACATTCTTCTCAAAAATAATAAACCAAACAATGTTTGAAATTCAGTCACCAAAAATGATTAAGCAGAGTTAATCCCTCTCCATCTATTTTTTTTTCATAAAAAAATCACACGCAACAAGCGTTCCGTTGTGTAACGGTTAGCATTCTGCAAAATTCAATTTTATTACTGATAAAATTACCAGTAAATTTAACAATAACACTATCCAAGAGTGTTTAATTACCCCATACATTGCACCAGGAGCAGTCAGGAGTAGGCCTCAGCAGTACCCAAGAGGCTTTAATGACCCCTTACCTTGCCCGATCAATTGCGAAATCGAGCAATAACAGGTGTTGTAACACCGAGCGCTCCGGGTCCCCGCTCCTCCCCGGAGCGCTCACGGCGTTTTCCTGTTCGCAGCGCCCCGGTCGGACCCGCTGACCGGGAGCGCTGCGATAATGTCCCTAGCCGGGATGCGATCCGTGATGCGGGACACGCCCGCTCGCGGTTCGCATCCCTGTCCGCTTACCAGACTCGTTCCCCGTCTGTGCTGTCCCGGCGCGCGCGGCCCTGCTCCCTAGGGCGCGCGCGCGCCCGCTCTCTGCGATTTAAAGGGCCAGTGTGCCACTGATTGGCGCCTGGTTCTAATTAGTGTATTCACCTGTGCACTTCCCTATATAACCTCACTTCCCCTTCCCTTCCTTGCCGGATCTTGTTGCCATTGTGCCAGTGAAAGCGTTCCTTGTATGTCCCAAGCCAGTGTTCCAGACCTCTTGCCGTCGCCCCTGACTATGATCCTTACTGCCTGCCCTGATCTTCTGCTACGTCCGACCTTGCTCTTGCCTAATCCCTTGTACCGCGCCTATCTCAGCAGTCAGAGAGGTTGAGCCGTTACCGGTGGTTACGACCTGGTTGCTACCGCCGCTGCAAGACCATCCTGCTTTGCGGTGGGCTCTGGTGAATACCAGTAGCAACTTAGAACCGGTCCACCGGTACGGTCCACGCCAATCCCTCTCTGACACAGAGTATCCACCTCCAGCCTGCCGAATCCTGACAGGTGTGTTATGGCCTCAGATGTCCTGGGCCGCACTAGCGCTCCGCTGAATGGATTAGCGTGTCTCTATCTTTCAAGTACAGGTGCGTGTTGCACGCTGAAACCAGTTCGTGATAGTGATCTGTGATTGCAATTATTTAACCTTAAAATGAGGAATTACCAGTAAGTGAGGGTCATAAGCTGGCATTTATTAAGTCCCTGCCCTTTGTACACACTGCCCGTCGCTATAAGCGATTGGATTAGTTAGTGAGTTGGTTAGTGAGGTCCTCGGATCGGCCCAGGCGGGGTAGGAGAAGGCCCTTGCAGGGCGTCGAGAATTTAAATATCATTGTTGAAATTTGCATTAAGCATGTATTTAGCTACTGCTAAACATCCAAAAATGTAGGCCCAAGGCCAGAGGC
Source organism: Hyla sarda (assembly GCF_029499605.1). Taxonomy (NCBI): domain Eukaryota; kingdom Metazoa; phylum Chordata; class Amphibia; order Anura; family Hylidae; genus Hyla; species Hyla sarda. Next base: position 65,014,279 of record NC_079197.1, on the reverse strand, counting down.
ACCAGGGAGGCAAGTAGTTCCTGAAAGACACAGAATGAGTCTGGAGCATGCATTTGCAGTACCCAAGAGGTTTTCATAACCCCTTACATTTAAAGATCAATGTTTACATTTGCATTAACCCCTTAAGGACTGAGCCCTTTTTCACCTTAAGGACTCGGCCATTTTTTGCAAATCTGACCACTGTCACTTTAAACATTAATAACTCTGGAATGCTTTTACTTATCATTCTGATTCCGAGATTGTTTTTTCGTGACATATTCTACTTTAACGTAGTGGTAAAATTTTTTGGTAACTTGCATCCTTTCTTGGTGAAAAATCCCAAAATTTGATGAAAAATTTGAAAATTTTGCATTTTTCTAACTTTGAAGCTCTCTGCTTGTAAGGAAAATGGATATTCAAAATATTTTTTTTTTTTATTCACATATACAATATGTCTACTTTATATTTGCATCATAAAATTGATAAGTTTTTACTTTTGGAAGACATCAGAGGGCTTCAAAGTTCCGCAGCAATTTTCCAATTTTTCACAAAATTTTGAAACTCGCTTTTTTTCAGGGACCAGTTCAGGTTTGAAGTGGATTTGAAGGGTCTTCATATTAGAAATACCCCATAAATGACCCCATTATAAAAACTGCACCCCCGAAAGTATTCAAAATGACATTCTGTAAGCGTTTTAACCCTTTACGAGTTTCACAGGAATAGCAGCAAAGTGAAGGAGAAAATACACAATCTTCATCATTTTTTACACTCGCTTGTTCTTGTAGACCCAATTTTTGAATTTTTGCAAGGGGTAAAAAGGAGAAAATTTTTACTTGTATTTGAAACCCAATTTCTCTCGAGTAAGGACATACCTCATATGTCCATGTTTATTGTTCAGCGGGCGCAGTAGAGGGCTCAGAAGGGAAGGAGCGTCAAATGGTTTTTGGGGGGCATGTCACTTTTAGGAAGCCCCTATGGTGCCAGAACTGCAAAAAACCCCACATGGCATACCATTTTGGAAACTAGACCCCTCGGGGAACGTAACAAGGGGTAAAATGAACCTTAATACCCCACAGGTGTTTCACGACTTTTGCATATGTAAAAAATAAATTTTTTTTTACCTAAAATGCTTGGTTTCCCTAAAGTTTTACATTTTTAAAAAGGGTAATAGCAGAAAATACACCGCAAAATTTGAAGCCCAATTTCTCCCGATTCAGAAAACACCCCATATGGGGGTGAAAAGTGCTCTGCTGGCGCACTACAGGTCTCAGAAGAGAAGGAGTCACATTTGGCTTTTTTGAAGGAAATTTTGCTCTGGGGGCATGCCGCATTTAGGAAGCCCCTATGGTGCCAGGACAGCAAAAAAAAAACACATGGCATACCATTTTGGAAACTAGACCCCTCGGGGAACGTAACAAGGGGTAAAGTGAACCTTAATACCCTACAGGTGTTTCACGACTTTTGCATATGTAAAAAAAAAAAAAAAAAATTACCTAAAATGCTTGGTTTCCCAAAAAATTTACATTTATACAAAGGGTTAAAGCAGAAAATACCCCCCAAAATTTGAAGCCCAATTTCTCCCGATTCAGAAAACACCCCATATGGGGGTGAAAAGTGCTCTGTTGGTGCACTACAGGTCTCAGAAGAGAAGGAGTCACATTTGGCTTTTTGAAAGCAAATTTTGCTCTGGAGGCATGCCGCATTTAGGAAGCCCCTATGGTGCCAGGACCGCAAAAAATACCCACATGGCATACCATTTTGGAAACTAGACCCCTCGGGGAACGTAACAAGGGGTTAAGTGAACCTTAATACCCCACAGGCGTTTCACGACTATTGCATATGTAAAAAAAATTTTTACCTAAAATGCTTCTTTTCCCAAAAACTTTACATTTTTAAAAAGGGTAAAAGCAGAAAATACCCCCCAAAATTTGAAGCCCAATTTCTCCCGAGTACGGTGATACCCCATATGTGACTCTTAACTGTTGCCTTGAAATACGACAGGGCTCCAAAGTGAGAGCGCCATGCGCATTTGAGGCCTAAATTAGGGATTGCATAGGGGTGGACATAGGGGTATTCTACGCCAGTGATTCCCAAACAGGGTGCCTCCAGCTGTTGCAAAACTCCCAGCATGCCTGGACAGTCAACGGCTGTCCGACAATACTGGGAGTTGTTGTTTTGAAACAGCTGGAGGCTCCGTTTTGGAAACCATGGCATACCAGATGTTTTTCATTTTTATTGGGGAGGGGAGGGGGGCTGTGTAGGGGTATGTGTATATGTAGTGTTTTTTACTTTTTATTTTATTTTTTGTGTTAGTGTAGTGTAGTATTTTTAGGGTACAGTCACACGGGCGGGGGTTCACAGTAGTTTCTCGCTGGCAGTTTGAGCTGTTGCAGAAAATTTGATACCTACTGCAAGCCTCCACCCATGTGAGTGTACCCTGTACATTCACATTGGGGGGGACATCCAGCTGTTGCAAAACTAAAACTCCCAGCATGCGCTGACAGACTGTACATGCTGAGAGTTTTAGTTTTGCAACAGCTGTAGGCACACTGGTTATGTATCACGGAGTTTGTGACCTTACTCAGTGTTTCAAAACCAGTGTGCCTCCAGCTGTTGCAAAACTACAACTCCCAGCATGTACGGTGCATGGTGTAAGGTGACTGCTGGGAGTTGTAGTTTGCAACTGCTGGAGGCACACCGGTCGTGAAACACTGAGTTAGGTAAAAAAAAAACCTCTAAGTTTCACAACCAGTGTGCCTTCAGCTGTTGCAAAACTACAACTCTCAGCAGTCACCGACAGCCAAAGGGCATGCTGGGAGTTGTAGTTATGCAACCAGCAGATGCACCACTACAACTCCCAGCATGCACTTTAGCTGTTTGTGCAAGCTGGGAGTTGTAGTTATACAACAGCTGAAGGTACACTTTTCCATAGAAATAATGTGCCTCCAGCTGTTGCAAAACCATAAGTCCCAGCATGCCCATAAGGGAATGCTGGGAGTTGTGGTGGTCTGCCTCCTGCTGTTGCATAACTACAGCTCCCAGCATGCCCTTTTTGCATGCTGGGAGCTGTTGCTAAGCAACAGCAGGAGGCTGTCACTCACCTCCTGCTGTTGCTTCATCGCTGGACTGTCCCTCGCTGCCGCCATCGCTCCTGGGGCACCCGGGGTCGTCTTCCCGCACCCGCTCACGCCCTCCGGAAGAGGGGCGGAGCGGGTGCGGGAGTGACGCCCGCAGCAGGCGCCCTGATTGGTCGGCCGGTAATCCGGCCGACGAATCAGGGCGATCATGAGGTGGCATCAGTGCCACCTCACCCCTGCAGGCTCTGGCTGTTCGGGGCCGTGAGAGACGGCCCCGAACAGCCAGTAATTCCGGGTCACCGGGTCACTGGAGACCCGATTGACCCGGAATCGCCGCAGATCGCTGGACTGAATTGTCCAGCGATCTGCGGCGATCGCCGACATGGGGGGGCATAATGACCCCCCTGGCCGATATGCCGGGATGCCTGCTGAACGATTTCAGCAGGCATCTGGCTCCGGTCCCCAACCGGCTAGCGGTGGGGGCCGGAATTCCCACGGGCGTATGGATACGCCCTGCGTCCTTAAGGACTCGGGATGCAGGGCGTATCCATACGCCCTGCGTCCTTAAGAGGTTAAGCATGTATTTAGCTACTGCTAAAATTCTAAAAATTATAGGCCCAAGGCCTGAGGCACCAGGGAAAGACACAGAATGAGTCTGGAGCAGTCATTCGCAGTACCCAAGAGGGTTTCATAACCCCTTACATTTAAAGATCAATGTTGACATTTGCATTAAGCATGTATTTAGCTACTGCTAAATTTAAAAAAAGTATAGGCCCAAGGCCAGAAGCATCAGTTTTACCCATATTAGGAGCATAGTTGTCCCCCAGATTAGGCAGCATAGATGTCACCCAGATTAGGAGCATACTTGTCCCCCAGAGTAGGCAGCATAGATGTCACCCAGATTAGGCAGCATAGATGTCCCCCAGATTAGTAGCATACTTGTCCCCCAGAGTAGGCAGCATAGATGTCACCCAGATTAGAAGCATACTTGTCCCCCAGATTAGGCAGCATAGATGTCCCCCAATCAGCGCGGGCCGGTCAGAGCCAATCAAAGGGCCGTATGTGGCAAGCGGGCTGTACAATGCCCAGGTCTGCCCCAGAGGGTTTCATAACCAACCACAATAGAGAAAATTTTGTTGTAGGAGCATGGTCAATCTACTCAGACCCATCTGTCATTGGTGGCTGGGAATCCTAGCTGATCCATCCCTGATTCATCTTGACAAACGTCAGTCTCTCCACATTTTTAGTGGACAGACGAGTTCGCCTTGGGGTGACTATGGCCCCGGCGATACTAAACACCCACTCTGATGGCACACTACTGGCCGGGCAGGACAGCTTTTCCAGGGCAAACTCTGCTAGTTGCGGCCATAAATCGAGTTTGGCTGCCCAGAAGTCCAGTGGATCTTCAACGGTTGCAGGGTCATGTCGAGGTAAGCCACCACCTGCTGGTTCAGGTCCTGCTCCATGTCCACCTGCTGCTGATGAGTAGCTTCACTATGCGGCTGAAGGAAACTACTCATCAGCGACTGTAAACTCAGGCTGCTGCTCCTGCCACCCCTCCCCTCCCCAGCAGCCGTGGCAGTGGAAGGTGAGCGCAGAGGGCCGCCCGAGTCAGACCTGCGAGTGGATGGCCCATGTGGCCGATAAGCATCGGCCAACCGACTACGTAGAAGCTCCCTGAAGTAGGTCAGTTTGTCCTCCCTCTCAGTGGGTTTAAAAAAGATCCAGAAGTCATCGCACTGACGAATTTTGACAATTCGGGGGTCAGTACGCAAGCAACTCAGCATGCATCGTGCCATTTGTGACAGTGACTCCCTGGGACTTCCTGCCTCCATCTCCACTGTATACTGCCACGGTGTGTCTGGGTCCTCTGTCTCGCCTCCCTCGTAATAACCCTCCAGCTCCTCTGGCTGCTCCTGCTCCTCCTCCCCTGTCCAATGACCAGAAACACCGGCCATCTCTTCCACCGTAAACTGTGCTCCGCTCTGCCCCTCATCATCCTCCTCCAGTTAATCATGTAGCCCTCTGATGTAGGCGCAACATCTCCATTGCCGTGACCAGCCATGTTTTCAATAATTTTTTGAAGTAAATGTAGGAGTGGAATTACGTCGTTCATGGCGTAATTCGAGCGACTAACAAAAAATGTGGCTTCCTCAAAGGGCCTCAGCAAACGGCAGGTGTCACGTATGAGCTGCCACTCGTTCACATTGAAGTTACACAGGGGAGTACTCCTATCTGCTTGTATCATCAAAAAATCCGTGATGGCTTTTCTTTGTTCGTATAGTCTGTCCAACATATGGAGGGTGTAATTCCAACGTGTGGCAACGTCACAAATGAGACTATGTTGTGGGATACCATTCTGACGCTGCAGCTCAAGCAAAGTGTGCTTGGCGGTGTACGAGTGTCTGAAGTGCATGCACAGTTTCCTTGCCATTGTCAGGACGTCTTGCAAATGAAGACTTGATGAACTTCTTGACAACCAGATTCAACATGTGTGCCATGCAGGGTGAATGGTTCACACTTCCTTGTCGCAGTGTGGCCACAATGTTCTTCCCATTGTCGGTCACCATGGTTCCCATTTTCAGATTTCGTGGAGTAAGCCATACTCGGATTTCTTATCTAAAGACCTTTAGCAGTTCCTCCCCTGTGTGACTCTGTTCGCCAAGGCAAACCATGTGAAGGACGGCTTGACACCGCTGTTCCCTACACACGTGGTACGATGAAGGGCCACCGAGATTTGGACATGCAGTGGAGGCCGAGGACACGGAGGAGGAGGATGAGGAGGCGCACACTTTAAAAGGACCAACTGCCTGGGAGCCAGAGTGTGGAGGAGGAAGCGGTGTGACCTGTCCAAGTTGCTGTTGTGGCTGTGCAGGAACAACATTTACCCAGTGGGCTGTAAAAGATATGTATTGTCCCTGCCCGTAGTTACAGCTCCACACGTCAGCGCTGCCGTGCACTTTTGAACATACCAACAGGCTCAAGGACTGGCCCACCTTCTCTTGTACAAACTTATGCAGGGCTGGTACTACCTTCTTCGCAAAGAAATGACGGCTTGGGACTCTCCACCTCGGCTCGGCACAAGCCATCAATTCCCTGAAAGCTGCAGAGTCCACCAGTTGGAAAGGGAGGGACTGCAACACCAGCAACTTGGACAGGAGCACATTCAACTTCTGCGCCGTTGGATGAGTGGGTGCATACTGTTGTCTCTTGGACATGGCTTCGCCGATCGATTGTTGGCGGAATGGCTGACTACAAGCGGAAGAAGCAGGAGCGCAAGAAGGAGGGTTTGACACAATGCTCCCTTCGGAACCACGGTTATCCCAGGCCGCTTTATGGTGGCGAATCATGTGTTGACGAAGGGCCGTGGTGCCAACATTGGGACCCTGGCCACGCTTCACTTTCTGCCCACAGATTTTGCATGTGACTACGCTAAGGTCCTCCAAATTCTTTAGTAGGTGATTTTCCCACCTGCAGTTCGCACTATTTCACTGCTATTGGCGCCATCTCCAGGAACCCCTGTTCCACTACCTCCCTGAATGGTAGCTTGCCGCGAAGCAGGTGGTCTCCCCCTGGCACGTTTGGCTCCTGAATTTCCACAACTGCGACCACCACGCTGATTGCCAACCGTGCTACCGCCTTGCTGCCTCATAGACAAAGAAAAAATCTCTTCTCCTGATGATGATGAAGCCCCGGCTTCTGCACCCTGCTCCCAATTGCGATCGGCTTCATCATCATCAAAAGATGTGAGCACGTCACTGATGTACTCATCGTGTTCCACAACAGTGTCTGCCTCAGGACCCTGAACAATTGAAACACCGCCTCCCACGTCACTCTCCGCATCAATACTTGCCCGCCTTGCGGAGCAAGGGACGCATGTCTCCTCACATTCTTGGCTGCCCATTAGATGCTGACTGTCCTCTATTACATCGTCCTCACTAAATAGTGGAGCTGAACCCAAAGCATGAGATACTTCTTTGGGAGAGGGAACAGCATAGGACAAAGGCAATGGGATTACGGGGACTGCTCCCGGGCCATGCCAACTGAGGGTTGTGTCTAAGGAACCCACCGACTCTTGACTGGGGTTGTCACATGTCACTTCTGATGATGGAGATGAGTGTGCAAACCAATTGACGAGGAGAGATGGGTCGACGACATGACCGCTGGGTGTTAACGGAAGCTCAGGCCTATTGCTGCGACTCCTGCTGCCACTCGCCCCAAGTCTGCTGCCAACTCTGCCTGACGTATGTAGGCCTCTGCCCCTTCTCTGTGCATGTCCTGGCACTTCCCTGCCTGACATACTTTACTACGTTTATGAGGGTATAGAACAGCAGCAGGCGATTACTTACGGCTGTCCTTTCAAAGTATATAGGCCCTAGACAGAATAACAGTTACTAAATAGTACACTCCTTTGTTGTATGTATGCCCTTTGCAATGATGAGCGCACTGTTAAGCGTATTTATACGCAGAAAAAAAAATCATTTTTTGTTGTATACACCAGCCAGTGTATACTAATGTGTGGAATAGCACTGAATTTAGCACCGAGACAGAAATACAGGTACTAAATAATACACTACTTGGTTGTATGTATGCCCTTTGCAATGATGAGCGCACTGTTAAGCGTATTTGTAAGCAGGGATATATATATTTTTTTCTTTAATACACCGGCAGGTGTATGACGTGTGGTATAACACTTAATTTAGCACAGAGACAGAAAAAAAGGTGGTATATGGTACGCTATTTGCTTGAATTTAGGCCCTTTGCAATAATAAGGCCACTGTTAAGCGTATTTGTACTCAGGAAAACCTTTTTTTTTCTTTAATACATCGGCAGGTGTGTAAAGTGTGGTATAACACTTCATTTAGCACAGAGACAGAAAAAAAGGTGGTATAAGGTACGCTATTTGCTTGAATTTAGGTCCTTTGCAATAATAAGGCCACTGTTAAGCGTTTAAAAACATAAAACATAAAAAGTGACCAAATGTTAAAATTATATGTCACCCAATTAGTGAATCTGTAACCTGAGTGAAACAAATCCACTTCTAAATGTCACAATTAGGAGTCTGCAGTACTTCTATTAAATTACCGTCTTTATCGGGGTATAACACGCACCGGCCTATAACACGCACCCTCATTTTTCCAAGGACATTTTGGTAAAAAAGTGTACAGGTGTACCTCAATAAACTGGTTCTGGCGGCTTCTCTGCGAGCGCTGACGTGCAGTGGCTTCTGTGAGGCCAGAGTGCCGCTGCTCTATTCCCTCCCCGTCCCTGGTTTTATAGTTAAATTTCCTGCCGCCATGGTACAATTCCCTCCCCATCCCTGGTTTTATAGTTAAATATCCCGCCGCCGCCACTGCACAATTCCCTCCCTGTCCCCGTTATATAGTTAAATATCCCGCCGCCTGCACTGCCTAATTCCCTCCCCGTCTCTGGTTTTATAGTTACATGTGCCCTGGGGACTGCGGTCCTTCATGTTCCGGCGGTCTTCTGATCTGTCACTGTGCGCCGAACACTGACTGACGAGTGACGTCGTGTTGAGGACGTCACTCGTCATTACATATCGCACAGTGACAGATCAGGAGACCACCGTAGCATGAAGAACCGCAGTCCCAAGGGCACATGTAACTATAAAACCGGGGACGGGGAGGGAATTGTGCCATGGCGGCGGCGGGATATTTAACTATAAAACCGGAGACGGGGAGGGAATCGGGCAGTGGTGGCGGCGGGACATATAACTATAAAACCGGGAACGAGGAGGGAATGTTACATAGTTACATAGTTAGTACGGTCGAAAAAAGACATATGTCCATCAAGTTCAACCAGTGAATTAAAGGGTAGGGGTGTGGCGCGATATTGGGGAAGGGATGTGATTTAATATTTCTTCATAAGCATTAATGTTATTTTGTTCCAGGAATGTATCTAATCCTGTTTCAAAGCTGTTAATTTTTCCTGCTGTGACCAGTTCCTGAGGTAGACTGTTCCATAAGTTCACAGTTCTCATGGTAAAGAAGGCGTGTCGCCCCTTGAGACTAAACTTTTTCTTCTCCAGACGGAGGGAGTGTCCCCTCGTCCTTTGGGGGGGGGGTTTAACCTGGAACAGTTTTTCTCCATATTTTTTGTATGGGCCATTAATATACTTATATACGTTTATCATATCCCCCCTTAAATGTCTCTTTTGAAGACTATACAATTGTGGCAGTGGGACTCTGGCCAGGCAGAAGCTGCTGCATTTCAATGGTCACAAACAGTCTATCAGCGTGTAACACGCAGATAGACTTTAGGCTAAAAATTTTAGCAAAAAAAATGCGTGTTATACGCCGATAAATATGGTATAGTATGACAGTGACATTATTAAAACACTAGTAGATGCCCCCCCTCTACATGTTTCACATGCTGCACTGTCTTCAGGAGGAATATGAGGCAACCACTTCCCGCATCTCACTCTCGGCCAAATCCGTATACAGAATGTATATACCGAAGCATAGAGAAATAAATCAGACAGAGTCATTGTGCTTTAGCGTTCTGTGTGCTGTCCACTGGCTTTATTTCAAATCCTTCAAGCTTATATCACCTTTGTCATTAACATAAGTTGCCACCCCCTGTTAGGGGATGTACTAGCATTTAGGGAGCGTGCAAATATCATGAGGAATGTGCCTTGTCCTCATGGCACTCCACTTCCTGTAACTTTCCCAGACTTTCTTTGTTCAAAGTCTTCACACGATGGGAGGGGTGATATGAGAGAGAGAGCAGATGGAGGAAGAGCAGATAGGGGAGGAGTGGACAAGTAACAGAAATGTGGAGTCTTCATCCTAAATGGGCATTTTACATATACAGTATATAAAATGTATGTATACACATATAAATCTATCACAGTCCCCCCTAAAATGACCAATTTTCCCTTTCCCTAATTTCCATCATCCTAACTCATCTGCCCCAATGTGTTTTCTCGAATGTTTCACTGTACTGTAGACGACCCATGGCTTATCCATGGACCCCCTTAGCCTCAGACTTTACACATATGGAGTCAGATGCTGTCCCTATGGGTCACTAGTGATATAGATGGCATTGAAGCTCTGTAATCTCAAAGTCCACATTGATCATCACTGGCGTGGCATTCTTGTCGGTCGTCTCACACTTCTTTAGGCAAGGCAAAGCACAACACACAACAAAGCAAGATTATTAGAATTATGAGTATGGTTATTTTACTGGTTCTATATTGGCTGCGCAACAAGTCTCCCAAACATCTTGTATACCACCCTTTTTCCTTTTACACCATACATCATATCTAATACCGTACCATTTTGGAATATTATAGCGGATGTGACTCTTAGTTGTTCGGTCTAACCTTGAAGAGCATTTACAAAGAAATGTATTAATCTTAGTTGGTTATAATAGATAAAATAAATTTTACTCATGGAAATCTGGGATATTATTGACTCAACTCCGTCTTTTTATTTGACCTCTAGCTATAAAACTCATCTGGGGCCCCCTTGGGACTCCTTTAACATCAATATACACAAAGGGATCAAAACTCCCAGCAGGGGCTGTACGTTTTCCTCTAAAGTGTGGTTTAGATTTCTTTGTAGGTTCGGTAATGGAAGTGTGTACAGGCAGACGTGTCTTGATTAATGTGTATTCCCCAGTTTAATTTCTTTCTAATTTAACTCTAAACTTCATATCCCCAAGTATAGGTCTACCCTTTCTATAATCTTACACCAAGTATTCCTTTCCTTTATAACATTATTACTCACTGAAGTACTTGTTGCACCCCGCTATTTGTACATGTTCACCTACTGATTCTCCTCATACGTCACCTCCTAACAATCCGTTGTGATTATCTTTCCCTTTGGAACAACCATGGTTATGCACAGACATAGATTTAACAGTTATCAGAGGTACATCTATATGGGATCATCATATGCAATCATCTCTTTCCTCACTTATTTCCTGAAGAAATGGGGGACAATTACAGAATCTGAACTAGGTACAGTTTCACAAAAGGTTCTTAATTGTATACTTTACTGTATCTATAGTTAGGGATCAGTACAATTAGACCAGGAGATACTGATATTGACCTACCCCAGGCAGTTAGATGAAGTCTACTCATATTCTCTGAAACAGGTAAGATGTTTATGGAGCGTGTTGGTCAGGTACCTTTATTGTTTTTACCTAGGTCATATGTCAGATGTAAATGATGACATCCGTACAAACCTTCTTTCTGCATTGTTGAATCCTGAGGCGACCCAATGTACTGACATTACTATGCACATAGCTCCCCTCTGCTTAGTGTATGGGGTCATATATGTTACCATGGGGTACAAGACTGCTGGCACATACATTTTCTTACCAACTCTTTCCGGATGCCGTCTTTGCCCTGTACCACCTCTTTCTTCTTCCGTTGGTCTCTCTCAGCATGCATAGCTGGTTCCTGCAAGAGACCTAACCAGAAAATTCCACATTCCCCATTTACCTGTACACTTTGTACCATCATTGTGGGGGAACAGGAGCGCTGCAGCCTTGGCAGCCTCCTTCACCATTCAATCCCCTTGGCTTCTGGGGCTGTTTCCTTCATGTGCCTCTGATCTTTATGATGGCCACTTTCTTTGGCAGCTCTCGGACTTTGAATACTTGAATTACAAACTACAGATTGGTTCACTCAGGGATTCAAGAACACTCTTAGGCCCATACTTGTGGGCGGTAATTAAAGTGTACCCGTACTCATTGGCCCTCATATACTATTGCAAACCCGACATGTTTTGTCAGGTTGTGCGCCAGATTCTGTCGCATTGCGCCCGAAATTCTGTCTGCGCCAGAATCTGTGCCACAAATTCTGTCTGCGCCAGAATCTGCGACACAAATTCTGTCTGCGCCAGAATTTGCGCCAGAATTGAAGAAACTCCGACTAACTCTCCATTTTGCTAAGAAAACACGAAAAAGGGGCGTGGTCGCCACGAAAAGGGGGTGTGTTCTCAGAAAAGGGGCGTGTTCCCGACATTTTCACAAAAACCCAACATATTTACTAAGGTTTCCACATAAAATGTGGTGCATTTGAGCTGAGGAAAACCCTACAGATCAGAGCATGTGTAAAAAAAAGCAAAGTGTAGGGAAAGTGGAAACTGTAGGGAAACCTTAATAAATACCGTGGAAAATGAATTGTAGGGAATTAAACCCCACAAAGAAACCTACACTCCACCCTTAGTAAATGAGGGCCATTGTTTCATACCTTTAGATATCTTACACATCTCAGTGAATACCTTCAACTCTACTTCTCTGAACCACCAGCTCAGATCGAGTGGTTTATTGCAGTAGAACCTCATTCTGCGTGTGGTCACCATATATCTTGTCTTATGTATTACATATTTACATTACTTAGAACAAACTTACATTTATGACTCAGCATTAACCATGGATTCTCTGATATCCTATCATGGCTCTTGAAATTTTTTTTTTTTTTTTAATCTTATAAGTTCAAGACAATCAGCATCTTCATATTACACTAAATATCATTATAAAGTTATCCACTTAAAATTGATGTTATTCAAATAAATATAATGTAGAATGTATAGGTATATCACGTTGTGTATGCAGGTACTATAACACATTCAAGTTTAAACAGTAGATTTGTAGTTCCTTCAATTTAATTTGACTGTTTCATTAGACCAAGGCTGTTCTGTCAATCTTCCTATAAGCCCGGCCTTTCTCCTCCCACTCCTCTATGTCACTGATCACCACCCCTTTGAGTCTGGCTTTTTGTCTTTCTTTCAGTTTTTTCATTCCTCAAAAATTCTTTAGCAATCAGTGCCTACATGGAGACATACCACACACATGTAACATGTAACAATACCAACATTTACAAATACTCAACATACAACACACACAGACAGGGCCCACATTCTCACCAAAAATAAAATGTAAAAGAATAAAAATATATACAGAGCTCTTTCCAAAATTGGGAAAAAAATCTTCTTCAATGCGCATTATTTATAATCAATAAACCATTAGCTGATTTTAAATGCTTAAAGTAATTTTCATTAATTAAACAGTGATCACTTTTTCATTTATTTTACGTTTTATTTTATTCTCCTTGGCCAAACTTCTCTTGTTACTCCTATAATATAATTGCATTTCCTTATAAATTTCCTTTTTTTTTTATCCATCTTGCACTCCTGCGAAAACAAACTTATTAAGAGATTAATAAAATATCATCAAGTAGTTTCATTATGACATAATCATGTACATACACTGTTTCACCTAAATCCATTCACTGGTCATACTCCGTGTGTTCCTAATTTATCATATATGTTTCAATTGACTAGGTGTGTTAAAATGGCTGCAGGGGAGTGAAGGTGAGAACTAATTGCAGGAGCCAAAACGGCTGCTGGGGGAGGAACTTCATTTCTGTGAGTGTAACATGGCTGCCCCATACAGAATAAGCATGTGGCAGAGACTAGCAGCCTCATGGAAAGAGAGAGAGAGAGAGAAAGAGAGAAAAAAAAGCATGGAATGAAGAAAGGTAAGATCTGGGTTATAACTTTAGGGATTAGTATTAGGGGGTCACTCCATAAGGGATTCATAGCTCCATAATAATAGGATTATACAGACCAATTTTCACACTCCCTACAGCCCCTCCCCCCCCCGTCTTACTACAAAGACTCTCTTAATTGAAGATATGATAATTCTCACCATCCTGTCACCAGTTTGTAAACAAATGTATGTCTGTACATCGGTGTTAACTTCAATACCTAAATATTTGCATCATACTTTCAGCCAACACCTTATGCTTATCTATTCACCTCACATTCTTTTGCCTATCTATATTCATTCAGAGAACTACAACATAACTAAGCCAAATCACAATTGTTCTCAAGAATCACACTGTTATATATAACTGTATATTACACTGCCATATATATAAACCTTCTTGGTTCCTATCAACCATCAATATATTTCAAACTTGCAACTGCCTTAATATCTATTATTTATCAATTCCATTTTGAACTCACCACATGCTTTCAATCAAAACTCCATTTTCTTTCTATACAACTCTGTGTAATTCCCTTCCCCCACTTCCTCTCCATATGCAATTCTATCAATGAGATCAGATTACTTCTGCACATTCCAAAGCCCTGCAGTTCTCTCCAGCCCCCCTTGCAGCTATAGCCCCCTCTGTCTCCTCAAAACCAGAAACCAACAAGCTCTATGGTGTCCCCAGCTGTTGCAAACTAAAGCCCTCTCAAAAAACCCTTACTTTTAGGAGATATCTTTAAAACACTAATACATTAGATCTAGTATTAGAAGGGAGGTTATTTCCCCCTCTTCGTCTGAATTAGCTAATTTAACAATAATCCATGGACACATTAAGACAAGAAAAGACATATATCACATATTCAATCAGTTATAATGGGACAAGTTCCAGAAGTCTGCTATTGTCGGAAAAATCCCTTGTACCCCCAGTCCTAGATAAGTTCTAATTATGACGTTATACCAGGCAACCAGCACCATATCCGTCCTAGATCACTTATCTATGTCTTTCTCTGTTAGGTCACATGCAAGTCAGCTAGATCAGCATGACAAAACAAAGGGAAGACATGGGTACTTTTGGCTAGGTACAAGTATGTCCTACCGTACGCCTGGAGTTGATCAAATCCCATCTGCGTCCGCCTTTGTTCAGTCCATCTGGTCTGTGTATTGCGACTTGCACATGAGGCCTATAGTCCAGGCCCCACGTTGGGCGCCATTTGTTCTGGATTAATTCAGCTTTCTTGTAACTATCTCACTCTCGGCCAAATCCGTATACAGAATGTATATACCGAAGCATAGATAAATAAATCAGACAGAGCCGTTGTGCTTTAGCGTTCTGGCTTTATTTCAAATCGTTCAAGCTTATATCACCGTTGTCATTAACATAAGTTCCCACCCCCTGCTATGGGATGTACTAGCATTTAGGGAGTGTGCAAATATCATGAGGAATGTGCCTTGTCCTCATGGCACTCCACTTCCTGTAACTTTCCCCGGCTTTCTTTGTTCAAACTCTTCACACGATGGGAGGGGTGATATGAGAGAGAGCAGATGGGGGGAGAGCAGATAGGGGAGGAGTGGACAAGTAACAGAAATGTGGAGTCTTCATCCTAAATGGGCATTTTACATATACAGTATATAAAATGTATGTATACACACATAGAAATCTATCACATAGGGACCCCATATCACTCAGATGCGATGTCCATCCGTCCATTGATTACTAACATTCAGAATGGCCCTATCCAATAAAATTTTATATATATTCAATGGACCATTCGGTACTCAAACACCAATCACACTGAGCCACAAAGAAACACATTCCTGACATCATCTACTGTTACATCATAGTCTCGTCAATTACCTGCATCTATCAGTTACCAATCATCAGTCCCTATGGCGATCTCGTCACTTTGCGCATAACAGTAGACTAATACTGCCTATCGTGAAGATCTACCTGCGCATGACCGTGGAGTTCTGCTGCTTTTCCTGAAGATCACATCTTGCTGCGCATGTCAGCGAACCTATACTTCGCTCGGAGTAGCTGAGTGTTAACTGCGCATATGCTCCGAATTCACTTATATTCCATCGCACAGTAGATATACCATTAATTCAGTTGCAGGGTAAATTGTTTACTTATCCCGTCATAGCTCTGTTCTATCCCAGTCCATGTACTCTATACTCTTTAATAAAACAGATAATCAACTTAGTATAGTCTCTTCTTATTATTAATGTGTAAATTATTGTTTGAATGTGTGTCTGACTGTGGTGACTCCAGAACTCTTGCAATGGCATCAGTTAGTACTTATATATCCTCATTAATCTATTATATTATTGTTAATTATACTTATTATTATTAAAAATCATAGTTATCATGTGGACTACATAGTGACTATTTATTATACGTAACTAGTGAATAATCTTATAATTTATATATCTTAATTACCGTATATACTCGAGTATAAGCCGACCCGAGTATAAGCCGAGACCCCTAATTTCAACCCAAAATCCCAGGAAAAGTTATTGACTCGAGTATAAGCCTAGGGTGGGAAATACCTCATCCCCCCCTGTCATCATCCAGACCCGTCATTAACATCCTCATCATCCCCTTGTCATCATCCCACACATCCCCCCTTCATCATCCCCTTGTCATCATCCCACACATCCCCTTATCATCCCACACATCCCCCCTTCATCATCCCCTTGTCATCATCCCACACATCCCCTTATCATCCCACACATCCCCCCTTCATCATCCCCTTGTCATCATCCCACACATCCCCCCTTCATCATCCCCTTGTCATCATCCCACACATCCCCTTATCCCACACATCCCCCCTTCATCATCCCCTTGTCATCATCTCACACATCCCCTTATCCCACACATCCCCCCTTCATCATCCCCTTGTCATCATCCCACACATCCCCCCTTCATCATCCCCTTGTCATCATCCCACACATCCCCTTATCATCCCACACATCCCCCCTTCATCATCCCCTTGTCATCATCCCACACATCCCCTTATCATCCCACACATCCCCCCTTCATCATCCCCTTGTAATCATCCCACACCCCCCCCCCTTCATCATCCCCACCCCCCTTCATCATCCCCACACCCCCCCCCCCCTTCATCATCCTCTTCTCATCATTCGCCCTCAGTGGTCTTCAACCTGCGGACCTCCAGAGGTTTCAAAACTACAACTCCCAGCAAGCCCGGGCAGCCATCGGCTGTCCGGGCTTGCTGGGAGTTGTAGTTTTGAAACCTCCGGAGGTCCGCAGGTTGAAGACCACTGCGGCCTTCAACATGCGGACCTCCAGAGGTTTCAAAACTACAACTCCCAGCAAGCCCGGGCAGCCATCGGCTGTCCGGGCTTGCTGGGAGTTGTAGTTTTGAAACCTCCGGAGGTCCGCAGGTTGAAGACCACTGCGGCCTTCAACATGCGGACCTCCAGAGGTTTCAAAACTACAACTCCCAGCAAGCCCGGGCAGCCATCGGCTGTCCGGGCTTGCTGGGAGTTGTAGTTTTGAAACCTCCGGAGGTCCGCAGGTTGAAGACCACTGCGGCCTTCAACATGCGGACCTCCAGAGGTTTCAAAACTACAACTCCCAGCAAGCCCGGGCAGCCATCGGCTGTCCGGGCTTGCTGGGAGTTGTAGTTTTGAAACCTCCGGAGGTCCGCAGGTTGAAGACCACTGCGGCCTTCAACATCATCCAGCCCCCTCTCACCCCCTTTAGTTCTGAGTACTCACCTCCGCTCGGCGCTGGTCCGGTCCTGCAGGGCTGTCCGGTAAGGAGATGGTCCGGTGAGGAGGTGGTCCGGGCTGCTATCTTCACCGGGGGCGCCTCTTCTCCGCGCTTCCGGCCCGGAATAGAGCCGTTGCCTTGACAACGACGCATCTGCGTCGTTGTCAAGGCAACGTGACTATTCTGAGGCCGGGCCCGAAGCGCTTAGAAGAGGCCTCCCCGGTGAAGATAGCAGCCCGGACCACCTCCTTACCGGACAGCCCTGCAGGACCGGACCAGCGCCGAGCGGAGGTGAGTACTCAGAACTAAAGGGGGTGAGAGGGGGCTGGATGATGTTGAAGGCCGCAGTGGTCTTCAACCTGCGGACCTCCGGAGGTTTCAAAACTACAACTCCCAGCAAGCCCGGACAGCCGATGGCTGCCCTGGCTTGCTGGGAGTTGTAGTTTTGAAACCTCTGGAAGTCCGCAGGTTGAAGACCACTGCGGGTGGGGGAGTTCACTCGAGTATAAGCCGAGGGGGGTGTTTTCAGCACGAAAAATCGTGCTGAAAAACTCGGCTTATACTCGAGTATATACGGTAGTGTCTCAAGTGATTATAATAATTTTATCAATAATAGTAATAACTGTATCTCCATTAGTGAGTTCCCCAATAATATAAAAAATATTTATAATAACAATAGCACTAATCACCATAGTAGTATACAGATTGATGATCAATTAATAATATCACCCTTACCATTATATTAACGTCTCTAAGTGAAAGGCCCTATCCCCCATGCCTCGGTCAGTAATAATTAATTATTATCCATGTGGCCATAATCCTATATCATACATGTATCGATGAGTGAGTATCCCAATTATCCTATGAGTTCAAATATAAATATTGTATTAACTAGAGATGAGCGAATCGAAGCTGACGAACCTGAATTCATTACGAATTTCATGAAAAATTCGATTTGCAACGAATGCGAATATCGTCGCGATTCGATTGCGCAAATCGTTTCATTAAACTCCATTTTACAGCATTCCAGGCTAAAGGTGACCTAAAATGGCGGATACACATGTCAGTACATGGGGCAGGGGATTATGGGAGGGCGGGAAACTACGGCGGGAATGAAGATAGGCGGGATGACCCTGAATCACATGTGAGATGCAGCCTATCAGCAATCATTGACCCCTGTGATGTCAGAATCCTATATAATCGGCAGCCATCTTGCCTCTCTTCATTTCATCTATGCATTCAGAGATAGAGAGGACGGGACTGCCTGTGTGTGAATTGCTTATACCTCAGCGTACCACTGCAACTGCTAGTCACATCAGCATTGGGGAAAGACAGGAGATTTTTGATATCTAAACCTCCTATACACGTTATTGAGCATTGCATCAGAGAGGGGCAGATAGCTGTTAGCTGCCTCATACAGATCAACAAGCTGCCTGAACTTTATGAACCATCTTATCTCCTATTTTTCAGCGCAATTCAGTGCTTTTTTTTTTTGCTCCAGAAATCATCTGTTGCTCAGAATTGTGTGACAGAGTGCAATTTAGGGTTTAATCCCTGTTTTATTTTTTATTTTTGTGCTGCTGCCCTGTTGGGTCCTGCTGCTGTTCACAAATAAGTTATTTTTCAGCGGACTGTAGTGCATTTGTCTGCCCTCATATGTGCATACCACATGCCTACAAAGCAGTCTACTATTCTGTATCTGTAACAAGTCTAGATACAGGGAAAGTCCTGACTCCTGGCAAAAGTAATCACCTGCTGGTGTTTTTACAAAAATACAGTTTTTTTTACTGCGTATTGTTGCCCTCATCAGTGCATAACGCATACGTACATCCAAGTAGTGTACCATTTTGTACCTGTTAATCTGTCAAGGGCCTACATACTGTGAAAGTCCAAACAATAGTATTCACCGGCTGGTGTTTTACAAAAATACATATATTTTTCTGCATATAGTTGCGCATATTACTGCCCTCATCAGTGCATACCGCATACTTACATCCAAGTATTGTACTATTTTGTACCTGCTAATCTGTCAAGGGCCTACATACTGTGAAAGGCCAAACAATAGTATTCACCGGCTGGTGTTTTACAATATAAATTTTTTTTTTCTGTGTATAGTTGCGCATATTACTGCCCTCATCAGTGCATACCGCATACGTACATCCAAGTAGTGTACCATTTTGTACCTGTTAATCTGTCAAGGGCCTACATACTGTGAAAGTCCAAACAATAGTATTCACCGGCTGGTGTTTTACAAAAATACATATATTTTTCTGCATATAGTTGCGCATATTACTGCCCTCATCAGTGCATACCGCATACTTACATCCAAGTATTGTACTATTTTGTACCTGCTAATCTGTCAAGGGCCTACATACTGTGAAAGGCCAAACAATAGTATTCACCGGCTGGTGTTTTACAATATTAAATTTTTTTTTCTGTGTATAGTTGCGCATATTACTGCCCTCATCAGTGCATACCGCATACGTACATCCAAGTAGTGTACCATTTTGTACCTGTTAATCTGTCAAGGGCCTACATACTGTGAAAGTCCAAACAATAGTATTCACCGGCTGGTGTTTTACAAAAATACAGATTTTTTACTGCATATTGTTGCTCATATTTCTGCCCTCATCAGTGCATACCGCATACGTAGATTCAAGTATTGTACCATTTTGTACCTGTTAATCTGTCAAGGGCCTACATACTGTGAAAGTCCAAACAATATTACTCACCGGCTGGTGTTTTATAAAAATACATATATTTTTCTGCGTATTTGTTACGCCGAGCGCTCCGGGTCCCCGCTCCTCCCCGGAGCGCTCGCGGCATTCACCTTCTCGCAGAGCCCCGGTCAGACCCTCTGACCGGGAGCACTGCATCAATGTCACCGGCCGGGACGCGCCCGCTCGCGGCTCGCGTCCCAGTCACCTCACCTCTCCTGTTCCCCGTCGGCTCAGTCTCCGCGCGCGGCCCCGCTCCCTAGGGCGCGCGCGCGCCGGCTATCTGCGATTTAAAGGGCCAGTGCACCACTGATTGGCGCATGGCTCAATCAGTGCTCTCACCTGTGGCCTCAGTATAAAACCTCACTTCCCCTTCCCAGCATCGCTGGATCTTGTTGCCCTTGTGCCAGTGAAAGCGTTCGGGTGGAACGACCTGGGGGTTACCTG
Source organism: Hyla sarda (assembly GCF_029499605.1). Lineage (NCBI taxonomy): Eukaryota > Metazoa > Chordata > Amphibia > Anura > Hylidae > Hyla > Hyla sarda. The sequence continues at coordinate 64,993,796 of NC_079197.1, read as the reverse complement.
CCGCTGCAAGTCCATCCCGCTTTGCGGCGGGCTCTGGTGAAAACCAGTAACCCCTTAGACTCCGTTCCCCTGGTACGGCCCACGTCATCACCCCACTGACACAGAGGATCCACCACCAGTATCCTCACAGTATCCGGATCCTGACAGTAGATCCGACCATGGATCCCGCTGAGGTCCTGCTGCCAGTTGTCGCTGACCTTACCACGGTGGTCGCCCAGCAATCTCAACAGGCGCAACAAGGACATCAGCTGTCCCAACTGACAGTCATGCTGCAACAACTTTTGCCAGAGCTTCAGCAACCATCTCCTCCGCCAGCTCCTGCACCTCCTCCGCAGCGAGTGGCCGATTCCAGCCTCCGCTTGTCCCTGCCGGACAAATTTGATGGGGACTCTAAACAATGCCGTGGTTTCCTGTCTCAATGTTCCCTACACTTGGAGATGATGTCGGACCAATTTCCCACAGAACGGTCTAAGGTGGCTTTCATGGTCAGTCTCCTGTCTGGGAAGGCCTTGTCATGGGCCACACCGCTCTGGGGCCGCAATGATCCTGTCACTGCCACTGTCCAGTCCTTCTTCGCTGAGGTTCGTAGTGTCTTCGAGGAACCAGCCCGAGCCTCTTCTGCCGAGACTGCTTTGTTGAACCTTGTCCAAGGAAATTCTTCTGTGGGCGAATACGCCATCCAATTTCGTACTTTCGCTTCTGAATTATCCTGGAACAATGAGGCCTTTTGCGCGACCCTCAAGAAAGGCCTATCCAGCAACATCAAGGATGTACTGGCCGCACGAGAAATTCCTGCTAACCTGCATGAACTTATCCATTTTGCCACCCGCATTGACATGCGTTTTTCTGAAAGACGCCAGGAGCTCCGTCAGGATATGGACTTTGTTCGCACCAGGCGATTTGTCTCCCCGGCTCCTCTCTTCTCAAGTTTACTGCAATCTGTTCCTGTGCCTTCTGCCGTGGAGGCTATGCAAGTAGACCGGTCCCGCCTGACCCTACAAGAGAGGACTTGCCGCCGCAATGAGAATCTATGCCTGTACTGTGCTAGTACTGAACACTTCCTAAAGGATTGTCCTATTCGTCCTATGCGTCAGGAAAGACGCACTCCGATTCCGCACAAAGGTGAGACAGCTCTAGGTGTGAACTCTGCTTCTCCACGTCTTACTGTGCCTGTACGGATTTCTTCTTCTGCTAACTCCTCCTTCTCAGCTGTGGCCTTCTTGGATTCCAGTTCTGCAGGAAATTTTATTTTGGCCTCTTTCGTTAATCGGTTCAACATCCCAGTGACCAGTCTCCCCAGACCACTCTACATCTCTTCAGTTAATGGAGAAAGTCTGGACTGCACCGTGCGACACCGCACAGAACCCCTGTTAATGTGCATTGGACTGCATCACGAAAAAAGTGAATTTCTTGTCCTACCCAACTGCACTTCTGAAATTCTCCTCGGCTTGCCATGGCTCCAACGTCATTCTCCTACCCTTGACTGGACCACCAGAGAGATCAAGAGCTGGGGTTCTTCTTGTCTCAAAAAATGCCTCATGTCTGCTCCCAGCCCCGTCACTCAAACCCCTGTGGCTCCACCTATACCAGGTCTTCCCAAGGCCTACCAGGACTATGCCGATGTTTTTTGTAAAAAACAAGCAGAGACTTTGCCACCTCATAGGCCTTATGACTGCCCTATTGACCTCCTTCCTGGTACTACTCCACCCCAGGCAGGATCTATCCTCTGTCCGCTCCTGAGACTCAAGCCATGTCGGACTACATCCAGGAGAATTTAAAGAGGGGATTCATTCGCAAGTCCTCATCCCCTGCTGGAGCGGAGTTCTTCTTTGTTTCAAAAAAAGACGGTACCCTACGGCCATGCATTGACTACTGCGGTTTAAATAAAATCACTATCAAAAACCGCTATCCCCTGCCTCTAATCTCGGAACTCTTTGACCACCTTCGTGGCACCAACATCTTCACTAAATTGGACTTAAGAGGCGCATATAATCTCATTCGCATCAGGAAAGGGGAGGAGTGGAAAACCGCATTTAATACCAGAGATGGACATTTTAAATATCTCGTTATGCCCTTTGGGCTCTGCAACGCCCCTGCAGTCTTCCAGGACTTCGTTAATGAAATATTTCGGGACTTGTTATATACCTGTGTTGTGGTTTACCTGGACGACATCTTGATTTTTTCCTCTAGTCTAGAGGAACACCGTCGTCATGTCCGCCTAGTGCTTCAAAGACTCAGCGAAAATCAACTATATGCCAAGATGGAGAAATGTCTCTTTGAATGCCAATCTCTTCCCTTCTTAGGTTACCTAGTCTCTGGCCAGGGACTTCAAATGGACCCAGACAAACTGTCAGCAATTCTAGATTGGCCACGCCCTTCTGGACTCCGAGCTATCCAACGTTTCTTAGGATTTGCCAATTACTACCGACAGTTTATTCCTCATTTTTCCACCATTGTGGCTCCGATTGTGGCCCTAACCAGGAAGAATGCCAACCCTAAGTCCTGGCCTTCCCAAGCGGATGAGGCCTTCAATCGCCTCAAAACTGCCTTTGCTTCTGCTCCAGTACTGTCCAGACCTGACCCATCAAAACCCTTCTTGCTGGAAGTGGACGCCTCCTCAGTTGGAGCCGGAGCCGTACTTCTTAAAAAAAAAACTCTACCGGACATAATATTACTTGTGGTTTCTTTTCTAAAACCTTCTCTCTGGCGGAGAAAAATTACTCCATTGGTGATCGTGAACTTCTGGCCATCAAACTAGCTCTTGAAGAATGGAGGCATCTACTGGAAGGTTCCAAACACCCCATTGTCATCTACACAGATCACAAGAATCTCTCGTATCTCCAGTCTGCCCAACGTCTGAACCCTCACCAGGCTAGGTGGTCGTTGTCTTTTGCCCGCTTTAACTTCGAGATTCACTTTCATCCTGCTGACAAAAACGTCAGGGCTGACGCCCTTTCACGTTCCTCTGATGCTACCGAATCTGAAGTCCCTCTGCAACACATTGTACCTCCTGAATGCCTGGTCTCCTCTGCTCCAGCTTCTATTAGACAAACTCCTCCTGGAAAGACCTTTGTCCCTCCACGCCAGCGCCTTAAGATTCTCAAATGGGGACACTCCTCGCACCTCGCTGGCGTCAAGAAGTCCATCCAACTCATCTCTCGTTTATATTGGTGGCCTACCCTGGAGGGTGATGTCGCTGATTTCATTCGGGCCTGTACAGTTTGTGCCCGAGACAAGACTCCTCGCCAGAAGCCTGCTGGACTCCTCCTTCCTTTACCTGTTCCTGAGCAACCATGGTCTCAAATAGCCATGGATTTTATCACGGATCTGCCTTTATCCCATGGTAACACAGTCATCTGGGTGGTCGTTGATCGTTTCTCCAAGATGGCACATTTCATTCCGCTTCCAGGTCTTCCTTCTGCGCCACAGTTGGCGAAGCAATTTTTTTATGCATATTTTTCGGCTTCACGGGCTCCCCACGCATATCGTCTCGGATAGAGGCGTCCAATTTGTATCAAAATTTTGGAGAGCTCTCTGTAATCAATTAAAAATCTAATTAAATTTCTCGTCCTCCTATCATCCCCAATCCAATGGGCAAGTAGAGAGAGTTAACCAGATCCTTGGTGACTATTTGCGACATTTTGTTTTCTCCCGCCAAGACGATTGGGTCGACCTTCTACCCTGGGCTGAATTCTCGTACAATTTCAAAAACTCTGAATCCTCCGCCAAATCCCCGTTCTTTGTGGTGTACGGCCGTCACCCTCTGCCCCCCCCCCCCCCCCATTCCCACTTCTTCTGGATTGCCTGCCATTGACAAAGTTACCCGGGACTTCTCTTTCATCTGGAGGGAAACTCAAAAGTCCCTCCTACTGAACTCTCTCTAGAGTATCTATATCCTTCTGGACATACGGCCTCCAGTACTGCGCACAATACTCCAAGTGAGGCCTCACCATTGTTCTTTACAGCGACATGAGCACTTCTCTCTTTCTACTGCTTATACCTCTCCCTATACACATCCAAGCATTCTGCTATTATTTCCTGCTGCTCTATTACATTGTCTTCCTACCTTTGAAGCGCAACTGTCCTGAGTTTTTAGCCCCCAGATTACTGCAATGTTGTTACAGATATCCTTAACGTGAGTGTAACCATACCTTTATCACTTTTCCTCCTTCTTTAATAACTCATAAAATACATTTATCCAGCGATCAGGCACAGTTGGATAGGCATGGCTTGGGGTTCGCAAAGCCCCACCGCCACCACACCTATCCTCTCCTTTCAGCGCTGGGATCGCTGTATAGTAGGATACGTCCCCTCCTGACGTGCGCGCCCCACCGCCCTGCATTGACAGAGCGAGTGCTCGCTCTTGCTGCCTATGCGGTCACTACGCAGGTGCAGTACTAGAGGAAGGGAAGGGTGCATGTGCTGCATCTTACTACACAGCAGTCACAGCGCTGAAAGGAGAGGATAGGCGTGGCGGCAGCAGGGCTTTGCGAACCCCAAACCACGCCTATCCGACTGTGCCTGACCGCTGGATAAATGTATTTTAAATGTATTTTAAAATATTTCCCATTGACTTGTATGGGACTTTAAACATAAACCCCGCCCCTGACAAATGGGGGTGAGTAAGGGTTAAATCACCTATCCTATGTTTGTTGTTGACATATAAGTAACATGTGTGCCAAGTTTCATGTTAATATCTTTAGCCGTTTGGACGTGATGCTGGAATATACACACATACATACACACATACATACACACACACACACACACACGTTGAGTTTTATATTTATAGATTATAGAAGGAGGAAAAGCGATAAAGGTATGGTTACACTCACGTTATGGACATCTGTACCAACATTGAAGTAGTCTGGGGGGCTAAAAACTCATGACATGTGCGCTTTTAGTCTTCTGAAATAATTACTCCTAAATCCCTTTCCTCAGATACTGAGGTCAGGACCATGTGAAATATTCTATCTGAGGGTTTTTACGCCACAGGTGCATTATCTTGCTATTATCCACATTGAATTTCAGTTGCCAGAGTTCTGACCATTCTTCTAGTTTTTTACACTGCACAAAGAACTAAGTTGACTCCACTAAAATTTATAAAAAATACAACTTGCATTGAATACCATTTAGAAACATCAGTATCTCATAAAGGTAATATGTAAGCCAAAATTACAAACATAAAACATGCCAGGAACAAAACCAGCTACAATATTGTACCCCACAATATGGAACTCTCCGTATACAGTAATAACACCAATATTAGGTATAGCTCAATGACTAGGTATCAAGGGAGGCATCATGTGGCATAATCCTATCCCCCTATGGGGGTAACTTCCACCCTTCCTGTCACTACAGCTAGGCAATCCAAAGTGTGTTATCACTTACCCATGTCTATGGCTGGATTTGCGCCTGGACCCCGAGCGCGCTTTCGCTCCTTCCTCAGGGGGCTGTTGTTACTGTGTAAACTATGTGTTTTTATAAGGAGCCAGCGTGTGCCGCATTTCTGAAACGCTGCTCTGACTTCCCGTTACTCTGCCTCCACCTTCAGTGCATGCGCCGCGCATCAGGCCGCGATCACGCCGACTCTCCGCTGCATCATCATGCAGAACCGCGTAACCACGTCATGATCTGCGTTCTACTGACACAGGAAGAGGACAGCGCTGGACCGCATGACGGTGCGCATGCACACATTGGAATCGAGCATCCACAGGTATCTATTAGTTGAATATGTAGTTCTAAGCCAGTAATGCCTTCCCACCTTACTCATTCATGAATGTGCCACAATTAAAGTGCCAATGTGCTACAATCACAAGATTAAATATACATATATATATTAACAACTTTCAGTGTTATAAAGTTAATAAAAATAATGAAAATATCAATGCTGAAAACAGTATGATACAATAAGTGAAAATTACATCTATGCAGTGTCATAGTCATGATGCATATAATATGCAACATGACTATAGCAATGACATAGGAATGCAATTATAATTATTGACACAAATTGACATTCTTCTAGTTTGCCTAAATCCTTTTCCATTTGGTGTATTCCTCCAGGAACATCAACCCTGTTCAGCAATCAGCAAAAAGATACTAATAGCTTTCTCGATTTTCACAGTGCTCATCACAGAGAATGGCTTATGAACATATCATTAATCAGTACAGAAAGATCTGCAGAAACTGTACCAGAAAAGCCGATTATAAAACCCAGTCCAAGATTTTACAAGAGAGATTTTTATAGAAAAGTTATCCATTTACTATCCTAAAAAAAGCTTTCACATCCAATCCCTGGAACATGCAACCCTATTACCATCAGACCAACCGATTGAGAAAGCTCCAAACCAGATGCATGCCTGTCATTTCATTACCAGTTATAACCAAGATCACCATCAAATTAGGAAAATCTTAGAAAAACATTGGGGCTTCTCCTCTTGGACCCCTTCCTCAAACATCTCATCCCCAAAAAAACAGGATTGACATTTTGTAGGGCCCAATCATTCAAGAAAATCCTACCCCCAAGCCGTCTAAGAAAAGCAGAAATATATAAAACTACGACCTTATCTCCAGGAGCATATAAATGTGGAAGAAGAGGCTGCCTATGCTGCAAGAACATCCAACATGGCAGAAGATCTTTCACGTCAAAGAACATATCCACCTCCTTTGAAATAAAAACATACTTGGATTGCAGCTCTACACATGTAGTTTATCTAATAGAATGCTGTTGTGGCCTCCACTGTATTGGCAGGACCTCCCAAACTCTGAGAAAGAGACTGATTGGTCATAGACACAATTGCAATATTGCATATATGAAACAGTGCCTCACGACACCTAGCTGAGGAACACAATAAGGATTTCACTTGCCTTAGTATCACCCCACATTGAACAAATTTCATAAGAAATGGACAATAGACAAACATCATTTTATAGACAGGAAGCCTTTTGGATCTACAGACTAAAATGCCTTGTTTCAGCATGTAAATAAATTGCTGGCATGCTCTGTGGCCTTCCCTCCTCTTCCATCCTCATCCCTACATAAATGTACTCCATAAAATTATCATGTTCCCATAATGGACAAACACACTCTTATTATCTCATATCCCATATCTCTTTCATATAGCACACAGCTCCTCTCCCCATTATTCCATTTATCCTTTCACAAAGTCCACCCTACAGTTGCTCCACATAACATCCAGTCTCATATGCTGTATATATATCATACATTTTATTGATGTCTCTGATGAGATAATATGCTCACATATCATCCCACTCAGTCCATCCATTCAACATCATCCTCATAGTTAGTACGGTTGAAAAAAGACATACGTCCATCTAGTTCAACCAAGGAATTGAAGGGTAGGGGTGTGGCGCGATATTGGGGAATGGATGGGATTTTATATTTCTTCATAAGCATTAATGTTATTTTGTTCCAGCAATGTATCTAACCCTGTTTTAAAGCTGTAAATTTTTCCTGCTGTGACCTAGTCCTGAGGTAGACTGTTCCATAAGTTCACAGTTCTTATGGTAAAGAAGGCGTGTCGCCCCTTGAGACTAAACCTTTTCTCCTCCAGACGGAGGGAGTGCCCCCTCGTCCTTTGGAGGGGTTTAACCTGGAACAGTTTTTCTCCATATTTTTTGTATGGGCCATTAATATACCTATGTACATTTATCATATCCCCCCTTAAACGTCTCTTCTCAAGACTAAACAATTGTAACTCCTTTAATCGCTCCTCATAGCTAAGATGTTCCATGCCCCATATTAGTTTAGTTGCGCGTTTCTGCCCCCTTTCCAGCTCCACAGTGTCCCTTTTATGGACTGGTGCCCAAAACTGAATATTACAGGTGAGGCCATACCAATGCTTTATAAAGGGGGAGTATTATGTTCCTATTCCTCGAGTCCATGCCTCTTTTTATACATGACAATATCATGCCGGCCTTGGAAGCAGCAGCCTGACATTGCATGCTATTGTGATGTCTGTGATCTACAAGTACACCCAGATCCTTCTCTACCAGTGCCAGTTTAATCCCCCCTAAGACATATGACGCATGCATGTTATTAGTACCCAGATGCATAACTTTACATTTATCCACATTGAACCTCATTTGCCAAGTGGATGCCCAGACACTTAGTCTATACAAGTCATCTTGTAACATATACACATCCTCTATAGACTGTACCGTGCTACAAAGCTTGGTGTCATCTGCAAAGATAGAAACAGAGCTGTTAATGCCATCCTCTATATCATTGATAAATAAATTAAACAACAGCGGGCCCAGTACTGAACCTTGGGGTACACCACTAATAACTGGGGACCAATCAGAGTACGAATCATTGACCACCACTCTCTGGGTACGATCCATGAGCCAGTGTTCAATCCAGTTACAAACTAAAGTTTCCAAAGACTTTAACTTACCTGTCAGACGTCTATGAGGGACAGTATCAAACGCTTTAGCAAAATCCAGAAACACTATATCCACAGCCATTCCTCTGTCAAGGCTTCTACTCACATCTTCATAAAAGCAAATTAGATTGGTTTGACAACTTCCATCCTTAGTAAACCCATGCTGGCTATCACTTATAATACAATTATCCCTTATGTATTCCTGTATATAATTCATTATAAGTCCTTCAAACAATGTACCCACAATGCACGTTAAACTTACCGGTCTATAGTTTCCTGGGGAAGACCTAGAGCCCTATTTGAAGATTGGCACCACATTCCACACACCAGTGAATCTCTAAATATCATGAACAGGGGTACCATTTCTACATTAAGCCAGTTCAGTACATTACATGATGTGTTACCAACACTGACCTGTCCAATGTCAGCTCCTTCTTCCTTAGTATATACAGAACTAAAGAACCCATTCAGTAGCTCTGCTTTCTCTTTATCGCCTGTGACAACCTCCCCATTATCATTAAGGAGTCCTACATACTCTGTCCTTGTTTTATTTTTCATTTATATATCTAAAAAGATATTAAGGATTAGTTTTGCTTTCTTTGGCCACCTGTCTCTCATTTTGAATTTTTGCTGTTTTTATTACATTTTTACAGATTTTATTAAGCTCCTTGTACTGTTTAACCCCTTAAGGACCGGGGGTATTTCCGTTTTTGCATTTTCGTTTTTTGCTCCTTGCCTTTAAAAAATCATAACTCTTTCAATTTTGCACCTAAAAATCCATATGATTGCTTATTTTTTGCGCCACCAATTCTACTTTGTAATGACGTCAGTCATTTTGCCCAAAAATCTACAGTAAAATAGAAAAAAAAATCATTGTGCGACGAAATTTAAAAAAACGCTGTTTTGTAACTTTTGGGGGCTTCCGTTTCTACGTAGTACATTTTTCGGTAAAAATGACACCTTATCTTTATTCTGTAGGTCCATACAATTAAAATGATACCCTACACATATAGGTTTGATTTTGTCGTACTTCTGGAAAAAATCATAACTACATGCAGGAAAATTTATATGTTTAAAATTGTCATTTCTGACCCCTATAACTTTTTTATTTTTGCCGTGTATGGGGCGGTATGAGGGCTCATTTTTTGCGCCGTGATCTGAAGTTTTTAACGGTACCATTTGTGCTGTTACGCCGAGCGCTCCGGGTTCCCGCTCCTCCCCGGAGCGCTCGCTTCACCTCCTCCGCTGCAGCGCCCCGGTCACGTCCTCTGACCCGGGGCGCTGCGATCCTGCTGCTAGCCGGGATGCGATTCGCGATGCGGGTAGCGCCCGCTCGCGATGCGCACCCCGGCTCTCCTACCTGACTCGCTCCCCGTCTGTTCTGTCCCGGCGCGCGCGGCCCCGCTCCCTAGGGCGCGCGCGCGCCGGGTCTCTGCGATTTATAGGGCCACTGCGCCGCTGATTGGCGCAGTGGTTCCAATTAGAGTTATCACCTGTGCACTCCCTATATTACCTCACTTCCCTTGCACTCCCTTGCCGGATCTTGTTGCCTTAGTGCCTAGTGAAAGCGTTCCCTAGTCTGTTCCTAGTCCGTGTTCCTGACCTCCTGCCGTTGCCCCTGACTACGATCCTTGCCGCCTGCCCCCGACCTTCTGCTACGTCCGACCTTGCTTCTGCCTACTCCATTGTACCGCGCCTATCTTCAGCATCTTCAGCAGCCAGAGAGGTAAGCCGTTGCTAGTGGATACGACCTGGTCACTACCGCCGCAGCAAGACCATCCCGCTTTGCGGCGGGCTCTGGTGAAAACCTGTAGTGGCTTAGAACCGGTCCACTAGCGCGGTCCTCACCATCCCTCTCTGGCACAGAGGATCCACTACCTGCCAGCCGGCATCGTGACAGTAGATCCGGCCATGGATCCCGCTGAGGTTCCCCTGCCAGTTGTCTCTGATATCGCCCGACAGATCGCCCATCTAACCCACCAGCTGGCGGAAGTGTCCACCATTTTGCACCAACATTCGCAACTTCTTCAGCAATCATCTCCTCCGCCAGCTCCTGCACCTCCTCCGCAGCGAGTGGCCACTCCTAGCCTCTGCCTGTCCTTGCCGGACAAATTTAATGGGGACTCTAAGTATTGCCGTGGCTTTCTTTCGCAATGTTCCCAGCACTTGGAGATGATGTCGGACCAGTTTCCTACTGAAAGGTCTAAGGTGGCTTTCGTGTTCTGCCTTCTGTCTGGAAAAGCCCTGTCATGGGCCGCACCGCTCTGGGACCGCAATGACCCCGTCACTGCCTCTGTACACTCCTTCTTCTCGGAAATTCGAAGTGTCTTTGAGGAACCTGCCCGAGCTTCTTCAGCCGAGATTGCCCTGCTGAACCTGGCCCAGGGTGTTTCTTCCGTTGGCGAGTACGCCATTCAGTTCCGTGCTCTTGCTTACGAGTTGTCCTGGAATAGTGAGACTCTCTGCGCGACCTTTAAAAAAGGCCTATCCAGCAACATTAAAGATGTTCTGGCCGCACGAGAGACTCCTGCTGACCTACATGAACTCATTCATCTAGCCACTCGCATTGACATGCGTTCTTCCGGATGGCGTCTGGAGCTCCGCCTGGATATGGACTTTGTTCGCACGAAGCGTTTTTTCTCTCCGGCTCCTCTCTCCTCTGGTCCTCTGCAATCTGTTCCTGTGCTTCCCGCCACGGAGGCTATGCATGTTGACCGGTCTTGCTTGACACCTCAAGAGAGGACACGACGCCGCATGGAGAATCTTTGCCTGTACTATGCCGGTACCGAACACTTCCTGAGGGATTGTCCTATCCGTCCTCCCCGCCTGGAAAGACGCACGCTGACTCCGCACGAAGGTGACACAGTTCTTGATGTCAACTCTGCTTCTCCACGCCTTACTGTGCCTGTGCGGATATCTGCCTCTACCTTCTCCTTCTCTACTATGCTCTTCTTGGATTCCGGATCTGCAGGAAAATTTTTTTTGGCCTCTCTCATCAACAGGTTCTACGTTCCTGTGACCAGTCTCGCCAGACCCCTCTACATCTATTGTTTTTACAATAAAAGATTGGACTGTCTCGTACGTTTCCACACAGAACCCCTCCTAATTTGCATCGGACCTCTTCACGGAAAAATTGAGTTTTTTTTTCTCAGGTTCTTTGGCTCCAAGAAGAGGGGGAGACCCAAGGGGGGGGTACTGTTACGCCGAGCGCTCCGGGTTCCCGCTCCTCCCCGGAGCGCTCGCTTCACCTCCTCCGCTGCAGCGCCCCGGTCACGTCCTCTGACCCGGGGCGCTGCGATCCTGCTGCTAGCCGGGATGCGATTCGCGATGCGGGTAGCGCCCGCTCGCGATGCGCACCCCGGCTCTCCTACCTGACTCGCTCCCCGTCTGTTCTGTCCCGGCGCGCGCGGCCCCGCTCCCTAGGGCGCGCGCGCGCCGGGTCTCTGCGATTTATAGGGCCACTGCGCCGCTGATTGGCGCAGTGGTTCCAATTAGAGTTATCACCTGTGCACTCCCTATATTACCTCACTTCCCTTGCACTCCCTTGCCGGATCTTGTTGCCTTAGTGCCTAGTGAAAGCGTTCCCTAGTCTGTTCCTAGTCCGTGTTCCTGACCTCCTGCCGTTGCCCCTGACTACGATCCTTGCCGCCTGCCCCCGACCTTCTGCTACGTCCGACCTTGCTTCTGCCTACTCCATTGTACCGCGCCTATCTTCAGCATCTTCAGCAGCCAGAGAGGTAAGCCGTTGCTAGTGGATACGACCTGGTCACTACCGCCGCAGCAAGACCATCCCGCTTTGCGGCGGGCTCTGGTGAAAACCTGTAGTGGCTTAGAACCGGTCCACTAGCGCGGTCCTCGCCATCCCTCTCTGGCACAGAGGATCCACTACCTGCCAGCCGGCATCGTGACATGTGCATTGATAGGACTTATTGATCGCTTTTTATTCATTTTTAAATGATATAAAAAGTGACCAAAATGCACTATTTTGGACTTTGGAATTTTTTTGTGCGTACGCCATTGACCGAGCGGTTTAATTAATGATATATTTTTATAATTCGGACATTTCCGCACGCGGTGATTTCATATATGTTTATTTTTCTTTACACTGTGTTTTTTTTTTTTTTATAGGAAAAGGGGGGTGATTCAAACTTTTAATAGGGGAGGGGTTAAATGATATTTATTCACTTTTTTTTCACTTTTTTTTTTGCAGTGTTATAGCTCCCATAGGGACCTATAACACTGCACGCACTGATCTTTATCATTGATCACTGGTTTCTCATAGGAAACCAGTGATCGATGATTCTGCCGCTTGACTGCTAATGCCTGGATCTCAGGCACTGAGCAGTCATTCGGCGATCGGACAGCGAGGAGGCAGGTAGGGACCCTCCCGCTGTCCTGTAAGCTGTTCAGGATGCCGCGATTTCGCCGCGGCTATCCCGAATAGCCCACTGAGTTAACCGGCACTTTTTACTTTCACTTTTAGCCGTGTGGCTCAGCTCTGAGCGCGTGGCTAAAGGGTTAATAGCGAGCGGCGCCACGATCGGTGCTGCACGCTATTAGCGGCGGGTCCCGGCTTCACTATGACGCCGTGATATGATGCGGGGTTACCGTGTAACCCGCGTTATATCACGGGAGCAGGACCAAGGACGTACCTGTACGTCCTTGGTCCTTACATAGTTAGTACGGTCCTTAAGGGGTTAAATGTTATAGCTGACCCATCAGATTTGTATTTTTTTAAAGCAATTTTTGTTGTTGTTTATTGCTTTTTTAACATCATTTGTCAGCCATGTAGCATTTCGTTTTAATCGTTTATATTTGTTCCCCTTTGGTATTTATTTAGCTGTATAGTCCCATTTACCTTCTGTATCAGTATTGGACAACACCTCCCCCCAGTCTATGTCCTGTAGTGCAGCTCTCAGCCCAGGGAGGTTTGCCTTTTTAAAGTTATAGGTTTTTGCCTTCCCTGCCTGTCTTTGTTTTCTACATTTTAAGTCAAAAGTAACTATATTGTGGTCACTATTACAAAGGTTTTCCCGCACAGTTACATTACTAACCAGCTCTGCGTTGTTGGAGATGATCAGATCCAACAAGGCATCACTTCTTGTTGGGTCCTCCACAAACTGGCCCGTAAAATTATTGTCAGGAATTGGCAGGCTGGAGGTGGATCCTCTGTGTCAGAGAGGGATTGGCGTGGACCGTACCGGTGGACTGGTTCTAAGTTGCTACTTGTATTCACCACAGCCCGCCGCAAAGCAGGATGGGCTTGCAGCGGCGGTAGCAACCAGGTCGTATCCACCGGTAACGGCTCAACCTCTCTGACTGCTGAGATAGGCGCGGTACAAGGGATTAGGCAAGAGCAAGGTCGGACGTAGCAGAAGGTCAGGGCAGGCAGCGAGGATCGTAGTCAGGGGCAACGGCAAGAGGTCTGGAACACTGGCTTGGGACATACAAGGAACGCTTTCACTGGCACAATGGCAACAAGATCCGGCAAGGAAGGGAAGGGGAAGTGAGGTTATATAGGGAAATGCACAGGTGAATACACTAATTAGAACCAGGCGCAAATCAGCGGCACACTGGCCCTTTAAATCACAGAGAGCCGGCACGAGCGCCCTAGGGAGCGGGGCCACGCGCGCCGGGACAGCACAGACAGGGAACGAGTCTGGTAAGCGGACCGGGATGCGAACCGCGAGCGGGCGCGTCCCGCATCGCGCATCGCATCCCGGCTAGGGACATTATCGCAGCACTCCCGGTCAGCGGGTCCGACCGGGGTGCTGCGAACAGGAAATGCCGCGAGCGCTCCGGGGAGGAGCGGGGACCCGGAGCGCTCGGCGTAACAGTACCCCCCCTTGGGTCTCCCCCTCTTTTTGGAACACGAACATTTGTGAATGAGGTCCTTGTCGCGAATGTTATCCTCGGGTTTCCACGACCTCTCCTCAGGGCCGCACTTCTCCCAATCTACGAGAATTTTTTTTTCTACCTCTGACCGTTTTAGACGCGAGAACGTTTAACCGAGAAGACATCTGGGGACCAGGAGACAGGAGTAGGAGCGACAACCTTGGGAGAGAAGCGGTTAAGGATAAGCGGTTTAAGGAGAGAAACATGAAAAGCGTTAGGAATACGGAGAGAAGGGGGAAGAAGGAGTTTGTAGGAGACAGGATTGATTTGGCACTTGATTTTAAAGGGTCCAAGATAACGTGGTCCCAGTTTATAACTGGGGACACGTAAGCGGATATACTTGGCGGAGAGCCACACTTTGTCTCCAGGAGCAAAGACAGGAGGAGTTCTTCTCTTTTTGTCGGCATGCTTCTTCATCCGGGATGAGGCCTGTAGAAGGGATTTTTGAGTCTCTTTCCAGATGGTAGAGAAGTCCCGGGTAACTTCGTCAACAGTGGGCAAACCAGAAGGTGTGTGAGTGGGGAGGGGGGGAAGAGGGTGACAGCCGTACACCACAAAGAACGGGGATTTAGCGGAGGATTCAGAATCTTTGAAATTGTACGAGAATTCAGCCCAGGGTAGAAGATCGGCCCAATCATCCTGGCGGGAGGAAACAAAATGTCGCAAATAGTCACCAAGAATCTGGTTAACTCTCTCTACTTGCCCATTGGATTGGGGATGGTAGGAAGACGAGAAATTTAATTTGATTTTTAGTTGATTACAGAGAGCTCACCAGAATTTCGACACAAATTGAACGCCTCTATCCGAGACGATATGCGTGGGAAGCCCGTGAAAAATGTGCACAAAAAATTGTTTTGCCAACTGTGGCACAGAAGGAAGACCTGGAAGCGGAATAAAATGTGCCATCTTGGAGAAACGATCAACGACCACCCAAATGACTGTGTTGCCATAGGATAAAGGCAGGTCCGTTATAAAGTCCATGGCAATCTGAGACCATGGTAGATCAGGGACAGACAGAGGATGAAGGAGGCCGGCAGGCTTCTGGCGAGGAGTCTTGTCCCGGGCACAGATTGTACAAGCCCAAACAAAATCAGCAACATCTGCTTCCAGGGTAGGCCACCAATAAAATCGAGAGATGAGTTGGATGGACTTCTTGACGCCAGCATGGCCGGCGAGGTGCGAGGAGTGCCCCCACCTGAGGATCTTGAGGCGCTGGCGTGGAGGGACGAAAGTCTTTCCAGGAGGTGTTTGTCTGATGGAAGCTGGGGAAGAGGAGATCAGACACTCAGGAGGAACAATGTGTTGCAGGGGGGCTTCCGTTTTGGAGGCATCAGAGGAACGAGAGAGGGCGCCAGCCCTGATGTTTTTGTCAGCAGGGCGAAAATGAATCTCAAAGTTGAAACGGGCAAAAAACAACGACCACCTAGCCTGGCGTGGGTTCAGCCGTTGGGCAGACTGAATATAAGAGAGATTCTTGTGATCTGTGTAGATGATAATTGGGTATTTGGAACCCTCCAGCAGGTGCCTCCATTCCTCGAGGGCTAGTTTTATGGCCAGCAGTTCTCGATCACCAATGGAGTAATTTTTCTCCGCCGGAGAGAAGGTCATAAAAAAGAAACCACAAGTAATCTTATGTCCAGAAGAGTTTTTTTGTAGGAGTACAGCTCCGGCTCCCACCGAGGAGGCGTCTACCTCCAGTAAGAAGGGTTTAGATGGATCAGGTCTGGAGAGTACAAGAGCAGAAGAAAAGGCAGTTTTGAGACGGTTGAATGCCTCGTCCGCTTGGGGAGGCCAGGACTTAGGGTTCGCGTTTTCTTGGTTAGGGCCACAATTGGAGCCACAATGGTGGAAAAATGTGGAATAAATTGTTGGTAGTAATTGGCAAACCCCAAGAAGCGTTGAATAGCTCGAAGTCCAGAGGGGCGTGGCCAATCTAACACGGCTGACAGTTTGTCTGGGTCCATTTGAAGTTCCTGGCCAGAGACTAAATATCCTGGGAAGGGAAGAGATTGGCATTCAAAGAGACATTTCTCCATCTTGGCATATAATTGATTGTCACGGAGTCTCTGGAGCACAAGACGGACATGACGGCGGTGTTCTTCGAGGTTAGAAGAGAAAATCAAAATGTCGTCCAAGTAAACCACAACACAGGTATATAACAGATAACAAAAAATGTCATTCACAAAGTCCTTGAAGACAGCAGGGGTGTTGCAGAGCCTAAAGGGCATAACAAGATATTCAAAGTATCCGTCTCTGGTATTAAATGCGGTCTTCCACTCATCCCCTTCCCTGATGCGGATGAGATTATATGCACCTCTTAAATCCAATTTGGTGAAGATGTTAGCGCCACGTAGGCGGTCAAAGAGTTCCGAGATAAGAGGCAGGGGATAGTGTTTTTTTATAGTGATCTTATTAAGGCTGCGGTAATCGATGCATGGCCGTAAGGAACCGTCTTTTTTGGAGACAAAGAAGAACCCCGCTCCGGCAGGGGAGGAAGACTTGCGGATGAATCCCCTTTTTAAATTTTCTTGGATGTAATCCGACATGGCTTGTGTCTCAGGAGCTGACAGAGGATAGATCCTGCCCCAGGGTGGAGTAGTACCAGGTAGGAGATCAATAGGGCAGTCATAAGACCTGTGAGGAGGCAAAGTCTCTGCTTGTTTTTTGCAAAAAACATCGGCATAGTCCAAATAGGCCTTGGGGAGACCCGGTATAGGAGGAGCCACAGGGGTTTGACTGGCGGGACTGGGAGCAGACGTGAGGCATTTTTTGTGGCAAGAAGCACCCCAGTTCTTGATTTCCCCGGTGGTCCAGTCAAGCGTAGCGGAATGGCATTGGAGCCAAGGCAGTCCAAGAAGAATTTCAGAAGTGCAGTTAGAGAGGACCAGAAATTCAATTTTTTTCGTGATGAGGTCCAATGCACATCAACAGGGGTTCTGTGCGGTAACGCACAGTACAGTCCAATCTTTCTCCATTAACTGAAGCGATGTAGAGAGGTCTGGCGAGACTGGTCACTGGGATGTTGAACCTGTTAACGAAAGAGGCCAAAATAAAATTTCCTGCAGATCCAGAATCCAAGAAGGCCACAGCTGAGAAGGAGGAATTAGAAGAAGAAATCCGCACAGGCACAGTAAGACGTGGAGAAGCAGAGTTCCCACCTAGAGCTGTCTCACCTTTGTGCGGAATCGGAGTGCATCTTTCCTGACGTGGAGGACGGATAGGACAATCCTTCAGGAAGCGTTCGGTACTGGCACAGTACAGGCATAGGTTCTCATTGCGGCGGCGTGTCCTCTCTTGTGGTGTCAGGCGAGACCGGTCTACTTGCATAGCCTCCACGGCAGAAGGCACAGGAACAGATTGCAGCGGACCAGAGAAGAGAGGAGCCGGGGAGGGAAACCGCCTAGTGCGAACAAAGTCCATATCCTGACGGAGCTCCTGGCGTCTTTCGGAAAGCGCATGTCAATGCGGGTGGCCAAATGAATAAGTTCATGAAGGTTGGCAGGGATTTCTTGTGTGGCCAGCACATCTTTGATGTTACTGGATAGGCCTTTTTTGAAGGTCGCGCAGAGGGCCTCGTTATTCCAAGATAATTCAGAGGCGAGAGTACCAAATTGGATGGCGTATTCGCCTACAGAAGAATTACCCTGGACCAGGTTCAGCAGGGAAGACTCGGCAGAAGAAGCTCGGGCTGGTTCCTCAAAGACACTACGAACCTCAGCGAAGAAGGACTGTACAGTGGCAGTGACAGGATCATTGCGGTCCCAGAGCAGTGTGGCCCATGACAGGGCCTTCCCAGATAGGAGACTAACCACGAAAGCCACCTTCGACCGTTCAGTTGGAAATTGGTCCGACATCATCTCCAAATGCAGGGAACATTGCGAGAGAAAACCACGGCAAAGTTTAGAGTCCCCAACGAATTTGTCCGGCAAAGGTAAGCGGAGGCTGGGAGCGGCCACTCGCTGCGGAGGAGGTGCAGGAGCTGGCGGAGGAGATGGTTGCTGTAGCTGTGGTTGAAGCTGTTGTAGCATAACAGTAAGTTGAGACAGCTGATGGCCTTGTTGCGCTATCTGTTGCGACTGCTGGGCGACCACCGTGGTAAGGTCAGCGACAACTGGCAGCGGGACCTCAGCGGGATCCATGGCCGGATCTACTGTCAGGATTCGGCAGGCTGGAGGTGGATCCTCTGTGTCAGATTGGCGTGGACCGTACCGGTGGACCAGTTCTAAGTTGCTACTGGTATTCACCAGAGCCCGCCGCAAAGCAGGATGGTCTTGCAGCGGCGGTAGCAACCAGGTCGTATCCAGCACAGACGGGGAACGAGTCTGGTAAGCGGACCGGGATGCGAACCACGAGCGGGCGCGTCCCGCATCGTTGATCGCATCCCGGCTAGGGACATTATCGCAGCGCTCCCGGTCAGCGGGTCCGACCGTGGCGCTGCGAACAGGAAAACGCCGCGAGTGCTCCAGCAAGGAGCGGGGACCCGGAGCACTTGGCGTAACAATAATCCTGCAATAAATTAAGGAATTGTCACCCATTTGTAGTTTTAGCCAACCCCGGACCCCAATCTATATCTGGATAGTTAAAATCTCCCATTATTACCACTGTACCTGCCTGGGCGACCCTCTCTATTTGTTTATGCAGCCGAACTTCTATTAGGGGGTCTGTAGATTACACCAAATATAATTTTTTTCAGTATTTCCCTCTTGTAATTCTACCCATAGTGATTCCATCATATAAATATATGTATCCCACATATTTCTTTAATAGGGGATCCTTTTCATATAATAATCCTCCACATCTCACTATTGTCGTTCCTACCCCTCCATCTACCTATATAATCAACTATGCTATCAGAGCTCTCCTTCCTCTTCTCATGGTCCCTTACATGCCCATCATGCTCACTAAATGTGCATGCGCAAGATTCCACCTTTCTCGCAACTCGAGCTCCCCGCACAATCCGGGCGCAACTCTGATGTGCATGACCGTAACCACCCAGTGCGCACTTACAGATTCGTGCCCAGTGGCAACTGCTCAAGTAGTGGCACGCCAGCCAGCGCATCCACATGCCACTACACAGGTAGCCCGGTCAGTACGCCTTAAAGGGGTATTCAGGTGGTTAATATTTTTGGCTATATTGCATCTTCTTTTAATGTTCATGTTTTTTGCAATTGACATGTATTATATGTTTGTGTATCATGTGTCTTTTTTTCTTACTTGTTTGTGGGCCAGGAAGTTCTGTAGTTCTGTGTGGAATCCCTTACTGTTGTCCACAACGTCGGCCATGTTAGGATTAGGCTGTGGATAACATGTCATGGCTTTTTTTCCTCTTTTCTTTCAGAACTGCATGAGAGAAATAAGCCATGCCCCCTCATCTCCCCCTCCCAGAGGACGCAGGTGTGCA
Organism: Hyla sarda; assembly: GCF_029499605.1. Taxonomy (NCBI): domain Eukaryota; kingdom Metazoa; phylum Chordata; class Amphibia; order Anura; family Hylidae; genus Hyla; species Hyla sarda. Next base: position 64,974,092 of record NC_079197.1, on the reverse strand, counting down.
TGAGAGAGGAAGCCAGAGCAGGGGGAGAGAGAGGACATGCACAGCTCTCATCTCTGGCACAAAATTCTGGCACAAAATCTTGCGCAGACAGAATTTCTGGAACTAGAATGCGACAGAATGCGAAAGAATCTGGCGCAAAACCCGACAAAACATGTTGGGTTTGCAATAGTAAATGAGGGCCAAAGAGCATTGTTTCCCAACCAGGGTGTCTTCAGCTGTACCAAAACTACTACTCCCAGCATGCCCGGACAGCTTTTGGCTGTCCGGGCATGCTGGTAGTAGTAGTTTTGCAACACTTGGAGGCACCCTGGTTGGGAAACACTGGTGTATGCCCTATAGAGGTGTGGTGAACTACAACCCCCAGGAGACTACAGAGGCAGCATGCTGGTTTGATACCACAGACTGAAGACTCCTGAATGACACATGCTGGGAGTTGTAGTCCCTTTTGTGTGTGTATGACAGTGTATCCCAGTGGTCGGCAAGCCGCGGCTCGCGAGCCACATTCGGCTCTTTACACACTTTAATGCGGCTCTTCTGTGTGCCGGGCGCCCGCTCCCCTCCCTCCTCTCGGGCCAGTGGCGGATCCAGGGGGGGGTGGCAACGGGGCAATTGCCCCCCCCCCCCCCCCCCCCGAGATTGCTGCCCCTCCCGATACTATCATATTGATGAGCGGGAGCTGTCAGCCCCGGCTCCACTGTCCCCTCACCTGCAGCATCAACACCAAAAACACAGAAAAAAATATGCACAAATAAATAGCATATAGAAGAAAATTTTACAAAATCCTTATTAAAGTGTATCATCAATTAAAAACAACAATACATATACATGATAAAAACAAGGCACCGAAAAAAAACTACAGATAGATAGGTAGGGACTGGAACCCAGCATGAAAGTGATAATAAACATAAGTATGAGGTCAGAGGGCAATAAGATGTAGGTATCAAAAATAGAATCGCACCAGAATACTGCTAAACGCAAGCACGAGGGCAAGGAGGGAATGAACGAGAGAGCCAAACCCAAAGACCAAAGGGAACAAGTATGCCAGACCTTACCTACCAACCCCAACGATCGTTTCACCACTGAATGGCTTCCTCAGGGGATGTGGCTATCCTACCTTCTCACCAGCCTAATATACCAAGCTCCAGCCACTTACATTTCATCACAATTAGACTGACATTAATCACCCCCAATCAGAACATCCTAAAAGATATCACCGCCCATAGGACCTAGCTATATCCAATGGTGTTCCGAATTTACCTAGAAATGGTGTCCGCCAGAACTCCTGATGTCCGGGACGCCGTCGGCGTACTTCCGGTAAAACAAGCCAAGTCACATGACTAATGTGATCACATGACCGGGCTATGAGAACGCGCACGCACGCGCACTGCGTTTTCCGCGAGTAAGGTACGGTCATGTGGTACATCGACCACATGACCGGGCTCTCAGGCAGGGGCATGCAGCCGTAGTATAAGTCAAGAGGCGCTAGCGTGAATAAAAGAATAAGCGCAAGCGCAGAAGGGTAAGAAAATAGGAACACGTGATGAGTATCGCACGTGATCAGACAAATAAACTTACAAAAAAACCAAGAAGGGGAAAAGTGTGGGCAGAAGTGAAGTGAGAGAGGGGAGTGAAAGTGAATGAGAAACAAAAGGTGAAACACAGCAACCCAATCGTGAAGATACAAGAAAAATCAAAATATTTAATTAATTATTTAATGTAAACAAGTAATAATCATGCAGTGAGTAAATGAATAATAATTTAAAAAAAGCTTGAAACATGATTATACAAATAAGAAAAAATGATATTAATGATAATACTACATTAATAAAAAAAAATTATTAATTCATTTATAAATAAATAATAATTGATAAAATATAATTCATTAAAATTATACAAAATGAATGGAAATAATAATAATAAATAGGAGATGAGAAATAATAGTAAATAGTGAAAAAAAATATATAGATAAAAATATATATTATATTAACTTTTTATATTTTATATATATATATATATATATGAATTATGAATGGATATAAATATAGAATATATGATGTAACCTTGGATGGTAATAAAGAATCAATAGACCTTACAGAGGGTGCAAATGTCCATGTATAGAAATTGCTAATGGATAAGTGCTAATAGTGAATTAGTGTAATATTAAAAGGTGGATGACGAGAAAATGTATATATATATATATATATGTGTATGTGTATGTGAGACGCAATGAAATTCTGGTATGTGAAAATCATCAAAGAAGGTGCAAGTGCAAGACCATAATAAATACATTACAAAAATAAGAATATATAAAAAATATATGTATAGAAAAATATATATATATATATAATAATATTTAAAAAATGTGTACCAAATGTTACTGTCTATAGGCTATATGTGAATGTGTAACAACAAATAGTTGAGATATTAATGCATAGTAAACATCAATACATTGTGACCACAAAATGTGCATATAATGGAAAATACAGCAAAAAAATTGAAAATAAAAATAAAAAAAGGGTCTGGCAGTACTTGGGTGGGCAGGCGGATGACTTAAAACATGGGGCGTGGTAGGTGAGTAAAAAGTGGACTGGATATGGATCAATACAAAATTGCATTATGCATAAGTACAATCGTCTGCAAAGATTTAACAACTGTACGGCTATACAAGCAGTGTAAAGTGCTAGTGCGTACTACATAATAGACAGCCTCATGGGACTGGACTCGAAGGTGACTCAAAGGCGCAGGAAACAACTCTGCAATAGAAAGAAAAAGAGAAAAGCAAAATGAGAACTATACATAAAACTTAGATTAAAAACCAAGAATAAAAACATTGTGAGAGCCTAAACTAGGACGGTCACAGCAGAAAAGGAGAGGATGGATCAGGGTAAGAAAAATAATTTAGCATCAAGCAACCCCGCTACGAATAGGAAGCGAATGAGGGCAATGAAATCTAAACCACCTCATAAGAGGTATTCCGAGTATGCCTGAGGAAAGGAGGGATTTATAGGAAGGGGGGAAAACTAAGAGAGTCATTAAGCCCCAGGGGATGGATGGTTTTTTTAATTTAAAAATCCAAAAAACCTCCCTTTGGGCCAGTAATTTTTTCCAATTCCCCTCACGTTGGCCAGGGAAGACTCGATCAATACCTCGGAATTGAAGACCAGAAGGATCACAAGAATGAAAAGACTTAAAATGGCGAGGTATTGTAGTCAATGCAGTTTCATCTTCTTCAACTTTGACTGACCGAATGCCCAAAAACATGTTCACGAATCCTCTTCTTGAATTCCCTTGTGGTGAGACCTATGTAAATCAAACCACAAGGTCAAGTAGCATGGTATATAAAGCCAACCGTGTTACATGAGATAGTATGTGTAATCTTGTATTCTCTAGTTTTTTTCGAATCACAGAATTGTGTGTCCACCACTACATTGCAACATGCCACACATGAACCACAAGGTTTACATCCCCATTTCGGGGCGAGTGATCCAAATATTTTTTGAGGTTTCTTGCCCCCATAGTGGCTTTGCACAAGATCATCTCTAAGATTAGGTGCTCTTTTGTATGTGATTGACGGGTGCGATTTCAGGTATAGTCTAAAAACAGGATCCACAGTAAGTATGTCCCAATACTTCGACAGAATTTGGCGTATATGCCCTGATTGTGAGTTGTATTTCGTGATAAATCTCACCTGGTTATCATCGTTGCGTGATCGTTTCTGTTGTAACAAGGAGTCTCTATCCGAGTATTTGGCACGTTTGTATGCTCTCTTGATACATGCTTCATCGTACCCTCATTCACGGAAGCGTTGGCTAAGATCCTTCACCTGTATCTCATATGCTTCCATAGATGAACAGATTCTGCGGGCACGGAGAAACTGGCCAATAGGGATGCTTCAGATCAATTTTGTAGGATGTGAAGAGTTGGCATGTAACAATGCATTTGTCGATGTTGGTTTCCTATACAGGTTGGAATGTAAAAAACCTTCGTCATCCACATGGAAAAGAATAACTAAAAATTCCATTCCAATTCTACCACTCTTAAACGTTAATTTGATATTTAGATTGTTATTGTTCAATTCATTTATGAATTGGGGCTTAATGACTCTCTTAGTTTTTCCCCCTTCCTATAAATCCCTCCTTTCCTCAGGCATACTCGGAATACCTCTTATGAGGTGGTTTCGATTTCATTGCCCTCATTCGCTTCCTATTCGTAGCGGGGTTGTTTGATGCTAAATTATTTTTCTTACCCTGATCCGTCCTCTCTTTTTCTGCTGTGACCGTCCTAGTTTAGGCTCTCACAATGTTTTTATTCTTGGTTTTTAATCTAAGTTTTATGTATAGTTCTCATTTTGCTTTTCTCTTTTTCTTTTTCTTTCTATTGCAGAGTTGTTTCCTGCGCCTTTGAGCCACCTTCGAGTCCAGTCCCATGAGGCTGTCTATTATGTAGTACGCACTAGCACTTTACACTGCTTGTATAGCCGTACAGTTGTTAAATCTTTGCAGACGATTGTACTTATGCATAATGCAATTTTGTATTGATCCATATCCAGTCCACTTTTTACTCACCTACCACGCCCCATGTTTTAAGTCATCCGCCTGCCCACCCAAGTACTGCCAGACCCTTTTTTATTTTTATTTTCTATTTTTTTGCTATATTTTCCATTATATGCACATTTTGTGGTCACAATGTATTGATGTTTACTATGCATTAATATCTCAACTATTTGTTGTTACACATTCACATATATCCTATAGACAGTAACATTTGGTACACATTTTTTAAATATTATTATATATATATATATATTTTTCTATACACATATTTTTTATATATTCTTATTTTTGTAATGTATTTCTTATGGTCTTGCACTTGCACCTTCTTTGATGATTTTCACATACCAGAATTTCATTGCGTCTCACATACACATATATATATATATATATATAGAGAGAGAGAGAGAGAGAGAGAGAGAGAGATATATACATTTTCTCGTCATCCACCTTTTAATATTACACTAATTCACTATTAGCACTTATCCATTAGCAATTTCTATACATGGACATTTGCACCCTCTGTAAGGTCTATTGATTCTTTATTATCATCCAAGGTTACATCATATATTCTATATTTATATCCATTCATAATTCACACACACATATATATATATATATATATATATATATATATATATATATATATAAAAAATATAAAAAATAAAATAATATATAATTTTTTATCTATATATATATTTTTTTTCACTACTTACTATTATTTCTCATCTCTTATTTATTATTATTATTATTATTATTTCCATTCATTTTGTATAATTTTAATGAATTATATTTTATCAATTATTATTTATTTATAAATTAATAATTTTTTAAATGAATGTAGTATTATCATTAATATCATTTTTTCTTATTTGTATAATCATGTTTCAAGCTTTTTTTATTATTATTCATTTACTCACTGCATGATTATTATTTGTTTGCATTAGGTAATTAATTAAATATTTAGATTTTTCTTGTATCTTCACGATTGGGTTGCTGTGTTTCACCTTTTGTTTCTCATTCACTTTCACTCCCCTCTCTCACTTCACTTCTGCACTCACTTTTCCCCTTCTTAGTTTTTTGTCATTTTATTTGTCTGATCACGTGCGATACTCATAACGTGTTCCTATTTTCTTACCCTTCTGCGCTTGCGCTTATTCTTTTATTCACGCTAGCGCCTCTTGACTTATACTGCACCTGCGTGCTCCTGCCTGAGAGCCCGGTCATGTGGTCGATGTACCACATGACCATATCCTACTCGCGGAAGACGCAGTGCGCGTGCGCACGCGTTCTCATAGCCCGGTCATGTGATCACATTAGTCATGTGACTTGGCCGACGGCGTCCCGGACATCAGGAGTTCTGGCGGACACCATTTCTAGGTAAATTCGGAACACCATTGGATATAGCTAGGTCCTATGGGCGGTGATATCTTTTAGGATGTTCTGATTGGGGGTGATTAATGTCAGTCTAATTGTGATGAGATGTAAGTGGCTGGAACTTGGTATATTAGGCTGGTGAGAAGGTAGGATAGCCACACCCCCTGAGGAAGCCATTCAGTGGTGAAACGATCGTTGGGGTTGGTAGGTAAGGTCTGGCATACTTGTTCCCTTTGGTCTTTGGGTTTGGCTCTCTCGTTCATTCCCTCCTTGCCCTTGTGCTTGCGTTTAGCAGTATTCTGGTGCGATTCTATTTTTGATACCTACATCTTATTGCCCTCTGACCTCATACTTATGTTTATTATCACTTTCATGCTGGGTTCCAGTCCCTACCTATCTATCTGTAGTTTTTTTCGGTGCCTTGTTTTTATCATGTATATGTATTGTTGTTTTTAATTGATGATACACTTTAATAAGGATTTTGTTAACTTTTCTTCTATATGCTGTTTATTTGTGCCTAATTTTTTCTGTGTTTTGGGTGGTGCTTCTATCATGCCCATTACTTACCTCTTTGAGGTATAGGCTCTTATGTAGGTGTCTAGCATTTGCAGCATGTGAACCGCGGGGACACCATCCTCTGCAGGCTGCCTGTCAGTACTGGGGATGCTTCGGTCTCAGCATCATTTAGTCTGCAGGCATTACACTGTGCAGGGGCTGGGAAGAAAGATAAGTTCCTCCCCCTCTCACTCCTCTGTATTTCCTGCAGGCCGGGATGAGTTTCCTGCACCTCCACCACACACCCGGACACCCACCCAATGCCTCCAGACCCCCCTGCCCACCCTGATGCTGCCCTTCATGGTAAGTAACTTTGGGGTGAGGAGGAGGGGGGGGGGGTCAGGAGACAGCGAGAGATAAAGGGGGACTCTTACAAGTGTTTCCCAGCAGAGGCCTCTAACTGTAGTAAAACTACAACTCCCAGCTTGTATTTGGCTTTGTGGGCATACTGGGAGTTGTAGTTTTACAACAGCTGGAGGCACCCTGGTTGGGGAACACTGACCTATCTGTCTATCTATCTCCTATCTATCTCTCATATCTATCTATCTATCTATCTATCTATCTATCTATCTATCTATCTATCTATATCATATCTATCTATCTATATATCTATCTCATATCTATTTATCTCATATCTATCTATATCATATCTATCTATCTATCTATATATCTATCTATCTCATAACTATCCATCTATCTATCTATATCATATCTAACAACAGGAGAATACCGCAGCACACTGCTAGCACAAAGATATAGATAAAACATGAGTATACATGAGTATATAGATAGAACATGAAAAGCTATACAGCTGTAATGCAATAAATGAAAATATGAAATTATGAGGTACTTAGCTTGCAAATTTGGCGGCCAAATAGCTTGGACCATCCCACCACGGTAAGGTGACCTCATTCAGGGACTGACCCTACAATATGAATATGCCTCTGTGTGAACAGCTCAGCAGGCATTGCAAGATCTGAAACATCCAAGGCACCTTATATACACTTAATAGAGGTGGGTGGGGTGCAAGAGCCAACATGGAGGTAGCCACTCCCCCGTATGTGTAATACAACCAAAGAATAAATTGGCCAGCACTATTGATTCCAAACTATTATATAGACCTGGCTTACAGGTGCAGGCTGCTGGGCTAAATATACAACAACAGGAGAATACAGCAGCACACTGTTAGCACAAAGATATAGATAAAACATGAGTATACATGAGTATATAGATAGAACATGAAAAGCTATACAGCTCTAATGCAATAAATGAAAATATGAAATTATGAGGTACTTAGCTTGCAAATTTGGCGGCCAAATAGCTTGGACCGTCCCACCACGGTAAGGTGACCTCATTCTGGGACGGACCCTACACTATGAATATGCCTCTGTGTGAACAGCTCAGCAGGCATTGCAAGATCTGAAACATCCAAGGCACCTTATATACACCTAATAGAGGTGGGTGGGGTGCAAGAGCCAACATGGAGGTAGCCACTCCCCCGTATGTGTAATACAACCAAAGAATAAGTTGGCCAGCACTATTGATTCCAAACTATTATATAGACCTGGCTATCTCATATCTATCAATCTCATATCTATCTATCTATCTCATATCTATCATCTATCTCTCTCATCTATCTATCTATCTATCATATCTATCTATCTATCTATCTATCTATCTCATATCTATCATCTATCTCTCTCATATCTATCTATCTATCTATCTCTCATATCTATCATCTTTCATCTATCTATCTCATATCGATCATCTATCTATATATCTATCTATCTGTCTATCTCATATCTATCTATCTATCTATCTATCTATTTATCTATCTCATATCTATCCATCTCATATCTATCTATCTATCTATCAATCTATCTATCTATCTATCTCATATCTCTCATATCTATCTATCTATCTATCTATCTCTCTCATATCTATCTCCTATCTATCTATCTATCTATCTAGCTCATATCTATCTATCTCCTATCTCTCATATCCATCTATCGCGTATCTATCTATCTATCATCTATCTATCTCATATCTATCTATCTATCTAACTATCTCATATCGATCTATCTCATATATATCTATCTATCTCATACCTATCTATCTCATATCTATCTTTCTATCTATCCCACTGCTTATTATATTATATTCAGAGGGTACAGTGTGTGCCAGTATTATATTCAGAGGGTACAATGTGTGGCAGTATTATATTCAGAGGGTACAGTGTGCGCCAGTATTATATGCAGAGGGTACAATGTGTGGCAGTATTATATTCAGTGGGTACAGTGTGTGTCTGCACTGATAGATATATATCTAAATGTTAGGTCTCCCAATAATTACACAAACTGGTAGACCAAAAAGGGAACCTCTAAAAAATACCTTTTAGTTATATCAATGTTAAAATCACAATGGTGAAAAATAGTGAAATGGAATTAAATTGACCTAGAAAAATAGAAAAATCTATATATTACTAATCTATATAGTTACGGGCCATCATATAATCCAGAGAATCCAATAAAAAATAGCCACAACGGCACAGATCATATATGCAGAACTCTAACTGGACAATTCAAAGATATGTAACAGTTCACATAGAATGCATAGAACTTTCTTCATAAGTTGCAATTCACACAGAATAGTTGCAGTTCATGCCAAGTAGACGTAATTCAGTGTATTTCCACGGACGTACAAAGTTTCCATTTGGATTACTTAATCATAACCACTCAGGGAATTTTCAAGTGTACGATATACCAGAATATTATACTCCAGATTTACGTAAAGAATGCAAGGGTGTATCAGAGCGCAACATGTGTTATCTCAGGCATAGAGCGTACGTAGATCATGACCATTGTTTCAGCTCTCTTATGGTGTGAGATACAAACTTAGACCACTGTCCACATTGTGCAGTATCAGATGTATAGAAACTCATCTACAGTCCAGACTGCTCTTAAGCTCTATTTAAGCACTGCCAGTAAAACACTTATTCCAACAATGTATATTCAATTGTAGAATTTGTATGATAGCATTCAATATTAAATTCTCTTCAGAATGCAACAATAGAAATAGTGTGAGTGTTCATCAGCATTGTTACAATATTTCCAGCAACAAAATTTATGATGTAGTATGCATACTATTATTAGTTAATGTGCTGCACATATAAGCCACATATTCTTATTGCAGTGTTGTGGTCACACTTATCTGTTTTGGCTGCGGATTTTCTGCTGTCTCATTTTCAGTGCTTCATTCTTCATCCGCTGTGGGCACACAGCTTAGGATCTCGATCCTGCACCGACGGTAAGCAGTATCCCGCTATAGCTTCAGATGGCGGCATGATAACTCTCTTTCATGAGGGGTCCAATATTTGACTCCATTTCACTCGAGGGGTCCAACGCAGCGTTTCTTTAGCTAGAATCTTCAGGGACCATTAGGCTAGTCTCCTTTATTTCAATGAGTGGTGCATTAGCACTATGCGTGCGGCTCTGATGGCGTCCGTATGTGTGGCAGTATTATATTCAGTGGATACAATGTGTGGCAGTATTATATTCAGTGGGTACAGTGTGTGGCAGTATTATATTCAGTGGGTACAATGTGTGGCAGTATTATTCAGTGGGTACAGTGTGTGGCAGTATTATATTCAGTGGGTACAATGTGTGGCAGTATTATATTCAATGGGTACAGTGTGTGGCAGTATTATATTCAGTGGGTACAATGTGTGGCAGTATTATTCAGTGGGTACATTGTGTGGCAGTATTATATTCATCGGGTACAGTGTGTGGCAGTATTATATTCAAAGAGTAAAGTGAGTTGCAGTATATTCGGAGGGTACAGTGTGTCAGAATTATATTCAAAGGATAGGATGTTTGGCAGTTTTATAATAATACTTGTTTTCATATAGAGGTTCAGAATCCGCTGACATAGTGAGAAGCCGTCTGGGCATCAAGTTCTTCAGCGAGAACATTTAGCTGGACCCGGTGGTATGAACCATCTGAATTAGATAAGGAAAGACTAAAGAAGACGTCACCTGTAGTCACTGATATCATTGTGTATTGTCCTGACTGTCCCATCAGAGCTGTAGTCACTTGTAAGTTTTGCAGTAATGATGGGTGAAACAACAACTCCCAGCATAACCTTACTTAGGTCATACTGGGAGCTATAGTTTTAAATTGTAACAACTTCCTTATCGCTTTCCTATTCTGTGGCAATTGGTGTATTTGATTATTATACTGGATACATTTAATAATATTGCAAGTTCTTTAAGAAACACCTTATTTTCTGTCCACCAAAATGAAATTCTCTAATAGTACCCCTCCCGAGACTAGACTCTGGATCCGCCCCTGTCTTGGACGGCCGCTCCAAAAGTCAGGACTCTGCAGCTAGCCTCTGTCAGTGCGCGCTCTGTGTGCAGCCCCGGCGGCCGGCTCCACACAGCTCCAGTCGGGTCATGTGGTATAGGGGGGGGCGTCGAGGCAGCATCATCTCTCTGTCTGCCGCCCTCAGAAGAAGACTGTGCCTCCCAAATCAGCAGCGTGTCATCCGGTAGGTGTAGCAATGGCCTGGCCTGCCTGCCTCTGGGGACTCAATTTCTGTGACAGAAAAAGGAAGGGTTGGGGGGGAATGGAGGGGGGGGAGGGGATGAATATGAACTATATGCCTCTGGAACTTGAAAATGAGAGATGTGGGCAGGGCCAGGGAGAGACAAATGAAAGGGGTGACTGATGGCCATAATGGAGGGGGGGATGATTATGAATTATGTACTCATATGAGAGATGTGAACTGTGAACATGGCAAAAAGAAAGGGGTCAGTATATAACAGTACCAGTGAGGACTATTTGAGTGTGTTTTCACATACTTTTATATGTACTTTTTTAGTTGTATCTTGATTTTTATTTCAATTTATGTTGTCATTTTTTACTTTTATTCAACTTGACTACAGAGCCAGTGCAATGTGTGCATGCCTGTTTTATTACTTTTACTTCTTGCCTACTGTTTGGTTGTATCCATCAAGGTGGAGAACCCTGCTTAAAATATCCATGATGAGCCCCACTAATTTTACAATACTATTTACACACACACATAAGATGCCATATATGCGTCATCCACAGATAAATACCAGTGCGTCATCCACAGATCCCAATTTGTCAGGATGTAATTTTCTCTACATTGTAAGGCAAATTTTACGGAATTTAACGTTTTCAATAAATAATATCGTTCTAAAGTTTTTGTTTTATTAGTTGTGTTATTTGTATCCTCCCGACCTATGTGGATACTTGCATGCAGAATATTCTCTATAAAAACTTATTGAAACTAAAAACAGTGTACCATCCTATGTATTTTCGGTTTTAAAAATGTGGCTCTCAAAATAAATTTCAATCGTGGTTTTGGCGAGATTTGGCTCAGTTGAAAAAAAAAGGTTGCCCACCACTGGTGTATCCCAACCAGGGCTGATTATATTAGTGTGCTGTGTATAAGGGGGCCGACCTGGGAAAATAGTAGGGTGGGTAAAGGGCGGAGCAACCAAACAAAAAAAAAGGAGCCGCCCCAAACCAACAAGGCATGTGGCATGCTGGGATTTATAGTTTTCAGCACAGCAAGAAACAGGAAATAGAAGCAAAGATAGGAAAACAAAGTGGGGGATAAAAAGACAACAAAGAATTGAAATAGAGTAGCCTAAACAACAAGAATAGAAATAAAACAAAACAAATAGGGTAAGTCAAAAACGGAAAAACACATTGACCACCGGAGTACCCCTTTAATAGTACGTACATTACATAGTTAGTACGGTTGAAAAAAGACATATGTCCATCAAGTTCAACCAGGGAATTGAAGGGTAGGGGTGTGGCGCGATATTGGGGAAGTGATGTGATTTTATATTTCTTCATAAGCATTAATGTTATTTTGTTCCAGGAATGTATCTAATCCTGTTTTAAAGCTGTTAATTTTTCCTGCTGTTGGTCTGTTCCAGTCGATGCACCCATCCTATTGAGGTCTTCATCCTTATAATAATATGACAATACTTTTTGATATGCTTTGCCTCTTGCTGTTTATCTACTATGCCCCCAGAGGTTATTCAGTTGTATCATCTTGGATTTTATGTTCCTCCTAGTTATATATAGACATTTTATTTTATTTTATTTCTTTCAGTCCCTATTTGTGATTAATTTTGTGCTGAAATATAGGTATTTTATACAATTATATGCATATATTGTGCAATTTTACACATTTATATTTATCTATTTATAAGTATAATTTTTATTCCTCCACCTGTCTCTTACTCCCTTAATTACAACTACCCATATACATATTTCTTTGTATATATATATATATATATATATATATATATATATATATATATATATACATAGCATAGTTTGGAGATATGTTTTTATTTGAGAATATTACATTGATTGGCATAATTTTTACTTATATAGATCTATATATTTATTATTCTATATTATATATATTTTTTTGTAATTATTGTCGACCTATTGAAATACGTTGTCCTGTTGTATACATCTTTGGCATACTGAAGTATTTTTGCAACAACCAATACAGCAGCGCTCGATTCAAACCCCGTGTTTTTGCTTGAGTACTTTTCTGTGATTCAGTCCCTTACATCCTACTGTAATTAAGCTCCTCTCCATGTCTTCCTGCAAATACAGAGACATTGATATTCCAAGGAGATTTTGAAGTAATTTGCCAATAAAAAACAATCCATACTGTACTAATTACTATCACATTGTTACTCTACAGTTGCACATTATTCAGCACCACCAAAAATACAGAAGAAATTATGCACAAATAAACAGCAAATAGAAGAAAGTTAACAAAATCTTTATTAGAGTGTATCATAGATTAAAAAACAAAAGTATATATACATAATAAAAACAAGGCACCGAAAAAGACTACAGATGGGTAGGTGGGGACTGGAACTAAGTATAGAGAGGTAATAAATATAAGTATGAGGTCAAAGGGCAATAAGAGTAAATATCAAAAGTAAAGTCGCACCAAAATACTGCTGAACGCAAGCACGAGGGCAAGGAGGGAATAAACAAAGGGACCAGACCCAAGGACCAGAGGGAACAAGTATGCCAGACCTTACCTACCAACCCCAAAGATCGTTTCACCACTAAATGGCTTCCTCAGGGGGTGTTCTCAGGGGGTGTTCTCTGCTGCTGCAAATGACAATGGGAAGTATCTTTAATTACTGATGGGAAACCTCTGAAAATGTATGGATTTTTGTTAAATTAGGGAAACTGTTAGGGAAATTGCCTACTGTAACACTGATGTCCCTGTCTGCGGCTCTCCTCTGATCACCACAGTTATTCAGGCCAGCAAAAAAAAATTTTTTTAAATAAACGAGGCTAAAAAAGCAAAGCGAAACCAAAAAATTGTGATTTAGAATGACAATTAGAACAAAAATTATGAAATGCACTCCTCATACATTTTTAATATGGTGCGCTGTAGTTTCTGTTCCATGCCCGCTATATATACATTTTTTATAATCTATATATAGCATAGTTTGGAGATATGTTTATATTTGAGAATATTACATTGATTGGCATAATTTTTACTTATATAGATTTATATATTTATTATTCTATGTTGTAAATATTTTTTTGTAATTATTGTGACCTGAGGAAGGTGCAAGATTGAATTTAAATACGTTGTCCTGCTTTATACATCTTTGATCAAATAAGATGTGTACACAATGGCATACTGAAGTATTTTTGCATCTGTGGTTCACAGCAATGATTCAGTCCTTTACATCCTATTGTAATTAAGCTCCTCACAATATCTTCCTGCAAAGGCAGATATATTGATATTCCAAGAAGATTTTGCAGTAATTTGCCATAAAAAAAACAATCCATACTGTACTAATTACAATCACATTGTTACTCTACAATTGCACATTATTGTACCGGTCATCACTGTTTTCTGCTGCTGCAAATGACAATGTGAAGTATCTTTAACTACTGATGGGAAACCTCTGAAAATGTATGGATTTTTGTTAAATTAGGGAAACTGTTAGGGAAATTGCCTACTGTAAGACTGATATCCCTGTCTGCGTCTCTCTTCTGATCCCTGTAGTTATTCAGGCCAGCACATCTAAATGCCCCCCCCCCATAATAATTAAATAAATAAAATAAACGAGGCTAAAAAAGTAAAGCGAAAACAAAAAAATTATGATTTAGAATGATAATTGGAACAAAAATTATGAAAGGCACTCCTCATCCATTTTTAACATGATGCGCTGTATTTTTATTCCCTGCCTGCTCACAAAAATTGGTCCCTGCTTTACAATAAAAAAAAAATTTGTTTAAAAAAGTATGAAATTTGTTCCCTACAGATTCAGGCATACCTACTGTATCAATAATTTTTCTTTTTTTTTTAATGGTACCTTATGAAAAGGAAAAAAAAAGAATAAAAAAAACGCCTGTAAAACTGGCTGCAAAAATGTTAAAACCCACATTGCTTTTTTTTTGTGGCATTTTTGTTTTTTTACTCCCATAGACTTCTATGGGAGAAAAATGCCTCGATTTTTAAGAAAAATCGCCATAGACATTAGGTCATTTTTGAAAATCACCTACTGAGCCCAAAATAGCTGCAAAATGCCAAAAAGGTTAAAAAAAAAACCGCCAAACTGAAAAACCCCAAGTGGATATGGCTTTTTGCAGTTTCTTATTGATTTGCACCTAACATCTGGCAGTGGCAGTGCGGCAGAAAGGGCATTTTTGGGGGCGTTTTTCTTACTTGAATTCCAGCCTAAAAGAGGATTTTTTATTAGCCCAGAGTACCATTTTCTGTGTTCATGATTATAGCTGTCTGAGGGTCAAACATAGAAATAATTATATGTTCCTGAGCTCCAATTCTAGATGGCTAATAAAAAAATAAAAAAAAAGTCTCTCCTCCAATTCTAGGTCCTAGATTCAGAGGTTAGAGCTCCCACGGAAGTCTCACTCTAAGCATCTCTCTTGCCGAATCCTTTCCGTAACCTGCAAGGGTCATGTGACATCATAGTTTCACATGACCCTCGCAAGCAGAAAGAGCTGCTCAGCATATAGATACAGAAGCTCATCTCTGCAGGAAGCCTTCAGAGGTAGGCGAAGAGGGGGAACACTCTGTGTCCTCCAAATAGCCCCCCCAACACCACTCCCTCTCAGTGCCCTCCCTGTCCAGCCCCATCCCCCAAAACGAATAAACAACCAAACTGGACCTCCAGACCAGGCCACAGCTTTTCCAGGATCCTGAATGGCACATGATCTGCTTAGAATATTACTGGTATAAACTCATATTGGGAGTGATAAATCAAAACTAGGTGTAAGGGGAAATTAAGCTCATTACGACTAGGTTCCAACTCTCATTTTAAAGGACTTGAACTGAAAGCAGCAACTTGACTGGTTTACTAGCTAGGCAACAAGGTTTCAAGCCACTGGTTTCCCAAGACAAATTGGCTAGCAATAGTTCCTAAGAGTCTTGGAGAAGCTGTAAAAAATGTCTATTCTATATTGTAGAGAAAGATATGTATATCCAGCACTCATTATGTTGAATGAATGCAGAGGTCCTTATTTTAACCCATTAAAAACTGTTTTTCGGAAACTTTGTGGGTCCTTTCTTATGGCTAACCTCTCAACATTAGTTTTGTTAGTATTACACTGTATACCTAACTGCATACCTACACTCAACACAATTAAGCTAAACAAAAATCAGACATTATTACAATACAGTAAATACAATTTTGTTTCATGATAACTTGTCCAATATATATAGATATATAAGGGAAAGCCAGAAATGCAAAAACATTTATCTCAGGGATATTATTATACAATAGAACAGTAAAGCTATGTTCACACAGGTAAATGTCCACACAGAAAATTTCCACACGGACATTTACCTGACAGTGGAATGCCAGCAGAACATGCTGGCACCGTAGACCGCTGTCTCATAGACAGCATTTCCGTGAGGACTTTGCAGACTCCGGAATAAGGATTTCCGCAGCAGAAACATCTTTTGTGGAAAATCTGCTGTGTGCTCAGCAGAATCCCATTGTTATCATTGCGACTCTACTGCTGCGGAATATCAGTGCGGAATTCTAATGCGTAATTCCAAACAGAAATTTTATTGTGTAAACATATCCTAAGTTTTCTTGTGTGGCCCATTGCATTGCATGGGAGTCATACAAATAGCCAAGCATGCTGCAATAGGCATCAGAGAACCACCATTGTTCTAATCAGAGAAGGTACCAACAAAATATGAGGATTTGTTTGAGAAGGAATTGTTCCTGAAAAAAAAGTTTTGAATTAATTGCCTTTGATGATGATGATGTGTTTCTTGATTTAAGCAAAAACAAAATCTAATGATATTTTGTCATTTTTTGTGTACAGTGCTCGTGTTGGAAGAATACGGGCCCTTTCTTTTAAGGCTGGAATAGTGTGTTTATGTGATTGTGATGTTAAAGGAAAACTACAACGTGAGTATTATATTGGATGGTTCAAAATACTTTTTATGATGATTTTTTTTTCTAGCATACAGTAACTGTTACAGTAGTTGGAAATATCAAATGTCTTTCAAGTTCAACCAAAGGGTGTGGGGGAAAGGGGGTGTAAATTAAGAAGAGGAATGCAAGTAAATTAAAAACTTTGCTCTTGTCTATGAACCTCCTGATCCTGAGTGGTGATCAAACTGAATCCAGTATTCAAAACCAGAATTCTGTTTACATATTTTTTTTAAAGGGAACCAAGCATTAGATTTTAACATATATAACGCTTGGCAATGCGTAATGTATGATAAAATCTTTATCCTCACCATCCCCAGGGAATGTTTTTGCCCTCATGGATAGTGAGGATATGAAGTTTGTAAGTCACCCTCCCTCCCACCACCACCACCACCCCGTAAGTAGTCCCCTGGGCGGGGACTTACCTAGTCTCGTTGCTCCGGCCTTAGTGGTGCTCTCTGCATGATTGACAGCCTTACAGCCCTGCATGATTGACAGTATTATCACTCTGCTCCCTAAGCAGACGGAGCAGAGCTGTGACGTGAGCTGTCAATTATGCCAAGGGGAAGTCACTATGGCCTGAGCATATAAAGCGTTATATATGATAAAATCTAATGCTTGGTTCCCATTTTTTTTCCTGCAGATGAAGAAAGAGACCCTTATCTTTAGAGGGTGTTTATCATATTTCTGTATGGGCCATTTATTCAGGTGTGGAAAAAACTGTTGGGACCCTACCGTTAAAGACAGAAATCCCATAATGCTTCCTGAAAATTAAGATGAAAATCAGACATTGCTTTTGAATTGTGGTTCAACAGAATCATAAAAAAAAAATAATATATATATATATATATATATATATATATATATATATATATATATATATATAGTAACCCCCGACATGCGATGGCCCCGACACATGATAAAATCGACATATGATCCTTTTATATGTCGGGGCCATTGCATTAACTGCTATCCGACAGCACAAAATGCTTAAGCTGCTGTCGGATAGCAGTTTAAGCATCCCGGGCAGGTTCGCTTACCCATTCCTGCTGCTCCGGGTCCACTTCGCAATCCTCCGGCGTCTTCTGCATCTTGTTCGGGGTCGTTATTACGTCACTACGCACGCCGTGCCGATGCAGCAGCGTAATAACGTCACCAGAAAGCGAAGCGTGGACCCTGCAGAAGATGTGGAAGAAGCTGGAGGATCCCGAAGAAGACACCGGTGCAGCGGGACAGCATCGGGAGCCCCTGGGACAGCATCGGGTGAGGACCTTGTCCAGAGCGGCGGGGAGAGGTGAGTACAGCTTCCTATACTTTACATTGCACGGATCCCTCAACATACGATGAATTCGACAAACGATGGTTCGTTTGGAGCAAATTACCATCGTATGTTGAGGGACCACTGTGTATATATATATATATATATATATATATATATATATATATATATATATATTGTGATCCTTGTTTGCAGGTAGCACGGTCCTCTAGGGTAAACAATAGGCACAGTCCTTATAATTGCATATACTCCAGGCACTGTATTTGTAATCCACACAGGATACAGCAGTAAATGAAAACATAAACAAACAAAAAACCTAGCTCGTCTGAGCACTAACTGACATTAGGTTCCCTATCTCTCAGGGTTAAACTAAACAAAACAATATTGGTTTCACCAACCTAGAGTCTTTGTCCACTCTCAGCACTCCAGTCTTTTTCCAGCCTGCTGCTTCCAGCCTTTTCATAGAGAAACAAAACATTCCCCTCTTTATCTGCCTAGCAGGGAGGGATTTATTCCCACTGGTGCAGCCGATTACCTGCACCTGAGCAATAGGTTGGAGACAGTCCAAAACCCTGGGCTGGATCTATGTCTTCCAAGAAAACCGCTAAACTGCGGGGTGGAGCACTGGCCCACCCTACTCTCCAAATGCTCCACCCCAGGGGCCCATAACTAAATATTAATTCTGGTGACATACACAGAAACATACACTCCCCCTGGGGTTAAAAATCATAAGCCTCTCTGAACAATTCTGTCGAGACATAGACTCCGTCACAGACCACCCCATTCACCTTATCACATATCCCCCTCCCCAGCTCAGACCCACCGGGGCGAGCGGCCTGGGACCATAGACAGTGAACTCGGGAGAGGCCATCCGCATTACCTTGGGCAGTTCCGGCCCTGTGAGCAACAGTAAACTGGTAAGGCTGAAGACTTAGGAACCATCTAGTCACTCTGGCATTCTTTTCTTTGTTATGCCTCATCCATGTTAAAGGAGCATGGTCCGTGATTAGTGTAAAACATCTCCCCAGTAAGTAATATCTCAGGGATTCTAAAGCCCATTTTATCGCCAGGCATTCCTTTTCCACTACGGAGTACCTCTGTTCATGGGGATTCATTTTCCGGCTCAGATACATGACAGGATGTTCCTCTCCTTCATGTACCTGGGACAGAACCGCGCCAAGACCCACATCAGACGCATCGGTCTGTACCACAAATGGTTTAGTGAAATCCAGAGCCACCAAAACAGGGTCAGCACACAAGGCTCCCTTCAAGACTTGAAAGGCATGCTCCGCTTCCGGGGTCCACTTAACCATAATCGGGCCTTTTGCCTTAGTAAGTTCAGTCAATGGGTTGGCAATGGTAGCGTACCCAGGGATGAACCTACGATAGTAGCCGGTTAAGCCTAAAAAAGCCCTGACTTGCTTTTTAGTTACAGGACGTGGCCAACTGGTGATGGCTGCTACTTTGCTCTCTTGTGGTTTAAGGAGCCCCCGCCCGATAGTGTACCCTAGATATTTTGCTTCTTCTAGCCCTAAAGAACACTTAGCAGGGTTAGCTGTCAAACCAGCAGCCCTTATACTATCCACAACTGCCTGAACCTTCATCAAGTGGGTTTCCCAGTCCGCACTGTGAATCACCACATCATCCAGGTAGGCGGCTGCGTACTGTCTGTGGGGATGAAGTATCTTATCCATCATACGCTGAAACGTTGCTGGGGCCCCATGCAACCCAAATGGCAGCACTTTATATTGGAACAACCCTTCAGGGGTAGAAAACGCGGTTTTCTCTTTTGCTTTCTCTGTCAGGGGTACCTGCCAGTATCCCTTGGTGAGGTCCAAGGTGCTCAGATATCTGGCCTTACCTAATCGTTCGATTAGCTCATCCACACGAGGCATCGGGTAGGCATCAAACTTAGAGATATCATTTAGTTTACGGAAATCATTACAGAAACGGATTTCTCCATTTGGTTTGGGCACTAACACAATTGGGTTGTTCCACTCACTTTGTGATACTTCAATCACCCCCAACTCAAGCATCTTTTTAACCTCTGCACTAACTGCTTCACGTCTAGCCTCAGGTATCCTGTAGGGCTTCAGATTGATCTTTTTCCCAGGTTCAGTCAGGATATCATGCTTGATTATATGTGTTTTTCCCGGTATTGGGGAAAATACATCCCTATTTTTAGACACAAACTCCCTGACTTCCTGTTTCTGATGGGGGGCAAGAGTATCAGCAACATGCACCTCCGGACCCTGCTCACAAGTGGCTTGGGTAGGTTTATTTCTGGTCATGATGAGAACCTCTCGTTCTACCCATGGCTTCAATAAATTTATATGATATGTCTGTTCTGGCTTTCGTCTGCCTGGCTGTCTTACTTTATAGTTCACATCACTGATCCGTTCAGTGATTTCATATGGCCCTTGCCAGCTGGCTAAGAATTTGCTTTCTACTGTGGGAACAAGAACTAGAACCCTATCACCTGGTTTGAATACCCGTAGCCTTGCGTTTCGGTTGTAGCTTGCTTGTTGGGCTCTCTGGGCCTTTTCCATGTTTTCTCTAACTATGGGAATTACCGCTTCGATCCGCTCTTGCATTTGCGCTACATGCTCTATAAGACTGTGATGGGGGGTATGCTCTTGTTCCCATGTTTCCTTGGCAACATCCAATATGCCTCTTGGATGCCTACCATACATTAACTCGAAAGGTGAAAATCCTGTGGAAGCTTGCGGGACTTCTCTAATAGAAAACATCAGGTAGGGTATGAGATAATCCCAGTTTTTTCCATCCTTGTCTATCACCTTCCGCAGCATAGCCTTTAGAGTTTTATTAAACCTCTCCACTAATCCATCAGTTTGCGGAGGGTATACCGAGGTTTTCAGCTGCTTGATTCTGAGCAGTTTGCACAAATCATGCATGATTTTTGACATAAAAGGGGTTCCTTGATCTGTGAGAATTTCCTTAGGTATACCCATCCTGCTAAACATCATCAGTAACTCCCTTGCAACATTTTTAGAGGTGGCATTCCGTAGAGCTACAGCCTCTGGATACCGTGTTGCATAATCCACAACAACTAGAATGTACTGATGTCCTCTTGTGGACTTAGGCAACGGCCCTATCAGGTCCATTGCTATTCTTTCGAATGGAACCTCTATGATGGGAAGGGGTACCAATGGACTATGAAAGCCCTTATGCGGAGCTTTCAGTTGGCATTCTGGGCAGGACTTACAAAACCTTTCTATTGCCGAAAATACCCCTGGCCAATAGAATCGGGTCAGAATTCGTTCCCTCGTTTTTTCAAAACCAAGGTGCCCACCTAACGCATGGCTATGGGCTAGTTTTAAAACAGTGTTTCGGTGAGATTGGGGAACTAACAACTGTTCTGCCTCCTCTTCCCCCTTTTTCTCTACTCGATACAGCAAATTATTTTTCACCATGAAATAAGGAAAGCTTAAGGGCTTGTCAGGGTCTGCCCTTGTGCCCTCCACTATTTGTACATTCTCTCTTGCAGCTGTCAAGGACTTATCTTCCCATTGGGCTGCTCGGAAGTTACCAGGGGGAACTCTGAGATCCTGAAACTCCACTTCGTCTATAGGGTCTTCAGTATGGGGAGGTTCTACCTCATTACCCAGACACACCTTGCTCGTCACATTCTAAATCGGAGAAAGGAAAAATATTATCTATACACTCTACCTCGGGTAGCTCCTCAGAGCGCATTTCTGGATGAGCAGAGCACTTTTCCCATAGGCGGCAGAAATGGGGGAAGTCCCTCCCTAATACCACATCATACGGTAATAGGGGCACTACCCCTACAGAGCATTTCACTTTCCCTACCTTGGTACCAAACTCAACCTCTGCTGTGGGGTATGTGTGGGTGTCACCATGTATACACACAATATCAATCACTTGCTTGGTGTCTAATTTCCCTGGCTGGAGCAGAAAACTTTTTATCAAGGTAACCTCACTCCCTGAATCAATTAGAGCTTGTACATTCTTTCCTTCCACCCTCACCATCATTAAATGCATTGCATTAGTAGCACTAGTCACCACGCACATCTTTGAGCAAGTCAATACAGTCCTATGCAGAGCCCTTGTCCCTACATCACACTGCATGGGCTCTTCATTCTCTGGACAGCTGCGTGCAAAATGTCCAGGCTCATGGCATTTAAAGCACCGGAGTTGCCCCTCAGCTTGGTCTTGTAGCCGTAATGGAGGTGGGGACCTTCTGCCACCCTGGTCATATGGTTCAAGGTTCGGTACAAAGTTTTGTCTTTTGTTTCCCACTTTTCCGCTTATCCGGTTGTTAGCCGGTCGAGACTTCTGATGAAGATCAATACTGTATGGCTCCTTGGCAACCAAATACCTCTCAATCAGGCACATCATTGCTTCTGCATCCTGAGGGTCCTCTTGACAGACCCATTGTCGCAGTCCTGTTGGCAGGTGTCTGAGAAAACGGTCCATCACAATCATCTCCACTATCTTGGTAGCAGGGTTGCGCTCTGGCTCCAGCCACTTCTGAGCGAGCCTGAGCAATTCATACATCTGGGCTCTGGTAGGTTTACTCACATCGTATGCCCAATTATGAAACCTGTGGGCTCGAACGGCTGGTGTTACGCCAATGCGCTTTAGAATTTCAGCTTTAAGTTGCTCGTAATCCTGGGTCTGATCAGAAGGTAGGTCTTCATAGGCTTTTTGGCACTCCCCACTCAGGCATGGAGCTAGAAGCCCCGCCCACTGACCCAGTGGCCATCTTTCCCGGGCAGCAACCCTCTCGAAAGTGGTGAGGTAAGCCTCCACATCATCTGTCTCTGTCATCTTATGCAGGAAGTCTGTGGCACGGATACGGGATCCTCTTTCACGAGGGGGGCTCTCTGCAGATGGCAATATCACCCTCTGCAACACCTCAGTAAGGGCAGCTCTATCCATCTGCTGGGCTTCCTTCAGGGTCTCAACCTGGGTAACCAGTAGACGATTTGTTTCCTGTTGTACAGCGGTTGCCTGTACCAGAGCTTTCACCAGATCCTCCATTATAGCACCAAGCAGGTAACAGTCTTAAAGGTATGGTGCTACTTATTTGATTAGCAGGTCTGCCAAAATAAAAGTCCTCAAGCAGACTACCGAATGACTGGAACACCCACAGACCCTCAATGTGCTACTGTGCACGCATCCTCCACCATATTGTGATCCTTGTTTGCAGGTAGCACGGTCCTCTAGGGTAAACAATAGGCACAGTCCTTATAATTGCATATACTCCAGGCACTGTATTTGTAATCCACACAGGATACAGCAGTAAATGAAAACATAAACAAACAAAAAACCTAGCTCGTCTGAGCACTAACTGACATTAGGTTCCCTATCTCTCAGGGTTAAACTAAACAAAACAATATTGGTTTCACCAACCTAGAGTCTTTGTCCACTCTCAGCACTCCAGTCTTTTTCCAGCCTGCTGCTTCCAGCCTTTTCATAGAGAAACAAAACATTCCCCTCTTTATCTGCCTAGCAGGGAGGGATTTATTCCCACTGGTGCAGCCGATTACCTGCACCTGAGCAATAGGTTGGAGACAGTCCAAAACCCTGGGCTGGATCTATGTCTTCCAAGAAAACCGCTAAACTGCGGGGTGGAGCACTGGCCCACCCTACTCTCCAAATGCTCCACCCCAGGGGCCCATAACTAAATATTAATTCTGGTGACATACACAGAAACATACACTCCCCCTGGGGTTAAAAATCATAAGCCTCTCTGAACAATTCTGTCGAGACATAGACTCCGTCACAGACCACCCCATTCACCTTATCACAATATATATATATAAATGGATATAGGCAGCACACCAAAATGGGTGAAAAAATAAGTGCTTTTATTCCAAGGAAAATTGACAACGTTTCAGCGATC
Organism: Hyla sarda; assembly: GCF_029499605.1. NCBI lineage: Eukaryota > Metazoa > Chordata > Amphibia > Anura > Hylidae > Hyla > Hyla sarda. The sequence continues at coordinate 64,949,937 of NC_079197.1, read as the reverse complement.
TCTCACCGCCGTTTTCAAGTGATTTACAAGTGATACAAGCGGGGTTAAATACCTCCCCGAATCAGTGACATCATCAACATTTACATATCATGTGACATCTGACATGTTATAAACAAAGTATAAACTATACAAACCAATAAATACAAACATGATCAATTAAGTGTATTAAATTCTGTGGTATAAAGTGTATACATCTCTGTATTCCGATCGCCAATCACTTATAGGATCGGATTGTGATATAAATGTACAATTATAACAGTGATCGTGTAAACAAAACAAGTAAAAGAGGGGTTAAAAGACGTTACCCAATCAAGCAAACCCGTTTGTTTAGCCGGCCTCTTCGCAAACGCGCCATGATCCGCAGACCCGAGTCCACATGGGACGCCGGGATCTACTTCCGGTGTAACCGGAGTTCAACCAATCATAGTAACGGCGTCCCTGGTAGTCATAGAGACATCCCGACCTGTCAGGTAAACAATGACTTGCGCATCGCGGCCAAGCTCCGTGGCTCTCAGCGCATGCTCAATGTATGTATAGGTGTTCACCAGCGCCATATTAGTTCAGGGCAAATAAATATTAGGTTATATAGCGAACTGCTGGCAAAGCACTTCACTCCATTACCAAATGTATAGTAGGAATCATATTATTCCAATATTGTAACCCTGCACACATGCTAAAAAAACAATCAAGGGACCTGGACACTTGCCCTCTGTTATGCACCGCACGGATCTGGGTGCGACTTATAGAATCCATAGGGTCCCAAAGTACGCTTCTCCCTACCAGATTGGTAAAAGCCTCACCGTCTGGTTGTCAGGATACTTCACCAGACCGTTCTTGTCAATACAGAGGTGTCCAACGGCAACCCATCATACACGTGACAATCATACCAGGGTACAACATTAGTAGTAGATCAATTAGGAAACATAAGGAATATGTGTCTTGCAGTATCAATATTAGTATAGGGGCGCCGTCACTATACTGGTAAAAATTAAACAAATATAGAAAAAATAAGTAAAAAATGAAAATTATATATAAAAAAAGGAAATATGTATATAAATAAAAAAGAATGCGGATCTGTGTTGAGGTACTCGGTTCTTTTCTCTGGGTTGCTTGATTTTAACGTTGATGGTCTATACTTCAAGATTTCTGAAATTTAAGACGACAAGTATTAGTAAATAATATCACTTGTAGAATACATAACCACACTGAACATAACCTTACACTGGGACTCTACAACAATTATCTCATCATCATCCTTGGCGTAACTACAAATTCTACGTTCAGACCATTTGGTTTAAGGGAATCGAGGTCATATATCCACCTCAATTCTCTTTTCTGTAATGCGGCGACCCTATCCCCACCTCTCTTTAGTGGTGGAATATGATCCACCACCATACACTTTAAATCCTGTTCTCGATGTCCCGCTTCCAAAAAATGCTTGGACAACGGTAAATCGACTCTCCCTTTGCGTATAGAGTATCTATGTTGATTCAATCTTACTTTAAACTCACATTTTGTCTCTCCAATATAAATGAACCCACAGGGACACCACAGAATATAGACCACAAAATCACTCTCACAATTAAGATAGAATTTTATAGGATAAGCTTTGCCTGTTTGGGGGTGTGTGAATGTATTCCCCTTCTGCACATACCTACAATTCACGCACCTCCTACAGGGAAAGCATCCCTTTGCCTGTACCGAAACATATTTCTGTGTTTGAGTTTGTTTAGACACATCCGCCTTTACTAGGTCATCCTTTAAATTTCTGGCCCTACGATAGGACATGAGGGGCATTTCCCTAAGTTCAGGAATATTGGGAAAACTTTCACTGATTAAGTGCCAATGTTTTTTTAATTTTTGGGCAATCTGTCCTGATACTTCATTAAAGGTGGAAATGAATGGAATACGTGTTGTCTGGTCTCTTTTAGTTCTAGATTTCCTCTGTCCACTCCTTTCCTCATAAAGCCTCTGTTTCTGCCTATTAACCAGAGTGGAGGGATAGCCTCTGGCCATAAATTGGGTTGCCATTTTATTAACTGCCTGATCCAATTTCTCACTACTGTCAACAATTCTGCTGGCACGTAGAAATTGGCTGTATGGTAGTGACTCAATCATCTGTCTCGGGTGGCACGAATTAAATTGCAGCAAGGTATTACAGTCTGTGGGCTTATAATATATGTCTGTAGAGAGTCTATGATTTACAATAGAGACTTCTGTGTCCAAAAATTGTACCTTATCTTGTGAATAGGTCAGGGTAAACTGTAAGTCCCTGTCAACACTATTAAGGTATCTTTGGAATTCCACTAATTCCTCACCCGTGCCATCCCAGATCAAAAAAATATCATCTATGTAGTGCCACCACCCCAGGATCTTCCTGGAGTGGTGGGCTACATAGACGTGGCTTTCCTCAAACTCTCTCATTACTATGTTCGCATACGTGGGCGCCATGTTGCTGCCCATGGCAGTCCCACGTAGTTGGACATAGTATTTTTCATCAAAAAGAAAATAGTTATTCTGTAGTACAAACAGTAAAAGACTACCACTATTGGTGATAGTGCTGATTTTGTTTTTAAAAAATTGGATGTACATATTCCTAGCAAATTTCAGCCTACTGTAGAATCCCCTGCGGTCACTACATTTATGGAGTGTATGAGGAGAGAATTTACTATGATTAAAGAACAACAGACTAAACTAAAACATCCTAATTTAACACATACCGAATTACTAGCTATGCAGGAGCTGGTCCATGATCACAACCTCATTATCAAGCCGGCGGACAAGGGCGGCGGGGTTGTGATCATGGACCGGAGCACCTATCTTAGTGAGGCACATAGACAGCTGGGGGACCCAGATGTATATAAAATGTTGCCCAGAGACCCCAAACGACAGATAATGGACAAATTACAGGTGATCATCACTGATGCACTCGAGCAGGGCCTCATTGATAATAAATTAAGTGAATTTCTTATAGTTGATTTCCCGGTTACTCCTTTACTGTACCCCCTGCCGAAGATACACAAAAGCCTACAGGATCCTCCTGGTAGGCCCATAGTCTCCGGCAGAGGGTCAGTATCTAACAATGTATCCATCTTTTTGGACAAAATTTTACGACAATTCGCTGTGGAAGCACAATCATATTTACGTGATACTGGTGATTTTTTATCAAAAATCTCACAAATTGTTGTACCTACCAATGCCATAATTGCCAGTTTTGACATTGTTAGTTTGTACACATCAATCCAGCACGAGAGGGGAGTAAGAGCCATTAAAAAGACAATGGAGGAGGCACATTTTCATGTGAAACAGATTGACTTTATTTTAAGTCTTTTACTGTTTGTACTACAGAATAACTATTTTCTTTTTGATGAAAAATACTATTTCCAACTACGTGGGACTGCCATGGGCAGCAACATGGCGCCCACGTATGCGAACATAGTAATGAGAGAGTTTGAGGAAAGCCACGTCTATGTAGCCCACCACTCCAGGAAGATCCTGGGGTGGTGGCGCTACATAGATGATATTTTTTTGATCTGGGATGGCACGGGTGAGGAATTAGTGGAATTCCAAACATACCTTAATAGTGTTGACAGGGACTTACAGTTTACCCTGACCTATTCACAAGATAAGGTACAATTTTTGGACACAGAAGTCTCTATTGTAAATCATAGACTCTCTACAGACATATATTATAAGCCCACAGACTGTAATACCTTGCTGCAATTTAATTCGTGCCACCCGAGACAGATGATTGAGTCACTACCATACAGCCAATTTCTACGTGCCAGCAGAATTGTTGACAGTAGTGAGAAATTGGATCAGGCAGTTAATAAAATGGCAACCCAATTTATGGCCAGAGGCTATCCCTCCACTCTGGTTAATAGGCAGAAACAGAGGCTTTATGAGGAAAGGAGTGGACAGAGGAAATCTAGAACTAAAAGAGACCAGACAACACGTATTCCATTCATTTCCACCTTTAATGAAGTATCAGGACAGATTGCCCAAAAATTAAAAAAACATTGGCACTTAATCAGTGAAAGTTTTCCCAATATTCCTGAACTTAGGGAAATGCCCCTCATGTCCTATCGTAGGGCCAGAAATTTAAAGGATGACCTAGTAAAGGCGGATGTGTCTAAACAAACTCAAACACAGAAATATGTTTCGGTACAGGCAAAGGGATGCTTTCCCTGTAGGAGGTGCGTGAATTGTAGGTATGTGCAGAAGGGGAATACATTCACACACCCCCAAACAGGCAAAGCTTATCCTATAAAATTCTATCTTAATTGTGAGAGTGATTTTGTGGTCTATATTCTGTGGTGTCCCTGTGGGTTCATTTATATTGGAGAGACAAAATGTGAGTTTAAAGTAAGATTGAATCAACATAGATACTCTATACGCAAAGGGAGAGTCGATTTACCGTTGTCCAAGCATTTTTTGGAAGCGGGACATCGAGAACAGGATTTAAAGTGTATGGTGGTGGATCATATTCCACCACTAAAGAGAGGTGGGGATAGGGTCGCCGCATTACAGAAAAGAGAATTGAGGTGGATATATGACCTCGATTCCCTTAAACCAAATGGTCTGAACGTAGAATTTGTAGTTACGCCAAGGATGATGATGAGATAATTGTTGTAGAGTCCCAGTGTAAGGTTATGTTCAGTGTGGTTATGTATTCTACAAGTGATATTATTTACTAATACTTGTCGTCTTAAATTTCAGAAATCTTGAAGTATAGACCATCAACGTTAAAATCAAGCAACCCAGAGAAAAGAACCGAGTACCTCAACACGGATCCGCATTCTTTTTTATTTATATACATATTTCCTTTTTTTATATATAATTTTCATTTTTTACTTATTTTTTCTGTATTTGGTTAATTTTTACCAGTATAGTGACGGCGCCCCTATACTAATATTGATACTGCAAGACACATATTCCTTATGTTTCCTAATTGATCTACTACTAATGTTGTACCCTGGTATGATTGTCACGTGTATGATGGGTTGCCGTTGGACACCTCTGTATTGACAAGAACGGTCTGGTGAAGTATCCTGACAACCAGAAGGTGAGGCTTTTACCAATCTGGTAGGGAGAAGCGTACTTTGGGACCCTATGGATTCCATAAGTCGCACCCAGATCCGTGCGGTGCATAACAGAGGGCAAGTGTCCAGGTCCCTTGATTGTTTTTTTAGCATGTGTGCGGGGTTACAATATTGGAATAATATGATTCCTACTATACATTTGGTAATGGAGTGAAGTGCTTTGCCAGCAGTTCGCTATATAACCTAATATTTATTTGCCCTGAACTAATATGGCGCTGGTGAACACCTATACATACATTGAGCATGCGCTGAGAGCCACGGAGCTTGGCCGCGATGCGCAAGTCATTGTTTACCTGACTACCAGGGACGCCGTTACTATGATTGGTTGAACTCCGGTTACACCGGAAGTAGATCCCGGCGTCCCATGTGGACTCGGGTCTGCGGATCATGGCGCGTTTGCGAAGAGGCCGGCTAAACAAACGGGTTTGCTTGATTGGGTAACGTCTTTTAACCCCTCTTTACTTGTTTTGTTTACACGATCACTGTTATAATTGTACATTTATATCACAATCCGATCCTATAAGTGATTGGCGATCGGAATACAGAGATGTATACACTTTATACCACAGAATTGAATACACTAAATTGATCATGTTTGTATTTATTGGTTTGTATAGTTTATACTTTGTTTATAACATGTCAGATGTCACATGATATGTAAATGTTGATGATGTCACTGATTCGGGGAGGTATTTAACCCCGCTTGTATCACTTGTAAATCACTTGAAAATGGCAGTGAGAGATCGCTGAAACGTTGTCAATTTTCCTTGGAATAAAAGCACTTATTTTTTCACCCATTTTGGTGTGCTGCCTATATCCATTTATATCTAAAGAGGACCGGAGCACCGAGGTTCAAGGGCTTGCACCCAATCACCTGGATACAAGGAGGTGCTGCTTTGTATGATAATTGTTATATATATATATATATCTCAGCTAAAGGGGATGAGTATTTATCTCAGGGAGGAGAGATTACCACTCCTGGTATGACGGAGCTTCATAAGGCCATTTTGCACTCCGCGGGCATTCTGGGTAGGGGAATATGCAAAGCAGCTCATTACACCACCTTATTCAGGTAGTGTTCCCTGTCAGCTTGTCAGCTTGTGTTACCAGGGAACACTACCTGAATAAGGTGGTGTAAGGAGCTGCTTTGCATATTCCCCTACCCAGAATGCCCGCGGAGTGCAAAATGGCCTTATGAAGCTCCATCATACCAGGAGTGGTAATCTCTCCCTGAGATAAATACTCATCCCCTTTAGCTGCTCTCAGGCCTCTTACCCCAGCCAAGCCAGATCACCCTGCTCTGTACTGACGAGTGGCAAAAAACACGAAACAGCTGTCTGCAGATGGGTAGAAACTTTTCTTTTGGGAAGTAGTCTGGCTTGGCATAAATCCTGATTAGCTTTTCATATTCCTTAACAGGAGCTAAGCTGATACCACGGAACACTACCTGAATAAGGTGGTGTAATGAGCTGCTTTGCATATTCCTATATATATGTTCTGTCCTCGCTACACGTTGCCCTGTGGTGTGTGTAGTCTGACATGCAGATAAACCGCCCTATTCTTCAATAGACAAGACTGTATGGTGAAGTCTGTAGATTTATTGAGTCATAGGTAATAAGCACGCGATGAAACTAGAAAACAATAGAGCAGAAAACACATGTTCATATACAACTAACATATCAGCATATCAGCATTACAACATATCAGCATTACAACATATCTGAAACATAGCATGTAATAACATGGATGACATGTAGAGAGCTGGTCTATTGGTCACTAGTGTTGCTCGCGAATATTCGCAATTCGAATATTATTCGCGAATATCGCATATTCGCGAATTCGCGAATTTCGCGAATATAGCGCTATATATTCGTAATTACGAATATTCGTTGTTTTTTTTTTTTTTTTTTTTTTTTTCTTCACAGTACACATCACAGTGATCATCCCTCTCTGCTTCCAGCTTGTGTGGTGTAAAGAAGGCTGTAATACTACTGTGTGAGACGGGCGTGCGAAAATTCGCATATGCGAAAATTAGCATATGCTAATTTTCGCATATGCGAATTTCCACATATGTTAATTTTCGCATGCGCGTATTTTCGCATACGCGAAAATAAAACGAGGATATAACGAATATGCGAATATTCGCGAATATATGACGAATATTCGTCCATATATTCGCGAATATTCGCGAATTCGAATATGGCCTATGCCGCTCAACACTATTGGTCACAACTTAAGACAGTGCAGCTGCTGCTCTGGAACATAAGAGTCTGTGTAGCTGGAAGAAGCTGTGGCTGAGAAATACTGTAGGGCAAGTCCATAAGCTTACCAGCGATGCTGCCACATGGGACAATGGAGGATGCAGTCTATCTCTTCTTAGCACAGTCTGTAATGGATTTCTTCCTCCCAAGATGCTTCACTTCACTGAGGAGGGATGGAAGGAGCAGAGGGACAAATCACTGAAAGGCAAAGTCAGCCACTAGATGGAGTGCCTGTGTAATCAGGCTCACTTTACAGTACATAAAGATGCTGGAGGAATGACACTCCCCGCTTGGTATCCGTGGATGCCACCAATTTAGTCTTCAAAAGATAGAAGCTAAATTAGTTCAGATATTGGTCTGAGAAACAACTTGGATTCACGAGTAAAGCAGCAATATGGCAATAACCAGGGATTATAAGAGGGCTTTTCTCTTTGTACTCCAGCTTTGCTTCCTTGAGTCGGCCTCCTACTCTCACTAGGCCATTGCTATCAATGATTGGGTCAAGCTTACTCAATTCACTGTCCTTAGGTAATGGTCTCTTGTTGGTGAGGCTCTCGATCTCTCTAGAGTAGGCTTCTTGTTGAACAGTATAGATAATGTGATTTCTTGAATGTTTCAGGTCTGATACTGCATAGACCTTTGCACAGTGATGCCGTGATGCCGGCCTTTATATTCGTTTAGACTAGAAGTTCTCATACTACTGAATGAGCAAGTTGTGTGAATTAAACAGGTAATAGCTTGAACAAGTGACTTCCAGGTTGAAAATCGTTTGAATCTCTGAGATCCGAGTTGGTTATCTGAAGTTGTTGTGTGGAGTGTAGACACCTGAGGGCGGATTTCAACATCCAACTCTGCACCCACTAATTCAAAGGCTTTAACGGTAGCTTGCTCTGGGTTGTACAAGAATTTTGGTCCTGAAAACCACGTAGTGTTATTCAAATGATTAGCAGCAACGGCTCTAGTAGCATGATCAGCAGGGTTCTGGTCTGTAGGTACATAGTGCCACTGCTTTGGATGGACAGATCTCCTAATCCGTAACACTCTGTTGTTAACATAGACATAGAATCTTCTGGTTTCATTGTAGATATAACCTAAGACCATCTTACTGTCTGTGTAGAATGCAACATCTTTTAGGTCAATGTCCAATTCAGATGTAATTAATTCAGCTACCTCAACAGCTAGTACAGCAGCACATAGTTCTAGTCTTGGTACAGTGTGCTCAGGGTATGGTGCAAGTTTGGTTTTACCCATGACAAATCCGACATGGCATTGTCCTTTAGAGTCCATGGTTTTAATATAGGCCACAGCAGCAATTGCCTTGACAGAAGCATCTGAAAATATGTAGAGTTTTTGGCTTTGTATTTCTGTAGAAGGCACTGGTGCATAGGGTCTAGCTACATTGAGCTTAGATAAAGCTGTTAGAGAGTTTTTCCACTCTTCCCACTGAATCCTTTGATCGGCTGGTAAAGGTGTGTCCCAGTCAGATGTTTCACGGGTTAAGTTTCTGAGTAGGGCTTTTCCTTGAATTGTAACAGGAGCTGCAAACCCCAAGGGATCATACAAGCTATTTATGGTGGACAGAACACCCCTACGTGTGAAGGGCTTTTCCTCCTTGCTGGCTTGGAAGATGAATGTGTCCGATTTTAGATTCCAGAGAAGTCCAAGGCTGCGTTGTACTGGCATAGGGTCGGTCCCTAAGTCCAGGTCTTTCAAATCACTACAGTGATCTTGAGATGGAAAGGCTTCTATTAGTTCTTGACTATTGGAGGCTATTTTGTGAAGCCTGAGGTTTGAGTAGGCAAGCATTTCTTGAGCTCTCCTGAGGAGATTAATAGCAGTCTCATTTGAAGGCATAGCTTTTAGGCAGTCATCAACATAGAAGTCCTTTTCTACAAATTTTCTGACATCTGATCCATATTCCGCCTCACCTTCTTGAGCAGACCTTTTGATTCCATAAATTGCAACTGATGGCGAAGGACTGTTGCCAAAGATGTGCACTCTCATACGGTACTCTATAACTTTTTTAGAAAGATCATTGTCTCTGTACCAGAGAAATCTTAAGAAATTCCTGTCTTCCTTTTTGACAAGGAAACAATGAAACATTTGTTGAATGTCAGCGGTGAAGGCAATAGAATCTTTGCGGAAGCGCATGAGTACTCCCATAAGTTTGTTGTTCAGGTCTGGACTTGTCAAGAGAACATCATTTAAAGAGACACCCTCAAACTTGGCACTAGAGTCAAACACCACCCTGATTTGGCCTGGTTTCTTTGGGTGGTATACTCCAAACATTGGTAGGTACCAGCACTCCTCAAAGTCTTTGAGTTTGGGAGCTATCTCTGCATGGCCATTTTCAAATATCTTTTTCATGAAGGTGAAGAAGTGGTTTCTCATTTCTTGTTTCCTCTGCAGGTTGTGCTTGAGAGAAGAGAAACGTTTTAGAGCTTGCTCTCTGTTATTAGGCAGGCGTTGTCTGGGACTCCTGAATGGAAGAGGTGCGACCCAGCTGTTAGTTTCATCTTTAACAAATCCATTGTGCATTATGTCTAAAAACAACTTGTCCTCTATTGACATTGCCACTTGATTATCCTTCGTTGTTCTCTGAAAGACTGTACAACCTAACTGATCTTCATAAATGTTAGATGCTGCATGGCTTTCACACGGAAGATCTGTATAGGTGCAGAGCAGTTGGTTGCAGTATGGCAATTCTTTGACATGAAAGTTGTTGTTGCATGGTTGCAAAAGAGAAGGTCGACCATTGTCTAGCATATTGGTGAGCATGCTGGTCACAGAGGTGGGAGTGTGCATGCGTCCCAAGCATACATCTCCTATTATGACCCATCCTAGGTCTAGCTTTTGGGCATAGGGAGCATTATTGGGGCCATTAATATGATGTCTCACCTTGTGTACTTGTAAAATATCTCTCCCAAGAAGTAGGATTATCTGTGCCTGATGATCAAGTTCTGGTATAAGATGTGCCATGCTCTTTAGGTGTGAATGATAGCTTGCTACCTCTCTTGTAGGAATTTCAGATCTGTTGTCAGGAATTTGGTTGCACTCAATTATGGTAGGCAAGGGAAGGCATGTCTGTCCATCTAAGGATTCAATTTGGTAGCCGGTGGCCTTCCTCCCCATTGTGGATGTGGTACCTGCACAGGTTTTTAAGGAGTATGGAGTGCTTGGTCCTTGAGTTTTGAAGATGTCAAAGAATGTTGATCTGGCTAAGGATCTATTACTCTGATCATCCAGTATAGCATACAGTTTTACAGCTTTGTCTTTTTGGCCTTTTGGGTAGACTCTGACTAGACAGATTTTAGAGCAGGATCTGCTGCCTAATGTCCCTTTGCACACTTCTGTGAATTGTGAAGTGACCTCTGGTGAAGCTATAGCAGTGTTTCTTTTATCCCCGCCATGCTCAGTGTCACTTGAAGCGCTCTGTGAAGCCCATGGTGCTGGACCAGGGTGTAAAGCTGTGTTGTGATCTGTGGTGTCACATTCTGTGCATTTTACACTGACCTTGCAATCCTTGGCAAAATGAGATGTTGATCCGCAGCACTTGTAACAGATGCCATTCTCTTTAAGGAATCTTTTGCTGTCTTCAACTGGTTTCTCTCTGAAGGCTCTACATTTTAGGAGAGGATGAGGCTTTTGATGTATGGGACACTGCTTGCTTGGATCCCCTGCCTTTACCTCTGCTTGGCTTGCCGGCCTGTGAATAAAATCTGGAGGAGAAACATTAGTCTTGTGTACTGCCACTGAGGTTTTGCGTGAATTGAGAACTGGAGTGGCACATGACAATGTAAGATCAAAACTAGGGTCATTTCTTATCTTTGCTTGGTTATGTACAAAATCAACAAAAACAGAGAATGGAGGAAATGGGACATTATGTTTATGTTTATATGTGGAACCATGGGTAATCCACTTCTCTTGTAGGTTGTAGGGTAGTTTTTGAACTAAAGGGTTGACACCTCTTGCTGTGTCAAGGTATGCAAGTCCTTGTAAGTCCCCTTCAGATTTGGCAACTTGAAGTTCCATTAGTAAGTCACTAAGTTCTCTGAGTTTCTGATAGCCTTTGTTGGTTATCCTGGGAAAGTCCTCAATTCTTTTGTAGAGGGCACTTTCTATAACCTCTGCTGAGCCATAGCACTCATCAAGTCTGCTCCAAATAATTTTAAGACCAGTCTCAGGGTAGTTTATATTGATAGCCCTGATCCTAGCTGCATGTTTGCTTGACTCTTCCCCCAGGTATTTGACCAAGAGGTCCACCTCTTCACTACATGACAGGTCTAAGTCTCTTGTGACATTCTGAAAGGAAGATCTCCAGGCTCTATAGTCTTCAGGACGATCATTGAACTTCACAATTCCTTTTGCGACTAGTTCGCGCCGTGTAAAAAACTTTGCAAAGTCCATTGTGGTCTGGTAGACAGCAGGGTATACTGGTGGTGTACAACCCTGGTAAGAATATGGGGTATGCTCATACCTGTTAGTAGTCTCTTGGTTGTGCTGGCCAGTATCATGCTGCCTTGGCGTCAGGAGAGATGCAACGGTGAGGTGATCTGGCTTGACTGCTTGACCTGTAATGAGGTTATTACCAGCCGAGTTGCTCTCTTGCTTGTAGTTGACCCAGGATGGCACTTCATGCTGTACTGGGCCTATTTCACTTATGGTACAACGTTCGGGCTTTTATACTGGATCAGTATTGCTGTCTGAACCTGGGAGCTCATTTACATACTCTGACGTGCGTTGCAATGGATCTTGCGATTTAAGCTTCATACCTGGTATGCTGTCACGCTGTAGTGTTTCAAGATACTATATAGCCTCTAAGAACTCTGCTTCAGCAATGGTGGCTGCAGCCTCCTTTTCTGCAGCAAGTTTCTCTAATGTTGCTTCTAGCCTTGCCTTCTCTATTTTTATTTGCATTTCTTGCTCAGCGAATGCTGCTCGCGTTTTAGCTGCTTCAGCTTTTGCGCTGGCAATGGCCACTGCACTGCTAATAGATGAAGCTTTTCGTGGAGACAGAAGCAACAGATCTGGATTTGTGTGAAGATTTCTGAGACATTGTGCCTTTAAGAAGATGCTTGTCTGTGCAGAGAGTGCTGTATATCTGAGCAGGTAGCTGCACTATAGCAGGTCTCTGTGTCTTGTATCCCACTGGCTGGGTAGCTGCTGTTTCACTGTTCTGTCCTCGCTACACGTTGCCCTGTGGTGTGTGTAGTCTGACATGCAGATAAACCGCCCTATTCTTCAATAGACAAGACTGTATGGTGAAGTCTGTAGTCATAGGTAATAAGCACGCGATGAAACTAGAGAACAATAGAGCAGAAAACATGAATAAACACATGTTCATATACAACTAACATATCAGCATATCAGCATTACAACATATCAGCATTACAACATATCTGAAACATAGCATGTAATAACATGGATGACATGTAGAGAGCTGGTCTACTGGTCACAACTTAAGACAGTGCAGCTGCTGCTCTGGAACATAAGAGTCTGTGTAGCTGGAAGAAGCTGTGGCTGAGAAATACTGTAGGGCAAGTCCATAAACTTACCAGCGATGCTGCCACATGGGACAATGGAGGATGCAGTCTATCTCTTCTTAGCACAGTCTGTAATGGATTTCTTCCTCCCAAGATGCTTCACTTCACTGAGATGGGATGGAAGGAGCAGAGGGACAAATCACTGAAAGGCAAAGTCAGCCACTAGATGGAGTGCCTGTGTAATCAGGCTCACTTTACAGTACATAAAGATGCTGGAGGCATGACAATATATATATATATATATATATATATATATATATATAAAATAAATAAAAAAGTAAAGAAACTGGCATGAACAAAAATGATGGTACCCTAAACTTAATATTTTGCTGCACAGCCTTTTGAGGCCATCACTGCAATCAATCGATTTGGTAACTCTCAATGAGACTTCTGCACTTGTCTCCAAGACTTCTTGGCCCACTCCTCATAAGCCACCTGCTCCAACTGTCTCAGGTTTAAAGGGTGCCTTCTCCAGACTGCACGTTTCAGCTTCTTTCACAGATGTTCAACAGGATCAGGGCTCATAGATGGACCCTCAGAATAGTCCAATATTTTGCTCTTAGCCATTCTTGGGTGTTTTTAGTTGTGTGTTTGGGTCATTTTCCTGTTGGACGACCCATGACTTTCAACTGACACCAAGCTTCCCGACATTGAGTAGCACATTTTGCTCCAAAATGCCTTCATAGACTTGGAATTTCATTGTACCCTGTACAGATTCAACACACTCTGTGCCATATACATCTGACACTGACATACCTTGACATTGGAGTTGTAATGTCTATGGAAGTTTTTTTAAGCTTATTAGTTATCCGTCTCTTCAATTTGTCATAAATTTTCCTCTTGCTGCCACGTTCAGGGAGGTTGGTTACATTCCCATGGACCTTAAACTTCTTAAAGGACATCTGAAGCAAAAAACAACTTTTCCCCTATCCACATGCAGGAGGCATGCCGGCTGCAGAGGGATGTCACGGCCGACACGCCTCCTCCATGTAGTTCTATGGGAGAGGTTTGGAGGCAGTGTTCCTGCCTCCTCGCCTCTCCCATAGAAATGTATGGGGAGGGGGTGTACCGTCGACCTCAGAGAGGTCGACGCTACGTGCATTAGCCACTCACATAGAGCTGCAATGCAGGACCTCGTTTGGGAGATCGCAGGGGGTCCCAGCAGTCAGAGACCCCCCGCGATCAAACACATCCCCCATTCTGTGGATAGGGGATGAGTCTTTTTTTTTGCTGCAGATGTCCTTTAATAATAATTGCAACTGTAGCCACAGAAACATCATGCAGCTTGGTTATGGTCTTACAGCCTTTTGCCTTAACATTCCAGTCTATAATTTTCTTTCTTATCACCTGAGACAACTCTCCCCTTTAATGTGGTAAACACCATAATATCGAACAGCACGGTGGCTACTTTTCACCCCGTAAATAGGCAGCCTGACTGTTTACAAATTTGAAGACATCTGTGATGCTTCCCTATTTTTCTAGGTTACCATCACTTTTGTCCAGGCTAGTTTTATCATTTTGCTTTGCAAAATAATTCTGTTAACTTGGGGCACCAGGATGTACATGTGAGTCCTATACGTGAAGAGAGCAAAGGGGTTGTGCTCTCTTCATGCATGTCTGGTCCTCGCTGCTATCAGCAGCCAAGCACCGGTTGGTAATGGTGGACATCAATGATTGTGCTGAAATCCACAATTAACCACTCAAATGCTTTGATCAATACTGATACTGGTACTTTTAATGGCTGATTGTATTTCCTGCGACACGACCATGAGGATCCAATCAGCCAAGATGGTGGACAGAGGTCTCCTACCCTTCTTCCGGTCACTCTCACAGGGTCTTCTTCTCTGGTATGCCCTCTAGTAGACCAGAGAAGTAGATTGCCGCTAATACTGCTCAGTGCTATGCACATATAAATAGTCCCCTATGGGGACATAAAAAGTGTAAAATAAATGTAAAAAAAAAAGTTACAAATGTGAAAAATCCCCTCCCCCAATAAAAATGTAAATTGCTCCTTTTTCTCATTTTACCCTAAAAAACGGCTGTTACGCCGAGCGCTCCGGGTCCCCGCTCCTCCCCGGAGCGCTCGCTACACTCTCCTCACTGCAGCGCTCCGGTCAGATCCACTGACCCGGGGCGCTGCGATTCCGCCTCCCGCCGGGATGCGATTCGCGATGCGGGTAGCGCCCGCTCGCGATGCGCATCCCGGCTCCCGTACCTGACTCGCTCTCCGTCGGTCCTGTCCCGGCGCGCGCGGCCCCGCTCCCTAGGGCGCGCGCGCGCCGGGTCTTTGCGATTTAAAGGGCCACTGCGCCGCTGATTGGCGCAGTGGTTCCAATTAGTCTGATCACCTGTGCACTTCCCTATATCACCTCACTTCCCCTGCACTTCCTTGCCGGATCTTGTTGCCATCGTGCCAGTGAAAGCGTTTCCTTGTGTGTTCCTAGCCTGTGTTCCAGACCTCCTGCCGTTGCCCCTGACTACGATCCTTGCTGCCTGCCCCGACCTTCTGCTACGTCCGACTTTGCTTCTGTCTACTCCCTTGTACCGCGCCTATCTTCAGCAGCCAGAGAGGTTGAGCCGTTGCTAGTGGATACGACCTGGTCACTACCGCCGCAGCAAGACCATCCCGCTTTGCGGCGGGCTCTGGTGAATACCAGTAGTGACTTAGAACCGATCCACTAGCACGGTCCACGCCAATCCCTCTCTGGCACAGAGGATCCACTACCTGCCAGCCGGCATCGTGACAGTAGATCCGGCCATGGATCCCGCTGAAGTTCCTCTGCCAGTTGTCGCTGACCTCACCACGGTGGTCGCCCAGCAGTCACAACAGATAGCGCAACAAGGCCAACAGCTGTCTCAACTGACCGTTATGCTACAGCAGTTACTACCACAGCTTCAGCAATCATCTTCTCCGCCAGCTCCTGCACCTCCTCCGCAGCGAGTGGCCGCTTCTGGTCTACGCCTATCCTTGCCAGATAAATTTGATGGGGACTCTAAGTTTTGCCGTGGCTTTCTTACCCAATGTTCCCTGCACTTGGAGTTGATGTCAGACCACTTTCCCACTGAAAGGTCTAAGGTGGCTTTCGTAGTCAGCCTTCTGTCTGGAAAAGCCCTGTCTTGGGCCACACCGCTCTGGGACCGCAATGACCCCGTCACTGCCTCTGTACACTCCTTCTTCTCGGAAATCCGAAGTGTCTTTGAGGAACCTGCCCGAGCCTCTTCTGCTGAGACTGCCCTGTTGAACCTGGTCCAGGGTAATTCTTCCGTTGGCGAGTATGCCGTACAATTCCGTACTCTTGCTTCAGAATTATCCTGGAATAATGAGGCCCTCTGCGCGGCCTTTAAAAAAGGTCTATCCAGCAACATTAAAGATGTTCTGGCCGCACGAGAAATCCCTGCTAATCTACATGAACTCATTCACCTAGCCACTCGCATTGACATGCGTTTTCCCGAAAGGCGTCAGGAGCTCCGCCAGGATATGGACTCTGTTCGCACGAGGCGTTTCTTCTCCCCGGCTCCTCTCTCCTCTGGTCCCCTGCAATCTGTTCCTGTGCCTCCCGCCGTGGAGGCTATGCAGGTCGACCGGTCTCGCCTGACACCTCAAGAGAGGACACGACGCCGCATGGAGAATCTCTGCCTGTACTGTGCTAGTACCGAACACTTCCTGAAGGATTGTCCTATCCGTCCTCCCCGCCTGGAAAGACGTACGCTGACTCCGCACAAAGGTGAGACAGTCCTTGATGTCTACTCTGCTTCTCCACGTCTTACTGTGCCTGTGCGGATATCTGCCTCTGCCTTCTCCTTCTCTACCATGGCCTTCTTGGACTCCGGATCTGCAGGAAATTTTATTTTGGCCTCTCTCGTCAACAGGTTCAACATCCCAGTGACCAGTCTCGCCAGACCCCTCTACATCAATTGTGTAAACAATGAAAGATTGGACTGTACCATACGTTTCCGCACGGAGCCCCTTCTAATGTGCATCGGATCTCATCACGAGAGGGTTGAACTTTTGGTCCTCCCCAATTGCACTTCTGAAATTCTCCTTGGACTTCCTTGGCTTCAACTTCATTCCCCTACCCTGGATTGGTCCACTGGGGAAATCAAGAGTTGGGGGCCCTCTTGTTCCAAGGACTGCCTAAAACCGGTTCCCAGTAACCCTTGCCGTGACTCTGTGGTTCCACCTGTAACCGGCCTCCCTAAGGCCTATATGGACTTTGCGGATGTTTTTTGCAAAAAACAAGCTGAGACTCTACCTCCTCACAGGCCTTATGATTGTCCTATCGACCTCCTCCCGGGCACTACTCCACCCCGGGGCAGAATTTATCCTCTGTCCGCCCCAGAGACTCTTGCCATGTCGGAATACGTCCAGGAAAATTTAAAAAAGGGCTTTATCCGTAAATCCTCCTCTCCTGCCGGAGCCGGATTTTTCTTTGTCTCCAAAAAAGATGGCTCCCTACGTCCTTGTATTGACTACCGCGGTCTTAATAAAATCACGGTTAAGAACCGCTACCCCCTACCCCTCATCTCTGAACTCTTTGATCGCCTCCAAGGTGCCCACATCTTTACCAAACTGGACTTAAGAGGTGCTTATAATCTCATCCGCATCAGAGAGGGGGATGAATGGAAAACGGCATTTAACACCAGAGATGGACACTTTGAGTATCTGGTCATGCCCTTTGGCCTGTGCAACGCCCCTGCCGTCTTCCAAGACTTTGTTAATGAAATTTTTCGTGATCTCTTATACTCCTGTGTTGTTGTATATCTGGACGATATCCTGATTTTTTCTGCTAATCTAGAAGAACACCGCCAGCATGTCCGTATGGTTCTTCAGAGACTTCGTGACAATCAACTCTATGCCAAAATAGAGAAATGTCTGTTTGAATGCCAATCTCTTCCTTTCCTAGGATACTTGGTCTCTGGCCAGGGACTACAAATGGATCCAGACAAACTCTCTGCCGTCTTAGATTGGCCACGCCCCTCCGGACTCCGTGCTATCCAACGTTTTTTGGGGTTCGCCAATTATTACAGGCAATTTATTCCACATTTTTCTACCGTTGTGGCTCCTATCGTGGCTTTAACCAAAAAAAATGCCGATCCCAAGTCTTGGCCTCCTCAAGCGGAAGACGCCTTTAAACGACTCAAGTCTGCCTTTTCTTCGGCTCCCGTGCTCTCCAGACCTGACCCATCCAAACCCTTCCTATTGGAGGTTGATGCCTCTTCAGTGGGAGCTGGAGCTGTTCTTCTACAAAAAAATTCTTCCGGGCATGCTGTTACTTGTGGTTTTTTTTCTAGGACCTTCTCTCCGGCGGAGAGGAACTACTCCATCGGGGATCGAGAGCTTCTAGCCATTAAATTAGCACTTGAGGAATGGAGGCATCTGCTGGAGGGATCAAGGTTTCCAGTTATTATTTACACCGATCACAAGAACCTCTCCTACCTCCAGTCTGCCCAACGGCTGAATCCTCGCCAGGCCAGGTGGTCTCTGTTCTTTGCCCGATTTAATTTTGAAATTCACTTTCGGCCTGCCGATAAGAACATTAGGGCCGATGCTCTCTCTCGTTCCTCGGATGCTTCTGAAATTGAACTCTCTCCACAACACATCATTCCTCCTGACTGCCTGATTTCCACTTCTCCAGCCTCCATCAGGCAAACTCCTCCAGGAAAGACCTTTGTTTCTCCACGCCAACGCCTCGGAATCCTCAAATGGGGTCACTCCTCCCATCTCGCAGGTCATGCGGGCATCAAGAAATCTGTGCAACTCATCTCTCGCTTCTATTGGTGGCCGACTCTGGGGACGGATGTTGTGGACTTTGTGCGAGCCTGCACTATCTGTGCCCGGGATAAGACTCCTCGCCAGAGGCCCGCTGGTTTTCTTCATCCTCTGCCTGTCCCCGAACAGCCTTGGTCTCTGATTGGTATGGATTTTATTACTGACTTACCCCCTTCCCGTGGCAACACTGTTATTTGGGTGGTCGTTGATCGATTCTCCAAAATGGCACATTTCATTCCTCTTCCTGGTCTTCCTTCAGCGCCTCAGTTGGCTAAACAATTTTTTGTACACATTTTTCGTCTTCACGGGTTGCCTACGCAGATCGTCTCGGATAGAGGCGTCCAATTCGTGTCTAAATTCTGGAGGGCTCTCTGTAAACAACTCAAGATTAAATTAAACTTTTCTTCTGCATATCATCCTCAATCCAATGGACAAGTAGAAAGAATTAACCAGGTCTTGGGTGATTATTTACGACATTTTGTTTCCTCCCGCCAGGATGACTGGACAGATCTTCTACCATGGGCCGAATTCTCGTATAACTTCAGAGTCTCTGAATCTTCCTCCAAATCCCCATTTTTCGTGGTGTACGGCCGTCACCCTCTTCCCCCCCTCCCTACCCCCTTGCCCTCTGGTCTGCCCGCTGTGGATGAAATTTCTCGTGACCTTTCCATCATATGGAGAGAGACCCAAAATTCTCTCTTACAGGCTTCATCACGCATGAAGAAGTTCGCGGATAAGAAAAGAAGAGCTCCTCCCATTTTTTCCCCTGGAGACAAGGTATGGCTCTCCGCTAAATATGTCCGCTTCCGTGTCCCTAGCTACAAGTTGGGACCACGTTATCTGGGTCCTTTCAAAATTTTGTGCCAGATTAATCCTGTCTCTTACAAACTTCTTCTTCCTCCTTCTCTTCGTATTCCTAATGCCTTTCACGTTTCTCTTCTTAAACCACTTATCATCAACCGTTTCTCTCCCAAATCTGTTCCTCCCACTCCTGTTTCCGGCTCCTCGGACATCTTCTCCGTCAAAGAGATTCTGGCTTCCAAAAAGGTCAGAGGGAAAACCTTTTTTTTAGTGGATTGGGAGGGTTGTGGTCCAGAAGAGAGATCCTGGGAACCTGAGGACAATATCCTAGACAAAAGTCTGCTCCTCAGGTTCTCAGGCTCTAAGAAGAGGGGGAGACCCAAGGGGGGGGTACTGTTACGCCGAGCGCTCCGGGTCCCCGCTCCTCCCCGGAGCGCTCGCTACACTCTCCTCACTGCAGCGCTCCGGTCAGATCCACTGACCCGGGGCGCTGCGATTCCGCCTCCCGCCGGGATGCGATTCGCGATGCGGGTAGCGCCCGCTCGCGATGCGCATCCCGGCTCCCGTACCTGACTCGCTCTCCGTCGGTCCTGTCCCGGCGCGCGCGGCCCCGCTCCCTAGGGCGCGCGCGCGCCGGGTCTTTGCGATTTAAAGGGCCACTGCGCCGCTGATTGGCGCAGTGGTTCCAATTAGTCTGATCACCTGTGCACTTCCCTATATCACCTCACTTCCCCTGCACTTCCTTGCCGGATCTTGTTGCCATCGTGCCAGTGAAAGCGTTTCCTTGTGTGTTCCTAGCCTGTGTTCCAGACCTCCTGCCGTTGCCCCTGACTACGATCCTTGCTGCCTGCCCCGACCTTCTGCTACGTCCGACTTTGCTTCTGTCTACTCCCTTGTACCGCGCCTATCTTCAGCAGCCAGAGAGGTTGAGCCGTTGCTAGTGGATACGACCTGGTCACTACCGCGGCAGCAAGACCATCCCGCTTTGCGGCGGGCTCTGGTGAATACCAGTAGTGACTTAGAACCGATCCACTAGCACGGTCCACGCCAATCCCTCTCTGGCACAGAGGATCCACTACCTGCCAGCCGGCATCGTGACAACGGCATGTGCGTAAATGTCAGAACTATCAAAATATAATGTTAATGATCCTGTGAATGGCAACGTACAAAAAAAAGTCAAAAATTACTGCTTTTTTGTCACATCACATAACCCAAAAAAATTTATTAAAAGGGATTTACAACTCACATATGAGCAAAAGTGGTACAAAACAAAAAATACAGATCATAGCGCAAAAACAGAGCCCTCATACAGCCTTGTATATGGAAAATTGAGAAAGTTATAGGTGGTCAAAATAGGGCAATTTTAAATATACTTATTTTGTAAAAAGAAAAAAAAAAGGTAGCATTTCCTTAAAAGCAATACCATCATAGTAAAGTATCTAAAGATGGGTATCATTTTAATTGTGTTGACCTACAGAATAATGAGAGCATGTCATTTTTATCGTAATTGTACAGCATGAAAATGAAACCCCCCATAATTTGAGGTTTTCTTTTCAATTTACCCACCCAAGAAATATTTTTGGGGGGTTTTGCCATACATTTGGTACATTTTATACATTTGGTAAAATTACAAAATATATTTAATCATGTAAAAAACTGTCCCTAATATCGGTCTGTGGATGGAAATATAAAAGAGTTATTGCTCTTAGAAGGCTAGGAGGGAAAAACTAAAATGCAGAAACATAGAAACATAGAATGTGTCAGCAGATAAGAACCATTTGGCCCATCTAGTCTGCCCAATAATCTGAATCCTATCAATAGTCCCTAGCCCTATCTTATATGAAGGATAACCTTATGCCTATCCCCTGCATGCTTAAAGGGTTATTCCAGGCCCAAACTTTTTTTTATATATCAACTGGCTCCGGAAAGTTAAACAGATTTGTAAATTACTTTGATTAAAAAATCTTAATCCTTCCAATAGTTATTAGCTTCTGAAGTTGAGTTGTTGTCTTCTGTCTAACTGTTCTCTGATGACTCACGTCCAAGGAGCTGTGCAGTTCCTATGGGGATATTTTCCCATCATGCACAGCTCCCGGGACGTGACATCATCAATGAGCAGTTAGACAGAAAACTTCAGAAGCTAATAACTATTGGAAGGATTAAGATTTTTTAATAGAAGTAAATTTACAAATATCAAAGGAACACAAAGCTGGTTCGGCACTGCAAGGATCAGCAAGCCGGACACACAGGCTAGGAAAGAGCAGAGTCTGTATAGCCTGGAGTAGTGGTGGTGCTCTGGTTCCAACAAAGAAGTAAAACTGTGCGAGGATAAGGATCAAAGGAAAAAAACGGCTGACTCACCGACAGGTACTCTTCAGGACTTTCTTCTTTATTGAAATACTCACAATTACATAGTAGGACCTAGGGAGGGATGGGACGGGGGGTACACAAATCTGGCTACAGAGTCTGTTTCACACGTCAAGCGTGCTTCATCTGGCCTGCGGTGTAGATTCTCTTGCAGCTTGTTATACAGGTGAGTCTTGATTGAGATGACATCAGAGACTCCACCTGTCCTGATGTAGTCAAAGGGGGTGTGCCAAACTAATGGATTAACCACTCGGCTCCCTGATTGAAAAACCGCATCAGGTAAAGAAACGCAATTACATAATAGTAATTAATGACGAGATGTTAGTTAAAACCAAGGGGAAAAAGAACATAGTGTGAATTAAAAGCAACGTGCATAGTCAATCTTGTCATTGAGTCCAAGTGGACCTATCGCAGAGGTTTTTAAGATCCAGTGCGTTATTCTTTTTAACAGGAATTTATCCAGGTTAATGCCTGTTTTAGGTTTTACCCTTTCAATTCCTGCAATGTGTCTGGTTTACCTTCGTGGCATTGTGCCACGTGTGTAATAAAGTGGGGGACACCCTTTAAGGTGCACAAAGAATAGAATTGTTCTCGTATTCGGGCATGCAATTGTCGGATCGTTTTGCCTATATAATAATACCCGCATAGACAGAAAATAACATAAACTACATACTTAGACCTGGATGTGATTAAATCCGACACTTGGTGTAAACACTGACCCATATGAATAGTTTTTAATTCGGAATTATACCTGCAGAAATTACAATTCCTGCAGGCATAATTCCCAATAGGAGTACAACTATCTAGCCAGGTATTTTCAGTTTTAAGTTTCGTGTAATCTTTCTTGAGGACAGTTCCGATTGTTTTATTTTTTTTATAGGAAACCAAAGGCTTTCTGTTTGCGATTTCCTTAATTTCATTATCTCCTGCCAAAATATGCCAATTCCTCCTGATAGCCTGTTCTATTATTTTATTTATGGGGGAATTCTGAAAAGTAAAGGTGAACCTTTTGTTATCACTGTTCCAAAGCAATTTTTTTTAGGGATTAGTAAGTCCTCCCTGTTCAGGCCGTCCACTCTTTGTCTCCCTTGGGTGATGAGTTTCTCTGGATATTTTCTTTCTTTCAGGCGTTTATACAAGTTATCTGCCTGCTCTTTATAGGTTGATGTTAATTCGTTATTTCTTTTTAAACGGACGAACTGCCCGTAGGGGATTCCCTTTTTCACCGAAAAAGGGTGGGAACTATGAAAATGTAGGAGGGTGCTCTTAGCAATTTCTTTACGGTACCCTTCACTTATGATTTTATTGTCACCCACCTTTAGTTTAATGTCTAAGAACTCAAGCGATTATCCCCCGAATTGAGATGTAAAGGACATATTTACAGTGTTAACTGAATTCAGGTACGTGACGAACTCCGAGAACTGGGCAGGAGTACCTGCCCAGACAATCAGAATATCGTCAACGTACCTGGAATATGATTGTATGTATTTAATGAAAGGGTTAACTGAAGAATACACGTAAATACTCTCAAGTACTGCCAAAAATATATTTGCATACGTGCAGGACACCGGGGTCCCAATCGGGGTCCCGGTGTCCTGCCTGTACCAAACATCCCCAAACTTAAAGGTGCTATTTGAAAGAAGGAAGAAAAGGGCATCACGCACAAATTAAATGAACTCCGGACTCTTATCTGTCTCTGTAAGGAAATCGCAAACCGCTTGTATACCCGCATTGTGCGGTATGCGGGTATACAAGCTTACCACATCAATGGAGCATAAGCTCCAATTGTGCTCCCAGGGGATACTTTGTATTATTTGTAGCAAATGTAACGTATCTTTAATGTATGCTGGGATTGATGTAAGTAAGGGACTGAGCAGCCATTCCAGGTAATGGGACAGGTGTTCAGTGACAGAGCCCACCCCAGAGATGATAGGTCGTCCCGGGGGTGGGCTCTGCCCCTTGTGGACTTTAGGTAGATGATACCACACTGCGGGTTTTGGGGTCTCTGGAAGTAGTCTAGATGCGTTCTTCTTTGACAACATCTGTTTGTCAACAAAACCATGTAACAGAGAACTCAGATTTTTAAGGATTTTATGGGTAGGGTCAGACTGTAACAAAGCTGCCTTTCGGGTTCTGCTAAATACATATCTTTATACATAACTACTATACTACCTCCTTTGTCTGCCTTTACTGTGATAATATCCTCTCTCTTTTTCAATCTCTGTAACGCTTGGTTTTCTTTAATGGACAGATTACTTGGGGCTTGTTGGTACAGTACAGACCTGACATCTTTCAATACTGCGGTTTGGAACAGATCTAGGTGACTCCCTGGATAGATCGGGGGGGTTGAAACTAGACTTAACACCTTTAGTGAATCTATTTGTGTCATCGTCTGTACTGGTATCAACATAGCTGAATTCATTAGCCAGAAGACCTATACACATTCGTTCAAGTGGGGTACACTCTGTAGGAAAAAAACCTAGTTTACTCAATGTAACCGGAACATTTCCTTCACATGGGGGCTGCTCAGTAATAGATTTATTCAAAAAATATTTAGGTAGGTTTATGTCCCTGACCGATTTAGCCAAGTCAATTTAAAAAAGCACTGGATCAAACTGTTCGGTTAACCTAAAGTTGAGTCCCTTCGACAGCAGGGATATAGTGGCTCGATCAAGGGGTTCAGTTGTCAAGTTTATGACATTAGATGTGGGTGGTTGGACTCCAACTGTTCATTTTCTTCCTTTTTGGGTCGTTTTTTGTCACCTCCTCCGACTCCTCCTTGTGGCCCTTTATCCAAAGGGGCTGACAAGTTCACTTTTTTCTGTACTTCTACGGGTTTCTGATGGTCTCTAGGAGGGATCGCTATTCCTGTTGGGCGGTCTGAATCCGGTTTGTAACGGGCATTACGGTGGAATTTTTTGCTGATGGTAGGAGGTTTAGTAAACCAAGTGAACACTTTATCACTCTCATAATCAGATCTGTCTCTCAAGAATTTTTCACGTTTTTTATTTTTAACGTCTTCTTGTAGTGCTGTCTATCTGGCTTGTAACTTAGGAAAAAACAGTCGCACTTGCTCCTCGGTTGCTCTTTTAGTATATTCCGCTTTGACTTTCTTTAAATCTTCATTTATTTTGTCATGTTCAATGCGGTTCCTAGTAAGAACTATTTGTAGCAACTTGATGGAGTGTTCATGGTGTGCTTGTTTCCATATGGTTAGAAAAACCGGGTCATCTTGAAATTGTGCTGGGACTTTATAGGACCTCAGTCCTCTAGGTGACCGTTCACACTGCAGGTAAGACTGCAGTGAGTTTATAGTCCAAAACACATTGATTTATTTCTCTGAAAGGTTAATGATGCGATATTCCAAGGCTTTGACATCAATGAGTTCGATGTCCTCTTTGGTATTACACTCCATGAAATACCCCCCCGGCTTCCTCCCTCCCTGTGAGTAAAACAGTCTCCATTTGCTCAAACATTCCATCCGTTCCAGTGTCCATATTTTGTTGCGTGGCTACTGACATGTTAAGTGTGCTCAAGAACCTTAAAAGAGAAAATACAAATTGCAAAGGAACACAAAGCTGGTTCGGCACTGCAAGGATCAGCAAGCCGGACACAGGGCTAGGAAAGAGCAGAGTCTGTATAGCCTGGAGTAGCGGTGGTGCTCGGGTTCCAACAAAGAAGTAAAACTGTGCGAGGATAAGGATCAAAGGAAAAAAACGGCTGACTCACCGACAGGTACTCTTCAGGACTTTTTCTTTATTGAAATACTCACAATTACATAGTAGGACGTGGGGAGGGACGGGACGGGGGGTACACAAATCCGGCTACAGAGTCTGTTTCATACGTCAAGCGTGCTTCATCTGGCCTGTGGTGTAGATTTTCTTGCAGCTTCTTATACAGGTGAGTCTTGATTGAGATGACATCAGAGACTCCACCTGTCCTGATGTAGTCAAAGGGGGCGTGCCAAACTAATGGATTAACCACTCGGCTCCCTGACTGAAAAACCGCATCAGGTAAAGAAACGCAATTACATAATAGTAATTAATAACGAGATACTAGTTAAAACCAAGGGGAAAAAGAACATAGTATGAATTACAAATCTGTTTAACTTTCCGGAGCCAGTTGATATATATATAAAATAAAGTATTTGCCTGGAATACCCCTTTAAACTCGTTCACTGTATTTGCAGTTACCACTTCTGCAGGAAGGCTATTCCATGCATCCACTACTCTCTCAGTAAAGTAATACTTCCTGATATTACTTTTAAACCTTTGCCCCTCTAATTTAAAACAATGTCCTCTTGTGGTAGTTTTTCTTCTTTTAACTAAGCTCTCTTCGTTTACCGTGTTGATTCCCTTTATGTATTTAAAAGCTTCTATCATATCCCCTCTGTCTCTTCTTTCTTCCAAGCTATACATGTTAAGGTCCTTTAACCCCTTAAGGACCAAGGGCGTACAGGTACGTCCTTGGTCCTGCTCTCCTGATATAACGCGGGGTTACACAGTAATAGTGAAGCCGGGACCCGCCTCTAATAGCGCACAGCGACGATCGCGGCGCCGCGCGCTATTAACCCTTTAGCCGCGCGCTCAGAGCTGAGCCGCGCGGCTAAAAGCAAAACCGAAAGTGGCCGGCTAGCTCAGTCGGGCTGTTCGGGATAGCCGTGGCTAATCACGGCATCCCGAACAGCTGACAGGACAGCGGGAGGGCCCCTACCTGTCCGATCGCCGAATGATTGCTCAGTGCCTGAGATCCAGGCATGAGCAATCATGTGGCAGAATCCTTGATCACTGGTTTCTTATGAGAAACAGGTGATCAATGATAAAGATCAGTGTGTGCAGTGTTATAGGTCCCTATGGGACCTATAACACTGCAAAAAAAAAGTGAAAAAAAAAGTGAATAAAGATCATTTAACTCCTCCCCTATTAAAAATTTGAATCACCCCCCTTTTCCAATAAAAAAAAAAACACAGTGTAAATAAAAATAAACATATATGGTATCACCGCATGCGGAAATGTCCGAATTATAAAAATATATCATTAATTAAACTGCGCGGTCAATGGCGTGCGCGCAAAAAAAATTCCAAAGTCCAAAATAGTGCATTTTTGGTCACTTTTTTATATCATTTATATCAATGCATAAGTCCTATCAATGCAAAAATGGTACCGTTAAAAACTTCAGATCACGGCGCAAAAAATGAGCCCCCGTACCACCCCATACACGGAAAAATAAAAAAGGTTATAGGGGTCAGAAGATGACAATTTTAAACGTATTAATTTTCCTGCATGTAGTTATGATTTTTTCCAGAAGTCCGACAAAATCAAACCTATATAAGTAGGGGATCATTTTAATCATATGGACCTACAGAATAAAGATAAGGTGTCATTTTTACCGAAAAATGTACTACGTAGAAACGGAAGCCCCCAAAAGTTAAAAAACAGGGGTTTTTTTTCAATTTTGTCACACAATGATTTTTTTTTCGTTTCACCGTAGATTTTTGGGCAAAATGACTGATGTCATTACAAAGTAGAATTGGTGGCGCAAAAAATAAGCCATCATATGGATTTTTAGGTGCAAAATTGAAAGAGTTATGATTTTTTAAAGGCAAGGAGCAAAAAACGAAAATGCAAAAATGGAAAAAACCCCACTCCTTAAGGGGTTAATCTTTCCTGGTAAGTTTTATCCTGCAATCCATGTACTAGTTTAGTAGCTCTTCTCTGAACTCTCTCTAGAGTTTCTATATCCTTTTGGAGATACGGCTTCTAGTACTGCGCACAATACTCCAAGTGAGGCCTCACCAGTGTTCTGTACAGCGGCATGAGCACTTCTCTCTTTCTGCTGCTTATACCTCTCCCTATACATCCAAGCTTATACCTCTCCCTATACATCCAAGCATCCAAGTAATCCATTCCATTTCCTGCTGCTCTATTACATTGTCTTCCTACATTTAAAGCGCAACTGTCATGAGTTTTTAGCCCCCTAGACTACTGCAGTGTTGGTACAGATGTCCATAACTTGAGTGTAACCATACCTTTATCGCTTTTCCTCCTTCTTTAATCTATCTATATATATGAAACTCAACGTGTGTGTGTGTGTGTATGTATGTATGTGTGTATGCTCCAGCATCACGTCCAAACGGCTAAAGATATTAACATGAAACTTGGCACACATGTTAATTATATGTCAACAACAAACATAGGATAGGTGATTTAACCCTTACCCATCCCAATTTGCCTGGGGCGAGGTTTATGTTTAAAGTCCCATACAAGTCAAAGGGAAATATATGTTACTGCATAACTTCCAAACGGCAGGAGATATTTCGATAAAAGTTGGTCACATGTTACTTATATGTCCACTTAAAATATAGGATAGTTAATTTAACCCTTGTGAGGGTCAGGGCTTTTGTTTAAAGTCCAATGCAAATCAATGGGAAATTAATGTTCCCACATAACTTCCGTACGGCTGGAGATATTTCAATACCTGGTACACATATTACCAGGTATATTATTGGGATATGAGGTCAGGATAAGAGGTTGAGATAGGAGCAGGGGGTATGAGGATAGGATAGGAGGTCAGGATAGGAGGTTGAGATAGGAGGTTAGGATAGATGGATTGGATAGGAGGACGGGATAGGAGGTAGGGATTGGAGGTCGGGAGAGGAGGTCTGAATAGGAGGTCGAGATAGGAGGTCGGGATAGGAGGTCGGAATAGGAGGTCGAGATAAGGATAGGAAGACGGGATAGGAGGTAGGGATAGGAGGTCGAGATAGGAGGTCGAGATAGTAGGACGGGATAGGAGGTCGGGATAGGAGGTCAAGATAGGAGGACGGGATAGGAGGTAGGGATAGGAGGTTGAGATAGGAGGTCGAGATAGGAGGACGGGAAAGGAGGACGGGATAGGAGATCAGGATAGGAGGACGAGATAGCAGGTCGGGATAGGAGGTCGAGATAGGAGGATGAGATAGGAGGACGGTATAGGACGGGATAGGAGGACGAGATAGGAGGTCGAAATAGGAGGACGGGATAGGAGGACGGGATAGGAGGATGGGAAAGGAGGACGGGATAGGAGGTCGGGATAGGAGGTCGGGATAGGAGGTCGGGATAGTTGGTTGGGATATGACAACAATATATGAGGACGGTATATGTAGTCAAAAGCTTCCTCCTTTGTTTATTTTCCTTCCCAACAAGGATTAGGAAGGAAAAACTGGGCTACGCCGGGTACCCAGCTAGTATATATATATAACTCAACGTGTGTGTGTATGTATGTGTGTATGTATGTGTGTATGTTCCAGCATCACGTCCAAACGGCTAAAGATATAAGCATGAAACTTGGCACACATGTTACTTATATGTCAACAACAAACATAGGATAGGTGATTTAACCCTTACTCACCCCCATTTGCCAGGAGCGGGGTTTATGTTTAAAGTCCCATACAAGTCAATGGGAAATGTATGTTCCCACATAACTTCCGTACAGCTGGAGATATTTCAATACCTGGTACACATATTACGGTCGGGATAGGAGGTCAAGATAGGAGGTCTGGATAGGAGGACGGGATAGGAGGTCGGGATAGGAGGACGGGATAGGAGGACGGGATAGGAGGTTGGGATAGGAGGTCGGGATAGGAGGTCGTGATAGGAGGACGGGCTAGGAGGACGGGATAGGAGGTTGGGATAGGAGAACGGGATAGGAGGTCGGGATAGGAGGTTGAGATATGAGGTTGGGATAGATGGACTGGATAGGAGGACGGGATAGGAGATTAGGATAGGAGATTGGGATAGGAGGTCAGGATAGGAGGTCGAGATAGGAGGTCGAGATAGGAGCAGGGGATATGAGGATGGGATAGGAGGTCAGGATAGGAGGTCGAGATAGGAGGTTGGGATAGATGGATTGGATAGGAGGACGGGATAGGAGGTAGGGATTGGAGGTAGGGATAGGAGGTCGGGATAGGAGGTCGAGATAGGAGGTAGAGATAAGGATAGGAGGATGGGATAGGAGGTAGGGATAGGAGGTCGAGATAGGAGGTCGAGATAGGAGGTCGAGATAGGATGACGGGATTGGAGGACAGGATAGGAGGACGGGATAGGAGGTCGAGATAGAAGGTCGAGATAGGAGGACGGGATAGGAGGACGGGATAGGAGGTCGGGATAGGAGGTTGAGATAGGAGGACGGGATAGGAGGACGGGATAGGAGAACAGGATAGGAGGTCGGGATAGGAGGTCGAGATAGGAGGACAGGATAGGAGGTCAAGATTGGAGGTCAAAATAGGAAGACGGGAAAGGAGGACAGGATAGGAGATCAGGATAGGAGGTCGAGATAGGAGGACGGGATAGGAGGTCGGGATAGGAGGTCGAGATAGGAGGACGAGATAGGAGGATGGGATAGGACGGGATAGCAGGACGAGATAGGAGGTTGAGATAGGAGGACGGGATTGGAGGAAGGGATAGGAGGTCGGGATAGTAGGACGGCATAGGAGGTCAGGATAGGAGGTTGGGATAGGAGGACGGGATAGTTGGTTGGGAGATGACAACAATATATGAGGACGGGATATGAAGTGAAAAGCTTCCTCCTTTGTTTATTTTCCTTCCCAACAAGGATTAGGAAGGAAAAACCGGGCAACGCCGGGTACTCAGCTAGTCTATATATATAAAACTCAATGTGTGTATGTGTGTATGTTCCAGCATCACGTCCAAACGGCTGAAGATATTAACATGAAACTTGGCACACATGTTACTTACATGTCAACAACAAACATAGGATAGGTAATTTACCCCTTACTCATCCCCATTTGCCAGGGGCGGGGTTTTTGTTTAAAGTCCCATACAAGTCTAAGGGAAATGTACGTTACTGCATGACTTCCAAACGGCTGGAGATATTTCGATAATACTTGGTCACATGTTACTTATATGTCCACTTAAAATATAGGATAGTTAATTTAACCCTTAACTACCCCCATTTGTGTGAGCCAGGGTTTTTGTTTAAAGTCCCATGCAAATCAATGGGAAATATACGTTCCCACATAAATTCCGTACGGCTGGAGATATTTCAATACCTGGTACCCATATTACGGGTCGGGATCGGAGGTCGAGATAGGAGGTCGGGATAGGAGGTCGAGATATGAGGACGGGAAAGGAGGATGTGAAAGGAGGATGGGAAAGGAGGACAGGATAGGAGGATGGGAAAGGAGGATGGGAAAGGAGGATGGGATAGGAGGACGGGATAACAGGATGGGATAGGAGGACGGGATAGGTGGACGCGATAGGAGGACGGGATAGGAGGTCGAGATAGCAGGACGGGATAGGAGGTTGAGATAGGAGGACAGGATAGAAGGACGGGATAGGAGGATGGGGTATGAGGTCAGGGTAGGAGGTCAGGGTAGGGGGTCAGGATAGGAAGTTGGGATAGGAGGTCGAGATAGGAGGATGGGATATGGGGTTGGGATATGACAACATTATATGAGGACGGGATATGAAGTCAAAAGCTTCCTCCTTTGTTTATTTTCCTCCCCAACAAGGATTAGGAAGGAAAAACCGGGCAACGCCGGGTACTCAGCTAGTAACTCATAAAATCCCTAAATCCCTTTCCTCAGATACTTCGGTCAGAACTGTGTCAAATATTCTATATTCTGCCTGAGGGTTTTTGTTCCTCAGGTGCATTATCTTGCACTTATCCACATTAAATTTCAGTTGCCAGAGTTCTGACCATTCTTCTAGTTTGCCTAAACCCTTTTCCATTTGGCGAATCCCTCCAGAATCATCAGCCATGTTACATATCTTTGTGTCATCAGCAGAAAGACACACCTTACCATCACCTTTTGCAATATCACTAAAGAAGATAATAAACCAAATTGGTCCCAGTACAGATCCCTGAGGTATCCCACTGGTAACAAGACCTTGCTCTGAATATACTCCATTGACTACAACAGTTTTTCACTCAGCCACTGCCTAATCCACTCAACAATATGGGAGTTTAAGCTCAATGACTGTAGTTATTTGATAAGTCTTCTATATGGGACAGTGTCAAAAGCCTTACTAAAATCTAGATATGCGATGTCTACTGCCCCTCCACCATCTATTATTTTAGTCACCCAGTCAAAAAAATCAATAAGATTTGTTTGACATGATCTCCCTGAAGTAAACCCATTTGTTTTTGTTTTTCATCTTGCAAACCATGAGATTTTAGATGTTCCACAATCCTATCCTTTTGTAGGGTTTCCATCAATTTCCCCACTATTGATGTCAGACTTACTGGCAGGATACATTTGTTATTCGGGTACATTCGGGTAAATCTTTTTATTCTTTTTTGGACTTTAGCGATCCTAAAAAATTATGGAGATACCTTTTTTATTAAAATGTTGTAGGGTACCATAAAAAAAATAATAAAAAAGATACAGTAGTGATGGAAAAAATCTAACGAAATGTATCTTTTTTTATTGTGAAATGTTTATTAATTTTTAAACAGGGATCAATTTATGTAACATAGTAACATAGTTCATAAGGTTGAAAAAAGACCGGAGTCCATCAAGTTCAACCTATAACCCTAATAAGTCCCTATTGAGTTGATCCAGAGGAAGGCAAAAAACCCTCATACTAGAGGTAAAAATTCCTTCCCGACTCCAATATGGCAGTCAGAATAAATCCCTGGATCAACCTTCTGTCCCTATAAATCTAGTTTACATAACCAGTAATGTTATTACTCTCCAAAAATGCATCCAGACCCTTTTTGAACTCTATTACAGAGTTCCCCATGACCACCTCCTCCGGGAGAGAATTCCACAGTCTCACTGCTCTTACAGTAAAGAACCCCCGTCTGTGCTGGTGTAGGAATCTTCTTTCCTCTAGACGTAGAGGATGCCCCCTTGTTATTGATACAGTCCTGGGTATAAATAGATCATGGGAGAGATCTCTGTACTGTCCCCTAATATATTTATACATAGTTATTATGTCTCCCCTAAGCCTTCTTTTTTCTAAACTAAATAACCCTAATTCTGATAATCTTTCTGGGTACTGTAGTCCTCCCATTCCCCGTATTACTCTGGTTGCCCGTCTTTGAACCCTCTCCAGCTCCATTATATCTTTCTTGTACACTGGTGCCCAGTACTGTACACAGTATTCTATGTGTGGTCTGACTAGTGATTTGTACAGCGGTAGAACTATTTCCTTGTCGTGGGCATCTATGCCCCTATTGATGCACCCAATGATTTTATTAGCCTTGGCAGCAGCTGCCCGACACTGGTCACTACAGCTAAATTTACTGTTAACTAAGACTCCTAAATCCTTTTCCATGTCAGTCGTCTCAAGTGTTCTCCCATTTAAAACATAATCCCAGCCCGGATTTTTCTTCCCCATGTGCATTACCTTACATTTATCAGTGTTGAACCTCATCTGCCACTTCCCAGCTCAAACTTCCAACCTATCCAGATCCATTTGTAACAGTGCACTGTCCTCTATAGTGTTTACCACTTTACAGAGTTTAGTGCCATCTGCAAAGATTGATACTTTACTATTCATCCCCTCTGCAAGGTCATTAATGAATATATTAAATAGGACAGGACCCAAGACGGACCCCTGTGGTACCCCACTAGTAACAGTCACCCAAAAAAGAATAAGTACCATTAATAACCACCTTCTGTTTCCTATGATTGAGCCAGTTACTTACCCACTTACACACATTCTCCCCCAGCCCAAAACTTCTCATTTTATGCACCAATCTTTTATGTGGAACCGTGTCAAATGCTTTGGAAAAATCCAAAGCACATAGCTCAGCAAGGGGTTAAGTCAGCCATCAATGTGTTTACTGTACACACATTGCAGGCTCACTGTAAGTTCTTGCTGGGCAGTAGATATACGATGTATACCTGCGGCTCAGCGTCAGCTGTTCTCCCGGTTGAGAACAGCTGATCCCGACATTCACATCAGGAGGATCGCAGCAGGTGTCAGGAGGAGTGATATCCGCTGTGATCTGTCCCTTACTGCAGGTACTACTACTCCCAACATGGAGCACACTCTGCTCCATGCTGGGAGCTGTAGTACCTGCATTAATAGACATATCGCAGCAAGTGTAACTTCTGACACCCACTGCGATCTGTCTATTAATGCAGGTACTACAGCTCCCAGCATGGAGCAGAGTGTACTCAATCTTGGGAGTAGTAGTACTTGTAGTTAAGGAAAGATCACTGCGGGTATCACTTCTGACACCCGCTGTGATGCTCCTGTATAATGTATGGATGTGGCGGCCGCTCTCCTATGGTCCCCTGCACGGCTGTATATATACACATATTCCTATTTAATTGGCCGGAAACATCTGGCCAATCACAGCTCTGAGGGAAATATGAATAGGCATATACCGTATTTACTCGAGTATAAGCCGAGTTTTTCAGCACAATGGCTGCCCGGGTTTGCTGGGAGTTGTAGCTTTGAAACATCTGGAGGTCTGCAGGTTGAAGACCACTGTTAAATCAGACATTGACAAGCGGTGATGATGAAGGGGGGGGGGGTGGGCTGATGACATGTGGTGATGATGAAGGGGGGTGGGCTGATGACATGTGGTGATAATGAAGGGGGGGCTGATGACATGTGGTGATGATGAAGGGGGGGCTGATGACATGTGGTGATGATGAAGGGTGGGTGGGATGATGACAAGGGGATGATGAAGGGGGATGGGCTGATGACATGTGGTGATGATGAAGGGGGTGTGGGATGATGACAAGGGGATGATGAAGGGGGGATGATGAAGGGGGGATGATGACAGGGTAATGATGAAGGGGGGATGATGACAGGCAGTGATGATGAAGGGGGGATGATGACAGGGAGATGATGATGATGGTGTTAATGACAGGGGTCTGGATGATGACAGGGGGATGATGTATTTCCCACCCTAGGCTTATAGTCGAGTCAATAACTTTTCCTGGGTTTTTGGGGTGAAATTAGGGGCCTCGGCTTATACTCGAGTATATACGGTATATACGTCAGTGCAGGGGACCATAGAAGAGCGGTCGCCTCATCTATACATTATACAAGAGGATCGCAAGGGACCCCGGCGATCTGTCAATTACTACAGGTAACTACTACTCCCATCATGGAACAGTGCGTTCCATGCTGGGAGTAGTAGTACTACCTAAAAAATGTTTAAAAAAAAAAAGTGAAAAACATGCACACACTACATTTTTAATTGTCGGCTACATTTTTAGTGCTTTACCTGCTCACATAAATTGATCCCTGTTTAAAAATTTATAAACATTTCATAATAAAAAAGATACATTTTGTTAGATACAATTTTTTCCATCACTACTGTATCTTTTTTATAATTTTTTTTATTAGAATGAATTCTTTACCGTTTACGGATAACGAATGCATTCGTTATTTACTGCATGCATTCGGTAAATAACGAATGCATTCGTTATTTTGCTATTCGTATTATCGTGGCTATTCGGGAATGTTCAAAATATGTTTTCGTGCATTCTGATCGGTCCGAATGCCCGAAAACGGTAAAATTCGATAAATTAGACATTTGTGCTGAAACGAATTGCACAAGTCTAGTATTCATTAAGGCAGTCGGCTAGCCCTTTATTCTCTTCTATATTCCTTCCTTCCATTGCTTTTAATTTAGTTATTCCTTGTTTTAATTTCTTTTTTTCATTTACCGTATATATCTGAAAAATGTCTTATCCCCTTTTTTCACACACTGAGCTAGGTTTTCTTCAGCTCGCTCTTTAGAACCACAGTGGCCTCTTTTTTTTCTGCTTTTACTGACAAGTCTAATGCAATTTTCTGTTGCCTTCAATAATGCGTATTTTAAGTACCCTATTTATCGGTGTATAACACGCACTGGCGTTTAACACGCACCCCCATTTTAACAGGGAAATTTAAGTAAAAATATAAAAATAAAATGTAAAATAAAAGACTTGGACTAAATGCCACATCATCCCCCAACTTCGTTTTCTTCTGCACCTCAGTTTGGTCCCGTCCCCTCCAGTGCCGCATCATTCCTTCCCTTTTATCAGTCCCTGTGCCACATTTACCTCTCTCATGGCCACCCCCCATGTCTCATCATCCCCTCATGTCTCATAATTTCCCCCTGTCATAGACCACCACTAGCCATCCAGACATTAAGCATTTAGTGCCACCCCCCACCACCATTTCCCCCTGTCTCATCATCCCCCACCCTGTCTCATCATGCCCCCATCAATCCCCCCTCATCATTTCCCCCTGTCTCATCATCCCTCACCCTGTCTCATCATGTCCCCCATCATTTCCTCCTCATCATCCCCCACCCTGTCTCATCATGTCCCCCATCATTCCCCCCTCATCATCCCCCACCCTGTCTCATAATCCCCCAACCTGTCTCATCGTGCCCCCCCATCATTCCCCTCTCATCATTTCACCCTTCCTCATCATTTCCCCTTGTCTCCTCATCCCGCCATCATTTTCCTCCTATGCCAGTGGTCTTCAACCTGCGGACCTCCAGATGTTGCAAAACTACAACTCCCAGCAACATCTGGAGGTCCGCAGGTTGAAGACCACTGTGACCTATGCTATTCTTCCCCTCCCTCATCATTCCCCCTTTTCCCCTGCTTTTCATAGTTTTTTTTATTTTCCTTACCTGGCTGCGCTTCGGCTATCTTGCGGGCTGCGGTCAGTGAAGCAGATGAATGACATCCTTTCCCGGCTTCTCTGCGCGGCATCAGTGACATCACTTTTCTGTAACCACCGCTAGTCAGAGTTTGGACAGGAAATGAAAAGTGACCTCTCTGGTGCCGCGCAGAGTAGCCGGTAGAGGACGTCATTCATCTTTCATCATTCAGCCGAAGCTCAGCCAGGTAAGGAAAATAAAAAAAACTATGAAAAGCAGGGAAAAGGGGGAATGATGAGGGAGGGGGGAGGTAAGAAAAATTAAAAGTAAAACTGTCACTTGTTTTCTCCCTCACTATCCACAGGTACTGGTGGATAGTGCAGGAGACGCTGATTAAAATGAGCCCTACCTTGTCCATGACATCAGCGCCACTTATGAATATTCATCCCCCTCCCCCCAGTTAGGGGTGGCAAAGAGAGGGAGAACTAGAGGGAGGGGGGATGAATATTCATAACCATCTTTTTTGTACAGTTCCTTTCTATTTCAAGTAGAACTATCATGAGACACAAAACCAAATCCATGCTCTTGACACCATTTTTTAAGCCATAAGTTGAACTCCTTAATGCGCCTCTGCCTATCATTATGAACGTTATGCACAGACAGAACTTCAGAAAATAAAACAGTGGATGCAAAATCCTGTACATCATTACCAAGTGTGATAAAAGATTCCTTCACCTCTGAAACTTCATTGCAAGCCAGGTCATTTGTCCCTAGATGGATAAGAACATCCACGTCCCCTTCCTGCTTTGCTTGCTGAACAATATTAAGAATACATCTTCTATCTCTTCTAGGAGTAGCACCAGGAAGACATCTCACAAAACCATGGGGTGATAAGAGGTGAAGGGGGTTATGGAAGTGATGAGGAGAGGTACAGGGGGTGATGAGAGGTGCAGGGGGGGTTATGGGGGTGATAAGAGGTGCAGGGGGTTATGGAGGTGATGAGAGGTGCAGGGGGGTTAAGGGGATGATGAGTGGTGCAGGGGGCAGGGCTGCCATCAGAAATTTGGGGGCCCCTTATACAGCTCAAGGCCTGCACCCCCCGCCTTTTCACCACGTGGCCCGCCCCCCATATCTGCCCCCCAGGGCCTGTCCCTAATCTCATTTTATTTTCTAATTATATATTTCTAATTAGATTAAAGCAGAGTGCAGTTTCACAGTAACTAGATTAGGGTGTATTAGATTTTAGCACAATGTCTTACAGTATTTTACTGCACTGCACCCTGCTATATCCTAATACACCCTAATCTAGTTACTGTGAAACTTCCCTAAAAATTCAACAATAGTGCCACATACTAATCATACAGAGGTAGATACTAGCAAGGGCTCTGCAGCCATTATAAGGGATTACAGTTACATTTACTGATTTACAAGCTACGTCTACTTTGATTAGAGGCCATCATGAAGACTCGTCTACAAAGTTCCTGCCAGACAAACACTTTGGGCACCTTTCTTCAGCACATTGTCCACTTCTTTACAGACTCCTCATGTGTATGGCTGCACACATTAACCACATAGGGACCAACGGCGTACAGGTACGCCTTTGCTCCCTGGTACTTAACTTAAGGTACCTGTACGCCCGTGGGGTCCGGACCGGACCGGGGTGACTGCCATGCCATATTAGTTTTGCAACAGTTGGATGGCTGCAGTT
Source organism: Hyla sarda (assembly GCF_029499605.1). NCBI lineage: Eukaryota > Metazoa > Chordata > Amphibia > Anura > Hylidae > Hyla > Hyla sarda. The sequence continues at coordinate 64,911,817 of NC_079197.1, read as the reverse complement.
TGGAGATTACTTTGCAGTGATCTCTAAACTAAGGCCCTCTAGATCTTGCAAAACTACAACTCCCAGCATGCCCACACAGCAGTTTGCCATCTGGGCATGCTGGGATTTGTAGTTTTGCAACATCTGGAGGGCCACAGTTTGGAGATCACTGTGCAGTGGTCTCTAAACTGTGGCACTCCAGATGTTGCAAAACTGCAAATCGCAGCATGCCCAAACAGCAAACAACTGTCTCGGCATGCTGGGAGTTGTAGTTGGGTACCTCCAGCTGTTGCATAACCACATCTCCCAGCATGCCCTTCCGCGATAAGTACATGCTGGGAGTTGAAGATTTGCAACAGCTGGAGGCACACTGGTTGGAAAATACTGAGTTAGGTGACAGAACCTAACTGAAGGTTTTCCAACCAGTGTGCCTCCAGCTGTTGCAAAAGTGCAACTTCCAGCATGCACGGTCTGTCAGTACATGCTAGGAGTTGTAGTTTTGAAACAGCTGGAGGTTTGCCCCCCCCCCATGTGAATGTACAGGGTACATTCACATGGACGAGTTTACAGTGAGTTTTCTGCTTCAAGTTTGGGCTGCAGCAATTTTTTTGCCGCAGCGCAAACTCCTAGCGGGAAACTCACCATGACCCGCCAGTGCGAATGTACCCTAAAAACACTACACTACACTAACACATAATAAAGGGTAAAACACTACATATACACCCCTTACACTGTCCCCCCAATAAAAATGAAAAACGTATCGTACGGTAGTGTTTCCAAAACGGAGCCTCCAGTTGTTGCAAGACAACAACTCCCAGCATTTCCGGACAGCCACTGACTGTCCAGGCATGCTGGGAGTTAAGCAACAGCTGGAGGCACCCTGTTTGGGAATCACTGGCATAGAATACCACTATGTCCACCCCTATGCAATCCCTAAAGAAGTCCTCAAATGCGCATGGCGCTCTCTCACTTCGGAGCCCTGTCGTATTTCAAGGAAACAGTTTAGGGCCACATATGGGGTATTTCTGTAAATTGAGAAATTGCACTACAAATTTTGTTGGGTTTTTTCTCCTTTTACCCCTTAAAAAAATTTACATTTTTATACTGACATGCTGGTGTTGCCCCTTACTTTTATAATTAAGTAGTGTAAAATGCTCTGCGGATGCACAACAAGTGCACAACAAGTGAGAGTGCACCATGTACATTTGAGGCCTAAATTGGTGATTTGCACAGGGGTGGCTGATTTTACAGCGGTTCTGACATAAACACAAAAAATAAATACCCACATGTGACCCAATTTTGGAAACTACACCCCTCACGGAATGTAACAAGGGGTATAGTGAGCCTGAACACCCCACAGGTGTTTAACCCCTTAAGGACTCAGCCCATTTTGGCCTTAAGGACTCAGACAATTGAATTTTTACGTTTTCATTTTTTCCTCCTCGCCTTCTAAAAATCATAACTCTTTTATATTTTCATCCACAGACTAGTATGAGGGCTTGTTTTTTGCGCGACCAGTTGTCCTTTGTAATGACATCACTCATTATATCATAAAATGTATGGCGCAACCAAAAAACACTATTTTTGTGGGGAAATTAAAACAAAAAACGCAATTTTGCTAATTTTGGAAGGTTTCGTTTTCACGCCGTACAATTTATGGTAAAAATGACGTGTGTTCTTTATTCTGAGGGTCAATACGATTAAAATGATACCCATTATTACATACTTTTATATTATTGCTGCGCTTAAAAAAATCACAAACTTTTTAACCAAATTAGTACGTTTATAATCCCTTTATTTTGATGACCTATAACTTTTTTATTTTTCCGTATAAGCGGCGGTATGGGGGCTCATTTTTTGCGCCATGATCTGTACTTTTTTTGATACCACATTTGCATATAAAAAACTTTTAATACATTTTTTATAATTTTTTTTAAATAAAATGTATTAAAAAAGTAGGAATTTTTGACTTTTTTAATTTTTTTTCGTTCACGCCGTTAACCGTACGGGATCATAAACATTTTATTTTAATATTTCGGACATTTACGCACGCGGCGATAGCAAATATGTCTATAAAAAAATTTGTTTACGCTTTTTGGGGGTAAAATAGGAAAAAACGGACGTTTTACTTTTTTATTGGGGGAGGGGATTTTTCACTTTTTTTTTACTTTTACATTTTTTTAAATTTTTTTTTACACTTGAATAGTCCCCATAGGGGACTATTCATAGCAATACCATGATTGCTAATACTGATCTGTTCTATGTATAGGACATAGAACAGATCAGTATTATCGGTCATCTTCTGCTCTGGTCTGCTTGATCACAGGCCAGAGCAAGAGACGCCGGGAGCCGCACGGAGGAAGGAGAGGGGACCTCCGTGCGGCATTATGAATGATCGGATCCCCGCAGCAGCGCTGCGGGCGATCCGATCATTAATTCAAATCGCGCACTGCCGCAGATGCCGGGATCTGTATTGATCCCGGCACCTGAGGGGTTAATGGCGGACGCCCGCGAGATCGCGGGCATCGGCCATTGCCGGCGGGTCCCTGGCTGTGATCAGCAGCCGGGATCAGCCGCGCATGACACGGGCATCGCTCCGATGCCCGCGGTTATGCTTAGGACGTAAATGTACGTCCTGGTGCGTTAAGTACCACCGCACCAGGACGTACATTTACGTCCTGCGTCCTTAAGGGGTTAAAGAATTTTCATTAAAGTTGGAGGGGAAAATGAAAAAAAAATGTTCACTAAAGTGGTGTTACCCTAAATTTTTCATTTTCACAAGGAAAAATAGGAAAAAAGCCCCCCAAAATTTGTAACCCCATTTCTTCTGAGTAAGAAAATACCCCATTTGTGGATGTAAAGTGCTCTGCAGGGGCACTACAATGCTCAGAAGAGAAGGAGCTCCATTGGAATTTTGAAGAGAAAATGTGTCTGGAATCGAAGGGCACGTGTGTTTACAAAGCCCCCATAGTGCCAGAATAGTGCCCCCCCCCCCACATGTGACCCCATTTTGGAAACTACACCTCTCATGTAATGTTTTAAGCATTTGAGCATTTACGCCCCACAGGTGTCTGACAGATTTTTGGAACAGTGGTCTGTGAAAATGAAAAATTTTATTTTTCATTTGCACAGCCCAGTGTTCCAAAGATCTGTCAAACGCCAGTGGGGTGTAAATACTCACTGCACCCCTTATTAAATTATGTGAGGGGTGTAGTTTCCAAAATGGGGTCACATGTGGAGGGGGTCCACTGTTCTGGCACCAAGGGGGGCTTTGTAAACGCACATGGCACCTGACTCCCATTCCAAACAAATTCTCTTTCCAAAAGCTCAATTGTGCTCCTCCTCTTCTGAGCATCGTAGTGTGCCAGCAGAGCACTTGATGTCCACACATGAGGTATTTCCATACTCAGAAGAAATGGGGATACAAATTTTGGGTGTTATTTTCTCTTATAACCCCCCCCCCCCTTGTAAAAAAAAAAAAAAAAAATAGTTAAATATGGGGGGGGGGGGGGTTGGGGGGAGTTTCCAAAATAGTATGCCATGTGTTTTTTTTTTTTTTGGCTGTTCTGGCATCAGCAGCACTATATATTCGCAATTAAGAATATTCACTTTTTTTCGTGAATATTGATCCCTCCCTTCTTTTAGCTTGTGGGCCAATGAGAATGATGCAAATACAGTTGTCGGAGATTAGCAACATACCCAGCAACCAATAGGAAAGTATCCTACCCCTTCGCTATGGGTGGGTTCACACCACGTTTTTGCCGTATCCCGGCCATATGCGCCCGTATGGTAATTCATTTCAATGAGCCGACCGGAGTGAAATGTTCGCTCCGGTCGGCTCATTTTTGCCCCTTATGCGCTTTTTCAACCCGACCTAAAACTGTGGTCGTCTATACAGTGGTCTCCAAACTGTAGCCCTCCAGATGTTGCAAAACTACAATTCCCAGCATGCCCAGGCAGTCAGTGCATGCTGAAAGTTGTAGTTTTGCAACAACTGGAGGACCACAGTTTGGAGACCACTACTTAGCGGTCTCCAAACTGTTCCTCCCCAGTTGTTGCATAACTACAACTCCTAGCATGCCTTTCTGCTGGGAATTTTAGTTTTGCAACAGCAATAGGCACACTGGTTGGGAAACACTGAACTAGAATCTGTTTCCTAACTCAGTGATTCCAACCCATGTGCCTCCAGCTGTTGTATAACTACAACTCCCAGAATGCACTGACAGACTGTATATGCTGGGAGTTGAGGTTTTGCAACAGCTGGAGGCACACGGGTTGGAATCACTGAGCTAGAGTCTGTTTCCTAACTCAGTGGTTCCCCACCAGTGTGCCTACAGCTGTTGTAAAACTACAACTCCCAGCATGTATGGTCGGTCAGTGCATTCTGGGAGTTGTAGTTATATTATATAGTGCATTCTTGGAGTTGTAGTTTTGCACCAGCTGAAGGTCCCCCCCCATGTGAATGTACAGGGTACATTCACACGGGTGGGTTTACAGTGGGTTTCCTTCTACCAGTGTGAGCTGTGGCAAATTTTCCGCTGCAGCTGAAACTCCCAGCGGAAAACTCACTGTGAACCCTCGCCTGTGTGAATGTACCCAAAAAAACTACACAACACTAAAACTAAATAAAAAGTAAAACACTACATACACACCCTTACACGCCCCCCCAATAAAAATGAAAAACATCTCACGGCAGTGTTTCCTAAACGGAGCCTCTAGCTGTTGCTAAACAACAGCTCCCAGCATTGACACCAGCCATTGACTGTCCTGGCAGGCTGGGAGTTTTGCAACAGCTGGAGATACTCTGTTTGGGAAACACTGCCATAGGGTTTTGTTGGAGACAACCGCCATCCTTGTATCGGGGTCCGCCCCTATTGTAAATTCCTAAATAAATTGTAAATTGTCAGACACCTGTGGGGTGTAAATGCTCACTGCACCCCTTATTAAATTCTGTGAGGGGTGTAGTTTCCAATATGGGGTCAATGGGGTCCATTGTTCTGGCCCTATGGGGGCTTTGTAAACACACGTGGCCTTCAATTCCAGACACATTCTCTCTCCAAAATCCCAATGGCGCTCCTTCTCTTCTGAGCATTGTAGTTCGCCCACAGAGCACTTTACATCCACATATGGGGTATTTATATACTCAAAAGAATGGGGTTACAAATTTTGGGGGATTTTTTTCCTCTTTTACCTTGTGAAAATGAAAAATTTAGGGTAACACCAGCATATTAGTGAAAAAAAAATGTTGTTCTTATTTTCCCATCCGACTGTAAAGAAAATTTGGCAAACACCTGTGGGGTATTAAGGCTCACTATACCCCGTGTTACATTCCGTGAGGGGTGTAATTTCCAAAATGGGGTCACACGTGGGTATTTATTTTTAATGTCAGAGCTGCTGTAAAATCAGCAACCCCTGTGCAAATCACCAATTTAGGCCTCAAATGTACATAGTGCGCTCTCACTCCTGAGCCTTGTTGGGTGCCCGTAGAGCATATTACACCCACATATGGGGTATCTCCGTACTCAGGAGAAATTCCATTACAAATTTTGCGGGTCTTTTTTTTCCTTTTACTTCTTGTGAAAATTAAAAGCATGGGGCAACACCAGCATGTTAGTTTAAAAATTTTAATTTTTGTTACACTAACAGGCTGGTGTAGACCCCAACTTTTCCTTTTCATAAGGGGTAAAAGGAGAAAAAGCCCCCCAATATTTGTAACACAATTTCTCCCAAGTACAGAAATACCCCATATGTGGCCCTAAACTGTTTCCTTGAAATACGACAGGACTCCGAAGTGAGAGAGCAGTAGGCAGTAGGATAGGAAAAACACAAATCCATAGCGGGGAGCGAGAGCCGGCAAGCTCTCAGACGCAAGGCATACCACTGCGGATGCTTCTTCCGGCCAAGGTGTACGCCTATCTCAGATGGTAGATGTCTTTTTATATTAGATGTAGGGTAGCCATAGGAACGTAACATAAACAGACAAAAATGTATGTGAACTACCATCAAATGCAAAAAAAAACACAAATAGTGAATACAAAAAGTATTTAAAACCACAATAAGATAAAAAGAGACTCACAGGAAAGAAGACAAGACATTTCTTTCATTTAATCCTAGAGGACCTGTAGCATTGAGCTTAATGATCCAGAGGGCTTCTCTGCGTGACAAGTAAGCTTCTTTGTTTTCTCCACTGGGAACACTTGTAATTTTTTTCAGTCCGGCATATTTCAAACCTGTGCTATTACTGCCATGGCATTCAGCCTTATGGACAATAAAGCATGGGGCACCTGTGCCCGTAAGGAGGGAATACAAGTGTTCTCTAATACGTATACATAATTTACGCGTTGTCTTACCAATGTAAAAAAAACTTACAAGGACAAATAATTCAGTAAGTAATGTGAGTGGACTTGCAAGTAATCAATTGATTGACAAAAAATATTAACTCCGCCTAGAATGAAATTTCTTTTTGCCAGATTAAACTGGCAGAAATTGCAATTTCAACATGTGAAATGGCCTTTTGGTTCTATATTGTTCAACCAGTTTTTTCTTGATGCCTGAGTTTTCTGTTTATTCTTTTTGAGAACATCTCCTACCATGGTAAATTTCCTAAAGGTTTTTCCTTTACCAATGATCTAGAATGCTATTCTTTATGATATGATTAATAGGGGAATTCGCAAAGGAAAAATCAATACGCTTATTACAATTTTCTCCCCCTTTTTTTTTTTGTCAACAGCAATCAACATAACCTTAATCAAGTTTTCTAATACACATCTCAAAACAGAATTGTAATACATCATCGTTATACAAACCCCTAAACCCCCCTCCTCTCTCCCCTCCCACCCTCTAGCCTCTAGCCCAGGGAGAAGAAGAGAAAAAAAAATTCTAAAATAAAAATACTATTTTCTACCCTTTAATTTTTATGTTTGTATTTTTATTTATTTTAATAGTTCTTCTCGTGTCTTGGCTTGTGTTTTTTGCATAGCTTTTTCTAATACTGTTGCTGGGTAACCCCTCTCTTTTAATTGTGTGATTAATTCTTCTGCCTGTTCTTGGAACGTAGTTTGATCACTGTTCACTCGTTTTTACCTTAATAGTTAGCTATATGGGAGGTTATCTTCAACATAGGAGGGGTGAGAGCTATTGTAATGTAAAATTGAATTTTTTGTAATAGTTTGTCTAAATCCAGCAGTTTTCAAAAAACCTCCTTCTAAGATAAGCCTGGCATCAAGGAAGTCTTGGATGAGAACACCAAAACACTCGTGAAGAGCATATTAATGGTATTTTTTCAAATAATTTATAAAAGCCTGGAGGTCAGTGTCTGACCCATCCGAAACTATGAGGACGTAGTCCACATAATGAAGAAAATATTTGATCTGATGAATATAGGGATTTTTAGTGGAGAAAATTAATTCCTGCTCCATAATTGCCAAAAAAAAACCATTTGCATAGGTACATGATACAGGAGAGCCCATGGCTGTGCCATGGGCCTGCCTGCGCCATGGGCCTGCCTGCACCACCTACCATCATGCATAAAATCATTATTATTATTATTATTAAGCACAAAGAGAAGGGATTCACATACAAAGTCCACAAACTCGCTGGACTTCATTACGCCAGATAGAAAAGTGTGCATAGCCCGTACACCCATATCATGGGGGATGCAGGTGTACAAGCTTTCAATATCTATAGATGCCAACCGAAAAGTGTCTTGCCATATAAACCCCTCAAATGCCATCAACAATTCACTAGAATCTTTAAGCAATGTAGGAATACCTTTTAGTAGAGGGGCAATGAGCCACTCCAGGTAGCTGGATAGAAATTCTGTAGGTGCCCCAATTCCAGCGACAATAGGTCGCCGGCTCTCGCTCCCGGCGATGGATTTGTGTTTTTCCTATTCTACTGCTATATGTGAATAAAAGACTTTGTGATGCTAAAGATACATTCGGGTGAGTGCGACTTCATTCATTCTTTCTACTAGTCATTTTTTTTAATGTTGTCTCTGACCTTTCCAAGCATTCCATGCAGCCAGAGACAATATTCATAAGTCAAATTGCCTCCAGGGGAGCATGGCTATGCTACAGTGGACAGATCTCATTGCTTAAAGTAAATTTCTTCCAGTGCGCTATCAACCCAGCCACTGCAGCATGGCCATGCTCCCCTGAAGACCATGTGACATATGACATAATGTCTCTGGACGCATGGAATGCTGGGAAAGTTCAGAGAAAACAGTAAAATGAAAAGATTTGCACTACAGCACTTTCAGAAATCCCTTTAACCCCTTAAGGACTCAGCCCATTTTGGCCTTAAGGACTCAGACAATTTAATTTTTACGTTTTCATTTTTTCCTCCTCGCCTTCTAAAAATCATAACTCTTTTATATTTTCATCCACAGACTAGTATGAGGGCTTGTTTTTTGCGCGACCAGTTGTCCTTTGTAATGACATCACTCATTATATCATAAAATGTATGGCGCAACCAAAAAACACTATTTTTGTGGGGAAATTAAAACGAAAAACGCAATTTTGCTAATTTTGGAAGGTTTTGTTTTCATGCCGTACAATTTATGGTAAAAATGACATGTGTTCTTTATTCTGAGGGTCAATACGATTAAAATGATACCCATTATTATATACTTTTATATTATTGTTGCGCTTAAAAAAAATCACAAACTTTTTAACCAAATTAGTACGTTTATAATCCCTTTATTTTGATGACCTCTAACTTTTTTATTTTTCCGTATAAGTGGCGGTATGGGGGCTCATTTTTTGCGCCATGATCTGTACTTTTTTTTGATACCACATTTGCATATAAAAAACTTTTAATACATTTTTTATAATTTTTTTTTAATAAAATGTATTTAAAAAGTAGGAATTTTGGACTTTTTTTAATTTTTTTTCGTTCACGCCATTCACCGTACGGGATCATTAACATTTTATTTTAATAGTTCGGACATTTACGCACGCGGCGATACCAAATATGTCTATAAAAAATATTTTTTACGCTTTTTGGGGGTAAAATAGGAAAAAACGGACGTTTTACTTTTTTATTGGGGGAGGGGATTTTTCACTTTTTTTTTACTTTTACATTTTTTTACATTTTTTTTTACACTTGAATAGTCCCCATAGGGGACTATTCATAGCAATACCATGATTGCTAATACTGATCTGTTCTATGTATAGGACATAGAACAGATCAGTATTATCGGTCATCTCCTGCTCTGGTCTGCTCGATCTCAGACCAGAGCAGGAGACGCCGGGAGCCGCACGGAGGAAGGAGAGGGGACCTCCGTGCGGCGTTATGAATGATCGGATCCCCGCAACAGCGCTGCGGGCGATCCGATCGTTCATTTAAATCGCGAACTGCCGCAGATGCCGGGATCTGTATTGATCCCGGCACCTGAGGGGTTAATGGCGGACGCCCGCGAGATCGCGGGCGTCGGCCATTGCCGGCGGGTCCCTGGCTGCGATCAGCAGCCGGGATCAGCCGCGCAGTACATTTACGTCCTAAGCGGTTATGCTTAGGACGTAAATGTACGTCCTGGTGCGTTAAGTACCACCTCACCAGGACGTACATTTACATCCTGCGTCCTTAAGGGGTTAAAGAGAAACTCTGGTACTTGTGCATAGAGAATGACTAGTGTCTGATCGTGGTGGTCCGATTGCTGGGTCTCCCCGCCCAATGCCATGGCTCTCCACATGCACAGAGCGGTCACTGCTCTCTGCACGGAACTAAGTTTACCACTACGCGAAACAGTGGTTGACACGCCTCCTCCATGCATCTATATGAGAGAGCTAGAGATACAGCACCTGCATCTCCAGTATGCCAGTAGCCAGCATTTTTCCAAGCACATACAAATTTCTGTACAACTACTAAGGAAAGCTGTGGACTAACCTGTATGATAGCAATAACCTATTTAAATTGCAGCAGCTTACTTATATTTACAGGGTTTAACCCCTTAAGGACACAGCCCTTTTTCACCTTAAGGACTGAGCCCTTTTTCGCAATTCTGACCACTGTCGCTTTACGAATTAATAACTCGAAAACTCTTTTACAGAATATTCTGATTCTGAGATTGTTTTTCCGTGACATATTCTACTTTATTTGAGTGGAAAATTTTCGGCGTTACTTGCATCCTTTTTTGGTGAAAAATCCCAAAATGTCATGAATTTAGCATTTTTTAACTCTGAAGCTCTCTACTTGTAAGGAAAATGTATATTCCCAATACATTTTATTTTTATTCACAAATACAATATGTCCACTTTATGTTGGCATCATAAAATGGACATATTTTTGCTTTTTGAAAGAGGGCTTCAAAGTAGAGCAGCAATTTTCAAAAATTTCATGAAAATTGCTAAATCTGAAGGGACAGATGTTACAAAACTACTGTACTCCCAGCATGCCTGGGCAGTCTAGGCATGCTGAGAGTTGTAGTTTGGCAACATCTGGAGGGCTACCGTTTGGGCACCACTGTAACAGTGGTCTCCAAACTGTGACCCTCCAGATGTTGCTAAACTACAACTCCCAGCATGCCCAGACAGCCTTTGGCTCTCTGAGCATGCTGAGAGTTGCAGTTTGGCCTTCCTAGTGGTTGCCACAGTAAAGATCACTTTACTTTCACTTTCATTCTCCCCCATCCCCCTCCCTGGTCGTTTCAGTATACCTGTCAAACATAACAGACACAGGTCTACTGGTCTGATCAGCTCAGGTGAGGTGCAGAAAATGTGGCACTATGTAGTCTCTGCAAACAGAAAGTAAGCCGTGGCCATGGTCCAAGTGTAGGAACTACGAATCTGCTTTGGCATATGGATTGGCATCAAAAGGCTTGTGGAACAGTTGAGATGCCCCACAACGAGGAATACCTTGCTGCTGCTGCTAATGATGCTCCTGCAGATCCCTCCAAACTGTCTAGCAGTCAGACCTCATTCACAGGCAGCACATTACCTGTCATGTTCTCATTATTTTGTCAAGAAAGCCATCCCCGCTTTTCACGATCATGTGGCAGAGAGAGTGGGCCACTGCATGTAGTTGTCAGTGTGCAGAACAGTGCATGCCATGGTAGATAAGTAAAGTAGTAGCTATGGCAAGGGCCAATACATGTCTTTTATGGTTCACTGGGTCAAAAGCCTGCAGAAGAAGGCTCAACTGCAAATAGGCCAGTGAATTGTAGCACCAATCAGGTTCAACTGTAGACACCACCAGCCTATTCTGCTCCTCATGCAGGTCCTGTATTAAATCTAACCCTGGCTGAGAAAAACCACACAGCAGAGGAGCTGCTGCCCTGTCTGAAACTGGTAGTTTCACACTGTCTCTCTGATCACGATCTGATATTGGGAAACATGGTCACCAATAATGACTTAAACATTGTAAAAGCATTTGCGTCTAGTTGGCATGACACACTCACCCTGTATAGCAAACATTTCTTGAGAAATTGGAGCAGTTTCAGGGATGTGTTTGCTATGTGCAGGAAAGTTTCCGTTCGGTTAAACTGTTGCTGTTCCAGGTTAAAGAAAAATTGTCAAATATACACTCCCGCACTAACCACAGGTACTGACGGATAGTGCAGGGGACGCTGATTCATATGATTGCTACCTTGCCCGGATCTGTCCAGCCATTCGCATGCAATCTTAGTTTATCTATAAATGCAAATGTGGCTGTAACTGGCACGGGCAGGGTTTTCAGGAGCCTAGTGACACTGTGACGTCAGTGCCGCTCGTCCGCAGCGCCACCAGCTTATGAATATTCATCCCCCCTCCCTCCGGCTCTCCCTCTCCCCGCCGCTCCTAACTGGTCTTCACTGCGCATGTGCCACTTCCTGACATGCGCAGTGAAGACCAGTTAGGAGTGGCGGGGAGAGCTGGAGGGAGGGGGGATGAATATTCATAAGCACTTCAGTAGTAAAGCTGGTACGCTCGGCGGCATCCTTGTGTATGTTACGTGCGCCTGCCGGTGCTTTGACTGACAGCCAAATATCCCTTGGGTAACAAAGTCAATAAGTGCCAAATAGGGCACAATGGAGTACTGGTGGTGGTCACAGATATCAGTATATCATAGGCTGGATGCATTTCAGGGCCCCCATAGGTCCTTTTCTCAGCAGCTTGATAAAAATGCAAATTGCATTTCAAATATTTTTCAAATCTTGTTTTTTTTTTCTTTTTTACATAATTTCCTGTGCAGTCAAACTAATGTGTTACATTGATACTTTAGGTCGGTATGATTAAAACAATCACCCAATTTGCATAGTTTGCCTCGTGTTTTACAAATTAACAAAAATGCGAAACTTTTTATGATTTTTTAATTTTAATTGCCATTTTCTGTCAACAATATATTAAATTTTTTATTTTTACCAGGCTCTATGGAGCTTAATTTTTGTGCTGTGATTTGTAATTTTTATCAGTACCATTGTGGTATTGATCAGACTTGTTTATCGCTTTCTACTTAATTTTTTCTGGGGTACGATGTGATAAAAAAAAAAAAACGCAATTTTGGGGTTTGATATTGTCAAGGATGCCTTAATGTGCGGCCTTAAACTGTACTGTACTATATTGTCGAGTGTCGATGTAAGCAAATTCACACCAGACCAGATTGGTATGAATTCCCTCATCGGTACGGACTCCAGGGAGTTCTGTTTATTATCCGGAAATCCCATTAGTTTTTACAATCTGACAAAAAAAGGGTAGGGTAAAGAGTAAACTATGCATCATTCTATATGCTGATTGGTCATTTGAGCGTGGCGTAGCATAAGTCATTTATGTTGCAATGTCTCATCTTGAGATTTCTCCATCCTTCCACAAAGCCCAATGTTTAGACTTCTTGTATCCATAGACTCCATCTCAAGGTTCTAGTCTTAATTACGGGCAAAGAGCAGCTGAAATGTTTTGAATTAAGGAAAGCAAAGTTCTTCTGCAATATTTAGAAATAGCATATATCATTTTAGAAAAAGGCATATGAGTATGGATATAACGATCAAAATATCAGAATATTATAGACCCAACAATTCCCCCCCTAAGAACGTTGTTTCCTTCCATCTTTCCCTATGGTGCGTTCTGCCTAATAGTCCCAGGTTCAGGCGGAGAAAAAAAAAAACGGTTATGGTATACTTCACTGATTTGAGATGAGCGGCTCCTGGTAAACCGCCCCCCATTTGTACTCAGACTTGTCCTCTACCTGGGACTTCTATGTTCACCCTACTCTGCTGGGTTTGCACTTGCACCATTGGCATACAGCATAGTTGTTCTCATGGGGGGAATTCCCTCGGTCATGCTTGGGTCTGATGTATCAATTTGGTTCAGATAAGCTGAAATAGTAGTTTCGATACCCGCATACATTGTCCCTGTATGAAATGCGGCCTCTACAGTGGAGATTATTGTTTTCTTTACACAGGGGACTATGCAACATCCAATTGTCATTTTCTGTAGTAGGGATTTGTCTGTATTGTCTTTCCTTCTATTGGCACTCTGTGGTCTAAAGTCCCAGTCAGTTCCTGTGTTCCATCCCACTGCTCTCCAATAGTCACAGTTGTTCCCCCAGTGGTCATCCGTCACACATGTGTACATTGAATTATCATCCCCATACATAAGACATTGTTTTGGCACCCCGGGACAATTCACTATGTCACAGTAGTCAAATTTAAAGTTAGTGACTTGGGCACTGGAAGAGTTATCAAAATGTGGGATTCCAGCGGCCCCCTCACGTGTCTTTTCACGAGGACAAACTCTCCGGTCTGCAGAATGTGACTTCCTGGTTCAGTGTCCGGATCTGGAATGGAAGAATAAAACTGCAACATGTGTAACTTTCAGCTCATTACACAGGGTAATACATTTTACCAAACTGTTATTCCCTGCACTAAGCTGCTGAGGGCAATAACATCCTAGCTTAGGTACCCCCCCCCCCCCAAAAAAAAAAAAAATAGTGTCTCATATGGGGTTAGGCCTGCTGGCTGTCGGGGTGTGTTTCGAACAGAGTACAGGGCTATGGGCAGCACTACTTCTGGCCATGGAAGGGACAGTTCTCTGCTGGCTTTTAGGATTTTATTCTTTAGGGTGCCATTCAGTCTTTCAACTTTCCCTCTTCTCCGGGATGAAATGGGGTATGGAGTCCGAGGTCTGCTCGCACCATTTTTCAGTTTCTCTTGTAATATCCACAATCACAGCCAGTCCTTGGTCGCTTTCAATTACTTCAGGGACTCCAAATATGCATACCAGCTCTTAGTAGTTTCCTTACAGTAGTCTTTGCTGTAATATTAGTGACTAGGTAGGCTTCTGGTCATCCTGAGAAAATGTCCACTGCTATTAGCATGTACTCAAACTTTCCACTTTTGGGCACTTGCATGTGGTCAATCTGGATCCTCTGAAATGGGTAGCATGGTTTGTCTAAGTGTTTCTTCAGGGTAACTTCTGTTCTTCCAGGGTTACAAGTGTTGCCAATGTCACATCTCTTGACATATTGTTCAACTGGGGGTGTTATTCCTGGTGCAAGGTAGATTTTATTGATAGAAGTGATCATTAGTTTTTTTCCTCTGTGGGTGACTCCATGAGCCCATTATGTCACCCCAGGTAAAGGGCTTGGGGAAGACAAATCTTGTTTGCTTTTCTTTATAGGCCTTCATTGAGTTCAGCTCCCATTTTCTCCCATATTCTTTCCCTTGTCCAAGGCTTGAGTCTGGAACTGTTTCAGTCTCTTGAGTCCGGGGTTCTCCTTTTCCTCAGTTTGAGTTCTTCTGATCATTTGTTCTGTCTTCTTGTCACCACGTATAGCCCTGATTCCTCTCAAGCAAGGGACAGTATTGCAGTTTCTTTAGATGCCTGGTCTGCCAAGAAATTTCCTTCGGCTTCTTCAGAGTCCAATCTTCCACGCGCTTTGACTTTAATGATTGCCACTTGTTCAGGCAATTTTAAGACTTCAATCAATCTTCATAGGGGTTCCACTTGCAGTCATGTACCCCCCTCAAGGCCCATTTTAATCCGAAGTCCAGCACCACTCCATGCCCATAGGCAGAGTCCGTGTAGATGTTGGCGGTTGGTCCTTCCGAGATGTGGCAGGCTTCAGTTAGGGCAATAAGTACCGTGCTGAAACACGATAAGGCAGTAGTCTTGCTCGCAGAACTTCGAATGGGCTAACAACTGAGTATCCTGTGTGGAAGTTGCCATTTTCATCAGCATATCTGGACCTGTCTGTGTCATGTCTCCATTTCCATAACCTCTAAACAATTGTGCTTAGGGTCACCGAGGATTTTGTTCAATTTGTTTTTCTTCATCATCCCCCCTCGAGAGAGGAAGCAGGGGATGGATTCAGGATTGGGCATCTTTGAAGAGTGACTTTATCCGGGAGTAAGAGAGAGAGCATTGAAGCCTCACTTGTCTTCGTAGAGAAAGTGGATTTCTTTGGCATGGAGTCAAAATAGCTTTCAGATCATATGAAGCGAGAATAATGATAGAATGTCCGAGAATGATGTCCGAAGTCTTGTCCAAATGGTCTATCACAGCTCAAAGGTAGGTGGGTGCAATTTGTGCAACAGGATCTAGTCTGCATGAGTAGTATCCCAAAGGTCTCAATTTGTCTCCATGTTTTTTTTCTTTTTACAAGGACTCCGGAGGCATGGCCCTTTGTTTCAGAGACAAACAGATAAAACGGTATAATCATAGTTCGTGATGCCAAGTGCAGGAGCTGGCATGATAAGGTCTTTTAGGCGGTTCAAACACTGTATGGCTTCCCATGAAAGTGGTTGCTTATGAGTTAAAGCTGGAATAGCATCATACAGAGGTTGCATCAGTGCTGTTGTCAGCATTAAGTGATCATACCAAGAAAGGCCTGTAGTTGATTGACAGTTGTAGGTACAGGAATCTCTTGTATGGCTTGCTTCCTGTCTTCTGTGAGGTGTTTAGCACCTTGAGAAATACAATGTCCTAGATAGACAACTTTTGTTATGCCCATTGAACTTATTCAAGTGACATCTTGCAGTAGATTGAGGCAAGGAAAGATAGTAGATCAACTGAAGTGGTGGCACATTCATCTTGCGATGTGGCACAGAGTAGAAGGTCATCCACATATTGAAGTAAAGTCACATTAGGATGGGCACATAACCATGGATGTAGACAGGTGGATAAGGCTTGAGAAAAGTGATTGGGGGAATTTTGAGCCCCCCTGTGGGAAGCGTGTCCAGGTGTATTGTCCTCCTTGGTGAGTAAAGGCAAAGAGGTATTGGCAGTCTGGATGCAAAGGAACGCTGAAGAAAACATTGGCCAAGCCCAGAATGGTAAAAAACTTGGCATCTGGTGGTATCGAGCTGAGCAGAGTATGTGGGTTGGGAACAATGGGAGTATCCAGAACTATCGCAGCAGTAATGGCACGAAGGTCATGTACCATGCAGAACTTCTCAGGTTGTCCTCTTGGTGTCTTCTTTAGTGGAAACAAAGAGTGTTTGCTAGGGAAACACATTTGGTTAAGGCTCCATTCTTGAGAAGAGTTGCGATTTGTTCAGAAAGAGAAGTTTCTTGGTTTGCTTTGAGAGGATACTGGGGTACTCCAGGTATCTTGGCTCCGGGTTTTAAGAAGACCTTAACAAGCGGAACAGGCAAGAGTCCAATATCATCTGGGCCTTCGGACCAGACACAGTCAGGAATTTCTTGTAGACAGACATTGGGTATAGTCTTTGTTGGGATGTTCATGACTATCAGTGGGGAGGCTTGCAGGACACAAAGTTCTTCAGGTGTGAATGGTTAGGATAATTCAAGATGCATCCCATAATCCTTATATTTATTGGTGTCTTCGAGTTTCAGGAGTAAATCTTAGATGCAGATTTTTGATAATTTCTATATGGGACATAATTAGCTGGATTCTCTTGAGTTATCCTGTTGTCGGGTCTTCATTGTTGATTCATCCTGGAGTGGTTTCGGTGTCCAGAGAGGGGTCCAGATTGTTGTTGGTCCATATTATGATGGTTTTGGGACATCATTGGCCTTGCAGTGGCTGAATCCATTCGGTAGTTAGAAGGAGGAAGTCTGGGTCTGCAGTTTCGCTGGACATGTCCGAGTTTACCACATCTGTAGCAGTTGATGGTTTTGCCGGATGGTCTTCATTGTGCATCATTCCGAACACGGTTCTGAGGAGAAACATAGGGACATAATTCTGAACCGGGTATTGAGTAGTTTGCAGTTGGGTTGCTCCATTATACATTGTAAGTGCATCTTGACAGATTGCCACTTCAGAGCTCTTCTTAGTAAGTGCCACTCCAGTTAGTTTTTCAATAGCTTTGACAATGAGTAAAAGCTGTTTTGGGTGAAGTGTCACATATTCAGGCCTAGTGTCCGTAAGCCTTTCTTCAGCATTGTGGAGGTCATCAACAAATGTGCTAATATAGAGTTTCTTATGGAATTTACTTCCTAGGTCATAACCTTGATCCTGGAACAGATTGAGAAGTCTGGAGAAAAACTTTTCAGCTGATTCCGTAGGTTCCTGAGAGGCATCAGAGAAATTGGCGGAGCTTGAAGTTTGTCTGTCTCTGGCCCAGGCTTGTAGTTGTCAGCAGAATTCTATTCCAGAAAAATATGTCTCCTCGTCCACAATAGCAGAGCTATCAAGGCTGGCGGAAATGATAGGCCAGAACGCGTCTCCAGTTCTGATAGAGACTAGATTATATAAATCCTTCCATACTGATTAATAGGTTTGTTGGATTTGCTTGATTCTTCTGTAGAAAGGCATTGACTGTTTCTCTGGGTCAGGGAGTTGGTTTAGGAGATTACTTACTTGCACCGAGGTAAATGGAACATATTTATAAAGAGTTTCTGAAAAAGGTTTTTCAGACCCTTTAATACCACTATAGGTACGTGGTATTGGCATAGTTTGCGGTGGACTGGATTCACCGAAACTATGCAGGAGATCTCTGGAATCATCAGGCTGTATGGGCAAAATTTTAGTTGGCGTGGATCTGGGTAATCCATGTTGTAGGTTATCTGAATCATCATGTGGCACTGGGTGTTTACCCAAGAGGTTAGGTTTCTTGAACAAGTTGACAGCATCCACCAGAGCTTGGACTGTTTCGTATGTTTTAGAGATAAGCCTGATTTCTTGCAAGGTTGGTATTGGCTTGTGATGTTTAATACTAGGCACAGATATTAGGAGGAAATCCAAAGAGTCCAGAACTGATGGGTGGAATGGCCAGAGAGGACATTTCCTTCTCTCCAGCTAGATCAAGAATGTGATGTATTGCAGACTGAAGCTGCCTTACGCATGCATCATGTTGGGCAGAGGAATATCTGGGACCAACAACATGTATTATCATGTTGCAAGGCAGTGAGCTAGAGGCTTTAATAACCAGTTGGGAGGTTGAAATGGGCCCTTGTTGTAGTACCAACAGATCAGAGTCATGCTGTATACTAATCCCCCCTGCATGCACTAAGGCAGCAGCAAGGCCATCATTATGCTGAAGATATGGATTTACAGGGTTAACTATAGCTTGCACCTGCTGGGCTTCCATGGAACCCATGGCAACCCGGAGTAAGGTGTTGTTCCAGATCTTTGTTCCAAGGGCCGGTTGAAAAGATTCAGACACCATACTTGATCTAATGGTTTGGTACATGTCACTGTTGGAGGTATTGGGAGGCACATGAAATTACACCACAGTAGGTGTGATTGTATTAACAGGTAAAAATGGTATCTTTCCTGGGGACTGATGATGATGATCATTGATAGGAGACTGATGATGATGATTATGGGTAGGAGACTAATGATGATGATGATGATCATTGATAGTAGACTGATGATGATGATTATGGGTAGGAGACTGAAACCGTGCATGGGGTTCATCTTGGGCTGGAGTACTGTCTTCACTGGGTAGAGAAGCAATTATTAGCAGAATGAAATAAAGATCTTTCCGGTGAGGGCTGATCCGGGAGTGTGTGGGTTTGATTTGGGTATAGGCCAGTGATCTAGTCATTGTGTACAAAGTTACCCCCATCCTGAGTCATACCTGGAAAAAGATCAAGTGCTTCAGCACTAGGATGACTGCTAGAGGAAGTTCCGTTTGGAAACCTTCCAGCAACTGGTAAAGCCTGTTTTGGTGTACTGGATTAGGGTTCATTACAGCAAGTAGGTAGATTGGGTAAGCCCAGATGGCTGACAGTAGATACATTGGATGAGGCAGCAATTCCTGGTCCTCCAAGATGGCTGACAGCACAGGAAGTGGGTTGAGCAGTACTTCCTGCACTCCAAGGTGGCTGGCAGCACAGGAAGTTACTGTAGTAACATGGCCATCACTAGACTGAGGTTGAATAGCATATAGTGGGGTGGGTGCATTTTGGGGGGGGTTCCACTTTTCCAGTATACGGAGGTGCAGTGGCTGTACATGGTGGAGCATTTACAGGCCAGGCTTGGCCACAGGAAACACAGTCTTTTACTGAGGGCAGGTTTTGCTGACCACAACAAGGACACAACCAACAGCTAGGATCATCATCATTATCGAGCAATGATATGTCTCTATCTTTGTAATACAAATACATAATCACATTTCTCTTCTCATCTCTGTACTCCTCCTCCACATATCCTTCTTTAGCAATAGCGCATGACGCCCGATGCCATGCCTGGGCAGATGCCAGGAAATCATTAGCTTTTAGAATCCATTTATGCTGCTTAATGGCTTCAGACCATAAATCTTGGTGTAATCTACCCCTTTCAGGAAAAGTGCATATAGCCATTATTTTTTTCATTTTGTCAAGAAACTTCTTTCCCTCCCGGTGCATAACTATGTCACGTGGCTCTAAATATCCAGGGACAGAAGCAGTCTGACTTTTAAACAAAGACGGCAAAGTGTTCATCTTTATCTCTAAAAGTCAATCAATGCAAGAACTGAACAATTTCAAAGCTTTTTTTAAAGTCTCAGGTAGAGAGAGGGTTGCAAATTACCCTATTAACAAAAAAAAACATTCAGTGGATTGGCTAAACAAATTGATACTAAACACCAAACCAAAAGGGGTGTCAGAGTGACAACCACAATGTGTATGATGCTACTGTTATCTTCTACTTTGATGCATTACTGATACAATGCAAACACTATGAGAGCCAATCCTTGCTTCAGTACAATCCAAAGTTATCAGTAAGCCGTCCTCTAATACCTGGCTGATACAATCCAAAGCAGCTTATCTGATATACTGAAAAGCTATCAGCCCAACAGTGCACCCAGAGTTATTATGGACCTAGAACACAAAAGTCTATTGCACTCTTACTTCCTTGACCGAATCCACTAGTTAAAAAGTCAATAATTAAATCTGAAGCAGGAAAAAAACTGGTCTCCCACAGTTAAATCCTCCTTGCCATGATTATTATTGTTGGCATGAAGAAACAAATTGACCTTGCTTCAGTACATTGTATTCAGCTGCTGATAAGGAATTCACAGCGAGCTAAGAAAAAAAAACGTTTTTATAAGCCTGCAAGTTTGTGACAGGCAAAAGGAAAAAAAATTCTCCCCTGCTTTTGCCTTCTGAAACTATTTAAAGCGGCAGTCAATCACAAGCGCCAAAATTTCCTCCGTAAACAAGAGAACAACCCAGCGGGAATATTTCTGTCGCTAAAATCCTAGAGGGTCGACTTAGGCCGTCCAGACTCCCACAAAAATACCCCAAAACACAAATAAGACTACAGATTCATAAAAATCAGCAAACTTACCGTGTTTTTGTGGGGTTGATCAGGCCCCTAGTTTGGGTAATAATGGGTTGCCTTGGGCGGCTCAAAGTGTCGCTCCACTGGATCTGTATCTTCCCTCGAGTGTGGTTCAGGCTGATCCCACTTCTGACACCAAATTGTCAAGGATGCATTAATGTGCGATCTTAAATTGTGAGTGACTACCGCTGTACTATTTTGCCGAGTGTCGACGTAAGCAAATTCACATCAGACCAGGTTGGTATGAATTCCCTCTTCGGTACTGACTCCAGGGAGTTCTGTTTATTATCCGGAAATCACATTATTTTTTACAATGCGACAAAATAAGGGGAGGGTAAAGGGTAAAACTATGCATCGTTCTATATGCTGATTGGTCATTTGAGCGTGGCGTAGTATAAGTCATTTATGTTGCAATGACTCATCTTGAGATTTCTCCATCCTTCCACAAAGCCCAATGTTTAGACTTCTTGTATCCATAGACTCCATCTCAAGGTTCTAGTCTTAATTACGGGCAAAGAGCAGCTGAAATGTTTTGAATTAAAGGGGTATTCCAGGAAAAAACTTTATTCTATATATCAACTGGCCCCAGAAAGTTAAACAGATTTGTAAATTACTTCTATTAAAAAATCTTAATCCGTTCAGTACTTATGAGCTTCTGAAGTTAAGGTTGTTCTTTTCTGTCGAAGTGCTCTCTGATGACACATGTCTCGGGAAACACCCAGTTTAGAAGATATTTGCTATGGGGATTTGCTTCTAAACTGGGCGTTTCCCGAGACACGTGTCAAAGAGAGCACTTAGACAGAAAAGAACAACCTTAACTTCAGAAGCTCATAAGTACTGAAATTATTAAGATTTTTTAATAGAAGTAATTTACAAATCTGTTTAACTTTCTGGAGCCAGTTGATATATATAAGAAAAGTTTTTCCTGGATAACCCCTTTAAGGAAAGCAAAGTTCTTCTGCAATATTTAGCAATAGCATAAAGAATTTTAGTAAAGGCATATGAGTATAGATATAGCGATCAATATATCAGAATATTATAGACCCAACAGTATTTTTTTACATGTTTGTTCACTGTACGGAATAAATAATTAACATTTTAATAGTTCTGACAATTACGCACATGGTGATACCAAATATGTTTATTTTTATTAGGTTGATATATTTTTATATGGAATTTGGGAAAAAGGGGGTGATTAAAATTGTTGAAGTTATGGAAGGGGTTAATCAATGTGGAGAAAACTTTTTTTAATATTTTTTTTACACTTTATGTAGTTCCATAGAACTTTACACAATGTAGTTCCATAGAACTGCATGTATCTGTGTGCTCTTTGCTCGATTGATAGAGCCTGCTGAAGAGAGGCTCTATCAATCCCAGAGCCATGGGCGGGCAGGAAGGAAAGGTAAGCCCTCTGAGTACCTCTGCAATGGATCCCCCATATGCACCCTACCCATCGCGATCTCGCTGAGAGGGGGGTTGCAAAGGAAGGGCAATCCACCCCACTACACCACCAGGGAGGAATATAAGGTCCATTTAAATGCCTCTGTCAGCTTTGACAGTACCAAACCAAAGGGTTAATAGCCGGCTGTGGTGATCGCCACATGCTGGCTATTTGCGGTGGCCCTCAGCTACAGGAATCAGCTGAGGTTTGCCCGGTATGGCACAGGCTCAAGTTAGGAGCATGCGCCATACACCAAACGGCGCAATGACATGTATGCACATCATTGGTGGTTAAGAGGTTGAAAGTGTCTTACATGTGGGACACTTATGGCATATCCACAGGATAATTCAGAAATATCTGCTAGATGCAGGCCTCGTCTCTGGGACCTGCACCTATCTTGAAATCAATGGTTCCGTGGCCCTCTCCAGCCTGCTTGCAAAGCTCATAAAGTTTGGGATTCTGTATATAAGAAGGACATGGGTGAACTAAGACAGGTTATCAAGCTTGGAGTTATTTAGCTTGGAGAAAAGACATCCTAGGGGCAATTTGATCACAATGTACAAACATATGCATGGACAGTATAGAAATAATTATAGTGATCTTTTTATACCTAGGCCAATAATTATGACAAGGGGACATTCTTTACATCTAGAGGAAAAAAGGTTTCACCATCATTACAGAAGAGAATTATTTGCTGTAAGAGTAGTAAGACTATGAAACTCTGACACGTGATGTTGTGATGGCTGACTTAATAAACAAGCTCATGGGATCAACACAGTAGGGTTTTAGATTGAATTTGATTGACTTTAGTATTTTTTTTCAACCTTAT
This sequence comes from Hyla sarda, assembly GCF_029499605.1. Taxonomy (NCBI): domain Eukaryota; kingdom Metazoa; phylum Chordata; class Amphibia; order Anura; family Hylidae; genus Hyla; species Hyla sarda. Next base: position 64,888,922 of record NC_079197.1, on the reverse strand, counting down.
AAACTATGTTGCTATATGACTCTTTCTATTTTTGTATTAAAAGTAGGTTTCTCAGATTCCAGATATGTGACTTGCCAGCTTTTCCCTAATTTTTTTTTTTTCAACTGTAATTTTTATAGAAATTTTCAAATATATAAATCCAAAGAGAAAAAACAAGCGAGTAACAGAAATTTGGGCTATGCCCACAAGAATGCAAAAATGTATACAAAGAAGGCTTGCAGTAAGCTACAATGGTATATCTATTAAGCACATCTCTGGGCACACAACATAAGACATCTCTGGGCACACAACAATTGCATATCTATAAGGCACATCTATAAGGCACAAAACATAAAACATGAAGCGATGAGGGAGAGGAAAAGGAAGGGGAGAAAAGAAGGGGGGAAAGGAAATAGAGCTCAACAGATCAAGGTGTTTGCCGGTCAGAGAAGGGGTCCCAAGGTTCCCAAACCGCGAGAAAGGAAGGGACAGAGTTATTCAACATGGCCGTGAGATATTCCAAGGAGCGACACAGGCCAGTAAGTCAGACTCAGAGGGAGAGAGAGTTTGTTTCAGCTATTTAGCTATAAGGGATTTGGCAGCCAAGGCGATGTGCATGAAAAGTTTAAAAATTTTTTTAGGTAGGGCGGGATGAGAGAGATAAATACGGGGATCCAGAGCGACCAATACAACCAGGGAGTCAAAGACCAATCGCTACACCAGCTTCCAATAGTCACTTATAAGAGGACAGGACCAGAAAATGTGCAATACTGTACTCAAACCCACCCCACAATGCCAGCATTGAGGAGGTATAGTAGAGTTCAGTCTATTTAAAAGCTCAGGGGTATGATACCAGCCCATGATCATGTTATACTGGGTTTCCTTATAGGCTGTGCAGATGGATGCCTTGGATGCCCTTTCCCAAATAATACGCCACTGAGGTAAGGTGATAGAAGTATTGAGGGCAGCATCCCAAAGACCCATGTAGCAGTGAGATGGGGGATCTCCATCAGGGGACTGAAGGAGTAGCGAGTATATGTCGGAGAGAATACCCCATGCCTGAGGTCTACCACGGAAAACCTTTCAAATCCAGTGGGTCGAGAGACCACAGTAGAACCAGTTATAGAGGACAAGAAATGCCGAAGTTTCAGATAGTGGAAGTGCTCAGACGAGGGGAGATCCCAACGAGACACCAGCCGTTCAAAGGGTAAAAGGGAGCGAGACAAGGGGTCCACTACATCAGCCCAGCAAAAGAGGCCCTAGAACCCCATTCCCACATCATGAGGGTGGACATACCCGCAGGAAATGGATAGTAAAAGAAAGACCGTAAGGGGGGGAGGGGGAATATAATCTAAACTTCCTAGAGCAGTAACCCAAAATGTATCTAGAGAAGGATATAGGACCCAGGAGGGGAGGGGGAGGGGGAAACAGAGGACATCGGAGGGGACCAGAGGGGAGAGTTCGGATGAATGGGAGCCAACCAAAGTTTCTTTAGCTCTATCCAGCTGCTATAGGCATGGTAGGAGGACCAAGCCGCAAGATGGCGTAGGTGAGCAGCCCAAGTGGTGTATTTAGAGGTGATGTGGACCCCCAAGTACTTGATAGCAGAAATGGACCATTTGAAAGAGTAGAGAAGTGGGGAGGTTTAGAGAGGTTGACCTTAAAGCCAGACACAACACCGTAGTCATGGAGGGCCTTATAAATATTAGGAAGAGAAAGTAAAGGACGGGAGAGAGTGAGGAGAGCATCAGCAGCAAAAGTTCAGATTTTGAACTCTATCGTGAATGGGGATGCCAACGATGTCTGGGTCCCTCCTGATCATGGCCGCAAGAGGTTCAATGCACAAGGCAAACACCAGGGAGGACAGCGGACAGCCCTGTCTGGTTCCATTGAAGAGAGGAAAAGTAGGAGAAGAAGCATGAGTGAGTTTAAGAGAGGCAGTAGGAGAGGAGTAGAGACCCCGCAGTGCAGTGAGGAAGTTACCCGTCATTCCAAATTTTTGAAGAGCAGCAAAAAAAAAGGCCACCCAAGCTATCAAAGGTTTTTTCTGCATCTAGACTAAGAATCAACGCCTGATCAGACCGTTGATTGATTCAGTCAACCAGACCCACTACCCTACTCGTGTTATCTCCCCCCTGACGACAGGGGATGAACCCGACCTGATCCTTATGGATAAGGGAGGGAAGAAAGGAGCTAAGCCTTTCTGCTAAGACTTTAGAAAAAAGCTTCAAGTCAGAGTTGAGGAGGGCAATAGGCCTGTAACTGGAGCAATCATGGTGATCCTTGCCAGGTTTGGGTATCATTATAATCAACAAGTGTAGAAAAGTCTGCGGGATCTCCTCACCCCCATAAAAGAATTGAAAAGAGGGACAAGTTTAGGCACAAGTAAGGAAGAGTAGGTCTTGTAGTATAGGTAAGAGAAGCCATCAGGCCCCGGACATCGGCCCACCGGGAGGGACTTTAGGACCTCAAGGAGTTCCTCCCCAGTAATGGGCGCATCTAGTACCTCACGATCGGCCCCCGACAGAGTGGGCAGGCCGCATGGGGACAGATAAGAATCAAGAGCGGCAGCACGCTCCCCCGGGACAGACGGAAGTTGGGAAGGGAGAGAATAAAGGTTAGTAAAAGAGAAGAAATCAACAAAGAGTCGGGAGATGTCAGCAGTTTGATAGCGTAAAACACCCGAGGAGTCCTTCAGGGCGGAAGGCGTTTGGGCAACAAGCACGATCATGTAGGCGCCTAGCCAACATAGTGTGGGCTTTATTACCTTTCTCATAAAAACACTGCTTGGTGTATAATAGCTGCCGCTCCATCCTATGAAGAGCCAGATCACCCAGTTGAGCGCGAGCAGTCACCAAGTGCCTCAGGGTAGAAACAAAAGGAGAGGAGAGTAAGAGAGCCTCCAGGCGGGGGATCAGGGCGCGAAGGTCCCGGGAGCAAGCCAGGGAATCACGTTTAGGTAGGGCCCCTAAGGCAATACCACGCACTACCGACATATGGGTCTCCCAAAGGACCGCCTGCGAAGATACTGAGCCCTCATTGGTAGCAAAGTAATCAGTGATACACGCCTGAATCGACTCCCGGGAAGGTAGTGCTTTAAGGAGAGAGTCATTTAGACGCCAGTGTCGACGCCTGAGTGAAGGAGGGTGCGAAAAGGAGAGAAGGACTGGGTAATGGTCAGACCAGGAAATAGCGTCAAGGGAAGCAGTAGAGAGCATGTGCACCATGGGAAGGTTACCGAAAAAATAGTCTATGCAACTTATGCGGGTGTGAATAGAAACTAAAAGAACGGTCCGTCGGATGGTTTATCCGCCATAGATCATACACGAAGAAGCCCGGATAGTCTGCCGAAAAATAGAAGCCTAGCGCAACTGGGCAGGAGAAGGTGGGGAGCCAGAGAGGGAGTGGTTATCCATAGTTGGAGAAAAAATAAGGTTGAAGTCCCCCCCCCACCCCCACAGAAGCCAAGCAGAAGAGGGATATTTATGGAGCCTAGAGAGGACCCTACGGAGAAATGGGATTTGAGATGTATTAGGGGCGTAAATATTACAGAGCAGAAGAGGGACCCCACCCAGGACCCCCTCAACTATAACGTAGCATCCCTGAGGGTCGAGAGAGCAAGAGGAGACCTGTAAAGGGCAAGAGTGAGAGATCAAGATAGCTGTCCCAGCCGTCTTCCTGATCCAGAATGGTCAAAGTGCATCTCCTGAAGGAAGACAATATCAGCTCGTAAGTCTATTAGTTCGCGCTGCAATAAACGCCTCTTAGAAGGTGAGTTAAGGCCCTTAACGTTCAAGGAGACACACTTAACCATGGTGGATAGCAAGAGGAGGAAGAAAGCCAATAAAGATTCATTCACGAAATACCATGGGAAGGTGTCAGCCGACCCGTGGAGAGGAGACAAGGGATCCAGGGTCTCAAAGAGAAAGCACGCTGAAAGGCAACCTGTGGAAGAGGGGAAACAGGAAGGCCCACAGACAAACGACACACAGACAGGACAGCACAACAGACTGCGGAAACAAAACAGTGCAATAAAACAAACCATTGACCATAAAGCCAATGCAGAGACCAAGACCACCAAAGTGGATCGATAACCAAGGCATGGGCGATCCATTGCTATAGCCTCAAGAGGGGAAATGGAAGAACACCACCAAGGAACAACTACAACAAAGGGTAAGCACCCCACCCCAGCAATAATCACACAATCTGGAAGTAAAGCAAACCACAGGTGACCAATAATGCAAATACAGAATACTTAGTATAAAACTATGCAAAAAAGAGGGGAGTAAATATCAAAACATCAGCAGAAAATCTTTGCGGGACTGGATCAGTTAACAGGAGAAAGTCCCAGGCCATTAGGATTGATGGGAGCAGTCTTGGACGACTCAAGGGGGGGTCTGTAGGGGGCCCCTGGACTCACGAGGAGGGGACTTCTTCTGAGATCCATGCTGGCGGGACCGGACAGGTTGCCACACAGGGGGCAGGGGAGGAGGAGAGGTGAGGTCCCAATCCACCAGCTGGGGGACCGGTAAGTCTAGGGCAGAACAGAAGGCCGGGAGGTCAGAGAAGGAGCGCAGAACAGTAGAGCGTCCATCCCAACGGGCATGTAGAGCAAATGGAAAGTTCCATCTATAGGGCACCTGGTGGGAGCGAAGTACAGCCATGAGAGGTTGAAGCATGCAACGATTCCGTAGCGTCAGCCAGGACAGGTCTTGGTAGAGCTGGATAGGGGCTCCATTAAAGTCGAAATTCTGCAGTGAGCAAGCTTTAGCCATGATGGAGTGCACACAACCGACTACATCCCTGGGGGCGCCTGTGGTGGATTTTGGGCGGAAAGCCCTATGTGCCCTGTCCAGCTTAATCTTGTGGAGGGTGACTCCCCCAAAATCAGGTTGAAGATAGCTTCTAGGGTAGCAAAGAGGTCTTCCTCACGGGTCGCCTCCGGCAGCCCACACACCCGTATGTTATTGCGCCGACCCCGATTGTCCAAGTCTTCCACGTGGGCATGGAGGTCGCAGAGGAAGTCAGTTTGGGATGCAATGGTAGAGTGGAGTTTGTCAATGTAAACCCTGGTGGTATTATGTGCGTCCTCCATACCCTAAACCAGATCAGAAGCATGCTGCAGATCCTGTTGCATAGAAGCAATTTACGCCCGACAGGTATCCTTCACCTCAGCAATAAGGGAAAGAGAGTCCTCCTTTGTCGGAATTTGGGATAGAAGCTGACCAAGGTCTGGCAGTGTAGATGGTATCGCTGGCAAGACGGAACAAGGCAGGTCGGCCTCTGAGATGGCATCCCAGGATGAGGAGGCTGCTCCCAAGGGAGAGGGCACAGGGGGCTCAGGGGAGAGGGAAGGAGACCCCCGTGAGGGCAGGCGAGGAGCTCCAGCAGACATCTTGGCGGGCAATGGGGTCCTCTGCTGCGTAGCATGGGTAGGCTGAGGCTGATGGGAAGCTGAATCCTCCAGGGTGGCAGGGCATGGTGCAGATGACCCCAGACTCAGAGAGAGTGGCTGGGGAGTGGGCCGCTTAGACCCCCAGGCAAGACAGGTGGCAGCTGGGGGAGCTCTGCAAGGGGAGGCAGCTGGGGGCTGTGATGGAGGAGGAGGCCTCAGGCCCCTTGCAATCTTTGCCCAAGATGGCGGGCTCCTTGTCCAGGAGGGTGGAGAAGGAGAGTGCCTCTCAGAGGAGGGGGGATGAAGGGGTATACCGGGCTCACAACGCCGTGGGGCAGGGGACCACTGGCACTCACCCCTGTTCCTGGGCAGGCAGGATCCTCAGGGGTTAATCTGGCAGGGAGGCAGTCCAGAGCAGGAGGCGCCAGCAGCAGCGCTGCAGCCCGTGTCTGAGGAGGCCGGACAGGAGCACAGAGCCGGCATGAGGCAGCAGGGGTCCGCGGCAGCAGGGAGAAGAACGGCACAGGGGATTCCGATCCCAGTGGTGAGGACTCCGGAGAAGCGCAGGTCAGTTCACAGCAGGCGGCCCCGAGCGTGACCGCAGGCCCTGTGCTGGCCCAGTAAGGGGACTGCAGTTACCGCCTGATGCCTCCAGGCAACTAATTCAGGTGCCGGGCGGGTGCAGAGGGGGTCCGGTGTTTGCGGGAGGTCCTCCCCATGTAAAGTAGCTGAGTCATCAGGAGTTGTAGGGCTGATTTAGGGCCACGGGAGCGGGAGCTCTCCTACAGGGCGGCCATTCTGTAGCGCGTCAAGTCACGCCCCCCAGCTTTTCCCTAATCTATAAACTTTTTCCCAAGGCAGTACAAACAGATTTTATCATTTCCCTGTCTGTTCTGACTGGGAGTGTGCTAGCATATAACTGGGTTTACTAAATGCTGTTGATGGTGAGCATGATCCAATGCTGAACTCTATTCTTACTTTTTTCCAGCACAGTGGCACCTTGGCTTCCTGGCTACGCAGGGAACTTCAGCTTGTCCTATTTACTTGAATAGGGCCACATTGCAGTTCCCTGCACAGCTGGGTGTCTAGGGCTGCTTGTCAAGAAAAGAAAAAGTGAAGAGGATTCAGTTCAGAAGTTAACCCCTTCATTGTTGCAAATTTTTATGTCAATACTCCACTGACTGTAAAAAGTGACGGTGTAGAGTGATATGTGATCACTTTGTGATGTGGAAATACCTCTTTTATAATAACATCTATACTTTGTTCATTCTTATTGTTACTATTACTCTAATGCAAAGTATATATTCCTCAGATTTGTTTTTACAAGTAGCTGGACCTGATTCAACTTGTGATCAACGGCAGCTCAGCCTTGTACTACATGAAGCCATTCAGATACCACGTCAGCTTGGAGAGGTTGCAGCATTTGGAGGAAGTAATGTTGAACCCAGTGTGAGGAGCTGCTTTAGATTTGTGAGTGTCAAAACATATAATTTCATAATTAATTATTGTTATGACTGATTTATTTACCTGTAGTATGAAAAACTATTGGTGAGGTTTGTGCTGTATGAAAATGACTAAAGCATATGGGGGGGGGGGGGGGGGAGATTTATTAAAACCAGCGCAGAGAAAAAGTTGTCCAGTTGCCCATAGCAACCAATCAGCTCGCTTCTTCCATTTTTAGCAAGGCCTCTGCAAAATGAAAGAAGTGATCTGATTGGTTACTATGGGCAACTGGGCAACTTTTCCCTTGCACAGGTTTTGATGAATCTCCCCGACGGTGCAGTGAATGCAGTAAGGAATAAGAGAAAACAAGAAAAATAATCAAGTCTTTAAAATGTGTAACTAGGTTTAGTGCTAAATAATTTTAGTATTGAAACTAATGGTGTATCTGTTGTTTGCAAAAAACTTTTTTTTTTTTTTATAATTGTAGACAATAACATGTATACAGTATTTATAATAAACCTTATCAGAGCCTATTAGCAATCAACAGTGCAGGCTTTATCCGGACCCCACCTATTTTTACTTCAACACGCTAGAAATACTGGGGTATAAATGACAAATATTAAAATATAACCAATATAACCAAGTAACCAATAAAACCACATGTAACCCAAACAAACAAACAAATACCACTACTTGAGTAATTCACTGCAGTCACAAAAGAATAAGATACTTGATAGTAGGTGGAATATGTTTACTCCACCAAGTAACTCCTCCCTATATCACCAGATATATCAACCAATAAAGCAAAACCTACTGCTGCAGATCATAAAGCATTACCATTAACTGATGTCAAGAATAATGTGAAAAATAATAAAAACATCCATACATCTACCTCAATGGTCAAGGGGATATCTGAGGTGGTCAAGAAAGACAATATAAAGCAGTGGCAGCAAGTGTACAACTGTCCCTGAGCTTCCTCCAAATCCCTACCATAACATAAATAAAACACAAGAAAACCCTAAACACAAACTCTACCAAGGTGTGAGGTATGTGGCTGCGGCACTCGCCCTAGAAAGGGCGATCACCGTGCCTTAGTAACCTAGATACTATTCTCCACCTACTATCAAGTATCTTTTGCGGTTATACTTTTGTGACTGCAGAGAATAACTTAAGTAGTGGTATTTGTTCGGGATTACATGTGGTTTTAATGGTAACTTCACAATAAAAGTTATATTTTAACCCCTTAAGGACCCAGCCAATTTTCACTGTAGGACCCGGCCATTTTTTGCACATCTGACCACTGTCACTTTAAGCATTGATAACTCTGGGATGCTTTTACCTTTCATTCTGATTCCGAGATTGTTTTTTCGTGACATATTCTACTTTATGTTAGTGGTAACATTTTGTCGATACTTGCATCGTTTCTTGGTGAAAAATTCCAAAATTTGATAAAAAAATATAAAATTTAGCATTTTTTTTTACTTTGAAGCTCTCTGCTTATAAGGAAAATGAATATTCCAAATAAATTATATATTGATTCACATATACAACATGTCTACTTTATGATTGCATCATAACGTTGACATGTTTTTACTTTTGGAAGAGATCAGAGGGCTTCAAAGTTCAGCAGCAATTTTCCAATTTTTCACAAAATTTTCAAAATCGAAATTTTTCAGGGACCAGTTCTGTTTTGAAGTGGATTTGAAGGGCTTTCATATTAGAAATGCCCCACAAATGACCCCATTATAAAAACTGCACCCCCAAAGTATTCAAAATGACATTCAAAAGGTTTTTTAACCCTTAGGTGTTTCACAGGAATAGCAGCAAATTGAAGGAGAAAATTCAAAATCTTCATTTTTTACACTGGCAAGTTCTTGTAGACCCAGTTTTTGACTTTTTACAAGGGGTAAATGGAGAGAAATCTTCCTAAAATGTGTAACCCAATTTCTCTTGAGTAAGGAAATACCTCATATGTGTATGTCAAGTATTCGGCGGGTGTAGTAGAGGGCTCAGAAGGGAAGGAGCGACAATGTAATTTTGGAGAGTGAGTTTTTCTGAAATGGTTTTTGTGGGCATGTCGCATTTAGGAAGCCCCTATGGTGCCAGAACAGAAAAAAAAAAAAAAAACACATGGCATACTATTTTGGAAACTACACCCCTCAAGGCATGTAACAAGGGGTCCAGTGAGCCTTAACACCCCACAGGTGCTTCACGCCTTTTTGTTAAAGTTGTATGTGTAAATTATTTATTTTTTTCCACTAAAATGCTAGTTTTCCCCAAAATGTTAAATTTTTACAAGGGATAATAGGACAAAATGCCCCCCACAATTTGTAACCCCATCTCTTCTGAGTATGGAAATACCCCAAGTGTGGACATCAAGTGCTCTGCTGGCGCACTACAATGCTCAGAAGAGAAGGAGCACCATTGAGCTTTTGAAGACAGAATTTAATAAGGTTGGAATAGAAGTCGGGGGCCATGTGCATTTACAAAGCCCCCCCCCCCCCCCCCCGTGGTGCCAGAACAGTGGACCCCCCCCCACGTGACCCCATTTTGGAAACTACAGCCCTCACAGAATTTAATAAGGGGCGCAGTGAGTATTTACACCCCACTGGCATTTGACAGATCTTTGTTCCAATGCTGGAACACACTGGTTGGAAAACCTTCAGTTAGGTTCTGTTACCTAACTCAGTATTTTCCAACCAGTGTGCCTATAGCTGTTGCAAAACTACAACTCCCAGCATGTACTGATCGCCGAAGGGCATGCTGGGAGATCTAGTTATGCAACAGCTAGAGGTATGCAACTATTTTTCCAAGCAGGCCGAGACAGCTGTTTCGGCTTGCTGGGATTTGCAGTTTTGCAACATCTGGAGGGCTACAGATAGAGACCACTGCACTGGGATCTCCAAACTGCGGACCTCCAGATGTTGCAAAACTACAAATCCCAGCATGCACAGACAGCAAACTGCGGTGTGGGCATGCTAGGAGTTGTAGTTTTGAAAGATCTAGAGTGCTACAGTATAGAGATCACTGTGCAGTGGTCTCTAAACTGTAGACCTCCAGCTGTTGCAAAACTGCAAATCCCAGCATGCCCAGCAGCTGTCTGGGCATGCTGAGAGTTGTAGTTTTGCAACATCTGGAGGGCTACAGTCTCAGACTGTAGCCCTCTAGATGTTTCTAGGCAACTTACCGACTTCCGTCGGATCCTGGGAGCCGTCCTCTTCTGCCGCACGACATCGCCGCCCGCGTCGATCCCGTCCTGCAGCTTCCACCGACGGGTAAGTGGATCTTCGGCGTTCGGCCCCCATTGTTTCCCCGTTCTGCCCTGCCTATTGTGTTAACCCCCCCCCCCCCCCGCCCCTGATCAGCTATTGGTGGTCGCGTCTAGACCACCAATAGCAGGGATAGGAGGGGTGGCACCTCTGCCACCTCACTCCTATCGCTACAGGGAGATCGTGGGTGTCTTAGACAACCACGATCCCCCTTATATTCCAGGTCACCATAGACCCGAATGACCCGGAATCGGCGCAAATCGCAAGTGTGAATTCACTTGCGATTAGCGCCGATCGCCGACATGGGGGGGTCTGATGACCCCCCTGGGCATTTGCACGGGGTGCCTGCTGATCGATATCAGCAGTCACCCCAGTCCGGTCCCCGCCCGGCGCGTGGCGGGGACCGAAATTCCCACGGGCGTACAGGTACGCCCTGGGTCCTTAAGACCCAGGTACAGAAGGGGTATCCATACGCCCTAGGTCCTGTACGGGTTAATATTTGTCATTTATACCCCAGTATATCTAACGTGTTGTAATAAACACTGGTTAAAAAAAATATGTATTTTTTGGTGGAAAATGCTGTTTTGTCTCTGCAGGGCTCTGTACGGGCTCCTGGCTGGTCAATCATCCTGCTTTGCGAGGCTGGGGCCTGTCCCAAAGCCTCAGTGCACAGAGCCCTGCTTTTCTCAACCTCACTTCCTGTATTTTGTTTCTGCACAGAGACACACAGGCAAAGCTGCAGGGACTAGACAGCATTTTATTCACCTAAAATATCCTATTTTTCCCACTGCAACCAATTTCAACCCCATAAAACCACTAAATTGTCCAAAAAACTATTTTATAAAAAAAAAAAAAACTGATAAGACCCATGGGTCATGGGTCACTGAGTTACTATCATCGGGGATTTTTTTATGTTGCCTAAAATGTGCAGCGCTCTTTCTCCACCTGAGTGGGGTGCGCATTTGAGGCAACAGGTTAGGGATGGCCACACACATCACATTCCCAGAATGATGATTCAGAGTATAGGGTTTGGGGTGGGCATATTTTTTAATTTTGGCTATGCTCTGGGTCATCATTCTGGGAACATAATCTGTTTTATAATTTTATGTCCCACTGTACCCCATTTTAGTTATTTAGTGTACCCCAGTTATTTACCCCATGTAATGCCCCTTGAGGGGGGGTCCCGCTGTTCTGGCTCCATAGGCAGCAATACAAAAGCTCAAGGACCCTGACTGCCCTCCTGCTCCTCCAAAACCTGGTGTGCACCCTCAGAGCTGCTTACATCAAGATATGAGGTATGTCCATACTCCAAATAAATGTATTTACAAATTTACGATGACATTTTCTCCTTTTACCACTTGTGAAAATGAAAAATTTTGGATAACCCTAGCATTTTAGTGTAAAAAAATAAAAATGTTTCCTTTTCACATCCCACTTAATGAACATTTATCAAACACCTGTGAGGTGTTAAGACTCATTGTACCCCTTGTTATGTTCCTTGAGGGGTGTAGTGTCCAAAATAGTATGCCATGATGTTTTTTTTTTTTTTTTGCTGTTCTGGCACCATAAAGGCTTCCTAAATGCAACATGCCCCCCATTTCAGCAAAATTTGCAAATGTGACTCCTTCTCATCTCAGAAGAGATGAGGTTACAAATTTTTGGGGCATTTTCTCCTATTACCCCTTGTAAAAAGGTAAGATTTGGGGGAAAACCAGCATTTTATTTTACACATACAACTTTAACGAAAAGTCGTCAAACACCTGTGGGTGTTAAAGCTCACTGTACCCCTTGTTACGTTCCTTAAGGGGTGTAGTTTCCAAAATAGTATGCCATGTGTTTTTTTTTTTGTGTCCTGGCACCATAGGGGCTTCCTAAATGTGACATGCCCCCTAAAACAATTTCAGAAAAATTGGCTTTCCAAAATTCAAATGTGACTCCTTCTCTTCTGGGCCCTGTAGTGCGCCCGCAGTGCACTTGACGTCCACACATGGGATTTCCATACTCAGAAGAGATGGGGTTACAAATTTTGGGGGGCATTTTCTCCTATTACCCCTTGTAAAAAGTAAAATTGGGGGGAAAACCAGCATTTTAGTGAAAAAAATAAATACAATAATTTACACATCCAACTTTAACGAAAAGTCGTCAAAAACCTGTGGGGTGTTAAGGCTCACTGGACCCCTTGGTACGTTCCTTAAGGGGTGTAGTTTCCAAAATAGTATGCCATGTGGGGAGGTTTTTGCTGTCCTGGCACCATAGGGGCTTCCTAAATGTGACATTCCCCCCAAAAACCATTTCAGAAAAACTCACTCTCCAAAATCCCATTGTTGCTCCTTCCCTTCTGAGCCCTGTAGTGCACCCGCCGAACACTTTACATACACATATGAGGTATTTCCTTACTCGAGAGAAATTGGGTTACAAATTTCAAGAATTTTTTTTTCCTTTTATCCCTTGTAAAAATTCAAAAACTGGGTCTGCAAGAACATGCGAGTGTAAAAAATGAAGATTTAGAATTTTCTCCTTCACTTTGCTGCTATTCCTGTGAAACACCTAAAGGGTTAACACACTTACTGAATGTCATTTTGAATACTTTGAGGGGTTCAGTTTTTATAATGGGGTCATTTGTGGGGTATTTCTAATATGAAGGCCCCACAAATCCACTTCAAACCTGAACTGGTCCCTGAAAAATTCAGATTTTGAAAATTTTGTGAAAAATTGAAAAATTGCTGTTATACTTTGAAGCCCTCTGATGTCTTCCAAAAGTAAAAACATGTCAAATTTATGATGCAAACATAAAGTAGACATATTGTTTTTTGTGAATCAAAATATAATTTATTTGGAATATCTATTTTCCTTACAAGCAGAGAGCTTCAAAGTTAGAAAAATGCAAAAAATTTTCAATTTTTTCATCGAATTTTTCACCAAGAAATGATGCAAGTATCGACAAAATTTTACCACTAACATAAAGAAGAATATGTCACGAAAAAACATTCTCGGAATCAGAATGAAAGGTAAAAGCATCCGAGAGATATTAATGCTTAAAGTGAAAGTGGTCAGATGTGCAAAAAACGCTCTGGTCCTACAGTGAAAAATGGCCTGGTCCTTAAGGGGTTAAAATTCTCCTCTTCTGAACCCCTATAACCATTTTTTCTGTATATGTGGCTGTATCAGAGCTCATTTTTTTGCGCCGTAATCGGTAATTTTTATTGTTACTTTACAGTTAATTTAAAAAAATATTTTTTCCACCGGACTACCCCTTTAAAATTCTTCTCTTTTGATCCCTTTTAATCTTATTTTTCTGTATATGTGGCTGTATGAGACCTCTTTTTTTTGCACTGTAATCCATTGTTTTAATTTTTAGGCTGCGTTCACATCACGATTTCTCCATCCGACTTGAGTACACGATTTTTATAGCTTAAAATCGCATGAAATTGTATATAAAGTCAGATCCATTTCACACGATTTTTATTCAGGTCTCAAATCGGAGTTGATCAAGATTTCAGACCTGAATAAAAATTGTGTGAAATCGGATGCGGATCAAATCGGATGTGTGTAATGGATCCGATTTTTTAATGGAGGTCAAAGGATCCGACTTTATATACGATTTCATATGATTTTAAGCTATAAAAATTGTGTACTCAAGTCGGATGGAGAAATCATGGTGTGAACGCAGCCTAATTAGTGTTTTGATGGGACTTTTTGATCACTTTTTATAATTTTTTTAATGTGACCAAAAATCGGCATTTTTAGTGTTTAGCGTTTTTTTTTTTTTACGGTTATACCATTGACTATGCAGATCATAAACATTATAAATTGGACAATTATGCATGCAGCAAAACCAAATATGCTAATTATTTTCCATTTTTTTCAAAAGGGAAAATAAGGGTGTTTTTATTTTTTAGTAGGGGAGGGGGTTTATATAATTTTTTTAAAGTATTTATTTTTGACATTCTGCAAAAAATTACAACAAAACAGTAACACTCCAGGAAGCACCACATGAGCACCAAAGCAAGGTAGGACATAAGCTGAACCATACATGACAAAGTGGAGATAACATAATAATACAGTACCATATAAGCAAACTCTCCGTACAGAACTGCATATGACAGGAACTGGGCCAGTCATTCAATCTCCGGAGAAGAACAGCCCAACAAAAACCAAACACATCAACACAAACATACACCACACAAACACCCCAGAGCACAATCTGCGGGTCTTGATCCGTTTGCCTTAGCCTATCTAAAGTGGGTGGATGATATTCCTGAGCTTTCGGAGGAGCAGTGGAAGGAGGTTGCATTGACGTTTTATGCCACGTTGGTTAGTGCTCAAGATATGCTCATTCAGTCTCAATTACGTCTCAATTACACTCCTGTTAAGCTTTTTCGTATTGGTCTTTCCCCTTCAGATGCTTGTTTTCGCTGTGCAATTGATAGAGGGTTGTTTTTGTATGTGTGGAGACACAGCATGCAAAAATGACCCTCTATCAATCACACAGTGAAAACAAGCATCTGAAGGGGAAACAACGATACGAAAAAGCTTAATGGGAGTGTAATAGAGACGTAAAAGAAAGTGAGACTGAATGAGCATATCCTGAGCACCAACCACCGTGGCATAAAACATCAAAGCAATCTCTTCCACTGCTCCTCCGAAAGCTCAGGAATACCCTCCACCCACTTTAGATAGGCTAAGGCAAACGGATCAAGACCCGAAGATTGAAGCAAGGCATATGCCTGCGTAAGCGGCTTAGAGAAATTGGTGGCACCCAGATGCAGCTCCACTTCAGAAAATGCAGGGGATAAATCACCAGACCGCATGTCTCAGTTGGAGATACCAGAAATGGACACTCCGAGGGACATTATAATGGTCCTGCATATCCGCAAATGATGAGAATGAAGGAACCTCCCCAAACAAGTGCATGGCAAATTTGACCCCATGAATACTCCAAAACCCAGCCGCCTCCAACTCCTGCAGGTGCTCTAAATGAGGGTTCCCCCACAGAGGTGCTCTAGGAGAAATGTCTAGCTGTGGGAAGCGCCCAGAAACCACCGACCGAACCGCCGTCACGGTTTTAATAGGCGTCATCAAGGAAGACGAAGGGGTATACCTTTACAGTACATTAGTCATTGTCTCATACAAACCCATGAGAGCACCTGCCATAGCTGTTAGTCACGTTGGAGAGATCCAGATCAATTCACCAGGCCGTGTACACCAGCTGAGACGCTAGAAAATTATTGTACATATTTGGAGCCGCTAGGCCGCCCTTCTGCTTTGGTGCCTGAAGTAGAGTCTGACCCAGTCTCGGATGCTTGTCCTGCCAGTAGAAGGATCTCAGGATACCATTCAGTTTAACAAAGAAACTAGAGATGAGCGAAACTGATGAACTCGAATTCGTTACGAAATTCAGAAAATATTTGATTCACAACGAATGGGAATATTTCAGCGATTCACTTCATTAAACTTCATTTACTGCGGTGCAGGCTTCAGGGCATCTAAAATGGCGGATCCACATGTCAGTACATGGGGCAAGGAATGCTGGGAAGGTGGGAAGGCAAGGCGGGAAGGAAAGTAGGTGGGATGACCCTGAATCACATGCAGGATGCAGCCTATCAGCAGCCAGTCACCCCTGTGATGTCACAGCCCTAAATAATTGGCAGCCATAATTCCGGCTCCTCACTTCATTACAATGCACTGCTGAAGGATCAGAAGGACGCAGAGCCTGTGTGTGTGTTACAGCAGAGAAAAGTGCAGTCCAGCAGCATTTAACATCCTCCTAGTCACATCAGTATTCTCGTGGACTGAGAGCATTGTTTTTTTTCACTGAAAATGATTTTTACTGCAGCTGCAGGCATTAACCTCCCAGTCACTTTCTTTAGCATAGTATTACAGAGAGGGGCAGATAGCTGTGTATTCCCTTTCTTATGTTTATAAAATTCAATAAAAACATTGTGAAACTCCTCTGCTAAGGTTAATGAAGTTGAAGCAGCTTGTTGAAATGTATTTCAACAAGCTGCTTCAACTTCATTAACCTTAGCAGAGGAGTTTCACAATGTTTTTATTGAATTTTATAAACATAAGAAATGTAACATATAACATATTATGACATCAGATGTGTCAGAGTTTACATATGAACATGCATAAAAATACAAAAGAATATGGAGAAAGACTGTTCCAGGTTAAACCCCCCCAAAGGACGAGGGGGCACTCCCTCCGTCTGGAGAAGAAAAAGTTTAGTCTCAAGGGGCGACCTGCCTTCTTTACCATGAGAACTGTGAACTTATGGAACAGTCTACCTCAGGAACTGGTCACAGCAGGAAAAATTAACAGCTTTAAAACAGGATTAGATACATTCCTGGAACAAAATAACATTAATGCTTATGAAGAAATATAAAATCCCATCCCTTCCCCAATATCCCTACCCTTTCATTCCCTGGTTGAACTTGATGGACATATGTCTTTTTTCGACCGTACTAACTATGTAACTATGTAACTATATAATAACCTTGACTGGTGGAGCATAATCGTTCATCCAAACAGTGTTGCGCATATTCACAAAGGATCTATTAGGTCCAAAGGGACCTTAATTGAAATTTGAGAGCAAGATACAAAAAATCTTCTACTGGTTATACTAGTCTGTAGACGGTATAATACCCAGCGGTCCATTCCTAATAGTCTATGACAGAGTGCAATTTTGTGTTTAGTATACAGCTCTTGTTGGCTGCAGCACTGTTGTGTACTACAAAAAGATGTTTTTTTTAAGGATACTGTACATTTTTCTGCCCTCATCAGTGCATACCGCATAAGTACATCTAAGCAGTGTACTATTTTGTACCTGTTAATCTGTCAAGGGCCTACATACTGTGAAAGGACAGACAAAAGTAATCACTGGCTAGTGTTTTACAAAAATAGTTTTTAGGCGTACTGTAGCGCATTTTTCTGCCCTCATAAGTGCATACTGCATATATGCTATATATATATATGCTATCTCAAAGTAGTGTACAGAGGAGTGGCAGAGGCCTAAATCCTTCAGGCAGAGGTCGCAGCAGACTAGGGGCGAGTGGCAGCAGAAGTCGCAGCGAGAGGCCTTAGCTCCCGTTATCAGCTAGCGGTCGTGTCTCGACCAGCAACCTATCTGCCATCGTTGATTGGTTAACACGGTCATCCACTTCATCACAAGTGATATCTGACACCCCCAGTCAACAGTCGGTGGGTTCCTCAGACACAATCCTCAGTTGGCATGGCCCGGGAGCAGACCCTGTCCTCCCATTGCCTTTGTCCTATGCTGTTCCCTCCCCTACAGAAGTATCTTATGCTGTGGGTTCAGCTCCACTATTCACTGAGGATGATCTAATAGAGAACAGTCAGCAGCTACTGCCCAGCCAAGAAGTGGAGGAGACATCCGCCGCTTCCTCAGCTAGGCGGGCAAGTAGTAATGAGGAGAGTGACCGGGAGGTAGTGGAACAGGGCTTCCTGGGGACGGCGGCAATTAGTGAGGACTGTTGGTGGGAAAATCAGCTACTCTGCGGTGTGGCAGTTTTTCATCAAGCATCCAGAGGAGGTTCACATAGCCACATGCAAGATATGTCGGCAGAAGGTGAAGCATTGCTAGGTTCCCAATGTTGGCACCACGGCCCTGCGTCAACATATGCTTCGCCACCAAAAAGCGGCCTAGGAGAACCGTGGCTCTGATGTAGTGGTCCAGCCTGCTGTATCACTCAGTGGCATGCCGCTCCCTCTTATAGCCAGCTAAGGCTCCGCCAACTCAGCCGAAGGGAGCTGTGTGTCATACCCACCTTCTGTCGCTCCAGATGCTCCTGCACCTCCTACTTTTAGTCAGCCATTCCGCCAACAATCCATCAGCGAAGTCATGTCCAAGAGACAACAGTATGCACCCACTCATCCAACGGCACAGAAGCTGAATGTGCTCCTGTCTAAGTTCCTGGTGCTGCAGTCCCACCCTTTTCAAGAGGTGGACTCTGCACCTTTCAGAGAACTGATGGCTTGTGCCGAGCCAAGGTGGAGAGTGCTAAGCCTTCATTTCTTTGCGAAGAAGGCAGTACCAGCCCTGCACAATTTTGTGGAAGACAAGGTGGTCCAGTCTTTTAGCCTGTCGGTGTGTACCAAAGTGCATGGCAGCGCCGACGTCTGGAGCTGTAACTACAGTCAGGGACAATACATGTAATTTACGGCTCACTGGGTGAATGTGGTTCCTGCACAGCCACAACCCCAACTTGGACAGGTCACACCGCTTCTGCCTCCACGCTGTCAGCCTGTCTGTCCTGTCACAGTGTGTGCGACTCCGCCTCCTCATCCTCCACCGTGTCCTCAGCCTCCACTGCCCAGACACTGCCCATACAGGCACGGGGGTGTCACGCTGTTCTGCACATGGTTTGCCTTGGCGAAAAGTGTCACACATGGGAGGAACTGCTAAAAGTTATTAGTAAAGAAATCGGAGCATGGCTTACTCCACGAAAACTGGAAATGGGAACCATGTTGACTGACAACGGGAAGAACATCTTGCTGACGTTGCGACTGGGAAGGCTGAGCCAGGATTCGCCAGTATTACAGGATGAACGACGTCATTCCATTGCTTCATTTCTTACAACACGTGTTGGAAACAATGGCTGGTCAGGGCACTGGAGACGTGGCACCTACATCTCACGGCCACCTGAGCCCTGTGGGGGCTGAACTGGAGGAGGAGAAAGGGGAGGGGCAAAGTGGAGCACAGTTTAGGTTTTGCCAAATGGGCATTTTGTTATGTTATTTTAAAAGGCACCATTAACAATGTCCCACTTACGTTGGTCTCACTGTATGCCCCTAATTCAAGACAACAACGCTTTCTAAATCTTGTGTTACGGAAATCTAATGCTTCTCTATGGTGCTCTTTAGTTTTAAGCTGGGATTTTAACGCAGTCATGGACACCGCAGTAGACACGACATCTTTCACTAGACTCCCTCCCCATTCACTGGCCCAATGGGCCTAGGAATCTAATCTTTATGATGCCTGGAATCTACAATATCCTACCACATGTGCCTTTATCTTCCACTCTGGGGTCCCCAATTCCTACTCCAGGATTGATATGATATTAACACATAGCTCCTTGGTACCTGCTGTCTCTGACTCCTCTATTGATGCGATAAAGTGGTCAGACCATGCGGCGGTTACACTCACACTCACTGATCAGGTTTCCTCTCCACTAGCATACATGTGGCGCATTAGTCCATTCTTACTTTCACATCCTCAAATGTCTCAGTCCTTACTTTCTTACATTCGGGACTATTTTCGCTTGAATGATCAGTCAGTAACTAGTGCGGTATCGATATGGAATTGCCATAAAGCAGTACTTCGTGGCATGCGTATTACCTTAAGAAACAAAGGGAACACCAAATAGCCGATATCTTACACCAATTGAAATCACTGTAAATAACTAACCAAAATTCGCCCTCTGCCGACCTAGCAATCCAAATAACCTCTTTGAGACGTGATCTCCGATGTTATATGCTGACCTCTTATGATAAAGCTCATAGAAAACTGTGTGCAACGTATTATTCTCAAGACGATAAGTCAGGCAAATTGTTGGCCAACCGTCTTCGGTCCCGCCAACTTAGACGCGTATTCCACTTCTGATCCATACACCGCTATACACCCCGCTTAGTATAGCCAATGGCTTTAGATCTTACTATGCTCAGTTATATAATCTTAGAGAATCAGTTCAGTATATGCCCAACATTTCAGAGGCCATACAAAAGAAAAATTTAATCTTCCCAGACTTACTGAGCCCCAACTACAGCAACTAAATAGTGATATATCTGAGGATGAAATACGGGTTCACTAGCAATAATTATAAGACGTTCCAGAACTTTCTGGCAATTCCCCGCCGTAATTTTTGCAGGGAGGCCATGTCCACGGGCTCTTTACCATTGGAAAACTTACAGGCGCTTATAACAACCATTCCCAAACTGCGTAAATCCTTAGACTCCCCACAAAATTATCGTCCGATTTCTCTCTTAAACCAGGACATAAAAATATATGCGAAGTTGATTGCTTCTAGATTTGCCCATTACCTTCCTTCATTGATTTCGGCTGACCAGGCTGGATTTGTGGCGGGCAGACAAACCTCTGATAATACGCGACGCCTTATCAATATCTTTCACCACATCGAACAATCTTCTGTACCTGCAGTGGTTATTGCATTGGATGCCGAGAAGGGGATATTACATTTGGACTATGGTGGCATCGATGAGGGAGTGGCTGAAGGGTGAAGATTCTCTTCCTTGGGCCAGCATAGAGAATTTATCTGTTTCCCCTTTACACGACCTTCTGTACATCCCCCTATGGAACCTGGTTCCCCCCCCCTAACTAATTCCCTTGTTAAGGCAACTTTCTCAGCATGGCAAGGGTACCTTTCTCAAGCGCACACTCCAGCTAAGGCAGTTAGAAGAGACATCCCATTGAGTCTCATACAGGCTTATATTCCTGACCTTAACCTTAATAATTGGATATTGGCCGATTTGACATGAGTGGGCAACTTATATGAAGACCACTTTTTATTGACCTTTGAGATGCTCCACTATAGATTCCACCTACCGTATAGGGATTTCTAAAAATACCTACAGGTTAGGCATTTTCTCTCTTCCCTGACACAACCGTTTTCCACTACACCCTTCCGCATTATTAAGTTTCTTTCATCAAAAACCAAGGGTTTGAAGCCAATCTACACTTCTCTCACAGGATCTGACGAATGCCTCAAATCATATCCTTTACGCATGTGGGAGAGGGATTTGGGCCATACCTTCTCAATGGAGGATTGGAGTCATACGTTTAATTATCTTTGGTCTGCTCTTCAATGTACCTCCCATGTTGAAAGCGCATATAAAACAATCTTAAGGTGGTACTATACACCTGACAGGATTGCTAAGGTGTTCTCGAGCTCCTCAAATCTGTGCTGGAGAGGTTGCAGACACAGGGGGACATTACTCCATATTTTATGGGCGTGTCCTCTGATTCAGTCTTTCTGGGATACTTGCAGAGACCTGATCCACACACTGTTAGGCTACACTGTTGACTGGACCCCCGAACTAGTTCTACTGATGATAGGTCTAGAGCACATCACCCCGCTCCACAGAGATTTGGCTTGCCTCATATGTAATTTTGCAAAGACAATCCTAAGGAGCCACTGGAAGTCTAATACTATCCCGAAACTAGAAGCACTGATCAACAAAATCAATACCACCTATTCATATGAAAAAATTATTGCACTTGGCTCTGATGCTTATAAGCAGTTTCACAAACGATGGCAACTATGGATGTCCTCTCCATATTGCAAGGATATCTATTTTGGTATCCTGTTGTAGTGCCACCTAGAGTCCTTACTCATTGCCCCCATTGCTTACACTTAGGTGTTCACCCAAATCTAATTTTCCTGACCTTACACTAGCTCTTACCTACTAGACTAGTGATAGTGGAGTACGCTACCTTTGCTCATGGGCTACGTTTTTTCTACTATGTCATTATTTAAACTGTGATGCCTTGTGTCAAGCTATTATTCTGGTGTTTGTTTTGTTTCTTTTTATTTTCAATTCAGTTGTCTACTGTTTGAGTACCATGTTGGCAATTGCTGTATTGTTTTCTACCAAAAACTTATCAATAAAAATCTATTGAACGTAAAAAGTTAAATTTCAAAACCCTCAATTTCAATTTAAAAATCTTACATTTCTATTTAAAATTCTTAAATTTCAATGGTCTCCTCCTGCTTCTCCCACCTCCAGGCTGTGCCATTCAGCCACTATATGGTCGCCTCCTACTGATGCCACCTCCAGGCTCTGTCATTGTACTGCCATGTGACATGTGACTCCTTGTTAGATTTGGTCCTTTATACACACACGCTGGGGCCCAGGACACTAAACTTTAAAATCTTAATTTTAAATTAAAAAATCATAAATTTCAATGGTCTCCTCATGCTTCTGCCAACTCCACGCTGTGCCATTCATTCACTATATGGTCTCCTCATGCTTCAGCTCACCTCAACTCCAGGCTGTGTCATTCAGCCAATATATGGTTTACTGATGCTGCTGGGCCTGGGTCTGGGCCTAAAAATTTTTTATGGTAGCACTAGCTACCCTAAATCTTCAATTTAAATGTCAAAATTTGTATTTTTTTCTTAGGGATTGTGAAGCCCTGGTGTCTACTCATGCTGCTGCCAACTCCAGGCTGTGCCATTCAGACACTATCTGGTCTCCTCATGCTTCAGTGAACTCCATACTGTGTCATTCAGGCAATATATAGTTTACTGATGCTGCTGGGCCTGGGCCTAACATTTTTGTATGGCAGCACTAGCTACCACAATCCTTCAATTTAAATTTCAAAATTCCTCTTTTAATCTTAGGGATTGTGAAGTCCTAGTGTCTACTCCTGCTGCTGCCAACTCCAGGCTGTGCCATTCAGACACTATATGGTCTACTCATGCTTCAGCCAACCCCAGGCTGTGTCATTCATCCAATATATGGTTTACTGATGCTGCTGGGCCTGGGTCTGGGCCTAAAAATTTTGTATGGCAGCATTAGCTACCACAATTGTTCAATTTAAATTTCAAAATTAATCTTTTAATCTTAGGGATTGTGAAGCTCTAGTGTCTGCTCATGCTGTTGCCAGCTCCAGGATGTGTCATTGAGCCACTATATGGTCTCATGCTTCAGCCTCATCCAAGCTGTGTCGTTCAGCCACTATATGGTCTCCTCATGCTGCCAACACCTCCACGCTGTGTCGTTCAGCCATTATATGGTCTCCTCATGCTGCTAACAACTCCACGCTGTGTCATTCAGCCACTATATGGTCTCATGCTTCAGCCTCATCCAAGCTATGTCATTCAGCCACCATATGGTCTCCTCATGCTGCCAACACCTCCACACTGCCACCTCATTGTGCCGCTCTGCGACAGTGATTCTAAATGTGATGCCTGTAATCTGCCTGTCATACTGAATAACAGTATTATTTCACTACCCCAGCACACTCCATATGCATGTTAGAACAAAGCAAAGTGTTCAACACCCCTATTGAGGCTCTCTGTAGGCCAGAAATAGTCGTTTTTAATATAGATTTGCCGCAAATACATTTGGATTGAACCAAATCTTTCAAAAGTTCGCTCATCTCTAAAAGAGGGAGGAAAAGAGAAAAAAGATGCGGGCACTCTTTGGCATGGCAGGTTGTATACTCCTTGATTGAAAGAAGAGAGATGAAGGGACCCCACCACCACATCTGTGCAGTGGTACTGACCTCTAAGAGCAGTGTGACTTATATAGTGCAATTCTGGAGTGATGTGGGGTGGACTGTTACAGCTTGCTGCTTGGTACCCCCTTGTCCATTGTGCCCAGGGCAGGGCGACAGAAAAGGCTATATAAGAAAGGAAAGTACAGAAAATGTGGGGGTTCTGTCTCCCAAGCACTACTGTGAGATAGAATCGATAGGCCAATAGGTACACAGGATGCTTTTTATTTCATTTGTATATAAAAGGTACAACTGGACAATGTGTTTCAGTGTGCTCTCACGCCTTCCTCCTGTCCACAATATAAATTTTGTGGCATCTTGTGTGGAGTGTGCAGTTGCCGCCAGGACACAGGAACCTCCACACAAGACACCACAACATTTATATTGTGGACCTGAGGAAGGCGTGAGAGCATGCCGAAACGCATTGTCCAGTTGTACCTTTTATGTACAAATGACATAAAAAGCATCCTGTGTACCTCATGGCCTATCGATTCTA
Source organism: Hyla sarda (assembly GCF_029499605.1). Classification (NCBI taxonomy): domain Eukaryota; kingdom Metazoa; phylum Chordata; class Amphibia; order Anura; family Hylidae; genus Hyla; species Hyla sarda. Next base: position 64,865,082 of record NC_079197.1, on the reverse strand, counting down.
TCTAACAGTAGCGCTTGGGAGACAGAACCCCCGCATTTTCTGTACTTTCCTTTCTCATCTCTAAAAGAAATGTTTGAGGGGAAGCACTGGCGAAAGGTGAAATACATATAGAAATTTAGGGAGATAGATCATCTTAAAAATATTCCCTCTACCCACCAACGACAAGGGCAAAGAGGACCAATCCAGCAACCGGTCAGCAGTAGTAGCCACACCAGGCTGCATATCGAGGGCCAAGAAGTCACCCAAACATGCAGAAACCTCAACACCCAAATACCTGAACTTATTTACCACCGGGAGCAGGGCTGGTGTTAGGGAGGGACATTCCAGGCAATTGCCTAGGGCCCCCATCCAAAAGGCGGCCCCTGAAAAGCTTTAGGGCATTACTAACAATACTGCATTTTGCGCAAAATTGCGGCATTTTTTCCGCCACTTTACCGCGATTTTGCACAAAATACAGTATTCAGGGCCTAACACACTAACACTCCTCCTCCTGTCCTCAGTAGTCTGGAGGAGCGATGCCTGCGCTCCACTGACAGACGTAACCACGCTCGGAGGAACGTGGCAGGCAGTGCTCCACTAATAGTAAACTGCCCTCACGTCCTTATCATACTTAGTGGAGGAACGCTGTTTGCACTCCACTGGCCAGTGTTGGATCCCTCCCTTGCCGCTGTATGCATTTCACTGCTCGGGGGCCCGCGCGATCAATGCCAGTCCTTTTTTTTAACTACTTTCATCAGCGGCCCCGCACGGCTTAGGAGGCCATGGGCTGAGGGGAGCCCCTGCTGATGTGACCCTGACGCAGAAGCAATGCAGCCTCAGCCAACCCGATCTCCACCAATTATCTCCTGGGAGTAAGGAGAGAGGGTTTGGGTTGGGGGTATGTATTGTATATGTGTGTATGTGTATATGTATTTTGTGTGGATGTATGATGTGTGTATGTATGATGTGTGTATCTATGATGAGTGTATGTATCAACCTAATGTGGGGGAACTACAACCTAATGTGGGGGAACTATACTGCCAACCTAATGTGAGGGAACTATACTGCCAACCTAATGTGGGGGAACATACTGCCATCCTAATGTGGGGGAACATACTGCCATCCTAATGTGAGGGAACTATACTGCCAACCTAATGTGGGGGAACATACTGCCATCCTAATGTGGGGGGAACATACTGCCATCCTAATGTGGGGGAACATACTGCCAACCTAATGTGGGGGAACATACTGCCAACCTAATGTGGGGGAACAGGCTGCCAACCTAATGTGGGGGAACATACTGCCAACCTAATGTGAGGGAACTATACTGCCAACCTAATGTGGAGGGTACTACAACCTAATGTGGAGGGAACTATACTGCCAACCGAATGTGAGGGAATTATACTGCCAACCTAATGTGGGGGAACTATACTGCCAATCTAATGTAAGGGAACTATACTGCCAACCTAATGTGGGGGATACATACTGCCCACCTAATGTGGGGGAACTATACTGCCCAACTAATGTGGGGGAACTGTACTGCCAACCTAATGCGGGGGAACTACAACCTAATGTGGGGGGAACATATTGCCAACCTAATGTGGGGGAAACTATACTGCCAAACTAATGTGGGTAACTATACTGCCAAACTAATGTGGGGCACTATACTGCCAAACTAATGTGGGGGAACTCTATTGCCAAACTAATGTGGGGGGAACTGTTCGGAACATTTTCAGCAGGAAAGGGACGGGCGAGGGAAGGGGGGCAACAACTGGAGGCACAAAATCGGTTGGGTCACCGGCGGATCCATAGAGGTTTCTAGCATGGAAATTCCATTTTCTGTGTCCGCACAAAGAAAGAGTATGTTCTTTCTTTGTGTGGAGTCCGCACATAATACATAGCCGTCTATGAGATGGCATATTCCTGTGAGGTCCTAGTGACGACATATTATGTTGGTGCCCTGCAGTTTGCAGAATATCTGCACCGAGATTCTCCGTGTGGACATTCAGTCTGTGAACATAGCCTTATAGTATATGTGGGTGCTATTACTGATGGGTAGCATTGAGAAGATCACTGTTTATCTGTCTGCGGTGACTTTTACAAGAAAAAGGTGACAGTATTAGGTTACGGCTACATGGCAAATATGGGTTGCACAGTCAAAGATTGCCATGTTGTTCTCCTTGAATCGTACTGAATCTCGGCTAATGTAAGTAAATGTGGTCACACAAAGAGAAATCTAGCACAAATCAATTCTTGCTCTTTAGGTGGTTTATTAAACCCTTAAAACAGCATCATAAAATGTATGGCTTTCTGTGACCCTGTGGTTTCCTGTGACCATACATTTTATGATGCTGTTTTGCGCTGGATTTCTCTACGTGTGTCCTTACAAGTTGCTGTTGCTCCACAGCTGTCCTCGCACTTCTTTCTTGCAAAGAGGGGGGAGCTGAGCTGATCTACTCTAAATGGGGTCACATTGTGACCCCCAAATTACCCAAATTATCCATACATCCTTGATGGAATTATTAAGTTTCTTGTGTTGTAGTCACAGCCATTTGTGGTTTGCAGCTCAATCTCATTTACTGACATTAGCTGAGATGCAGCACAATCCACAATCCAGGAGGCGCAACATAGGGATATTTGGTCACGCAATCTGGGGGGCCCCATTTTTCATCTTTGCCCAGGGCCACACTTAGTCTTAAACCAGCCCTGACTGGGAGACCATTGGAGAGAGAAGGTGGAATGACATCCGTCCTAGAGAGAGGTGTGGTGACCTGGTACTGGACTTGGTCCCGTACCTTTGTCGTAAGTCCCCGCAGTCAGAGTTCCTCCATGATTTCGGGGCTCTCCTGGTGGGTTAACCCCTAGTCGCCTCATAATGCTATTCAAAAATGTATATATTTAATATATTTTGTCATAGTGTAATAAATGTATAGGACCTTTGGGTCATGTGATGGGGTCATGTGATGTGACCATAATGCTTTGGGTCAAGACCGACAGGTCTGGGAACCAATAAGCTTTGATCCTGCCCCTTCAGTATATAAGGGTGCTGTATCCAATAATCTCTCTCTTTTCCCTTGGGATATGAAAGCATGCACAACTCTGTACAATTCTTCAAGTCAAATTAGACCTGAAGCCTTCAACTTCAACAGCCTTCTAAACTGTGAGTAAATCCGACTCCAGTCTTACCAATCCTATGTGACTACTGAACCTAAACATACCCCTAAATTCAGTGGAACAGCGTACAGCAAAATCAAAGCTTATTTCACTAAAAAGTCCCAGCCTGTGAGGAGCCTGTATCCCAGTCCTCTTGTAAAAGACTGTTTGTTATCTGCATCTGCATAAAATCTGCAGTAATGTTATTTCTAGTTTACTACAACTTCTGCTGTGGACAATCCTTTATTCCTCCCTATCATTCCTGGGACGGGTGGCGGTAGGACATATACATAGAGGAAGCCTGCATCCTGGCGTCACGACAATCAAGGGTTAATGCTACACCCTGCATCACTACTTTGCAACACCCCTGTTCACCCTACACCCCTACAGCTTACCACAGAGGCATCAAGAAGGACTTAGCCCAGTTGACCCGGAGACCCGAGAGAGCCAAACTGGTTGAGTAGGTCAAACAATCCACCATAGAACCCTCCACATCCACTAAGTAAACCAGGGTATTATTGACATACACCTTCTCCACCTGTGGTCCCCTACACAAGCCATGAATAGACTGGGAACCCCGAATCGCTGCAGCCAGTGGCTTTACTGCCAAGGCAAACAAAAAGGGAGACATAGGGCAACCCTACCTAGTACCCCGACCCAGAGGAAAGGTCTCCGGCACATCCAGATTTGTATGAATTCTGGCCCTAGGGCTATCGTACAACAACCAAACCCAAGCTCTAAATCTAGGTCCAAACCCGAGAACACTCAGAAGACACCATATATATATATTGCTACTCCACAGAGTCAAAAGCCTTGTAGATATCAAGACTAACAATATAGCCAAGGGATGCGTCCCCTTCCGAGGCAGCAATGTTTAGCTGGAGCCTCTTGACATTGATATGCGTAGCCCTGCCCGGCATTAACCCAGTGTGATCAGGATGAACAACAGAAGCTATGACCGCCAAGTCTATTGGCCAGAATTTTAGCCAGGATTTTAATGTCAACATTGAGAAGAGAAATTGGGCGATAAGAATCCGGCACAGTCGGATCCCTGCCTGGCTTAGGAAAAGCTACAATATGGGCCTCCCTCATAGAATCTGAGAACACCACAGACTCAGAGGCCACTCGATACAGGGTCAATAAAATAGAGAACAGCCTCTCCTCGTTCATCCTGTACCAGTCCCCCACCACACCACTTAAGCCAGGAGTTTTCCTTACAGGTAAAGTATTCATAGCCAGTGAAACCTCCTTGGACAAAAATGAGGCATCTAAAGCCGAAGACTGGGCCACAGTCAAGGGAGTAAGAGACAAGGCCCTCAGGAAGGGGAGGAGACCATCAAGGGTACCCAGAGATTATGAGGAATAAAAGGCTCTATAAAAATTCTGGAAAATACCATTAATCACAAGCGGATCAGACTCCAAAACTCCATTCAACCCCCTAATACAGGGGATGGAAAAAGGGGATCGAGCCAAGTACACTAACAATTTCCTATTTTTGGCATACCACATACCTACATCAAAGCAGTCTACTATTTTGTATCTATAAATCTGTAACAAGTCTAGATACTGGGAAAGTCCAGGCAAAAGTAATCACTGGCTCGCGTTTTACGAAAATACGTTTTCCAAGTGCACTGTAGCGCATTTTTTTGCCCTCATACGTGCATACCACATACCTACATCTAAGTAGTGTACCATATTGTACCTGTTAATCTGTCAAGGGCCAACATACTGTGAAAGTCCAAGCACTAGAACTCACCTGCTGGTGTTTTACAAAAATAAAGAGTTTTCAATGCGTATTGTAGCGCATTTTTCTGGCCTTATCCGTGCATACCACATACAAACATCTAAGAAGTGTACCATTTTAGTAACATACATAGTTCATAAGGTTGAAAAAAGACCAGAGTCCATCACGTTCAACCTATATCCCTAATGAGTTCCTACTGAGTTAATCCAGAGGAAGGCAAAAAAAAAATCATACTAGAGGTAAAAAATTCCTTCCCGACTCCAAATATGGCAGTCAGAATAAATCCCTGGATCAATGTTCTGTCCCTATAATTCTAATTTACATAACCAGCAATGTTCTTACTCTCCAAAAATGCATCCAGACCCCTTTTAAATTATTTTACAGTTTCCCATGACTAGTGTTGAGCGGCATAGGCCATATTCGAATTCGCGAATATTCGCGAATATATGGACGAATATTCGTCTTATATTCGCGAATATTCGCATATTCGTTATATTCTCGTTTTATTTTCGCATATGCGAATATACACGTATGCGAAAATTAACATATGTGAATATTAGCATATGCAAGATTAACATTGCGCGAAAATGCGCATATGCGAAAATTAACATATGCGAATATTCGCGTATGCGAATTTTAGTATGCCAGTCTCACACAGTAGTATTAGAGCCTTCTTTACACCACACAAGCTGGAAGCAGAGAGGGGTGATCACTGTGATGTGTACTGTGAAGAAAAAAAAAAAAAAAAAAAAAAAAAACGAATATTCGTAATTACGAATATATAGCGCTATATTCGCGAAATTCGCGAATTCGCGAATATGCGATATTCGCGAATAATATTCGAATTGCGAATATTCGCGAGCAACACTACCCATGACCACCTCCTCCGGGAGAGAATTCCACAGTGTCACTGCTCTTAAAGTAAAGAACCCCTGTCTGTGCTGGTGTAGAAACCTTCTTTCCTCTAAACGTAGAGGATGCCTCCTTGTTATAGATACAGTCCTGGGTATAAATAGATCATGGGTAAGATCTCTGCACTGTCCCCTGATATATTTATACATAGTTATTAGGTCTCCCCTAAACCTTCTTTTTTCTAAACTAAATAACCCTAATTCTGATAATCTTTCTGGGTACTGTAGTCCTCCCATTCCCCGTATTACCCTGGTTGCCCGTCTTTGAACCTTCTCCAGCTCCACTATATCTTTCTTGTACCTGGTGCCCAGTACTGTACACAGTATTCTATGTCTGGTCTGACTAGTGATTTGTACAGCAGTAGAATTATTTCCTTGTTGTGGACATCTATGCCCCTATTGATGCACCCCATGATTTTATTTGCCTTGGCAGCAACTGCCCGACACTGGTCACTACAGCTAAATTTACTGTTAACTAAAGCTCCCAAGTCCTTTTCCACATCAGTCGTCCCTAGTGTGCTCCCATATAATACATAATCCCAGGCCGGATTTTTCTTCCCCATGTGCATTACCTTACATTTAGCAGTGTTGAACCTCATCTGCCACTTCCCAGCCCAAGCCTCCAACCTATCCAGATCCATTTATAACAGTGCCCTGTCCTCTATTGTGTTTACCGCTTTACAGAGTTTAGTATCATCTGCAAAGATTGCGACTTTACTATTCAACCCCTCTACAAGGTCACTTATGAATATATTAAACAGGACAGGACCCAATACTGACCCCTGTGGTACTCCACTAGTTACAGTCACCCAATCAGAATAAGTACCATTAATAACCACCCTCTGTTTACTATCACTGAGCCAGTTACTTACCCATTTACACACATTGTCCCCCAGCCCCATCCTTCTCATTTTATGCACCAACCGTTTATGTGGAACCGTATCAAATGCTTTGGAAAAATCCATATATACGACATCCAGCGATTGCCCATGGTCCAGTCTGGAGCTCACCTCCTCATAAAAGTTGATCAGGTTAGTTTGACAGGACCGATCCCTCATAAAGCCATGCTGATATGGAGTCATACATTTATTTGTATCAAGATATTCCAAAATAGCATCTCTTAGAAAACCCTCAAACAATTTACATAAAACAGAGGTTAAACTAACAGGCCTATAATTTCTGGGGTCACCTTTTGTCCCCTTTTTAAATATTGGCACCACATTTGCCATGCGCCAGTCCTGGGGAACAGTCCCTGTTACTATAAAGTACATGAATATTAAAAATAGAGGTCTGTCTATTACATTACTTAATTCCTTTAGAACACGGGGGTGAATGCCATCAGGACGTGGTGATTTGTCTATTTAGATTTTTTGTACGCGGCACTGTACTTCTTCCCGAGTTAGACAGGTGACCTGTAAAGAGGAGTTTACCTTATCTCAATGTATTTCACCCGGCATTTCATTTTCCTCGGTGAAGAATTTGTTTAATATATTTGCTTTTTCCTGATCCCCATTTATAATTTCTTCTTTATCATTTTTTTTATACCTGTTAATCTGTCAAGGGCCTACAAACTGTGAAAGGGCAGCCAAAAGTAATCACCAGCTGGTGTTTACAAAAAGTACAGCGTTTTTGGGCTCATTGTGGCGCATTTTTTCTGCCCTCATAAGTGCATACTGCATACGTGCATCTAAGAAGTGTACTATTTTGTACCTGTTAATCTGTCAAGGGTCTACATACTGTGAAAGGACAGCTAAAAGTAATCACGGCTGGTGTTTTACAAAAATTATAGCGTTTTTAGGCTCATTGTGGCGCATTTTCTGCCCTCATAAGTGCATACAGCATACGTACATTTAAGTAGTGTACCATTTTGTACCTGTTAATCTGTCAAGGGTTTACATACTGTAAAAGTTCAAGCAATAGTACTCACCGGCTGGTGTTTTACAAAACTTACAGCCTTTTTGAGCTCATTGTAGCGCATTTTTCTGCCCTCCTAAGTGCATTCGGCATACCTACATCAAAGCAGTCTACTATTTTGTATCTGTAAATCTGTAACAAGTCTGGATACTGGGAAAGTCCAGGCAAAAGTAATTACCGGCTGGTGTTTTACGAAAATACATTTTCAAAGTGTACTGCAGCGCATTTTCTTGCCCTCATACATGCATACCACGTACCAAAACCTAAATCTAAGTAGTTTACCATTTTGTACCTCTTAATCTGTCAAGGGCCTACATACTGTGAAATTCCAAGCACTAGAACTCACTGGCTGGTGTTTTACAAAAATACAGAGTTTTTAATGTGTATTGTAGCGCATTTTTCTGCCCTCCTCAATGCATACCGCATATGTACATCTAAGTAGTGTACAGTTTTATACTTGTTAATCTGTCAAGGACCTACATACTGTGAAAGTCCAAGCACTAGTACTCACCGGCTGGTGTTTACAAAAACACAGAGTTTTAAATGCGTATTGTAGCACATTTTTCTGCCCTCATCAATGCATACTGCTTACGTATATCTAAGTAGTGTACCATTTTGTACCTGTTAATCTGTCAATTTACATACTGTTAAAATCCAAGCACTAGTACTCACCTGCTGGTGTTTTACAAAAATACAGACTTTTTAACCCCTTAAGGACCCAGCCCAAATATACCTTAAGGACCCGGCCATTTTTTTCACATCTGACCACTGTCACTTTAAGCATTAATAAATCTGGGATGCTTTTACCTTTCATTCTGATTCCGAGAATGTTTTTTCGTGACATATTCCACTTTATGTTAGCGGTAAAATTTTGTCGATACTTGTATCATTTCTTGGTGAAAAATTCAAAAATTTGATGAAAAAATTGAAAATTTTGCATTTTTTTTACTTTGAAGCTCTCTGCTTATAAGGAAAATGAATATTCCAAATAAATTATATATTGATGCACATATACAATATGTCTACTTTATGTTTGCATCATAAAGTTGACATGTTTTTACTTTTGAAAGACATCAGAGGGCTTCAAAGTTCAGCAGCAATTTTCCAACTTTTCACAAAATTTTCTAAATCGGATTTTTTCAGGGACCAGTTCTGTTTAGAATTGGATTTGAAGGGCCTTCTTATTAGAAATACCCCATAAATGACACCATTATAAAAACTGCACCCGTCAAAGTATTCAAAATGACATTCAAAAGGTTTGTTAACCCTTTTGGTGTTTCACAAGAATAGCCGCAAGTTGAAGGAGAAAATTCAAAATCTTCATTTTTTACACTCGCAGGTTCTTGTAAACCCACTTTTTGCATTTTTACAAGGGGTAAAAAGAGAGAAATTTTCTTAAAATGTGTAACCCAATTTCTTTCGAGTAAGGAAATACCTCATATGTGTATGTCAAGTGTTCGGCGGGTGCAGTAGAGGGCTCATAAGGGAAGGAGCGACAGTGGGATTTTGGAGATTGAGTTTTTCTGAAATGGTTTTTGGGGGGCATGTCACATTTATGAAGCCCCTATGGTGCGAGAACAGCAAAAAAAAAAAAACCACATGGCATACCATTTTGGAAACTAGACCCCTTGAGGAACGTAACAAGGAATAAAGTGAGCCTTAATACCCCACAGGGGTTTTACGACTTTTGCAGATGTAAAAAAAAAAATTTTTTTTTCACTAAAATGTGTGTTTCCCCCCAAATTTCACATTTTTGCAAGGGTTAATAGCAGAAAATACCCCCAAAATTTGTAACCCCATCTCTTCTGAGTATGGAGGTACCCCATAAGTTGACCTGAAGTGCACTACGGGCAAACTACAATGCTCAGAAGAGAAGGAGTCATATTTGGCTTTTTGAGAGCAAATTTTGGTCGGGGGGGCATGTTGCATTTAGGAAGCCCCTATGGTGCGAGAACAGCAAAAAAAAACAACACATGGCATACCATTTTGGAAACTAGACCCCTTGAGGAACGTAACAAGGAATAAAGTGAGCCTTAATACCCCACAGGGGTTTTACGACTTTTGCATATGTAAAAAAAATTTATATTTTTTTCACTAAAATGTGTTTCCCCCCAAATTTCACATTTTTGCAAGGGTTAATAGCAGAAAATACCCCCAAAATTTGTAACCCCATCTCTTCTGAGTATGGAGGTACCCCATAAGTTGACCTGAAGTGCACTACGGGCGAACTACAATGCTCAGAAGAGAAGGAGTCATATTTGGCTTTTTGAGAGCAAATTTTGGTCGGGGGGCATGTCGCATTTAGGAAGCCCCTATGGTGCCAGAACAGCAAAAAAAAACACATGGCATACCATTTTGGAAACTAGACCCCTTGAGGAACGTAACAAGGAATAAAGAGAGCCTTGATACCCCACAGGAGTTTCACGACTTTTGCATATGTAAAAAAAAATATATATTTTTTTCACTAAAATGTGTGTTTCCCCCCAAATTTCACATTTTTGCAAGGGTAAATAGCAGAAAATACCCCCAATATTTGTAACCCCATCTCTTCTGAGTATGTAGGTACCCCATAAGTGGACATCAAATGCACTGCAGGAGCGCTACAATGCTCAGAAGAGAAGAAGTCACATTTGCTAATTTTGCTGAAATGGGGGGGGGGGGGCATGTCGCATTTACTGATAGAAAAGCAAAAAAAAAATTAATTTGTAAATACATTTCTTTGGAAAAAGGACATACCTCATATCTGGGCGTAAAACGGATCTCCGGGTGCACACTGGTCACGGAGGAACAATAGGGCAGTCAGGGGCCTTGAGCTTCTGCCTATGGAGCCAGAACAGTGGGACCCCCCCTCAAGGGGCATTATATGGGGTACACTAATAACTATAAGGGGTACAGTGGGACATAAAAGGATAAAACAGGTTATGTTCCCAGAATGATGACCCAGAGCATAGCCAAAACTAAAATATATGCCCACCCAAAACCCTATGCTCTGAATCATCATTCTGGGAATGTGATGTGTGTGGCCGTCCCTAACCTGTTGCCTCAAATGCGCACCCCGCTCAGGTGGAGAGAGAGCGCTGCGCATTTGAGGCAACATAAAAAGTCCCAGATGATAGTGACTCAGTGACCCATGACCCAGAGAAAAAAATACCCCCAGAGGTCTTATCAGTTTTTTTTTTTTTTTTATGAGAGTTTTTTGGGCAATTTAGTGGTTTTATGGGGTTAAAACTTGGAATGTACTCTGGACTTGGTACATTGGGGTCAAATTATGGAAAATTAAAAATGAAAAGGGAAAATGTAGTACTGCATGGAAGTGTGATACTCCCTGAAGCAGTTTTTAATGCAGAGGCCCGGATGATCAGGGCAAGTGTCACATTGATAGGTGGTGTCCTTCCGAATCCGCCTCCTGTTACACACTCTGCATTTTTTCTGGGATCGTCCCTTCTTTCCAGTGTGGGGGACTTCACCTGGAAAGTGTTGGCCTGGGACGATCCTGGCACCTATAACTTCAGTTCCTTGGGAAGTCCGGCCTGCTCTTTCCCGGTCAGCAAAGATCAGGACCTTTAGGACTTCTTCTTGGAACTGAAGGTATGTCCCTGTGTTGCCAGCATTCTGGTACAGTACAAAAGAGTTGTCCATGGCAACCTGTACTAAGTAGACCGCAACTTTCTTGTACCATACACGTTTTTTCCGCCTGGCGTTATATGGCTTCAGGATTTCATCAGAAAGATCAACTCCCCCATATACCGATTGTAGTCCAGAATACAATCGGGCTTGAGGACCGTTGTTGTGGTACCTCGCACAGGAACAGGTGAGCTGCCGTTACCAGGAATAGTGGTCAGCATAAGGACATCCCTCTTATCCTTATACTTGACCAGCAACAGGTTTTCATGGGTAAGGGCATGGGACTCACCCTTGGGCATAGGTGTCTGAACAAAATTTAGAGGGAGGCCTCTCTGATTCTTCCGCACGGTCCCACAAGCGGACATCGATCTGGCGGCAAGGGATGTGAAGAGAGGGATGCTGGTATAAAAGTTGTGCACGTACACGTGGTAACCCTTATCCAGCAATGGGTACATAAGGTCCCAAAAGATTTTCCCGCTAACACCCAGAGTGGGTGAACAATCTGGGGGTTCAATATGGGAATCTCGTCCCTCATACACCCTAAACTTGAGAGTGTACCCGGAGGTACTCTTACAAAGTTTATATAGCTTCACGCCATATCGCGCCCGCTTCAAGGGAATATACTGGCGGAAATGAGTTTCCCCTTAAAACTGATGAGAGACTCATCTACAGAGAGCTCCCTAAGCGGTACATAGGCCTCCAAAAATTTGGCCCCAAAGTGATCGATGACCGGCCTCACTTTGTAAAGCCGGTCATAGGTGGGATCACTTCGGGGTGGACATGCCGCATCATCTGCATAATGCAGGCATTACCGAATGGTCTCGAACCGCTTCCGTGCCATGGCCATACTGTACAGCAGGGTCTGGTATAGGACGCCCCCGCTCCAGTACTGCCTGACACTTGGCTTTTTGACCAGGCCCATGTGCAGCACAAGGCCCCAAAATGTCCTCATTTCGGCTGCACTGACGGCGTACCATTCATTGGACCTGGCCAAAAAAGAATCTGGGTTGTGGGCGAGGAACTGCCTGGCGTACAGATTCGTCTGCTCCACCATTAGATTGACCAGGCTGTCACTGAAAAAATAACTGAAAAAGTCAAATTTAGTGAACCCAGCCGTGTCAATCCGGATTCCAGAGTCGCCAACAAACTCCGGAATCCATGGCTGATAACCCTCTGGGGGTCTCCAGACAGGTTCACCGGAAGGGAGCTCCGGTAAAATCGCCTGGGAGGTCGGACTCCTAGTACGAGCGGCATCACCACTTGCATTAGTGCCAGGCACTGGGGCACTTTCATGGGGGTGCCTGGCCTCGCCTGGCGGCATCTCTGCCGCCGTGCTGGGGGCTCTTGATAAAGTACCTCTTGATAAAGGAAAACCGAAACGATCGTAGGGGTCAGGGCTCTGCAGCTTAATATGTTTAAGTTTACCATATGCACTTTATTTGACTAGTCTCCGTGTCTCTCTGCAGTCTGCATGGATCCATAGATAAGTGCTTGTGCTACTATTATTGTCATATTATTACGCAATATTTTATCTTTGTATGTATATGCACATTTGGGTTGCAACTTACTTTGGCACTTGTTTGCACTAATTTATATTCAATAATACCCACAATTGTGGTCAGTGTATATTATAAATACCGTATATAGAGCACTTTAGTAGTAATAATTTATGTGCAGTGCAGTTCTCCTAGAGACTGAGATACCATACTGATTACTTTTTACACCATATTACATGCTAGCCCATTGCATCTGGCAGTAGCCCTATTTTTTTGTACTGGAATCTAACCTTAATCCCATCTCCAATTATTGGCGTCTGTTTACATTGTTTTTTAAATTGTTTCAATAAAATCATGATTTTAATTAAGGAGTTGTTTGAACTCGATTTTCTCTTTGTGTACATGTTATTATGAGTTCTCTTGTATCTATGCAGGAATTAGTGTGCCCCCGACTGTATGCCATAGAGGCAAGGGGTGATCACACACGTTATATGCTAGCACCTGTATTAATACTGTGAAAGTCCAAGCAATAGTACCAACCTGCTGGTGTTTTACAAAATTTACAGAGTTTTTAGGCTCATTGCAGCGCATTTTTCTGCCCTCCTAAGTGCATACCGCATACGTACATTGTTAATCTGTCAAGGGCCAACATAATGTAAAAGTCCTAGCACTAGTACTCACCAGCTGGTGTTTTACAAAAAAAATGAGTTTTTAATGCGTATTGTAGCACATTTTTTTGCCCTCATCAGTGCATCCTGCATACGTACATCTGAGTAGTGTACCATTTTGTACCTGTTAATCTGTCAAGAGCCTACATACTGTGAAAGTCCAAGCACTAGTTCTCACCGGCTGGTGTTTCACAAAAATACTGAGTTTTTAATGCGTATTGTTGCGCATTTTTCTGCCCTCATCAGTGCATCTGTACATCTAAGTAGTGTACCATTTTGTACCTGTTAATCTGTCAAGGGCTTACATACTGTGAAAGTCCAAGCACTACAGAGTTTATAATGCTTATTGTAGCGCATTTTTCTGCCCTCATCAGTGCATACCGCATATGTACATCTAAGTAGTGTACAATTTTGTACCTGTTAATCTGTCAAGGGCCTACATACTGTGAAAGGATAGCCATAAGTAATCACCTACTCTAGACAAATACTGTTTTAAGAGTAGTGAAGCGTATTGTACTACCCTCATATACTCCCTAATTTTGTCAGGCAGAGAAGTGCCAGGACATGCACAGAGGAGTGGCAGAGGCCTAAATCCTTAAGGCAGAGGTCGCAGCAGACTAGGGGAGAGTGGCAGTAGGAGTCGCAGCGAGAGGCCTGAGCTCCCGTTATCAGCTAGCGGTCGTGTCTCGACCAGCAACCCATCTGCCATCATCTATTGGTTAACACGGTCATCCACTTCATCAAAAGTGACATCTGACACCCCCAGTCAACAGACGGTGGGTTCCTCTGACAACCCTCAGTTGGCATGGCCCGGGAGCAGTACCTCTCCTCCCATTGCCTGTATCCTATGCTGTTCCCTCTCCTACAGAAGTATCTTATGCTGTTTGTTCAGCTCCACTATTCACTAAGGATGATCTAATAGAGGACAGTCAGCAGCTACTGCCCAGCCAAGAAGGGGAGGAGACATGCACCCCTTCCTCCGCTAAGTGAGGAAGAGAGTGATGTGGGAGGCGGTGTTGCCAAGGTTCAGGGTCCTGAAGCAGACACTGTTGAGGAACCTGAGGATGACATCAGTGACGTGAAGACACAACTCGATGATGATGAAGCCGATCGCAATTGGGAGGCGGGTGCAGAAGGGGCTTCAGCATCATCAGGAGAAGAGTGTTGCAGGTTACCCTTGAGGCAGCAGCTGAGCCAGCAAGGCGGCAGCATGGTTGGCAGTCAGCGTGGTGGCAGAAATTGAAATTCTGGAGCCAAACGTGCCCGGGGGAGACCACCTGCTTCGCGGCAGCCTACCTTTCTGGGAGGTAGTGGAACAGGGGTTCCTGGAGACGGAGGCAGTAGCAGTCAATTAGTGCGGACTGTTGGTGGGAAAATCAGCTACTCGGCGGTGTGGCAGTTTTTCATCAAACATCCGGAGGAGGTTCACATAGCTACATCCAAGATATTTCGGCAGAAGTGAAGCGTGGCCAGGGTCCCAATGTTGGCCCCATGGCCTTGCGTCAACACATGCTTCCCCACCATAAAGTGACCTGGAAGAACCGTGGCTCCGATGTAGTGGTCCAGCCTGCTGCATCACCCAGTGGCCTGCTGCTCCCTCCTTTAGCCAGTCAAGGCTCCACCACCTCAGCCAAAGGGAGCTGTGTGTCATACCCTCCCTCTGTTGCTCCAGATTCTCCTGCTTCTCCCACTTTTAGTCAGCCATTCCGCCAACAATCCATCCGCTAAGCCATGTCCAAGAGAAAACAGTATGCGCCCACTCATCCAACGGCGCAGAAGCTGAATGTGCTCCTGTCTAAGTTGCTGGTGCTCCAGTCCCTCCCTTTTTAAGTGGTGGACTCTGCACCTTTCAGAGAACTGATGGCTTGTGCCGAGCCGAGGTGGAGAGTACCAAGCCGTCATTTCTTTGCAAAGAAGGCAGAACCAGCCCTGCACAATTTTGTGGAAGAGAAGGTGGGCTTGTCCTTGAGCCTGCTGGTGTGTACCAAAGTGCATGGCAGCATCGACGTCTGGAGCTGTAACTATGGTCAGGGACAATACATGTCCTTTACGGCTCACTGGGTGAATGTGGTTCCTGCACAGCTACAACCCCAACTTGGACAGGTCACGCCGCTTCCTCCTCCACGCTATCAGCCCATTGGTCCTGTGACAGTGTGCGACTCCGCCTCCTCATCCTCCACCTTGTCTTCAGCCTCCACTGCCCGGACAATTCTCAGTGGCCCTTCAGCATACCACGTGTACAGGGCACGGCAGTGTCAGGCTGTTCTTCACATGGTTTGACTTGGCGAAAAGAGTAGGGTATGAACTGCTAAAAGTCATTCGTAAAGAAATCGGAGCATGGCTTCCTCCACGAAAACTGGAAATGGGAACCATGGTGACTGACAACAAGAAGAATATCATGGCCATGCGGCAACAAGGAAGGGTGACCCATGTGCCCTGCATGTGCCCTGAATGGCACACATGTTAAATCTGGTTGTCAAGCAGTTCCTGAAGTGTTCCCCCCATTTGCAAGACATCGTAAGAATAGGAAAGAAACTTTGCATGCACTTCAGCCACTCGTACACCACAAAGCACACCCTCCTTGAGCTGCAGCATCAGAATGGTATCCCCCAACCTTGTCTGATTTGTGACGTTGCCACACGTTGGAATTCTACCCTGCATATGTTGGACCAACTGTACAAACAGAGAAAAGCCATCATCGTTTTCTTGATGATCCAAGCATATAGGAGTAATCTCGTGTGTAATTTCAATGTGAACCAGTGGCAGCTCATATGTGACACCTGCCGTTCGCTCAGGCCCTTTGAGGAAGCCACATTATACGTAAATCGACAGGATTACAGGAAGAACGACGTCGTTCCACTGCTTCATTTCCTACAACAAGTGTTGGAAACGATGGCTGGTCAGGGCAATGGAGATGTTGCACCTACATCTCACGGCAACATGATCCCTGTGGGGCCTGAACTGGAGGAGGAGGATGAGGGGCAGAGTGGAGCAAAGTTTAGGTTTGATGAGATGGATGGTGTTTCTAGTCATCTGACAGGAGAGGAGGAGCATGATGAACTAGAGGAGCTAGAGGGTTATGAGGAAGGCGAGACAGAGGACCCAGAAACACCGTGGCAGTATGCAGTGGAGATGGAGGCAGGGAGTCCCTACAAGTCACTTGCACAAATAGCATGATGTATGCTCACTTGCTTGCGTAGTGACAGCCGAATTTTCACCATTCGGCAAAAGGATGACTCCTGGGTCTCCACCTTATTGGACCCTCGCTACTGGCACAAAATGGGTGCCTTTTTTACACCCACTGAAAGGGAGGACAAACTGACCTACCACAGAGAGATCCTACGTTGTCAGTTGGCACCATCGTCCATCCACTAGCAGGTCTTACTCGGGGGGGGGGGGGGGGGGGGTCCTCTGCGCTCACCTTCCACTGCCATGGCTGCTGGGGAGGGGTGGCAGGAGCAGTACCAGCTCCATCAGCAGCAGCCTGAGTCTACAGTCGCTGATGAGTACCTTTCTTCACCCGCATAGTGAACCAGCAGGTGGTGGCATACCTTGATATGCCCATGCCAACACTCCTTGAAGATCTGCTGGACTTCTGGGCAGCCAAACTTGATTTGTGGCCGCAACTTGCAGAGTTTGCCCTGGAAAAGCTGTCCTGCCTGGCAAGTAGTGTGGCATCAGAGTGGGTGTTTAGTGCAGAGGGGGCCATAGTCACCCCAAGGTGAACTCATCTGTCCACAAAAAATGTGGAGAGAATGACATGTGTGAAGATGAATCAGGCATTGATCAGCCAGCATTTCCACCCACCAATGCCAGATGCATCAGAGTAGATTGACCAACACTGCACAAATATGGATAGTGCCAAACCGATTTAAGGCACTGCTCCCCAGTTACAAACATTCCAGCCACCTTCATCACCGGGTACTGGTATTGCCACCCACCGCACCACTCCAGGGTGTTTCATTCAGCTACAATTTTGTCTCCTTATGCTTCTGCCAACTCCAGGCTGTGTCATTCAGGCAATATATACTCTCCCGGCATTATTGCCATGTTGATGCCAGACCAGTAATAAAATGAATATTTCCAAGGACTAGCAGAAACAGGGAACAGTGGATACTGACCACCGGCTGTTGGAATTTACTGACTATCCCAGGTGGTAGATTTACCATTTTGAAGTTCCTCAGTTCTAGTAGGCTTTAAGTCGTTCATTCTTTGTTGTGGTTCTTCAGTTGCAGAATTAAGTTGTATCATCTTTTCCTGTTCCTCCGACGAGCTAATGTCACTGGAACACAAAATACTCTTATTGTCATCTAATGAACCTAACCTTTTCTTCAGAGAAAGTATCATCATTTTATTATTTTGAATGCCAAGTGGTATTCTGACAATTTTTGTGAAGCCCTGGGGTCTCCTCATGCTTCAGCCAACTCCAGGCTGTGCCATTCAGATGCTATATGATCTCCTCCTACTGATGCCACCTCCATTTACACTGTTTTTTTTTATGGGAAAGGGGGGGTGATTCAAACTTTTAATAGGGGAGGTGTTAAATGATCTTTATTCACTTTTTTTGCTGTGTTATAGCTCCCATAGGGACCCATAACACTGCACACACTGATCTTTTACATTGATCAGTGGTTTCTCATAAGAAACCACTGATCGATGATTCTGCCACTTGACTGCTCATGCCTGGATCTCAGGCACTGACCAGTCATTCGGCGATCGGACAGCGAGGAGGCAGGTAGGGATCCTTCAGCTGTCTTGTAAGCTGTTTGGGTGCCGCGATTTTGCCGCGGCTATCCCGAAGAGCTCCCTGAGCTAACCGGCATGCTTTCACTTTCACTTTAGACGCGGCGTTCATCTCTGAACATCTCTCAACACCTCCACACTGTCTTTCAGCCACTATATGGTCTCCTCATGCTTCAGCCACCTTCAGGCTGTACCATTCAGACACTTTATGGGCTCCTTATGCTTTCCCCATCTCCAGGCTGTGTCTTTCAGTCAATATATCACTTTTTGATGCTGCTGGGACATTAACTCAAAATATGTTATGGTAGCACTAGCTAATATAAATGCTTAATTCAGATTTCAACATTAATCTTTCAATGTAAGGGGTTATCAAACCCTTGGGTGTACTGCTGATGCCTGCGCCTGACTGTGTCTTTCAGGAACTACTTGGCTTACTGATGCTTCTGGTCTTGGGCCTTAAATTTTTGGATGTTTAGCACAAGCTAAATACATGCTTAATAGAAATTTCAACATTGATCTTTCAATGTAAGGGGATATGAAACCCTCTGGTTTACTGCTGATGCCTGCTCCGGACTGCTCCTGTGTCTTTCAGGAATTACTTGGTTTACTGATGCTTCTGGATTTGGGCCTTACATTTTTGGATGGTAGCACTAGCTAACATGCATCTTCAATAGAGATTTCAACATTCACCTTTTAATGTTAGGGGTTGTGAATCCCTCTTGTGTACTCATGCTGCTGCCTGCTCCTGTATGTGTCATATAGCAACTACATGGTTTAGTGATGCTGCTGAGCCTAGGACATTACCTATATATGTTCATAGTAGCACTAGGTACAATACATCTTCAATTTCAATTTCAAAATTAATCTTTTATTATTAGAGATTGTGAGGCCCTATTGACTCCTTATCTGCTGCCAACTCCAGGCTGTGATATTCAGACACTATATGGTCTCCTCATGCTCCAGCCTCATCCAAGCTGTGTAATCCAGTCACTATATGGTCTCCTCCTGCTGCTACCACCTTCACGCTGTGTCATTCAGCCACTATATGGTATCCTCATCTGTCAACACCTCCACACTGTCTTTCAGCTACTATATGGTCTCCTCATGCTGCCAAAACCTCCATGCTGTGTCATTCAGCCACTATATGGTCTCCTCATACTGATGCCACCTTCAGGCTCTGTCATTGTGGTTCTAAAAGCGATGCCGGTAATCTGCATGTTATTTTGAATAACAATATTATTTCACTACCCCAGCACACTCCATATGCATGTTAGAACACAGCAAAGTGTTCTATACCCCTATTGAGGCTCTCTGTAGGCCAGAAATGGCCATTTTTAATATAGATTTGCAGCATATCAATTCGGATCAAAACTAATTTGGGGGGAAAATTCGGCGAATCCGCCAAAAAGAATTTTTGAAAAGTTCGCTCATCTCTAATAATATAGATAAATATATTGTTTTTTCTCTGTTGCCAAGTGACAATGGAGCATTCCCAAGCCCCCGAAATTCTGAGGGCTGCAATACCTTTTTGCTTTCTCTTCCATCCCTATGCCTACCTAAATTGACAGTCAGCTGGAAGCTGAGCCCTGTTTTGAAATCTTGTGGCTGCGTTGTGCATAAAAATAATGTAAACAGGGCTTGGCTTCCAGCTCAATGTCAATCAAGTTAGCAGGGAAAGGGAAGGGGGGGGGGGAGCGAGCAGGCATTGTACTCCTCAACACTTCATGGGCTCAACACTATCTCTTTGACACTTGACAACAGAAAATAAAAGTATTTTTCTACATCATGGTATCACAGACATGTATGAAAAGTATTATAGGTCTCCTTGCTCTGACAGCAATCTAGCTATTTCAGCAGTTTGGAACAGTAATTGAGAAATTCACTTTATGTATGTAGTGGGTGTATAGGTCCAGAAACTTTCCTGGCATATACACAGATCATGCACATCTGTATGTATATGCTTTAGCAACACAAAAACTACTTGGTAAAGAAAGTGAAGTACTATCTTTCACGGATCGTTTTCACATTTAAAGGGGCAATCCAGACAGGAAGGCTATTGTCCACTCCCTGAGCGAATGCATAAAAGCCTTGCTGCCTGCATAACCCCTTTATACTTTTTATCAAAATTTTAAATGTAAAATATCAGTGCAGCTCACAATTCACCAGCCGAGGTATGGTGACTTTAGACCTACACCAGGTGTATACTAAATGTAAAGAAAAGGAAAAAAGAGATAGTCACCCCCTCAAGGCCAGTGTCAGACAAGCTGATACATGGAGGACATAAGGTTTTTTTGAAAAATACGTGATTCAATTTTTTGATGAAAAATTATACAAATGTATTAAATAATGTTAACAAATGTATGTGTTAAATCATATAAAATAAATAAATGAATAAAATAACTAAATAAAATAATGCATCCGCAATTTAAAATACAATAATGTATACATTAATACCACAGGGCCCTTTTGCTAGCAAATTTGATAGTCCGGCATCCTTTATATCGGATTGATGGAGTGGTATTCTCCAGAGAAATTAACAGGGTTTCCCAGTCCAAATATAGAGAATACCGTATTTACCGGCGTATAACACGCACTGGCATATAACACGCACCCCCATTTTAAGAGGGAAATTTAAGTAAAAAAAATAAAATTTAAAATAAATGACTAGGACTAAATTCCACATCATCCCCCAACTTCGTTTTCTTCTGCACCTCAGTTTGGTCCCGTCCCCTCCAGTGCTACATCATTCCTTCCCTTTTATCAGTCCCTGTGCTTATCGGCGTATAACACACAGGCAGACTTTTTGCCTTAAATTAAAGTTTTAAAAGTGCGTGTTATACGCCGATAAATACGGTATATTTACCGGCTGGTGATGTTACTTCGGTGTACTGGTGTACTCAAATAATGTAAGGCTGGGGCGGACCGTAACTAGTTTGCCCGCCACAGAACCGTGTTTGCCGCTGCGCTGATGGATGGAGAGGTAACACCTTAATGTTGTCCTGGCATGGACCTTGTGTGCTCCGGTGGCGTCTGACGTCAAAGACACGTGTTGTTATACCGGATTAAGAAAGCTGCTGAATCAACCGGAGCAGCCGGAGGCAGTGGGCTGGAAACTGGGAGGCTACAGATGTTGCAAGAGGTAAATGCCGGACTATCCGTTCGGTACACATGGAAAGGTTCAGTGCAGGCTTGTACACTAATAATAGTGCGTTGGTGGATGCATTAAATAACTTATGCACATCCTCTATAGACTGAACTGTGCTACAAAGCTTGGTGTCATCTGCAAAAATAGAAACAGAGCTGTTAATACCATCCTTTATATCATTGATAAATAAATTAAACAACAGCGGGCCCAGTACAGAACCTTGGGGTACACCACTAATAACCGTGGACCAATCGGAGTACGAATCATTGACCACCACTCTCTGGGTACGATCCATGAGCCAGTGTTCAATCCAGTTAGAAGCTAAAGTTTCCAAGCCCAAATACCTTAACTTACCTGTCAGACGTCTGAGGGACAGTATCAAATGCTTTAGCAAAATCCATAAACACTATATCCACAGCCATTCCTCTGTGAAGGCTTCTACTCACATCTTCATGAAAGCAAATTAGATTGGTTTGACAACTTCTATCCTTAGTAAACCCATGCTGGCTATCACTTATAAGACAATTATCCCCTATGTATTCCTGTATGTAATCCCGTATAAGTCCTTCAAACAATTTACCCACAATGCACGTTAAACTTACCGGTCTATAATTGCCTGGCGAAGACCTAGAGCCCTTCTTGAAGATTGGTTCCACATTCGCCTTGCGCCAGTTCCTTGGCACAATACCAGACACCAGTGAATCTCTAAATATCATGAACAAGGGTACAGATATCACTGAACTTACCTCTCTAAGAACTCTTGGGTGTAGTCCATCCGGTCCTGGAGTTTTGCTTACATTTACTTTACTTAACTTACCTTGTACCATTTCTACATTAAGCCAGTTCAGTACATTACATGATGTGTTACCAGCACTGACCTGTCCAATGTCAGCTTCCATAGTATATACAGAACTAAAGACCCCATTCAGTAGCTCCGCCTTCTCTTGATCGCCCGTGACAACCTCCCCATTGTCATTATTAAGGGGTCCTACATGCTCTGTCCTCGTTTTTTTTGTATTTTTATATCTAAAAAAATATTTAGGATTAGCTTTGCTTTCTTTGGCCACCTGTCTCTCATTTAGAATTTTTGCTGTTTTTATTACATTTTTACAGATTTTATTGAGTTCCTTGTACTGTTTAAATGTTATAGCTGACCCATCAGATTTGTATTTTTTGAAGGCTATTTTTTTGTTGTTTATTGCTCTTTTAACATCATTTGTCAGCCATGTAGGATTTAGTTTTAATCGTTTATATTGGTTCCCCTTTGGTATATATTTATCTGTATAGTTATTTTAGCTGTATAGTTATTTAGAGTTGATTTAAAATTTCCCATTTACCTTCTGTATCAGTATTTGAGAACACCTCCCCCCAGTCTATGTCCTGTAGTGCAGCTCTCAGCCCAGGGAAATTTGCCTTTTTAAAGTTATATGTTTTTGCCTTCCCCGTCTGTCTTTGTTTTCTACATTTTAAGTCAAAAGTAACTATATTGTGGTCGCTATTACCAAGGTTTCCCGCACAGTTACATTACCAACCAGCTCTGCGTTGTTGGAAATGATCAGATCCAACAAGGCATCACTTCTTGTTGGGTCCTCCACAAACTGGCCCATAAAATTATCCTGCAATAAATTTAGGAATTTTCTCCCCTTTGTAGTTTTAGCCAACCCCGGACCCCAATCTGTATCTGGATAGTTAAAATCTCCCATTATTACTACTGTACCAGCCCGGGCAGCCCTCCCCCCTATTTGTTTATGCAACCGACCTTCTATCTCTTCAGTGATATTAGAGGGTCTGTAGATTACACCAAATACAATTTTTTCAGTATTTCCCTCCTTTTGGAATTCTACCCACAATGATTCCACATCCTCAAAATCATCACACACTATGGAGGCCACACTGACTTTCATACCACTTCTAACATACAGACAGACTCCACCATCTTTTCTGTTCATTCTATCCTTGCGAAACAATGTAAACCCCTGCAGATTAACAGCCCAGTCATTGAGTTATAAGGGCTAATTGTACTATTTAAGGTATTGGGGCTAATGGGATTTTTTGAGTTATTGGGTCTAACGTTATTATTTAAGTAATTGGGGCTAATGGGATTTTTTGCGTTATTGGGTCTAACGTTATTATTTAAGTTATTGGGGCTAATGGTATTTTTTGAGTTAATGGGGCTTATTGTAGTTATTGAGTTATTGGGGCTAATGGAATTTTTTGAATTATTGGGGTTACAATTTTTCTGGCTACATTTATTTTTACGGCTGGTTTGTAATCCATGGATCTCCTTATCCACTGCTCTTAACCTCCCCCCACAGGACTCCTCTCCACCCACCATTATGTCCTGACCCCTCTCTAACCTATCCATCCCACTGTCTGCTTTCTTTGCTTTATTGTCCTCCCCCCACTCAACTAGTGTAAATACTCAGCCACCCCTTCCAGGATTCTCTCCCCCAGAACAGCGGACCCCCTTCCATTTAGGTGCAAATTATCCGTAGAATAGAGCTCTAAAAACCCAAACCCTTCCCCCTTACACCACGACTTAAGCCATGCATTTAACTCCCTAAGCTCCCGCTGTTTTTCCTGCGATGCGCATGGCACAGGAAGTATTCCAGAGAACACAACCTTAGAGGTCCTTCCCTTCAGCTTGGCACCTAGTTCCTTGTAATTATTCTTCAAGGACCTCCACCTACCATGTATTCTGTTGTTGGTTCCCACATGGACCACGACAGCTGGGTCATCCCCAGCCCCCCCCTAGTAATTTGTCCACCCTTTCCACCACATGCCGAACCCTGGCACCAGGGAGGCAGCAAACCATTCGGTTGAGGTGGTCTTGGCGACAAATTATTCTGTCCGTCTTCCTGATTATAGAATCCCCTACCACAACTAACTGTCTTGGCCTACCTGCGTTACCATCCCCCACACTACTAGTTGAGCTGTTCCCCCAGCTGTTAGGGAGATCCACTAGGGATGCCATCTCTGATACTGAGGCCCTCGCATCATCGCCCAACTTTGCAATTTTACTTGGGAGATCAGAAGCAGAAGTGGCCTTCCTTTTCCTTGCCCCCTTTCCAGTACCTCTAACTACATTAACCCAGCTCCCTACTTGGGCCTCCTGGCTAGTTTCTCCAACCTCCATTTCTACCCCACTAACTGCTTGCTCTGTAAGCAGTATGCTCCCTTCAAGATTGTCAATCGCCCTCAATGTTGCATTTTGCTCCTCTAGATCTCTAATATGAGCTTCCAGGTGGGCAACATGCTCACATTTGTCACAGCGGTATTCACCCTGAAGCTGCTGCTCCAGAGATGTATACATGTGGCACAATGTGCACTGAAGAAAACCTCCAATCCTGCTGTCCACATCCTTGGTGACAAACAGCTGTTATTAACTATTAAGAAAAACTACTTTTATCAAGGGAGTGTAATACTTACAGTTACAGTGGGTACTGCTTACAACTTCTGCTTTTTAAACTTCTGCGTATAAAACTTCTCAGATGTTCACACTTAAGAATACAACACTTTAGAATACAAACCAAAGCTTCAGAGAGACTCAGCCAGAGCAAGGCTCACAGGTTATCCCAGTTAGTTTTATACACCTGAGAGCAGTTAATCAATTAACCCTTCCCCCTGGTGTGCTACAGACCAGAGAAAAAAAATGCAAGGGTTATGCAAC
The DNA here is from genome assembly GCF_029499605.1 of Hyla sarda. NCBI lineage: Eukaryota > Metazoa > Chordata > Amphibia > Anura > Hylidae > Hyla > Hyla sarda. The sequence continues at coordinate 64,840,035 of NC_079197.1, read as the reverse complement.
TGCTGGAGACACCCTTGTTGGAAAACAATGATCTACAGTATCTGCACCAACCCAAACTTGTTTTAGACTAAATTCAAACACTCCAAGCTTACAGACTTACACTCAGCACATGCACTTCTGCATATAACACTTCTCAGATGTTCACACTTAAGAATACAACACTTTAGAATACAAACCAAAGCTTCAGAGAGACTCAGCCAGAGCAAGGCTCACAGAGTATCCCAGTTAGTTTTATACAACTGAAGGCAGTTAATCAATTAACCCCTCCCTCTGGTGTGCTTCAGACCAGAGAAAAAAAATGCAAGGGTTATGCAACTGCTGGAGACACCCTTGTTGGAAAACAATGATCTACAGTATCTGCACCAACCCAAACTTGTTTTAGACTCAATTCAAACACTCCAAGCTTACAGACTTACACTCAGCACATGTACTTCTGCATATAAAACTTCTCAGATGTTCACACTTAAGAATACAACACTTTAGAATACAAACCAAAGCTTTTGAGAGACTCAGCCAGAGCAAGGCTCATAGAGTATCACCGTTAGTTTTATACACCTGAGAGCAGTTAATCAATTAACCCCTCCCCCTGCTGTGCTACAGACCAGAGAAAAAAAATGCAAGGGTTATGCAACTGCTGGAGACACCCTTGTTGGAAAACAATGATCTACAGTATCTGCACCAACCCAAACTTGTTTTAGACTAAATTAAAACACTCCAAGCTTACAGACTTACACTCAGCACATGCACTTCTGCAATTAACACTTCTCAGATGTTCACACTTAAGAATACAACACTTTAGAATACCAACCAAAGCTTCAGAGAGACTCAGCCAGAGCCTTGGGGTACACCACTAATAACCGGGGACCAATCAGAGTACAAATCATTGACCACCACTCTCTGGGTACGATCCATGAGCCAGTGTTCAATCCAGTTACAAACAAACACAAACCCAAAGACCTTAACTTACCTGTCAGACGTCTATGAGGGACAGTATCAAACGCTTTAGCAAAATCCAGAAACACTATATCCACAGCCATTCCTCTGTCAAGGCTTCTACTCACATCTTCATAAAAGCAATTTAGATTGGTTTGACAACTTCTATCATTAGTAAACCCATGCTAGCTATCACTCATAATATATGTATGTAATCCCTTATAAGTCCTTCAAACAATTTACCCACATTGCACGTTAAGCTTACCGGTCTATAGTATCCTGGGGAAGACCTAGAGTCCTTTTTGAAGATTGGCACCACATTCGCCTTGCGCAAGTCCCTTGGCACAATACCAGACACCAGTGAATCTCTAAATATCATGAACAGGGGTACAGATATTACTGAACTTAGTTCTCTAAGAACTCTTCGGTGCAATCCATCTGGCCCTGGAGATTTGCTTACATTTATATTACTTAACTTACCTTGTACCATTTCTACACTAAGCCAGTTCAGTACATTACAGGATGTGTTACCAGCACTGACCTGTCCAATGTCAGCTCCTTCTTCCTTAGTATATACAGAACTAAAGAACCCATTAAGTAGCTCTGCTTTCTCTATATCTGCTATATCTCTCCATCCATCAGCGCAGCGGCAAACACGAGTCTGTGGCGGGCAGACTAGCCGCAGAGACACATGCCAGCATCCCAGCTTTATATTATTTGAGGACACCAGTACACCGAAGTAACATCTCCAGCCGGTAAATATATTCTCTATATTTTGACTGGGTAACCCTGTTAATTTCTCTGGAGAATACCACTCCATCAATCCGATATATCGGATTCCGGACTATAAAATTTGCTAGCAAAATATCTCAGTGCGGGACATTATATTATTCCACAAGGGCCCTGTGGTATTAATGTATACATTATTGTTTTTTAAATTGTGGATGCATTATTTTATTTAGTTATTTCATTCATTTATTTATTTTATATGATTTAAGACATACATTTGTTAACATTATTTAATACATTTGTATAATTTTTCATCAAAAAATTGAAGCACGTATTTTTCCAAAAAGCCTTATGTCCACCATGTATCAGATTGTCTGATACTGGCCTTGAGGGGGTGACTATCTCTTTTTTCCTTTACTTTATCAAAATTAACTTTTTAATGACATGGTCTATTCTGGCTAGGATATTGTGGTTAGTTTTTTTTAAAGGACTATTCAGATTATGTGTGTATGTAATAAGTAGCTACAGGTCCTAAGAATGTGAGGATAATTCAAACCAAGAGCACTAAACCTTAATGAAATTACCAGCACATTCTCTATTTTTAAAGGGGTATTCCAGTGGAATTTTTTTTTATCAACTTGTGCCAGAAATTAACCAGATTTGTAAATTACCTCAATAAAAAAATCTTAATCCTTCCAGTATTTTTCAACTGCTGTATGTTAAGCAGGAAGTTTTTTTTATTTTTGAATTTCTTTTCTGTCTGACCACAATGCTCTCTGCTGACACCTCTGTCCATGTCAGGAACTGTCCAGAGCAGGAGAGGTTTGCTATGGGGATTTTCTCCTGCTCTGGCCAGTTCCTGAAATGGACAGATGTGTCAGCAAAGAGCACAGTGGTCAGACATAAAAGAAATTAAAAAAGAAAAGAACTTCCTGTGGAGCATACAGCAGCAGATAAGTACTGGAAGGATTAAGATTTTAAATAGAAGTAATTTACAAATCTGTTTAACTTTCTGGCACCAAATTTGTTTCCACTTTAAATGTCAAGTGTTCATAAGACTTTTATTAATTAGTTTCAGAGCTGTACTTTTAGCTGTACGTTTATGCAAGATTTACCCATCTGAATTTCTATGCTTTTGCTTCAGAATCTGTTCTTCTAAATGATGGCAGTTTTTTTTTTTTTATGTTTCAATAGGGAAATGGAACATCACATCTGGAGTTGTCTCAATTTCTCGATTGGGGAAGTCTGGAACCACAGTCCTTAGTATGGCTTCCAGTTTTACATAGAGTGACCTTAGCTGAAACTGTCAAGCATCAGACAAAGTGCTCCATCTGTAAAATGTGCCCAATAAAGGGATTTAGGTTTGTATATGTGGTCATGAAATGCTTCAGGTACAGACGATTGCTAATTATTATATTGGGTAACATATTGTGCAAAGTTAGGCAATATTTTTACTAATACTAACATTTCACTGAGTAACAGAGTCACAAAATGTGATTTGTGTATAGTGTTGGGCGCGAATATTCGCATTTCTAATTTTTATTGCGAATATATTCGCTATATATTCGAAATGATGAATATTCACTTTTTTCCGCATATGCGCATATTCACATGTGTGAATACTTACATATTCTTTCTTTTCACTTGTGGGTCAATTAGAATGATGCAAATACACTTGTCAGAGGTTATCAACAACATCCCTAACAACCAACAGTTAAGTTGCCTACCCCGTTTTCTTCCTCGAGTATGCGAATATGCGAACATTCGCATATGCGAATATAACGAATACGTGAAATTTGCGAATATAAGACGAATATTCAACTATATATTCGCGAAATATCGCAAATTTGAATAAGGGCAATGCCGCAACCTCACTATTTGTGTATGCAGAAATATATAGCAAAAAAAAACAGACTCTTTCTAAAAGAGCACCTGGACTTCAGGAAGTTATGTTCAAATAAAGTTATGGAAAGCAAAAGGTTTATTCCAAACACATAAACAATAATGTGTTTCTCGGGTCAGAGCCTGCTTCTTTAGATGTATGGTTACAACTGTATCATAGACAGTAATAAATATCTAAAAACAAACATGGCAATGAAAGCTAAGTGGTTAAAATAATCAGCATATACAGAAATGCAAACATATGACTGGGTAATTTATTTGCAAAGATATACGTATTAAAATAAAGAATGGATTTATTAGTTTAATATAAACCTCTTGTTTATAAAACAGAGGCTTGGACCTTTCACCAATATTAGGCATGCGTCTAGAATACGATAGTAAAGTACCGTAAGTTTGGCAGTACTGTTCATAACTATGTGGTTTTAGACTTAAAGCTGGTCAATTAAAGTGCACTGCGATATCCCTCCATTCAAATAAATGATGGAAGGAGCATAGGACAAAACTTAGATCATGTGAAGTTTTTTTTTTGCTAGGTTTCCAGGCATGCAACGTCTTTGTGTACTGAGGCTGGGAAGTACATGCGGACAGTAGCATGTGGGTAAAACTCATGCTACAAAATAACAGAATGGTGATTAACTGTATTTTTGGCCAAATATTTATATGGAAAGTATAAAGAACGCCAAAATATTCTTCACGTATGTAAATAATAAGAAATGTGAAGTGAAATGTAAATGTAAAAATAATAAGAAAAGTGAAAATGCTGGCCCCTTAAGAAATAATATGGGGGTAATGGTAGAGGAGGATGAGGAAAAGGGTTTTCCAAGAATGAAATACCATGCTAGACATATATTTTATATTTAACCCCTTAAGGACCCTGGGTTTTTCCGTTTTTGCATTTTTGTTTTTTCCTCCTTACCGTTAAAAAATTCATAACTCTTTAAATTTTGTACCTAAAAATCCATATGATGGCTTATTTTTTGCGCCACCAATTCTGTTTTGTAATGACATCAGTCATTTTACCCAAAAATGTACGGCGAAACGGAAAAAAAAATAATTGTGAGACAAAATAGAAAAAAAAACACCATGTTTTGGGGGGCTTCCGTTTCTACACAGTACATTTTTAGGTAAACATGACACATTCACTTTATTCTGTAGGTCCATACGATTAAAATGATACCCTACTTATGTAGGTTTGATTTTGTCGTACTTCTGGAAAGAATCATAACTACATGCAGGAAAATTTATATATTTAAAATTGTCATCTTCTGACCCCTATAACTTTTTTATTTTTCCGCGTATGGGGCGGTATGAGGGCTCCTTCTTTGCGTCATGATCTGAAATTTTTAGTGGTACCATTTTTGCATTGATAGGACTTATTCATTTTTTCATGATATAAAAAGTGACCAAAAATGCACTATTTTGGACTTAGGAATTTTTTGCGCGTAAGCCATTGACCGTGCGGTTTAATTAACGATATATTTTTATAATTCAGACATTTCTGCACGTGGTGATACCACATATTTTTATTTTTATTTACACTGTTTTTTTATGGGAAAAGGGTGGGTGATTCAAACTTTTAATAGGGAAGAGGTTAAATGATCTTTATTCCCTTTTTTTTCCCCTTTTTTTTTGCAGTGTTACAGCTCCCATAGGGTGCTATAACATTGCACACACTGATCTTTTACATTGATCAGTGGTTTCTCATAGGAAACCACTGATCGATGATTCTGCCGCTTGACTGCTCATGTCTGGATCTCAGGCACTGAGCAGTCATTTGGCGATCTGACAGCATGGAGGCAGGTAGGGACCCTCCGGCTGTCCTGTAAGCTGTTCGGGATGTGGTGATTTCATTGCAGAGATCCCGAACAGCTCCCTGAGCTAACCGGCATTATTTTACTTTCACTTTAGATGCGGCGTTCAACTTTGAACGCCGCGTCTAAAGGGTTAATAGCGTGCAGCACCGCGATCAGTGCCACACGCTATTAGCCACGGGTCCCAGCCATTGTTAGAGGCTGGGCCCGACCCGCTATGCGTTATAGAACGGGAGCGGACTCATGACGTACCGGTACGTCATGGGTCCTTAAGGGGTTAAAGATTCTATAACAACAAGGCTTGTTCCACAGGACTGGTGCTTAGCAAATGTGGTACCAATATTCAAAAAGGGGTAAAAAAGGGATCCTGGGAACTATAGGCCTGTGAGTTTAACATCTGTGATGGGTAAGATTTTTGAGGGTTTTCTGAGAGATGCGATTCTGGAATATCTTAATGAAATTAACCTTTTGACACAGCACCAACATGGGATTATGCAGGATTGATCCTGTCAGACTAATCTGACCAGCTATTAGGAGTTCAGTGAAGCTGTGGATATTATTTATCTGGACTTTTCTAAGGCCTCTGATACTGTGCCACACAAAAGGTTAGTACATTAAATGAGGATGCTGGGACTGGGAAAGGACATATGTAAATGAGTTAGCAACTGACTCAGTGACAGGAAGCAGAGGGGGAGTATCAGTGGAACTTACTCTGGTTGGGTGACAGTTACAAGTGGGGTACCACAGGGTTCAGTAATGGGTCCCGTTCTTTTCAATATGTTTATTTAGGAGTATTCCAGGATATATTTTTTATTTAACTATGCTGCAGGGGCTGTAAAGTTAGTGTAGTTCATAATATAGTGTCTGTACCTATGTGTGACGGTTTTCTCACAATTCTTCTGTGATTTTCACCCCACAATTTATTTTTACCAACATACAAAATGACTGTTGTCTCGGATTTTTCCCAGCTTGCAATGCGGCCGAGACCTGACTCACTAGTCAGCTGATGACAGGGAGCCTGTCTGCTTCAATGGGTGGAGGGATCAAATCTGCAACTAATACAACAGCTGTAGGCACCCTGATTGAAAACCACTGGTCTTTTATTTCAATGGGTGGGGTGGCTGATGTGTGAGAGGGAGGAAAATGGCATTGTGGGATTTGTAGTAAAAAAACACATAAGTCAAACAGGAAATACAAGTTCACAAAAAGCTAGCCACAGTGTTATGGTAATCTCATTACATAGCCATTTAGCCACATGACATAGCCATTTAGCCCCAAACATGTCCATTACTGTCTGCCAGGTATGTACTAAAATCACATTATGGTGGATAACCCCTTTAATGACCTTGTAAAGGCATTACAGTAGAATTCCTATATTTGCAGATGACACCAAACTGGGTAGGGTGATTACCACACGGAGGATGATAACATAATATTACAGAGAGATCTGGGGAAGCTGGACCCTTGGGCACAGACATGGCAAATTAAGTTTAATGTGGAGAAATGTAAGATTATGAACTTGGGCCGTAAAAACAAAATGTACAATTATGTTCTATATAATAAGACTTTAGGTCAAACGTTTACCGAAAAAGACTTGGGCGTACTGGTGAACAGTTAAACTCGACTTTTAGCAATCAGTGCCAGGCAATGGCTGCCAAGGCTAACAAAGTGATGGGATGTATCAAGAGAGGCATAGAGACATGTGACAAGGACATAGTTTTGCCGCTGTATAAATCACTAGTCAGACCATATATGGAGTATTGTGTCCAATTCTTGGCACCTGTATATAAAAAGAACATAGAGGAGAGCGACAAGGTTCATTAAAGGTATGGTAGGATTACAGTACCAAGACAGGTTATCAAGCTTGGGGTTATTTAGTTTAGAGAAAAGACATCATAGGGGCGATCATATTACAATGTACAAATATATGAATGGACAATATAGGGATCGTTCTAGGGATCTTTTTATACCTAGGCCGGTAAACATGACAAGGGGGCATCCTCTGCGTCTAGAGGAAAGAAGGTTTCACCAACATCACAGACAGATATTCTTTACTGTAAGAGCAGTGAGATTATGGAACTCTCTGACTTAATAAACAAGTTCAAGGGGGGCCTGGATGTTTTTCTAGAGAGTAGAAAAGGTTATGGATAGTAGATTTATGGGGATTAAATGTTGATACAGGGATTTATTCTCATCACCATATTTGGGTCAAGGAGGAATTTTTCCTCCGTCATGGGGCACTTGGCATCAGCCTCATGGAGGGGTTTTTGCCTTCCTTTAGATCATTACAGTATGGTTTTTAGGTTGAACTCAATAAACTTTTGTCTTTTTTTAACCTTACACACCATGTTACTATGTAGATGGCACTCACGCTAAATCCGAATTACGCCAGTAGCCATTTGACACCTAGCAAAGCAAGTCCCAGTGTGCAGCAGGTAAGACAGAAATATATAAAATAAAATAAAAGCAGTTACGGAAGATTCCCTCCAAGACATGGGAGAGGGAGCCTTATGCCATTTGAGAAGTAGAGGATGAGGGGATGGAAACAAGTATCAGAAGGTCACTAGGAAGAACCAATCTAGCCGTATATGTCTGGGTGAAATTGAGCCATGGCTTCCAAAGGAGCTCATGTCTGGTCCAACTACCGATAGAGTCTGCTCTAAGCTCCTCCATAATTTGCAGATGAAGGACCTCCTGGATCCAGATGGAGATAGACGGGAGGTGTTTTTTTCAGAACCTCGGTATAGCGGTTCTAGCTGCAACTAGAAAAAAATCTGTGAAGGGACTTCCCAATTGTTCTCGTGCTTGCAGGGAGTATAGATAGAAGCAAAGGTGCTGGTTCATTAGGAAGTGAGACCCTTGTCACTTTGTGTGTGATATATAAAAATTGATCCCAAAAAGACTTAATAAACGCACAGCCACCCTCGTCCCCTCCTCTGAGCCGCATCTCTAGCAGCGATGTGAGATCTGTGGAAGATCTCTATGTAATAGAGTGGGCTCATGACACCATCTCAAGAGTAATAATGTTAGTTCTTGCGCTTTACCAGAGCAAGAAAGACGAATCCAAAGGAAGAAGGCCTTAGACGAGTCCTGTGGATCAAAGGTCACCTTTAATTCCTTCTCCCAACTAGTCACAAAGGTAGTTAAGGCATCAGAATGGTTTTTGAGTAGAAGATCATACAATACAGAGATCAGCTTTGGAGGAGCAGGCGTCAAGATCACACAAAGAGTTTTAATGGGGTACTCCGACCCTAGACATCTTATCCCTATCCAAAGGACCCATACGATCTCAGCTGCAGCACCCTGCTGTCATCACTGCACAGAGCAAACTTGCTCTGTGCGTAATGATGGGCGATACAGGGGCTGGAGCATCATGACATCCCAGCTCCGCACCTCGTGATGTCACAGCCTACCCCCTCAATACAAGTCTAGAGAAGGCGTGGTGGGCATACTCTGGCCCTGCATCACTCCCGTTATTATGCACAGAGCGAGTTTGCTCTGTGCAGTGATGAAAGCAGGTTGCCGCAGCCGAGATTGCCGCCGCTGGGGACCCCTGCAATCAGACTTCTTATCCCCTATCCTTTGAATAGGGGATAATATGTCCAGAGGCGGAGTATCCCTTTAAGGGGGTAAGGGTGCGGGAATATTTAGAAGTGGTCTTAGTGGCCAACTGTAATTACAAAAGTGTTACAGTTGGGTATATTCCAATTTGTGGAGCGAGGTGACAATCTCAGGGACCACCAAATTCTTACAAGATAACAAAGCGCCATTCATTTGTAATAATATACTATGGGCCAGCTCCAAACCTCTGTATCTTCCTCCCACATATGTTGAATTAGAACCAGCGATCCTTTTCTTTTTGTTTTTAATGAATAAAAAAGGTGTTCATGGGACGAATTGTTTTCAATATATAAAAAATTAAAACTGAATTAATCCTCCAACGACGCTATGGTGAAATGATATTGATGATAATCAGAAATACATCCACAAAGAGACAAAAATCTATATATATAAAACTCAACGTGTGTGTGTGTGTGTGTGTATGTATGTATGTATGTATGTTCCACAAAAACTTTCAAACGGCTAAAGATATTAATATGAAACTTGGCACACATGTTACTTATATGTCAACAACAAACATAGGATAGGTAATTTAACCCTTACTCCCCCCCATTTGCCAGGGGTGGGGCTTATGTTTAAAGTCCCATGCAAGTCAATGGGAAATATATGTTACCGCATAACTTTCAAACGGCTGGAGATATTTCGATAATACTTGGTCACATGATTACTTATATGTCCACTTAAAATATAGGGTAGTTACTTTAACCCTTAACTACCCCCTTTTGTGAGGGTGTTTTTTTTTGTTTAAAGTCCCATGCAAATCAATGGGAAATGTATGTTCCCACATAACTTCGGTACGGCTGGAGATATTTCAATACGTGGTACACATATTATGGGTCGGGATAGGAGGTCGGGATGGGAGGTCGGTATAGGAGGTCGGGATATGAGATCGGGATAAGAGGTCGGGATAGGAGGTCAAAATAGGAGGACGGGATAGGAGGACGAGATAGGAGGACGGGATAGGAGGTATGGATAAGAGGTTGGGATAGGAGGTCGAGATACGAGGACGGGATAGGAGGTCAAGATAGGAGGTCGAGATATGAGGACGGGAAAGGAGGTCAGAATAGGAGGATGGGATAGGAGGTCGGGATAGGAGGATGGGATAGGAGGTCAAGATAGGAGGTCGAGATATGAGGACGGGATAGGAGGTCATGATAGGAGGTCATAATAGGAGGTCGGGATAGGAGGTCGGGATAGGAGGTCGGGATAGGAGGTCAGGATAGGAGGTCAGGATAGGAGGTCGGGATAGGAGGCCAGGATAGGAGGTCGGGATAGGAGCTCGAGATTGGAGGACGGGATAGGAGATCGGGATAGGAGGTCAAGATAGGAGGACTAGATAGGAGGACGGGATAGGGGGATGGGATAGGAGGTCGAGATAGGAGGACGGGATAGGAGGGCAGGATAGGAGGACGAGATAGGAGGTCAGGATAGGAGGACGGGATAGGAGGACGGGATAGGAGGACAGGACAACAATATATGAGGATGGGATATGAAGTCAAAAGCTTCCTCCTTTGTTTATTTTCCTCCCTAACAAGGATTAGGAAGGAAAAACCGGGCAACGCCGGGTACTCAGCTAGTATATAATAAAATATAACTTTTACTGATATGCAGTATTCAATATATTAAAACATTCTTAGGGACATATTATTGCATATGTCACATACTGTAGTTTGATCTACAACGGATTAACTCATAGATGTCAAAACACCTCCTAGAATCACACTTCTACAGCATAGTATGGCTCCTCCCAGGTGTACTACTACATAGCCAATCTTTATTTTGTGTACTATGCTTTACGAATTTACTCTTTACAAGAATGTCACTAAGATTTTTAGTTTTTATGGAAAAACTACTATCCATCTTGGATAGTACAGGATCTTTTTGGATACCAATACTTTGCTTGTGATTAGCTACTAGACTATAGTTGAATGTTGAATTTTGCAGACTGCAGAGGGGCAGGGTAATCCCTGTCTAATAGTCTGTTATATAACTATTTGTGGTGACCCACGGTGATGGCGGGACCACAGGGTGTAGCGGTGTAGGTGGATGGGGCAAGATGGTATTAACCCCAGGGGCAAGGTGTTGTTAACCCCTAATGTTCGTGAAGCCAGAGTGGTTTTTGGGTACGGGAACCACGCGAATGGTATCTCTGCTATTCTAATGGCTAGGTAGTGAAGGGAGAGTCCACAGCCAGTTATGGTTTAACGGAGGCTTTACTGAGTTTAGATAGATGGTATTATAGGTATCCTATAAATTAAATAATAAACCTACAGAATAACACCAATAGGCCACTTAATAGGGAAAAAAGTAGATTAGATATATAGCAAAAGTAAAAGAAATATATCACATGTGGGCAGTATATTGCACATCTGTATCCAACAAGCTACACAACATAGCATATGTGAACAAAACAGTGTGATCATGTATGTATCTTTGTCTAAATAAAATTGTTACGTATATAGAGGGTGGGGGGCTGAGCCAAAGCCTATTGGTCAAGCTGCGGGTCATAGGTTAAGCTGGTGCTCTCTGGGTAACATCATGTGACAACATAACATAATGTGACATTCCACAGGTCCTTCAGACATTCCACAAGTCCTTTATACTAACTATACATTAGGACACTGACTATAATCCTATTATAATAAATGACATTACAGGAACAGAAGGGGAGACACTACAGGAGAGCCCCCAGGTCACTGAGGGACTCAATCAGACAGGGCCTAAGGTAAAGAACCATGTTCTCTTCAAGGACATTACATATTGCTTTCCTTTTGTAGGTGTCCTGTTCTGCTCGTGTCTTGCCTCGTTGTTTAATAATCTGTACAGCGCCTCCTAAACCGTTTTTTTATCCCACTGACCTCCTACCATTATATATCGGCCTCCAACCGTGGAGCACAGTACCGGTCGGAGCGCAGTAACAAGTACCTGTAATCATCTCTGCTATCACCACTGTTGCACTATTTGGTGCAGCTACTACTACTAAGGTCGATATATCACTTTGGTGTGGTGGAGGGTGCACGCCAGTGAATATACTTCTACAGGGAGCGCCCCCTTGTGTGTCTTTTATCTCTCCTTTCAAACGCTATATCTATTTTAACCCCTTAAGGACCAAGGACGTACCGGTACGTCCTTGGTCCTGCTCTCCTGATATAACGCGGGGTTACACAGTAACCCCGCGTCATATCACGGCGGTCCCAGTGTCATAGTGAAGCCGGGACCCGCCTCTAATAGCGCGCAGCGCCGCGCACTATTAACCCTTTAGCCGCGCGCTCAGAGCTGAGCCGCGCTGCTAAAAGTGAAAGTGAAAGTTGCCGGCTAGCTCAGTTGGGCTGTTCGGGATAGCCGCGGCTAATCGCGGCATCCCGAACAGCTGATAGGACAGCGGGAGGGCCCCTACCTGCCTCCTCGCTGTCCGATCGCCGAATGACTGCTCAGTGCCTGAGATCCAGGCATGAGCAGTCATGCGGCAGAATCGTTGATCACTGGTTTCTTATGAGAAACCAGTGATCAATGATGAAGATCAGTGTGTGCAGTGTTATAGGTCCCTATGGGACGTGTAACACTGCAAAAAAAAAGTGTAAAAAAAAGTGATTAAAGATCATTTAACTCCTCCCCTATTAAATGTTTGAATCACCCCCCTTTTCCAATAAAAAAAAATACAGTGTAAATAAAAATAAAAATAAACATATATGGTATCACCGCGTGCGGAAATGTCCGAATTATAAAAATATATCATTAATGAAACCGCTCGGTCAATGGCGTGCGCGCAAAAAAATTCCAAAGTCCAAAATAAGTCCTATCAATGCAAAAATGCTACCGTTAAAAACTTCAGATCACGGCGCAAAAAATGAGCTCTCATACCGCCCCATACACGGAAAAATAAAAAAGTTATAGGGGTCAGAAGATGACAATTTTAAACGTATTCATTTTCCTGCATGTAGTTATGATTTTTTCCAGAAGTCCGACAAAATCAAACCTATATAAGTAGGGTATCATTTTAATCGTATGGACCTACAGAATAAAGATAAGGTGTCATTTTTACCAAAAAATGTACTACGTAGAAACGGAAGCCCCCAAAAGTTACAAAACTGCGTTTTTTTAAATTTTGTCGCGCAATGATTTTTTTTCCGTTTTACCGTAGATTTGTGGGCAAAATGACTGACGTCATTACAAAGTAGAATTGGTGGTGCAAAAAATAAGCCATCATATGGATTTTTAGGTGCAAAATTGAAAGAGTTATGATTTTTTAAAGGCAAGGAGCAAAAAACGAAAATGCAAAAACGGAAAAACCCCCGGTCCTTAAGGGGTTAAGGATAGGTTATGCTATCACATTTACATGTTAATACCCATAAACCTGTAGGGGAAATTTGTATTGACTTGAGGAATGAACGAGGCAACCTGGAAGTTTTTCTTTCCTCCTTAATTTTTCTTTTGACACCCCCTCTATAATTCAGATGTGTTTCATACATACTTTTCTTCTTATTTGTTTCTCCTTATTTTGTTTTTAATTAAAAAAAAAGGTTTCTTTCTATAAATAAACAGTTATAAAAAAAAGAAAGAAAGGGTTATCTGGATTTCCAAGTATTTAAAGGGGTACTCCGGTGAAATTTTTTTTAAATCAACTGGTGCCAGAAAGTTAAACAGATTTGTAAATTACTTCTATTTAAAAATCTTAATCCTTCCTGTACTTATTAGCTGCTGAATACTACACCGGAAATTATTTTATTTTTGAAACACAGTGCTCTCTGCTGACATCTCTGTCCATTTCAGGAACTGTCCAGAACAGCATATGTTTGCTATGGGGATTTCCTTTTACTCTGGACAGTTCCTAAAATGGACAGAGATGTCAGCAGAGAGCACTGTGCTCATGATGTCAGCAGACATCTCTGTGTTTCAAACGGAAAAGAATTTCCACTGTTATGGGACGCTAGTGACAAGTAGTAATCTGAGGGATAGGAAGAAGTGGATCCAGTGGCATTAAAGGGTATTCCAGGCCAAAACTTTTTTTTATTTATCAACTGGCTCCAGAAAGTTAAACAGATTTGTAAATTACTACTATTAAAAAATCTTAATCCTTCCAATAGTTATTAGCTTCTGAAGTTGAGTTGTGGTCATGGCTCGAAGAGCCTAGAGTGGGACCTGTACAAACTGTATAATACTGACCGTACTTACCGACCTGGAAACAGGAGACCATCCAGAGGACCTAAGAGGGAAAACTAGCGGATGAGGTGTGCCCAATTACCGCGACCGTGGGTATGCCTGATAGAGGGCATACCCTGGTGAGAATTATGAGAATGAGGGAGGGCTGGGTGGGTGACGCCAACGTAACACACACCCCCAGATGTGGGAGAGGGGTGGTTATATATCCCACGCCACTCCCACAAATAAAGCCAATTAGGCTTAACACCTGTGGTCATGGCTCGAAGAGCCTAGAGTGGGACCTGTACAAACTGTATAATACTGACCGTACTTACCGACCTGGAAACAGGAGACCATCCAGAGGACCTAAGACGGAAAACTAGCGGATGAGGTGTGCCCAATTACCGCGACCGTGGGTATGCCTGATAGAGGGCAAAGAGTCGAAGGTAGGGTACAACTAAGTTTTATTTGAATTTACAGAGCCAACACTTTAAACACACCCGCCATCTCGGTGGACGGGTCAGGGACGTAGCGCTTGAAGCAGCCAGAATTCCAGCGCCCCAACTTCTTGATGACGTGTGCAGGGGCATTGTGTTTAGACGCTGCAGAGGCTGCTCCGATCCTAAATGAGTGACCTGAAATACAACTAGGCTCGTGTTCCAGGATTCTGACAAGGGACCGCACGTGTTTGGTGAACTGTGAAGAGGAGAGTGCTGACCCATTGACCGGCAGAAGAGGGCTGTCCGCTGGCCGTCCAGGGAACGTGGAAAGGAGTTGTGTGAGGGCCAGGACCGGACACCATTGGTGAAAAGTAGGAAAATAGCGTATGGTGGCTCCCCATCTACAGGTTTTGGTGGAAGACAGAGTGAGTGCAAACCCTGCTCAGGAGAAGACCCTGTGACCTTCGACCGCAGCGTGTGAACTCCCCCGGCCTCAAGAACCTGTAGAAGGCCAAGTAGATCGCTGCTTTGATGACAGTGCTGAGTCTGGGACCAAACGGGTGAGTGTCCAGAAGTGAGGACATGGATCGGAAAAGGTTGCCAGTGACTGGTGCACGGGAGGGTGGCTTGGGATGTGACAGGACAAGGATGCCCTTGAGTGCCGCCTTAATAGGGTTAGTGGACAGTAGAGACAGTGCGTCGGGATGTAAGAGGGATCTATGGTGTTGTAACCCTGCTAAGTGAAGCTTGATGATGTTGTAGGAGAGGTGAAGAGAAGAGTGGCAGAAACCAACATAAGCAAGAGAGGAACGCACCGAAATTGTGGCAGGGAGACCTTGTTTGTGCATGAACGCGGAAAAAGAGGCTAGAGCTCCGTCATACGCCCGTGTGGTGCTGGGGGCAAGAGACTGTCTGATTAAAGAATTTGCCACCGTGATGAAGTCTGTTAGTCCATCTGAAGATACTGTGTTGAGGGAACTGGGACCCCGACGATGTCTGCTTCTGGGTGTACCTGAAAAAACAGCTTCATGTTACCTCGTGACAGAGCGTCTGCTGCTGTGTTTTTGGCACCCTCAATGTGCTCAATACAAAAATGAAAATTATGCTGAAGAGCGATCAAGACAAACTTCCTGACAAAACGCATGATATGCGGGGACCTAGAACGCCCTTTCCTCAAGATGTCTACTGTGGCCATGTTGTCGCATCTAAAGCGAACAGTGGAGTTGACCCACGAACCACCCCATACGGCAGCGGCTGCCACTATTGGATAGATCTCGAATAAGGCCGAAGTTTCATGAAAATTCGGGATAAGCAGTATGTTCTGTGGCCAAGGACTGGCCAGCCAATGTGCACCATGGAGAGCGGCGAAACCGACGGCTGAGGCGTCAGAAACCACGGAGGGGGATCTTTCCGTGGCTGAGGGGACAAAGAACGAGATCCCGTTCCAGTTACTCAGGAAGTGACCCCACATGACCAGGTCTGACATTGCCTCGCTGTCGATTCGAATGACATGCCTCTGCCCGGAAACTGAAGGAAGTAAGTCCAGGAGTCTGGATATGAATGACCTACCTTGCGGTATGATCCGCATCGCAAAGGCCATCATGCCTAGGAGGCTTTGGAGCTCCACCCTGGATACTGTGTGGCATTTGGTAATTTTCTGGATAACCTCATGGATCCTAGCCAGTTTCTCCTGGGGAAGCCTGGCTTGCATTTCCTCTGTGTCTAAGATGATACCTAAAAAGGTGAGTTGAGTGGACGGGCCTTCGGTCTTATGGGGTGCGATTGGGACCCCAAATTCCTTGAACAGCCTCAACAGTGACCTGAGATTGGAGGGACTGTGACCAGGGTGTTCCAGCAACAGGAAGTCGTCCAGATAGTGAATGGTGTAGTGACAGCAGGAGACATGTTGTAAGGCCCAGTGTAAGGCCGTGGCTAGTTGATCAAAAAGCCAGGGGCTACTTTTGGCTCCAAAGGTGAGTTTAGTGGCAAAGTAATACTTGCCTGCCCATTTTACCCCATGCCACTGCCACAGGTCTTGCTTGATGGGGAGAAGTTTGAAGGCGTCGGTAATATCAGCTTTGGAGAGCCACGTGCCCCTGCCCAGCTGTAGTATGGCCTGTATGGCTTGATCGATAGTGAAATATTTCATACTGAACTGATCGGAAGGGATCAGTGCATTGATGCTTGGGATGTTAGAAGAGTAAGGCGCGGAGAGGTCATAGATTAACCTTCTTTTATTGGAAAACTTCCCAGTGGCTAGCCCCAACGGGCTAACCCTCCAGCAAGAAAAAGGGGGTACATCAAAGGGGCCGATCATGAAGCCTTTCAGAAGTTCGGTTTGTATTAGTTCTGACACCACCGTGGGTTCGGCGAGCGCTGACTGTAGGTTAAGACATTCATGCGTGCTTTGAGGCAACGCGACCAACCCTGTGTGAAAACCTTCATGAAACCCCCCAACTAGCCATCTGACCCAGCAGGGATCAGGGTGGCTGGCTAGAATGCGGGCCAGGGCGTCAACCCGCACCACGCCTAGTCACGCCTGGTTACCCCTTTGAGAACAGATGGAGCTGGGGTGGGCCCGGAAACAGAGAAAACACACATGGAGAAGCTTGCAGTTGCTGTAGGTGCAAGCAGAGAGGTTGAAATTGTTACATATCTGAGTCTTGCCCAGAAACCTGACCGGCCTACCTAGCCTGTCTAGGGCAGGAGAGTTCCTCTGACTGGGGCCTATGGATATATTCTGGCTCCTGTTGGTGCTTGTTTCCGCCTGGTCTTTGCTCAGGGGGCACCAATTAGTGGTGTGTGTGGTGACCCCGCACCAGCTACAGGAGGGGGCTTTTAGACCTGCGAAATGCTCGCAGTAAAGTTCAGTGTCAACGGCTCCCCAGTTGGTCGTGTAGTTGAATTGCTCGAAAGAAGCAGCTGCTTTAGCCGCAAAAGATTTATGGTACTCGTAGAAGGTGGACCCTCTGTGTTTGTACGCCATTTGTGCGATCTTGTGGAGGTACAAATCGAGTTCCTCCCTGCGACTGGGACTAACTGAGCAAATGACGTCTCTATATAGCCAAAAGGCTATGACAAACTCGTTAATTGTTAGTTTCCTGTTAAGCCTGGCATCTTTGCTTTTGAAGGTGACAGCGAGATCGCCACAGGCAACGGTTTTGGTGTCATTGATGTCCGTGGTGGCTATCAGCAGAAGAGCCAAGTTACATAGTTACATAGTTACATACATAGTTACATAGTTACATAGTTAGTACGGTCGAAAAAAGACATATGTCCATCAAGTTCAACCAGGGAATTAAGGGGTAGGGGTGTGGCGCGATATTGGGGAAGGGATGAGATTTTATATTTCTTCATAAGCATTAATCTTATTTTGTTCCAGGAATGTATCTAATCCTGTTTTAAAGCTGTTAATTGTTCCTGCTGTGACCAGTTCCTGAGGTAGACCGTTCCATAAATTCACAGTCCTCACGGTAAAGAAGGCGTGTCGCCCCTTGAGACTAAACTTTTTCTTCTCCAGACGGAGGGAGTGCCCCCTCGTCCTTTGGGGGGGTTTAACCTGGAACAGTTTTTCTCCATATTTTTTGTATGGGCCATTAATATACTTATATACGTTTATCATATCCCCCTTTAAACGTCTCTTCTCAAGACTAAACAATTGTAACTTCTTTAATCGCTCCTCATAGCTAAGATGTTCCATGCCCCATATTAGTTTAGTCGCGCGTCTCTGCACCCTTTCCAACTCCGCAGTGTCCCTTTTATGGACAGGTGCCCAAAACTGAACAGCATATTCCAGGTAAGGCCGTACCAATGATTTATAAAGGGGGAGTATTATGTCCCTGTCCCTTGAGTCCATGCCTCTTTTGATACATGACAATATCCTGCCGGCTTTGGAAGCAGCAGCCTGACATTGCATGTTATTCTGTAGTCTGTGATCTACAAGTACACCCAGATCCTTCTCTACCAGTGACTCTGCCAGTTTAATCCCCCCTAAGACATACGATGCATGCAGGTTATTAGTACCCAGATGCATAACTTTACATTTATCCACATTGAACCTCATTTGCCAAGTGGATGCCCAGACACTTAGTCTATCCAAGTCATCTTGTAACTTATGCACATCCTCTATAGACTGTACTGTGCTACAAAGCTTGGTGTCATCTGCAAAGATAGAAACAGAGCTGTTAATACCATCCTCTATATCATTGATAAATAAATTAAACAACAGCGGTCCCAGTACTGAACCTTGGGGTACACCACTAATAACCGGGGACCAATCAGAGTACGAATCATTGACCACCACTCTCTGGGTACGATCCATGAGCCAGTGTTCAATCCAGTTACAAACTAAAATTTCCAAACCCAAAGACCTTAACTTGCCTGTCAGACGTCTATGAGGGACAGCATCAAACGCTTTAGCAAAATCCAGAAACACTATATCCACAGCCATTCCTCTGTCAAGGCTTCTACTCACCTCTTCATAAAAGCAAATTAGATTGGTTTGACAACTTCTATCCTTAGTAAACCCATGCTGGCTATCACTTATAATACAATTATCCCCTATGTATTCCTGTATGTAATCCCTTATAAGTCCTTCAAACAATTTACCCACAATGCACGTTAAACTTACCGGTCTATAGTTTCCTGGGGAAGACCTAGAGCCCTTTTTGAAGATTGGCACCACATTCGCCTTGCGCCAGTCCCTTGGCACAATACCAGACACCAGAGAATCTCTAAATGTCATGAACAGGGGTACAGATATTACTGAACTTACCTCTCTAAGAACTCTTGGGTGTAGTCCATCCGGTCCTGGGGATTTGCTTACATTTATATCACTTAACTTACCTTGTACCATCTCTACATTAAGCCAGTTCAGTACATTACATGATGTGTTACCAGCACTGACCTGGCCAATGTCAGCTCCTTCTTCCATAGTGTATACAGAACTAAAGAACCCATTCAGTAGCTCTGCCTTCTCTTGACATTCTTACCCTCCAGAATATCTTTTTTAATTGCTGCCGGGATAAAGTGTGCGGGTGTAATATTCGGGGGAGGCTGATGCATACCTGAAGGCGAAGCCTGAGAGGTAGAAGCAACAGGAACAGCGGGGCCTGGGGCTGTGTCTGTGACCCTGGCGCGTTCCATGTCCTCTAGTCTATACTGGAGCCCGGACACTGACGTGAGCACCTGGCTCATCATGGTGTGGAGCTGTGAAAGTGAAGCACTGGACGCTTGGTCCGATGCTGCTGCCTGCCTCGCCGGGGGGGCCCGGTCTGTGCCCAGCAGGTTGAATAGCTCCCCTTTCTTGGCTGAGGCCGGAAAGGGGGTGCCCCTCCTCCTGAGCTCCTGCATCAGTTTGGGGACTGTCCAGGTACGGTAGGAGGACACGCTGCCCCGGTCCGAAGCTCTTGCTGGGGTCTCGGGGACGGAGAGGGTGTCCTCAATGTCAGATGGTTGCGACATGCCGCGTCGGAATCTGTCCAGGCCAGTAACGGGTGCCGGTAGACAAAGTTAGGTGCTAGTGAGAAACCGGGATGGTACCTGAACAACCCTAGCTGATGTCTTATAACACTGACCTGCTGTATTCTGAGTTGTGGGAATAGAGGGAGCCTGAATAGGCACGACCCGGCTCACGGCTGAGGGGATACACAGAGACAGACAACAAATAAGTGAAAAAAAAAATGGGTGGCAGCTGAGTGCCTGACGTGATGAGTGCGTGACGTGGTGGGCTAAGAAATGAGTTTTCCCCTTATTTTTATTTTTTTTATTTTTTTTGGGGGTGTCAGTTACCGGATGACCCAGTGTTCGTGTGTGTCGAGTTGCGTTGCGCTGAAGTAAGTCAGGAATAACGGGCTACACCAGGGCCCCCACTGACGCGAACGGCCCAGGCTGTACGGGGGGGTTGGCCGCCCGAGGCCCTGGGCCGCGTCAGCGGTGGGTCCGGCGCGTGGAATGTGTTGGCCAGAGTGGTTGAATGCCATGCGGAAGTGAGAACTGATGACTATGTGAGAAGAAGTGAAATCAGTATATGCGTTTTTTTTTATATATATACCTTGAGCTGAAAGCTGAAAGGCGAAGCCACTTGTGGGGCTTAGGAACAACAATGGAACCTGAAGGGTAAGACAATACTAGAGTCATTAATGTTAAGGGACAGCATGTGCCTGGCCGTAGGGCATGGGATAGATGACCAACCCTCCCCCTGGTTCCCCCCTTCTTCTTCTTTATTGCCCCCTTTATTTTATTTTTATTTTTTTGAGAAGGGAGAGGGGGGTGGGGGGGCAGTGTGAGAGGGGGAGGGGGTGTGAGAAGGGGGGGGCAGGTGTGAGATGGTGGCCGAACCTGGGTGATGCCGATGCCCACGCCCCAACAGCCCAGATCCCGGACGCCTCCCCCCCCCCGCAGCACCCGACCATGCACAAGCACGCCGGGAGCCAGCAAAAAAGGGGGGAGAGCGCCCAGACCCGGCTGTGGGACGGCACCCTGCGAACGTCCTGGCCAGCCCCCATGACAGGGATGGTGTGACTCTGGGGAGTGGCGCCGCCCCCCAGGACGGCGAAGCCCCGCCCCTGCAGCCCCGTGGTCGCCGCAGAGCTGGGCACAGGAACAGAGCCCCCGGGTCCGGAGAGCAGGCGCCCCCCTCTCCTGTGGTGACGTGGCGCCGGGTGATGACGCGGGACGCCGGCTGTGAAGCCCCGCCCCCCGGCCACCTCGCAGTGCCGGCTGGAGCGGGGAGCGGGCCCAGGGCCCGGCGAGCATGCGCCCTCTCGCCCCCTGGATTGGGGAGGAGGAGTAACCCCGGAGCGACGCCGACCGCTGGGGCGAATGGAGACCCCGCCCCCCGCAGCCCCGCGCCGCGATCTGGAGCGTGGGACGGGATCCCCGAGCCCGGCAGCAGGCGCAACTCCACTCCCTCGGGACCGGGAACCGGGCGGGCCAGGTGAGCGGCGGGGGAACACGGAAATGGGGAGGACAACAGAAGCATAAAAAACAGGGTACCAAAAAAACCTAGGGGAGCACGAGGAGGCAAGTGACCCAGCTGGGGGTGAGCCCGCTCCGGCACTACAAACCCGGGCTGAACGACATAGAGCCACACTGGCACTTACCTAACCAACCTCTGCAAGGACGGGGGATAGAACCGCTACACACTACCAACGACACTCCAGGGGGGGGACGTATGCACTAACACGGTAGACTACTAGAGAACTACCGCCAACGTAACACACGCCCAGATGTGGGAGAGGGGTGGTTATATACCCCACGCCACTCCCACAAATAAAGCCAATTAGGCTTAACACTTGTTGTTTTCTGTCTAACTGTTCTGTCTTACAAATCTGTTTAACTTTCCCGAGCCAGTTGATGTATAAAAAAAAAGTTTTGGCCTGGAATAAAAAAAGGGTTAAGAATGACTTGTCCCAATTAATCAATAGGCCAGAAAAGAAACCAAAGTCAGCAATCATTCACATAACAGGGGCCAATGATTTCTCAGCATCTTCTAAAAAGAGCAACATATCCACATACAGTGCTTTGCGCTTCTCAATACCACCATAACGGAATCGTATGTACGCAGATGATCTCAACAGACGCCCGATGAGGCTCAATGACCAATGGGAAGAGCAATGGCAACAGGGGACACTCCTGCCACTTGCCTCTATGCAGCCTCTATGCAGCTTAAATAGATCAGATAGCTTATTATTCAGGTTCTGATACAATAATTGGATATACATTTAGACTCAAAACTCATGCGGCCCATAACCTACCACAGATAATTCCACTTGACACTGGTAAAAGCTTTGGCAGCATCAAATGAAAAGATTGATGTAGCCCTAGTGCCCTCCTGAGCCGCAATTTTAAAAAGACCCGGAAAATGTTAATTAGGGTGGACTAAAGGAGAAGACCAAGGAGACTAAAGGAGACCAAGGAGAAGATTATCCTCACCAGCCTGTTTGCAAGAACCTAAGCCAACAGTTTTAACATCCGAGCAGAGTAGAGAAATTGGTATGTAGGACCCTGCATGAAGCACATCTTAAGGCTTAAAAAGAAACACCATTATCCCCGCAAGCATTGAGCAAGCAGTCTTAGATGCCTTCAGAGGGGACTATTGGAGAAGACGTTTAGGAGCAGATGATGAAAGAGCCAGCCAGCCTGTGAGGGCAATGTTAGGCACATCCATAAGAAATGTCCTGTTCCTCAGGACTTCCAGGGCAGGTTTGAGCGCTGCACATTGAGCCAAAGTGTGTCTTCATAAGTCTGGGAACAGTACAACTGCAACATCCTTATAAAGAATTTGACAGTGGGTACAACCCTTGTACAATATAAAATGATGGTGTAAAATTGCACCCAGAAAATTACATCTGGGGAATGTTGATTATCAGGATTCAGTGGCCAAAGGGCTCCGTGAGCTCTGTTCAGCTTAATATGGGTATCCGGAGGGCGGCCCAAGAGATTGTTGAAGATTGAGAGTAGAGTACAATTTGGTTCTTCTGGGCCTACTAATTCTGGCAAGCCACACAGATGGATATTATTGCATAGCTTACGGTTTCGTAGTCATCCGAGTTACATATGATTCCATAGTTGGTAAGGTTGAAAAAAAGACAAGAATCCGTCAAATTCAACTTCATAGGCAAAAAACTCCCATGAGGCTAATGCCAATTGGCACATGACCATGAGGTAAAATTTCTTCTTGACTCCAAATATGGCAATCAGAATAAGTCCCTGGATCAACGTTCTATCCATCTAAATCTGTAATATTTAATTTTTCTATAAAAACATCCAGGCTCCCATGGAGCTTGTTTCTCAGGTCAGACATCACAACATCATGTTAAGGGTTCCATAGTCTCCCCGTTTTTACTGTAATGAATCCCCATATGTGATAACCACAAATTTGCTAGCCTGTTTTGGTACTGTAATCCACCCATACCATTAATTATCTTTGTTGCCCTACTCTGCATCCTCTCTAGTTACACCATGTCCTTCTTATATACAGGTGCCCAAAAGTGGACACTATACTCCATATGTGGTCTATGTCCTTGTCATGAGCCTCTATGCCTCTCCTGATATGTCCAATGACTTTGTTAGCCTAGGCAACAACTGCCTGGCACTGATTACTAAAGTTTAGTTTACTGTCCAGATAATTCACCAATATCCCGTGAGTAATAGAAGCTATGTGCATATGCAAGCAGGGGAGTACACTGTTAAAGGGGCAACACAGTCTGCTAAAGGGCAATCCCAAGAGCTTTGGGCTAATGTATCCCTTTGCTTCACTGTTGACATTACTCTAATGTGCAGTAGCAGTGTGAGGTCACGTGTATAGGTTGGCTGACACCAGGGAACAACAGATTGCATTTTCTTATTCTGCAGCCAACCTCTTATTTCTCACCAGGGTAGTTAATGTTTGGTAGTAACCCAGGAGTGTTTAGAAAAAAGCAGAATAGAACAACAGTCACTTATGTCTTTTGTAGTACAGGTGCCGTTTTCTGGTCGTTTTTTGTAAGAACATTGACAGACATCTATCAAGCAATTTAGTTACATTTTTTTAACTAAAAATGTCGCAGAAATGTCGCACCTGCGACTACGCGATTTTTCGTGCAACATTTTGACTGAAAAGCGAGAAAAGCAAGTTTTCCAAAACTTAACTACATAGTAATAATTTTAAAATGGACTACGGGTAGTCTGGTATTTATTAACTGCGACAGTCGCAACTGCGCAAAAAAAAGTTGCAACAAGGTTAAAAATTGACTACATTTACTCCAGCTCAAACATGGAGCAGAAAAAGCTACTACCAAAGTAAAAAAGAAAAAATTGCTTACGTGAAAGAAAATGATCAACAGGTTGAAACCAGTAGATAAATAAGTCACACATAAGCAAAAAAAAAAAAAAGTAAAGAAAAAAGTACTAAAAAAAGGAATACATAAGCAAACATTGATAAATGTCCCTCATTGAGGGACATTTATCAATGTTTGCCTATGTATTCCTTTTTTTAGTACTTTTTTCTTTACTTTTTTTTTTCTTGCGCAGTTGCGACTGTCGCAGTTAATAAATACCAGACTACCCGTAGTCCATTTTGAAATTGTTACTACGTAGTTAAGTTTTGGAAAACTTGCTTTTCTCGCTTTCCAGTCAAAATGTCGCACGGAAAATCGCGTAGTCGCAGGTGCGACATTTGTGCGACATTTTTAGTAAAAAAAAATTTACTAAATCGCTTGATAAATGTTTGTCATTGTTTCTGTTACATTTTGCTTATTTCAGTTTGCAGCTCGCTGTTGGTATTCTGCAGATATGGTAGCAAACGTGTCCAGTGTGTTAAATGTATTTTGTTACCATGTTATTGTATGTCAGCAATTACATTCATATTGCATGCATAGCATTTATTTCATATGTACGTTATCGTAGCATTTATTATCATGTGCACGTTACAATAGCATTTATTTATGCAGACGTCACATAGCATTCTTCCCATACGTACATTACGATAACATTTAGTTTCATGTGCTCATCATGATCATATGTACGTCATGGTAGCATTTATTTCATACGTACATCATGGTAGCATTTATTTCATGCATACTCCAAGGTACCTTTTATTTCATGCGTACGTCATGGTAGCATTTATTTCATGCATACACCATGATAGCATTTATTTCATGCTTACGTCATGGTAGCATTTATTTTGTGCGTACGTCATGGTAGCATTTATTTCGTTTGTACGTCATGGTAGCATTTATTTCATGTGTGCTTCATGGTAGCATTTATTTCGTGCCTACGTCATGGTAGCATTTCTTTCGTCTGTACGTCATTGTAGCAATTTATTTAATGCTTACACTTTGTTGACATTCATTCATATCTCATGATAACTTTTATTTCATGCAAGTTTAATGTTCTACACAAACCTGAGGAAATCCATCAGGGATAACCCTAAACAAAAAATCCCCCCCCCCACCCTCTTTAACCTCTTAAGGACCCCGCCCTTTTACACCTTAGGACCCGGCCATTTTTTGAACATCTGACCACTGTCACTTTAACCCCTTAACGACGCAGGACGTATATTTACGTCCTGCGCCGGCTCCCGCGATATGAAGCGGCATCGCGCCGCGATCCTGCATCATATCGCGTCGGTCCCGGCGCTCATCAATGGTTGGGACCCGCGGCTAATACCACACATCGCCAATCGTGGCGATGTGCGGTATTAACCCTTTAGAAGCGGCGGTCAAAGCTGACCACCGCTTCTAAAGTGAAAGTGACCCGGCTGCTCAGTCGGGCTGTTCGGGACCGCCGCGGTGAAATCGCGGTGTCCCGAACAGCTGACTGGACACCGGGAGGGCTCTTACCTGCCTCCTCGGTGTCCGATCGGCAAATGACTGCTCCGTGCCTGAGATCCAGGCAGGAGCAGTCAAGCGCCGATAACACTGATCACAGGCGTGTTAATACACGCCAGTGATCAGCATAGGAGATCAGTGTGTGCAGTGTTATAGGTCCCTATGGGACCTATAACACTGCAAAAAAAATGTTTAAAAAAGTGTTAATAAAGGTCATTTAACCCCTTCCCTAATAAAAGTTTGAATCACCCCCCTTTTCCCATAAAAAAATAAAACAGTGTAAAAAAATAAATAAATAAACATATGTGGTATCGCCGCGTGCTTAAATGTCCGAACTATAAAAATATATAATTATTTAAACCGCACGGTCAATGGCGTACGTGCAAAAAAATTCCAAAGTCCAAAAAAGCGTATTTTGGTCACTTTTTATACCATTAAAAAATGAATAAAAAGTGATCAAAAAGTCCTATCAAAAGAAAAATCATACCGATAAAAACTTCAGATCACGGCGCAAAAAATGAGTCCTCATACGGCCCTGCACGTGGAAAAATAAAAAAGTTATAGGGGTCAGAAGATGACATTTTTAAACGTATAAATTTTCATGCATGTAGTTATGATTTTTTCCAAAAGTGCAACAAAATCAAACCTATATAAGTAGGGTATCATTTTAACCGTATGGACCTACAGAATAATGATAAAGTGTCATTTTTACCGAAATATGCACTGCGTAGAAACGGAAGCCCCCAAAATTTACAAAATGGCGTTTTTTTTTAAATTTTGTCGCACAATGATTTTTCTTTCTGTTTCGCCGTGCATTTTTGGGTAAAATTACTAATGTCACTGCAAAGTAAAATTGGTGACGCAAAAAATAAGCCATAATATGGATTTTTAGGTGGAAAATTAAAAGGGTTATGATTTTTAAAAGGTAAGGAGGAAAAAACGAAAGTGCAAAAACGGAAAAACCCTGAGTCCTTAAGGGGTTAAACATTAATAACTCTGGAATGCTTGTAGTTATCATTCTGATTCCGAGACAGTTTTTTCGTGACATATTCTACTTTAAAATACTGGTAACATTTTGTGGTAACTTGCATCCTTTCATGGTGAAAAATCCCAAAATTTTATGAAAAATTTGAAAATTTTGCATTTTTCTAACTTTGAAGCTCTCTGCTTGTAAGGAAAATCGATATTCCAAATAAAAAAATGTTTTATTCACATATACAATATGTCTACTTTATGTTTGCATCATAAAATTGATGAGTTTTTATTTTTGGAAGACACCAGAGGGCTTCAAAGTTCAGCAGCAAATTTCCAATTTTTCACAAAATTTTCAAACTCACTATTTTTCAGGGACCAGTTCAGGTTTGAAGAGGATTTGAAGGATCTTCATATTAGAAATACCCCACAAATGACCCCATTATAAAACTGCACCCCCCAAAGTATTCAAAATAACATTCAGTCAGCATTTTAACCCTTTAGGTGTTTCACAGGAATAGCAGCAAAGTGAAGGAGAAAATTCACAATCTTCATTTCTTACACTTGCATGTTCTTGTAGACCCAATTTTAGAATTTTTACAAGAGGTAAAAGGAGAAAATGTATACTTATATTTGTAGCCCAATTTCTCTCGAGTAAGCACATACCTCATATGTCTATGCAAAGTATTCGGCGGGCGCAGTAGAGGGCTCAGAAGCGAAGGAGCGACAAGGGGATTTTGGAGAGTACGTTTTTCTGAAATGGTTTTTTCGGGGGCATGTTGCATTTAGGAAGCCCCTATGGTGCCAGAACAGCAAAAAAAAAAAAAAAAAAACACATGCCATACCATTTTGGAAACTAGACCCCTTGAGGAACATAATATACTTATAAAGAAGCACTTGAGCCATAACTACTGATAAAATAAATGATTTTATTAATACTCTTTAAAATCACAAATATAGCTACTGAATAGTGTCATTTTACAAGGTCAATGATTGTAAACAGATAACCAATCCGAAAAGAAGGTGGTAAGACAGGTACAGTTAATGTAACAGTGCTAAACCATGGCATGTAAACAATGAGAGCTACAGCAGCAGTAATGGGTGTCCAACAGTAATGTCCAATAGGACAAAAGAAGGGGTATGTAACCTCTACTAATGTGATGTCCACCTGCCCACACAGGATAGCTGGAATAGACACCAACAGTGCATAAAAGTAATGGCACTCACAGTGCTGCTTCTCACTTACCCATAATAGAGTCCTGTCACCACCGCCCCAACGTACGTTTCGTCAACCTGGACTTTCTCAAGGGACGCCTTGAGGAACATAGCAAGGAATTAAGTGAGCCTTAATACCCCACAGGTGTTTCACAACTTTTGCATATGTAAAAAAAAAAAAAAAAAAAAAAAAAAATTCCACTAAAATGTGTGTTTCCCCTCAAATTTCACATTTGTGCAAGGGTTAATAGCAGAAAAGACCCCCAAAATTTGTAACCCCATCTCTTCTGAGTATGGCGGTACCCCATAAGTTGACCTGAAGTTCACTACGGGCGAACTACAATGCTCAGAAGAGAACGAGTAATATTTGGCTTTTTGAGAGCAAATTTTGCTTGGGGGGCATGTCGCATTTAGGAAGCCCCTATGGTGCCAGGACAGCAAAAAAAAGCACATGGCATACCATTTTGGAAACTAGACCCCTTGAGGAACGTAACAAGGAATTAAGTGAGCCTTAATACCCCACAGGGGTTTCACAACTTTTACATATGTAAAAAAAGATATATTTTTTTTCACTAAAATGTGTGTTTCCCCCAAAATGTCACATTTTTGCAAGGGTTAATAGCAGAAAAGACCCCTCAAAATGTGTAACCCCATCTCTTGTGAGCATGGAGGTACCCCATAAGTGGACCTGAAGTGCACTATGGGCAAATTGCAATGCTCAGAAGAGAAGGAGTAATATTTGGCTTTTTGAGAGCAAATTTTGCTCGGGGGCATGTCACATTTAGAAGACAGCAAAAAAAAAAAAAAAACACATGCCATACCATTTTACAATCTAGACCCCTTGAGGAACGTAACAAAGAATTAAGTGAGCCTTAATACCCCACAGGGGTTTCACGACTTTTGCATATGTAAACAATTTTTTTTTTTCCACTAAAATGTGTGTTTCCTCCCAAATTTCACATTTTTGCAAGGGTTAATAGCAGAAAAGAGCCCCCCGAATTTGTAACCCCATCTCTTCTGAGTATGGAGGTACCCCATAAGTGGACCTGAAGTGCACTACGGGCGAATTGCAATGCAGAGAAGGAGTAATATTTGGCTTCTTGAGAGCAAATTTTGCTCGGAGGGCATGTCGCATTTAGGAAGCCCCTATGGTGCCAGGACAGCAAAAAACCTCCACATGGCATACCATTTTGGAAACTAGACCCCTTGAGGAACGTAACAAGGAATAAAGTGAGCCTTAATACCCCACAGGGGTTTCACGACTTTTGCATATGTAAAAAATGTTTTTATATTTTTTTCACTAAAATGTGTGTTTCCCCCCAAATTTCACATTTTTGCAAGGGTTAATAGCAGAAAAGACCCCAAAATTTGTAACCCCATCTCTTCTGAGTATGGAGGTACCCCATAAGTGGACCTGAAGTGTACTGCAGGGGCGCTACAATGCTCAGAAGAGAAGGAGTCACATTTGCAAACTTTGCTGAAATGGGGGGGACATGATGCATTTAGGAAGCCCCTATGGTGCCAGGACAGCAAAAAAAAAAAACCACATGGCATACCATTTTGGAAACTAGACCCCTTGAGGAACGTAACAAGGGGTAAAGTAAGCCTTAATACTGCACAGGGGTTTCACGAGTTTTGCATATGTAAAAAAAAAAATTTTTCACTAAAATGTGGGTTTTCAGCCAAAATTTGTAAATACATTTATTTGAAGTTAGGGCATAAGTTAATTTTTGATGATTTTCGCTCCATGGGTGCACACCAGGTCTTGGAGTGGGAGGTCAGTCAGGGGCCTTGAGCTTATTATAGCAGCCAGGATGTGGGACCCCCCCCTCAAGGAGCGTTAATGGGGGGAGCACTGAGCCCTAAAATAGGGGAACACTATGGGGGACAAGGGGCCGTAACTGGGGTAGGCAGGTGGGGTACAGAGGCCTGTAATATGGGGTACAGTGAGCCAGAAAACTATAAATCATAAAATAATAAAGCAGGATATGTTCCCAGAATGATGACCCAGAGCATAGCCAAAACAAAAAAAAAATATGCCCGCCCCAAACCCTATACTCTGAATCATCATTCTGGGAATGTGATGTGTGTGGCCGTCCCTAACCTGTTGCCTCAAATGTGCACCCGCTCAGGTGGAGAGAGAGCACTGCGCATATGAGGCAACATAAAAAGTCCCCGATGATAGTGACTCAGTGACCTATGACCCATTTCTGAAAAATCTGTTTTTTTTTTCTGATTTTTAGGGCAATTTAGTGATTTATGGGGTTAACAATTTTGAATGTACTCTGGACTTGGTACATTGGTCAAATTATGGAAAATTCAAATGAAAAGGGAAAATGTAGTGCTCCATGGAAGTGTGATACTCCCTGAAGCAGCCTATGCAGAGGCCCGGATTATCTGGGCAAGTGTCGCACTGATACGTGGTGTCCTTCCGTCTCCCCTTCCTGTGACACACTCTGCATTTTTTCTGGGATCGTCCCATCTTTCCAGTGGGGGGGGATCACACCTGGAAATTACTGGCCAGGGACTATCCTGGCGCCTATAACTCCAGACCCTTGGGAAGTCCGCCCTGATCTTTCCCGGTCAGCAAAGATCAGGAACCTTAGGACTTCTTCTTGGTACTGGAGGAATGTCCCTGTGTTGCCAGCGTACTGGGATAGTACAAAAGCGTTGTACATGGCAACCTGTACCAAGTAGACCGCAACTTTTTTGTACCATGCCCGTGTTTTCCGCATGGCGTTGTATGGCTTGAGGACTTGATCTGAGAGATCAACTCCCCCCATATACCGATTGTAGTCCAGAATACGATTGTATGGGTTTGAGGACCGGTCCCACGGTATCTCGCACAGGGACAGGGATGCTGCCGTTCCCATGAATAGTGGTGAGTATAAGGACATCCCTCTTATCCTTATACCTGACCAACAACAGGTTATCATGGGTCAGGGCACGGGACTCACCCCTGGGAATAGGCGTCTTAACAAAATTTAGAGGGAGGTCTCTCTGGTTCTTCCGCACGGTCCCACAAGCGGACATGGATCTGGCAGAAAGGGATTTGAACAGAGGGATGATGGTATAAAAGTTATCCAAGTATACGTGGAAAACCTTATCCAGCAATGGGTGCATAAGGTCCCAAACGATTATGAAGTATGTAGTGTGTGGTGCTTGGTGTAACTGTGACAGAAAAAAAAAAAAAGTGGTGGCACACGCAGCACCCTGAACTCCTAATAGGGCCCGGGGGTTTACACGGATCAGGTGACGGCGGACCCTTGGGGACCTATTAGGGGGTCAGGGGGGGGGGGGTTACTTTTATTATTTTTTTTACTTTTACTTTCCCTTTTGTTTGACTGTTTTACCCTACCTTTCCCTGCAACAAGCTGACCCTGATCTAGGGGCTCCTCTTCTTTCTGAGCTCCGGCACTCCGAGGGGGGGATCCCGGTCCTCTTCACACAGCTCTGCCCGCTGACTGAACTCAGCGAGCGGGCAAAGCTGCGTTAGGGGACCGTTAACCCCTCCTCTGCTGCACTGCTATTGGCCGACGATTGCCGGCCAATAGCAGCATTGCTGGGGCGGTGACAGTATTGTCACCGCTCCCCAGCAACTGGAGGTGATTGGCGGTGTATTGTACACTGCCGATCACCTTCCTTTTCCGGGTCATCAGGTCACAAGTGACCCGAATACCCAGAATCGTCGCAGATCGCGGACGTGAATTCGTCCACAATCTGCGCCAATCGCCTACATGCGGGGGTCCAGGGACCCCCCTCGGCATTTGCACTGCATGCCTACTGAATGATATCAGTAGGCATGCCGTTCCGATCTCCGCCCGGCGAGCGGCGGAGACCAGAAAATGCCAGGGCGTATGGATACGCCCTGGGTCCTTAAGGCCCAGGGTGTGAGGGCGTATCCATACGCCCTGGGTCCTTAAGAGGTTAAATATAAAACCAATATGTTTATTAAATTCCCTAGAGTATATACTTCCCAAATTAGAAAAGTTTAAATCACAGCGTGACTATTGTGCTATCAGCACTACCAAACAACATATGATGGAGCAGATCTCACTTTTACAAAGTAGTATGTTTGCTGTAAAAATGCTTTGCAGTTATTTACTGCTATAGTATTAGAGCACACTGCTGCTGATTAAAAGATGCCTCTCCCGCCTCCGTTATCGTGACCCGGCAGACTCAGAGGCTGCAGCACTGCATGCATCTCCCAGAGGTGGGTGATGCTTGCGAGATAGTGGTGGTCCCCAGCGGCGGAACCCCACGCGATCAGACATCTTATCCCCTACAACCCACACAAGTGGCTCAGGTAGTGCGAGCTGTGGCAAGGTTTGCTGTGTCTGTCAGCGTAGTTTCCAGAGCATGGAGGCACTACCAGGAAACAGGCCAGTACATCAGGAGATGTGGAGAAGGCCATAGGAGGGATAAAACCTAGCAACAAGGACCACTACCTCCGCCTTTGTGCAAGGAGGAGCAGGAGGAGCACTGCCAGAGCCCGGCAAAACGACCTCCAGCAGGCCACAAATGTGCAGGCGTCCCCTCAAAATGTCAGAAACAGACTCCATGAGGGTGGTATGGGGGCCCGATGTCCACAGGTGGGGGTTGTGCTTACAGCCCAACACCGTGCAGGATGTTGCACATTTGCCAGAGAACACCAAGATTGGCAAATTCACCGCCAGCGCCCTGTGCTCTTCACAGATGAAAGCAGGTTCACACTGCGCACATGTGACAGACGTGACAGAGTCTGGAGATGCTGTGGAGAACGTTCTGCTGCCTGTAACATCCTCCAGCATGACCGGTTTGGCGGTGGGTCAGTAATGGTGTGGGGTGGCATTTCTTTGGGGGGCCGCACAGTCCTCCATGTGCTTGCCAGAGGTAGCCTGATTGCCATTAGGTACCGAGATGAGATCCTCAGACCCCTTGTGAGACCATATTCTGGTGCGGTTGGCCCTGGGTTCCTCCTAATGCAAGACGATGCTAGACCTCATGTCGCTGGAGTGTGATAGCAGTTCCTGCAAGAGGAAGGCATTGATGCTATGGACTCCCCCCCCCCCCCGTACCCCAGACCTGAATCCGATTGAGCACATCTGGGACATCATGTCTCGCTCCATCCACCAACACCACTTTGCACCACAGGACGGTCCAGGAGTTGGCGGATGCTTTAGTCCAGGTCTGGGAGGACATCCCTCAGGAGACCATCTGCCATCTTATTAGGAACATGCCCAGGCATTGTAGGGAGGTCATACGGGCACGTGGAGGCCACACACACTACTGAGCCTCATTTTGACTTGTTTTAAGGACATTACATCAAAGTTGGATCAGCCTGTAGTGTGGTTTTCCACTTTGATTTTGAGTGTGACTCCATATCCAGACCTCCATGGGTTGATAAATTTGATTTCCATTGATAATTTTTGTGTGATTTTGTTGTCAGCACATTCAACTATGTAAAGGCGAAAGTATTTCATATGATTAGTTCATTCATTCAGATCTAGGATGTGTTATCTTAGTGTTCCCTTTATTTTTTTGAGCAGTATATTACAGGCAGGAATTCCCACTAATTGCAAGACAATAGTGTGCAGACTCGATTAGGCAAATATGCATACAATAATCTAATGAACAACATGGAGACCACATTAACTGAACTCTGCTTCCCAAGACTGTCACCTATAACTGAAGGATATACAGTAGCTATTATTATGGCTCAATGCTTTCAGTACATCACAGCTATTTAAGATCTCCAACCTTAATCAAACAGATTATGATCCCATGCATATAATAGTGGCATATAATAGTGTCTAACTCATATTAGATTCGCACAGTGGTGCCTTGCTGCCTCTACAGCTGTTTTGGCTCCTTCCTCAGGGAGCATACCATTTGTGTATCCGGAGCTCGTTTTTATACTTCTATTCTCCCCTTGTAACTTCCGGGACGCCGCTGTAACTTCCGCAGGTCAGATCACGCCAGCGCAGCTATACACAGGAATCCTCACCAGCACCTCTTGCACCCACCAGTATCAGAAGAGTGCTGTTATACGCTTGGACCTGAGGAAGGCACTCTGTGTGTGCCGAAACGCGTTCTCCCTTTTTTACAAATAAAAAACATTTGTCCTGTACTGGATTGAATCTCTCCGTCCGTATGATCTCCTAAGCAGTGCTTCAGAAGACCGTTTTTTACCTCTCTCTGAGTTTTTCGTGTCCTAAAATCCTAAGAGTCCAGTCCTGGTCTGAGTGCAGCAGCTTCCCATATACCTCTACCCACCATCCTTCTACAGAGATTCGCACCAATGGGTGAGTAATATCACCTAGGTGTGGTAGAAGGTTTTCAACAGATCTTTTAACTGTAACAAAGGGAGCGCCCCCTGTTTTCTTGTTTTTTATCATTTATTTCTGATGAATCCATCTACGCACTAAGTGAAAAAATGACCATATCAAGTATTATATAAACTATCTACTACGTGATAAAAAAAAATTCAATATCTGTGTAATCAGCAATATCAACAATACATGCTGACTATATTCAGTACAATATTTCTAATCTATTCTTTCTCCTATGTGCAAAAAAAAAAAAAAAAACAGTGACATATTCATAAGGTAGACTGCATATCATTTTCCAACAATAAAAATATTATTAAAGTGACTAGTGCTTCATACTCCAATCAAGTTCAATTACAAAAAATTATACACCAAAAACACCAAAAAGGGATTCAGTACCCAAGAGACTATAATGATACCCCTACAATTCCTTACATGTTTATTTTATATAATTACTGATATATCATATATATATATATATATATATATATATATATATATATATATATCTCCGTATATATTTTATGTGTCCCAAAGTATACAAACAATGTTCAGGATGGTTGACCACAAAAGGCTTTTCTTCTAATTTCATCCCTTCTCGAATTCTATCCCGATGTTAAGCAGTACATACCGAGATTCTAATATTCCTACTATAATAAATAAAAGGACAAAACAAATTAAAATCAAGGCAGATGGAATATATTAGTTTTACAAATAAGAAACAAAACTCAGTTGCTCATTCAGCCCAACCGGGGCCATTGTACCTAATATAACAATCCAGCGGTCCTCTTTCCGGGCCAAAATCTTCAAAATTACGAATAATTACAAATAATAAAAATTTGTATATTTAGTAGACTCATACTCTATGTGGTGTTCTTCTTGGTTTATAATATAGTCAGTAGAGGATTCTGGAATGGCGATAAGGGGGACAGTGATATGATGAGGATTCACAGACAATATGAATTTTTCTGTTCCAAGGAACTAATGTATTTAAGCATTTATTTCATGCATAATTTACTATAGCATTTATGTCATGCAGATGTTAGGTTAGCTTTTATTTCATGTGTTTGTCACAATAGCATTTATTTTCATCATACGGTAGCATTTATCGATAGCATTTATCTTGTACAGACGTTGTGTTTAGCATTTATTTTGTGCATTTGTTACAATAGCCTTTTTATTCCATGCATATGTTATTGAGTACTCAGACCATTTATAGTTCAGGATGTCATAATTCGGTTCTTGTCTTTAGGTCATTTCAGTATTATCACGTTTGGGTTGTAATGTGTTGAGATCTGTCGTATCTCTGGATTGTTGCAGTGTCAGTACGCTTGCATTACCTAGGTCCAGATGCCACGTCCACGTTAGTCATAATGTAATTTCTGTAGGATGTTGTGCCCTCAGACTGTTGTGATTTTTATGTTATGTTTTTGTATAAGCGATTCCGTCATGTGTGCAGTCTGGTTTAATGCATTGCTGTTGCATTGTCCATATGTCTAGTTGTGGTACTTCTCATGTATAAAAGTCTGTTTTTGCCATCAGGCTGCTATTATCTCTTAGCCAGGACTTTGTGTCTTAGCCAGGATTATCTATTTTTGTTGTAAGGCTGTTACAGTATTTTTGCTGTTACTTTTTCTCTTAGTTACGTTAACATGGTATCATTACTGGCTAGTTATGCTGTTCATGTCTTCAGGTGGTAATTAGATCGTTGTAGTCAGGGTTATCATGCCTTCAGGCTGCTATGGTGTTAGAGTGATTTTATTAGTTACTCTTAGGCCTGCCCCGGTGTCATACAGTCAAGATCTTCTGATCCTTACCCTCTGGTGAACTGGTTTTCTAAAGTTGCATGTATTCCGCGCATGGAGGATCTGCTGGTCGTGACTTCTGCTGACATGGGCCGATATGGTGCCACGCCCCTGGCTGGACTTTTGCTGCCTGCATAGCAATTGTCGTGTTCCTCGGTGGTTTAGGTTAAATGGTGATGATGATCATCTAGTGGTCTGCCATGTCCTTCTTATATACAGGTGCCCAAAAGTGGACACAATACTCCTTATGTGGTCTCACTAGTGATTTTTACAGAGGCATAAACTATGTCCTTGTCATGAGCCTCTATGCCTCTCTTGATACATTCCATGACTTTGTTAGCCTAGGCAGCAGCTGCCTGGCACTGCTTACTAAAGTTTAGTTTACTGTCCACCAGTACCCCCAATTCATTTTTGGTAATCACTTTCAGCTTTATAGCATCTTCCTATTATGATTAGGCTCCCTCTGTCTTTCTCTGTTCAGTGTTTGCCTTTTCTTCTTTCTTCTCTCCTATTTTTTTCATCTTTTTCCTTTTCCTTGCTTCTTCATAGCCATATATTACTTGCTTGGCTTCAGTTGTATTTAATGGTTTCCTGTAAGGAATTGGCCTTACTCTATTTTTCATATAGTGTATTGATCATACTATTGATAAAATTCTCTCTGGTAATGGTAATATGTTTTCTTTTGCTAGATACAGTACAGACCTTCTCATTCAAAGAGTTTTCTTTATTTTCATGACTATGAAAATTGTAGATTCACACTGAAGGCACCAGAACTATGAATTAACACATGTGGAACTGAAAATATGTCATATTCTAGGTGGAACATGTCCCCAAGTGCAGTCACAAAAACCATCAAGAGCTACAAAGAAACTGGCTCACATGCGGACCGCCCCAGGAAAGGAAGACCAAGAGTCACTTCTGCTGTAGAGGATAAGTTCATCCGAGTCACCAGCTTCAGAAATCGCAGGTTAACAGCAGCTCAGATTAGAGAGCAGGTCAATGCCACACAGAGTTCTAGCAGCAGACACATCTCTAGAACAACTGTTAAGAGGAGACTGTGTGAATAAGGCCTTCATGGTAGAATATCTGCTAGAAAACCACTGCTAAGGACAGGCTACAAGCAGAAGAGACTTGTTTGGGCTAAAGAACACAAAGAATGGACATTAGTCAGTGGAAATCTTTGCTTTGGTCTGATGAGTCCAAATTTGAGATCTGCGATGCAGAAAAGGTGAACGGATGTACTCTACATGACTGGTTCCCACTTTGAAGCATGGAGGAGGAGGTGTAATGGTGTGGGGGTGCTTTGCTGGTTACACTGTTTGGGATTTATTCAAAATTGAAGGCATACTGAACCAGCATGGCTACCACGGCATCTTGCAGCGGCATGCTATTTCATCCGGTTTGCGTTTAGTTGGACCATCATTTATTTTTCAACAGGACAATGACCCCAAACACACCTCCAGGCTGCGTAAGGGCTATTTGACCAAGAAGGAGAGTGATGGGGTGCTGCACCAGATGACCTGGCCTCCACAGTCACCAGACCTGAACCCAATGAAGGCAAAAGGGCCAACAAGTGCTAAGCATCTCTGGGAACTCCTTCAAGACAGTTGGAAGACCATTTCAGGTGACTACCTCTTGAAGCTCATCAAGAGAATGCCAAGTGTGCAAAGCAGTAATCAAAGCAAAAGGTGGCTACTTTGAAGAACTTAGAATATGATATATTTTCAGTTGTGTCACACTTTTTTGTTATGTCTATAACTCCACATGTGTTAATTCATAGTTTTGATGCCTTCAGTGTGAATCTACAATTTTCATAGTCAAGAAAATAAAGAAAACTCTTTGAATGAGAAGGTGTGTCCAAAGAAGATATCAATGATAGTAAAACGATAATTATCTTCCTATTTTGTTTCCAAAATGGCTTGGATGAAATCTGCTGTATCATTTAGATATGAGTTGGGAATAGAAAGCTATACATACCTAGCAGAAGATAACAAACTACCATCACCTCTACCATCACCTATGCATACTACCATCACCTATGCATACTAAATGTTATTCTTTTTATATTAGTTTTGGAAGTAGTTATGCTTTAGCAAAACTACTTCCAAAATGGCATCTACTTCCAACAGTGAGGAACACCAATGGGCACTCAGAAGATAAAAATGTTAGTACCTTTTTTTTAAAAGTAGATGGTAGTGGCTACCTGCACCACGTTAGTGCCCACTATAAAAATGGTTATTTAAAAGAATTCTGCAAAATTGCAGATTTTGAAACCCAAAACAAGCTAAGCTTCAAAGCCAAGAAATGCCCAAAGACACTAACAGAAGCTGCATGAAAACAAGCAAGTCATCTATCGCAATCACAATGTCTGAAAAAACTAACCCAAACTGAAGATGACAAACAATAATGAAATCTAAATTTATTCACAACTTTCTCCGCAAACTATAAAGAAATGAGGTCATTTTTGGACTGGAAGATCTTGTTCCAAAATTGTTTTACAAGATGCCTTTTTTCAACTTACCTGCAAAACTTCCTACATTCTCTAGAGCTTGCACTGTAAAAACATTATAGCCCCAAGCAAACTTAAAACAAAATGAGAAATGACAATAGAAGAATGTCTTCTATATTTTAAAAACTGTGGGCAGCTTCAGATATGGCCACAAAAATGGCAAGCATGCTCTTGTAGTAATCATGCTAAAAAAAAGTTAAGATCAAATGTGACAGGTCAAACATGTTATATAAAAACCTTCATTTTGTGTTATACGCAATTTGTGATTTATTTATTAGTATGTTAATGCAGACAGTATTATATAGTAAGAACAACCTAATGCCTCCACACTTGTATTAACAAACATAGGAGTAAAGTAACCTTGAAATTCCAGCTCCATAGCATCTTCAGACAAGCAGATTTATACCATGAAGGGGATTTTAAAGCTTTCTCCATCACCCTAATTGAGTCTGTGGAAGCTGATCAATCCCAACACAATTTTCCAATATTTTGAGAAAAAAAGGATTTTCAAGCTACGGACCCCTTGTTGAATAAATATATTGAGAGTACTTTCTAAAGTCATTTATAGTTATATAGTTCATATGGTTGAAAAAAGATGAGAATCCTTTGAGTTCAAATTATATCCCTATTGTGATCCAGAGGAAGGCAAAAAAAAAACTTTTTTAGCCCCATACTAGCAGTAAAAATTCCTTCCTGACTACAAATATGGCAATAAGAATAAATCCCTGAATCAACGTTCTGTCCCTATAAATCTGGTATCCATAACCTATAATGCTATTACTATCCAGAAGTACGTCCAGGCCCCTTTTGAACTCTTTGAGTTCACCGTGACCACTTCTTCTGACAGAGAGTTTCATAGTCTTACTACTCTTACGGTATCACCATCTCTGCTGGTGTAGAAACCATTTGTCCTCTAGAGGTAAGGATGCCCCCTTGTTATACATACAGTCCTGGGTAAAACTAGCATAAGAAAAAGTGCAAAAAAAAAGGGAGGACAGCACCTCGTGTAATCCTGTGGGTGCAACGGAATATATGGTGGGGGTCTGGATTATGGACACTCACCTGGTGTAACCTTGAGGTTATGCATATCATCCCTGTATACCTTAGGGATTGCAGGCCGTAAAAGCTTGACCAGGAACCGTGGAACTGGATCCAGTAATAGGAAAATATAGAAAATTGAAAAAACTCCATAAAAACCCCATAAAAAGCAAGTAATAGGAAAAAGAAAATATGTGACACAAATGCAATTGATAAAGGGTAGGATAATACCCGAAACGTGTCTTACCTTGGATGTACATGTAGACTGTCTTTTACAATATAGCACGGTTTGCTAAGATAGCCATCCTTGCTTTTTATGAGATAGCGCCATTTTTGGAGTTTTTTTCTATTTTCTTTATTTTGGGTAAAACTAGGCCTTTTCCATGTCAGTTGTCCCCAGTGTTTTCCCATTTAGTACATATTCCCAGTCTGGATTTTTCTCCCCATGTGAATAACCTTACATTTATTAGTATTGGACCTCAGCTGCCACTTCTCAGCCCAAGCCACTTACCTATCCAGATCCGTTTGTAACTATACACTGCCATCTCTTATGTTAACCACTTTGCAGAGTTCAGTGTCATCTGCAGATATTGACACATTATTATATAATTCCTCTACAAGGAGGTCATTAATAAATATATTAAAAAGGTTGGGACCCAAAACTGACCACTGTGATACATATATCTTTTATGTATTTATATATTGTTAAATAGGAATTATTGTAATGGTATTAATCATTATTTCAAATATGTTGTTCCTAGTGCATACTAATTTTATATTATACCGCACACCATAGTGGTCATGCATTTATTTAAATACTCAAAAGCTTCTTTATAGCTATTTATTCTTTACTGGGACGAAGAAATGGTTCATCATTATTCTGCTACTTTGTAGCATGAGTTTTACTCACCATGCTGTCAGATGGTTCTTCATAGCCTCAGTACGCAGTGATTGCTCCAAAGAAGTCACGTTACAGGAAACCAAGGCAATAGGGCTCCTTACTCCTTTTATTTAGTGAAGTGACCTACCAAATACAATCTGATTGGCTAGAAATATCACATCATCTGAGTTTTGTCCTACATGCCTGACATCATGCATTTGAATGGAAATGCATCCATTACTACCGATCTACACGTAGGGATGTGCTTTAATTGACTGCCTTTCACTTTGGGCTAAGTCTAAAATAACATAGTTGTGAACAGTATCACTCGACTTAACTCCTTAAGGACCATGGACATACGTGTACGTCTAAGCATCCTGTTAGTTACGGACCAGGGACGTACGCGTACGCCCGTGGGAATTTCGTTCTCTTCCGCGTGCCGGGCGGGGACCGGACCGGGGTGACTGCTGATATCGATCAGCAGTCACCCCGCGCAAATGTCCAGGGGGGTCCCCCCCCCCATGTCGGTCGGTCGGCGCAAATCGCAAGTGAATTCACACTTGCGATTTGCGCGGATTCCGGGTGATACGGGTCTATGGTGACCCGGAATATAAGGGGGATCGCGGTTGTCCAAGACACCCACAATCCCCCTGAAGGGATAGGAGTGCCACCCCTCCTATGCCTGCTATTGGTGGTCTAGACGCGACCACCAATAGCAGATCGGAGGCGGGAGGGTTAACTTTTGTTTTCCCTGTTCTGCCCACCCACAATAGGCAACATCTGGAGGGCTACAGTCCGAGACCACTATACAGTGGTCTCTATACTGTAGCACTCCAGATGTTGCAAAACTACAACTCCCAGCATGCCCAGACAGCTGTTTGGGCATGCTGGGATTTGTAGTTTTGCAACAGCTGGAGGGCTGCAGTTTGAGACCACTATACGGTAGTCTCTGAATTGTAGCCCTCCAGATCTTGCAAAACTACAACCCCTAATTTAGTCCTCAAATGCGCATGGCGCTCTCTCACTTCAGAGCCCTGTTGTATTTCAAGGAAACAGTTTAGGGCCACATATGGGGTATTTCCGTACTCGGGAGAAATTACACAAAAAATTTTGGGGGGCTTTTTCTCCTTTTACCCCTTATGAAAAGGAAAAGTTGTGGTCTACACCAGCCTGTTAGGGTAAAAAAAAAAAAAATTACACTAACATGCTGGTGTTGCCCCTTACTTTTTATTTTCACAAGAGGTAAAAGGAAAAAAAGACCCCCAAAATTTGTAACACAATTTCTCCTGAGTACAGAAATACCCCATATGTGGGCGTAAAATGATCTGCAGACGCATAACAAGGCTCAGGAGTGAGAGTGCACTATGTACATTTGAGGCCTAAATTGGTGGTTTGCACAGGGGTGGCTAATTTTACAGCGGTTCTGACATAAACACAAAAAAATAAATACTGACATGTGACCCCATTTTGGAAACTACACCCCTCACGGAATGTAACAAGGGACAAACTTTTGTTAAAAAAATTAATATTTTCACTAAAATGCTGGTGTTACCCAAATTTTTCATTTTCACAAGGGAGAATAGGATAAAAGCCCCCCAAAATTTATAACCCCATTTCTTCTGAGTAAGAACATACCCCATATATGGATGTAAAGTGCTCTGCGGGCAAACTACAATGCTCAGAAGAGAAGGAGCACCATTGGGATTTTGAAAGAAAATGTGTCCGGAATTGAAGGCCACGTGTGTTTACAAAGACCCCATAGTGCCATAACAGTGGACCCCCCCCCCCCACATGTGACCCCCATTTTGGAAACTACACCCCTCAAGTAATGTAATAAGGGGTACAGTGAGCATTTACGCCCCACAGGTGTCTGACAGATTTTTGGAACAGTGGTCTGTGAAAATGAAAAATTTAATTTTTCATTTGCTCAGCCCACTGTTCCAAAGATCTGTCAAATGCCAGTGGGGTGTAAACGCTCACTGCACCTCTTATTAAATTCTGTGAGGGGTGTAGTTTCCAAAATGGGATCACATGTGAGGGGGTCCACTGTTCTGGCACCACGGGGGGCTTTGTAAACGCACATGGCCCCTGACTTCCAATCCAAACAAATTCACTCTTCAAAAGCTCAATGGCGCTCCTCCTCTTCTGAGCATTGTAGTTTGACCGCAGAGCACTTGACGTTCACACATGGGGTATTTCCATACTCAGAAGAAATGGGGTTAAACATTTTGGGGGTAATTTTCTGCTATTACCCCTTGTAAAATGTAAAATTTGGGGAAAAACCAGCATTTTAGTGAAAAACTTTTTTTTCAATTTTCACATCCAATTTTAACAAAAAGTCGTGAAGGTGAGGTGAGGTTTAAAGGCTCACTGTACCCCTTGTTACATTCCTTGAGGGATGTAGTTTCCAAAATAGTATGCCATGTGGGTATTTTTGCTGTTCTGGCACCATTGGGGCTTCCTAAATGTGACATGCCCCCTAAAAACCATTTCAGCAAAATTTGCTTTCCAAAAGCCAAATGTGACTCCTTCTCTTCTGAGCATTGTAGTTCGCCCGCAGAGCATTTTACGTCCTAACATGGGGTATTTCCATACTCAGAAGAGATGGGGTAACACA
Source organism: Hyla sarda (assembly GCF_029499605.1). Taxonomy (NCBI): domain Eukaryota; kingdom Metazoa; phylum Chordata; class Amphibia; order Anura; family Hylidae; genus Hyla; species Hyla sarda. The sequence continues at coordinate 64,796,804 of NC_079197.1, read as the reverse complement.
TTTTGGGGGGCATTTTCTCCCATTACCCTTTATAAAAATGGTAAATTTGGGGGAAAATACTGCACTTTAGTGAAATATATTTTTTTTTATTTACAGATCCGACTTTAACGAAAAGTCGTCAAACACCTGTGGGGTATTAAGGCTCACTGGACCCCTTGTTACGTGCCTTAAGGGGTGTAGTTTCCAAAATGGTATGCCATGTGGGGGGTTTTCTGCTGTTCTGGCACCATAGGGGCTTCCTAAATGTGACATGCCCCCCAAAAACCATTTCAGAAAAACTCAGTCTCCAAAATCCCTGTTACGCCGAGCGCTCCGGGTCCCCGCTCCTCCCCGGAGCGCTCGCTTCACTCTCCCCGCGGCAGCGCTCCGGTCACGTCCTCTGACCCGGGGCGCTGCGATTCCACTGCCAGCCGGGATGCGATTTGCGATGCGGGTAGCGCCCGCTCGCGATGCGCACCCCGGCTCCCCTACCTGTCTCGCTCTCCGTCTGTTCTGTCCCGGCGCGCGCGGCCCCGCTCCCTAGGGCGCGCGCGCGCCGGGTCTCTGCGATTTAAAGGGCCACTGCGCCGCTGATTGGCGCAGTGGTTCCAATTAGTGATTACACCTGTGCACTTCCCTATATTACCTCACTTCCCTTGCACTCCCTTGCCGGATCTTGTTGCCTTAGTGCCAGTGAAAGCGTTCCTTGTGTGTTCCTTGCCTGTGTTTCCAGACCTTCTGCCGTTGCCCCTGACTACGATCCTTGCTGCCTGCCCCGACCTTCTGCTACGTCCGACCTTGCTTTTGCCTACTCCCTTGTACCGCGCCTATCTTCAGCAGCCAGAGAGGTGAGCCGTTGCTAGTGGATACGACCTGGTCACTACCGCCGCAGCAAGACCATCCCGCTTTGCGGCGGGCTCTGGTGAAAACCAGTAGTGGCTTAGAACCGGTCCACTAGCACGGTCCACGCCAATCCCTCTCTGGCACAGAGGATCCACTACCTGCCAGCCGGCATCGTGACAGTAGATCCGGCCATGGATCCCGCTGAAGTTCCTCTGCCAGTTGTCGCTGACCTCACCACGGTGGTCGCCCAGCAGTCACAACAGATAGCGCAACAAGGCCAACAGCTGTCTCAACTGACCGTTATGCTACAACAGTTACTACCACAGCTTCAGCAGTCATCTCCTCCGCCAGCTCCTGCACCTCCTCCGCAGCGAGTGGCCGCTCCTGGGATACGCTTATCCTTGCCGGATAAATTTGATGGGGACTCTAAGTTTTGCCGTGGCTTTCTTTCCCAATGTTCCCTGCATCTGGAGATGATGTCGGACCTGTTTCCCACTGAAAGGTCTAAGGTGGCTTTCGTAGTCAGCCTTCTGTCCGGAAAAGCCCTGTCATGGGCCACACCGCTCTGGGACCGCAATGACCCCGTCACTGCCTCTGTACACTCCTTCTTCTCGGAAATCCGAAGTGTCTTTGAGGAACCTGCCCGAGCCTCTTCTGCTGAGACTGCCCTGTTGAACCTGGTCCAGGGTAATTCTTCCGTTGGCGAGTATGCCGTACAATTCCGTACTCTTGCTTCAGAATTGTCCTGGAATAATGAGGCCCTCTGCGCGACCTTCAAAAAAGGCCTATCCAGCAACATTAAAGATGTTCTGGCCGCACGAGAAATTCCTGCTAATCTACATGAACTTATTCACCTAGCCACTCGCATTGACATGCGTTTTTCCGAAAGGCGTCAGGAACTCCGCCAAGATATGGACTCTGTTCGCACGAGGCGTTTCTCCTCCTCGGCTCCTCTCTCCTCTGGTCCCCTGCAATCTGTTCCTGTGCCTCCCGCCGTGGAGGCTATGCAGGTCGACCGGTCTCGCCTGACACCTCAAGAGAGGACACGACGCCGTATGGAGAACCTCTGCCTGTACTGTGCTAGTACCGAACACTTCCTGAGAGATTGTCCTATCCGTCCTCCTCGCCTGGAAAGACGTACGCTGACTCCGCACAATGGTGAGACAGTCCTTGATGTCTACTCTGCTTCTCCACGTCTTACTGTGCCTGTGCGGATGTCTGCCTCTGCCTTCTCCTTCTCTACAGTGGCCTTCTTGGACTCAGGATCTGCAGGAAATTTTATTTTGGCCTCTCTCGTCAACAGGTTCAACATCCCGGTGACCAGTCTCGCCAGACCCCTCTACATCAATTGTGTAAATAATGAAAGATTGGACTGTACCATACGTTTCCGCACGGAGCCCCTTCTTATGAGCATCGGATCTCATCATGAGAGGATTGAACTTTTGGTCCTCCCCAATTGCACCTCGGAAATTCTCCTTGGACTTCCCTGGCTTCAACTTCATTCCCCTACCCTGGATTGGTCCACTGGGGAGATCAAGAGTTGGGGGTCCTCTTGTTCCAAGAACTGTCTAAAACCGGTTCCCAGTAACCCTTGCCGTAACTCTGTGGTTCCTCCAGTAACCGGTCTCCCTAAGGCCTATATGGACTTCGCGGATGTTTTCTGCAAAAAACAAGCTGAGACTCTACCTCCTCACAGGCCTTATGATTGCCCTATCGACCTCCTCCCGGGCACTACTCCACCCCGGGGCAGAATTTATCCTCTCTCTGCCCCAGAGACTCTTGCCATGTCCGAATACGTCCAGGAGAATCTAAAAAAGGGCTTTATCCGTAAATCCTCCTCTCCTGCCGGAGCCGGATTTTTCTTTGTGTCCAAAAAAGATGGCTCCCTACGTCCTTGCATTGACTACCGCGGTCTTAATAAAATCACGGTTAAGAACCGCTACCCCTTACCCCTCATCTCTGAACTCTTTGATCGCCTCCAAGGTGCCCACATCTTCACTAAATTGGACTTAAGAGGCGCCTATAACCTCATCCGCATCAGAGAGGGGGACGAGTGGAAAACGGCATTTAACACCAGAGATGGACACTTTGAGTATCTGGTCATGCCCTTTGGACTGTGCAACGCCCCTGCCGTCTTCCAAGACTTTGTCAATGAAATTTTTCGTGATCTGTTATACTCCTGTGTTGTTGTATATCTGGACGATATCCTAATTTTTTCTGCCAATCTAGAAGAACACCGCCAGCATGTCCGTATGGTTCTTCAGAGACTTCGTGACAACCAACTCTATGCCAAAATTGAGAAATGTCTGTTTGAATGCCAATCTCTTCCTTTTCTAGGATATTTGGTCTCTGGCCAGGGACTACAGATGGATCCAGACAAACTCTCTGCCGTCTTAGATTGGCCATGCCCCTCCGGACTCCGTGCTATCCAACGCTTTTTGGGGTTCGCCAATTATTACAGGCAATTTATTCCACATTTTTCTACCATTGTGGCTCCTATCGTGGCTTTAACCAAAAAAAATGCTGATCCCAAGTCCTGGCCTCCTCAAGCAGAAGACGCCTTTAAACGACTCAAGTCTGCCTTTTCTTCGGCTCCCGTCCTCTCCAGACCTGACCCTTCCAAACCCTTCCTATTGGAGGTTGATGCCTCCTCAGTGGGAGCTGGAGCTGTTCTTCTACAAAAAAATTCTTCCGGGCATGCTGTCACTTGTGGTTTTTTCTCTAGGACCTTCTCTCCAGCGGAGAGGAACTACTCCATCGGGGATCGAGAGCTTCTAGCCATTAAATTAGCACTTGAGGAATGGAGGCATCTCCTGGAGGGATCAAGTTCTCCTGTTATTATCTACACCGACCACAAGAACCTCTCCTACCTCCAGTCTGCCCAACGGCTGAATCCTCGCCAGGCCCGGTGGTCTCTGTTCTTTGCCCGATTTAATTTTGAGATTCACTTTCGTCCTGCCGATAAGAACATTAGGGCCGATGCTCTCTCTCGTTCCTCGGATGCCTCAGAAGTTGAACTCTCTCCGCAACACATCATTCCACCTGACTGCCTGATCTCCACTTCTCCTGCCTCCATCAGGCAGACTCCTCCAGGAAAGACCTTTGTTTCTCCTCGCCAACGCCTCGGAATCCTCAAATGGGGTCACTCCTCCCATCTCGCAGGTCATGCGGGTATCAAGAAATCTGTGCAACTCATCTCCCGCTTCTATTGGTGGCCGACTCTGGAGACGGATGTTGTGGACTTTGTGCGAGCCTGCACTATCTGTGCCCGGGATAAGACTCCTCGCCAGAAGCCCGCTGGTTTTCTTCATCCTCTGCCTGTCCCCGAACAGCCTTGGTCTCTGATTGGTATGGATTTTATTACTGATTTACCCCCTTCCCGTGGCAACACTGTTATTTGGGTGGTCGTTGATCGATTCTCCAAAATGGCACATTTCATCCCTCTTCCTGGTCTTCCTTCTGCGCCTCAGTTGGCTAAACAATTTTTTGTACACATTTTTCGTCTTCACGGGTTGCCTACGCAGATTGTCTCGGATAGAGGCGTCCAATTCGTGTCTAAATTCTGGAGGGCTCTCTGTAAACAACTCAAGATTAAATTAAATTTTTCTTCTGCATATCATCCCCAGTCCAATGGACAAGTAGAAAGGATTAACCAGATCTTGGGTGATTATTTGCGACATTTTGTTTCCTCCCGCCAGGATGACTGGGCAGATCTCCTCCCATGGGCCGAATTCTCGTATAACTTCAGGGTCTCTGAGTCTTCCTCCAAATCCCCATTTTTCGTGGTGTACGGCCGTCACCCTCTTCCCCCCCTCCCTACTCCCTTGCCCTCTGGTCTGCCCGCTGTGGATGAAATTTCTCGTGACCTTTCCATCATATGGAGAGAGACCCAAAATTCTCTCTTACAGGCTTCATCACGCATGAAGAAGTTCGCGGATAAGAAAAGAAGAGCTCCCCCCGTTTTTTCCCCTGGAGACAAGGTATGGCTCTCCGCTAAATATGTCCGCTTCCGTGTCCCTAGCTACAAGTTGGGACCACGCTATCTTGGTCCTTTCAAAATTTTGTGTCAAATTAATCCTGTCTCTTATAAACTTCTTCTTCCTCCCTCTCTTCGGATCCCTAATGCCTTTCACGTCTCTCTTCTCAAACCACTCATCCTCAACCGTTTTTCTCCCAAATCTGTTCCTCCCACTCCTGTTTCTGGCTCCTCGGACATCTTCTCGGTCAAAGAAATTTTAGCTGCCAAAAAGGTCAGAGGGAAAAATTTTTTTTTAGTGGACTGGGAGGGTTGTGGTCCTGAAGAGAGATCCTGGGAACCTGAGGACAACATCCTAGACAAAAGTCTGCTCCTCAGGTTCTCAGGCTCTAAGAAGAGGGGGAGACCCAAGGGGGGGGGTACTGTTACGCCGAGCGCTCCGGGTCCCCGCTCCTCCCCGGAGCGCTCGCTTCACTCTCCCCGCGGCAGCGCTCCGGTCACGTCCTCTGACCCGGGGCGCTGCGATTCCACTGCCAGCCGGGATGCGATTCGCGATGCGGGTAGCGCCCGCTCGCGATGCGCACCCCGGCTCCCCTACCTGTCTCGCTCTCCGTCTGTTCTGTCCCGGCGCGCGCGGCCCCGCTCCCTAGGGCGCGCGCGCGCCGGGTCTCTGCGATTTAAAGGGCCACTGCGCCGCTGATTGGCGCAGTGGTTCCAATTAGTGATTACACCTGTGCACTTCCCTATATTACCTCACTTCCCTTGCACTCCCTTGCCGGATCTTGTTGCCTTAGTGCCAGTGAAAGCGTTCCTTGTGTGTTCCTTGCCTGTGTTTCCAGACCTTCTGCCGTTGCCCCTGACTACGATCCTTGCTGCCTGCCCCGACCTTCTGCTACGTCCGACCTTGCTTTTGCCTACTCCCTTGTACCGCGCCTATCTTCAGCAGCCAGAGAGGTGAGCCGTTGCTAGTGGATACGACCTGGTCACTACCGCCGCAGCAAGACCATCCCGCTTTGCGGCGGGCTCTGGTGAAAACCAGTAGTGGCTTAGAACCGGTCCACTAGCACGGTCCACGCCAATCCCTCTCTGGCACAGAGGATCCACTACCTGCCAGCCGGCATCGTGACAATCCCACTGTCGCTCCTTCCCTTCTGAGCCCTCTACTGCGCCCGATGAACACTTGACATACACATATGAGGTATTTCCTTACTCGAGAGAAATTGGGTTACAAATATTGAGAGGATTTTTCTCCTTTTACCCCTTGTAAAAATTCGGAAACCGGGTCTACAAGAACATGCGAGTGTAAAAAAAGAAGATTTTGAGTTTTCTCCTTCACTTTGCTGCTATTCCTGTGTAACACCTAAAGGGTTAACACACTTACTGAATGCCATTTTGAATACTTTGAGGGGTGCAGTTTTTATAATAGGGTCATTTGTGGGGTATTTCTAATAAGAAAGCTCTTCAAATCCACTTCAAACCTCAACTGGTCCATGAAAAATTCTGATTTTGAAAATTTTGTGAAAAAGTGGAAAATTGCTGCTGAACTTTGAAGCCCTCTGATGTCTTCCAAAAGTAAAAACATGTCAACTTTATGATGAAAACATTAATTAGACATATTGTATTTGTGAATCAATATATCATTTATTTGGAATGTCTATTTTCCTTACAAGCAGAGAGCTTCAAAGTTAGAAAAATGCTAAATTTTCAGTTTTTCATCAAATTTTTGAATTTTTCACCAAGAAATCATGCAAGTATCGACAAAATTTTACCACTAACATAAAGTAGAATATGTCACAAAAACACAATCTCGGAATCAGAATGAAAGGTAAAAGCATCCCAGAGTTATTAATGCTTAAATTGAAAGTGGTCAGATGTGCAAAAAAACACTCTGGTCCTACAGTGAAAAATGGCCTGGTCCTAAAGGGGTTAAGGTATACTTTACTGTCGTATTGTAGATGCACGCCCGGAATTGACTTGCAGTCCAAGCCTCCGTTTCATAACCAAGAGATTTATATTAAACTTATTAGTCCAGTCCAGTATTATAAATATGTAGATCATTTAAAAAAATGTATTATATTGCCCAGTCATATTTGTGTTTCTGTACATGCTGGTTATTTTATCAATATAACTTGTTACATAGTTACATAGTTAGTACGGTCGAAAAAAGACATATGTCCATCAAGTTCAACCAGGGAATTAAGGGGTAGGGGTGTGGCGCGATATTGGGGAAGGGATGAGATTTTATATTTCTTCATAAGCATTAATCTTATTTTGTTCCAGGAATGTATCTAATCCTGTTTTAAAGCTGTTAATTGTTCCTGCTGTGACCAGTTCCTGAGGTAGACTGTTCCATAAGTTCACAGTTCTCATGGTAAAGAAGGCGTGTCGCCCCTTGAGACTAAACTTTTTCTTCTCCAGACGGAGGGAGTGCCCCCTCGTCCTTTGGGGGGGTTTAACCTGGAACAGTTTTTCTCCATATTTTTTGTATGGGCCATTAATATACTTATATACGTTTATCATATCCCCCCTTAAACGTCTCTTCTCAAGACTAAACAATTGTAACTCCTTTAATCGCTCCTCATAGCTAAGATGTTCCATTCCCCATATTAGTTTAGTCGCGCGTCTCTGCACCCTTTCCAACTCCGCAGTGTCCCTTTTATGGACAGGTGCCCAAAACTGAACAGCATATTCCAGGTAAGGCCGTACCAATGATTTATAAAGGGGGAGTATTATGTCCCTGTCCCTTGAGTCCATGCCTCTTTTGATACATGACAATATCCTGCCGGCTTTGGAAGCAGCAGCCTGACATTGCATGCTATTCTGTAGTCTGTGATCTACAAGTACACCCAGATCCTTCTCTACCAGTGACTCTGCCAGTTTAATCCCCCCTAAGACATACGATGCATGCAGGTTATTAGTACCCAGATGCATAACTTTACATTTATCCACATTGAACCTCATTTGCCAAGTGGATGCCCAGACACTTAGTCTATCCAAGTCATCTTGTAACTTATGCACATCCTCTATAGACTGTACTGTGCTACAAAGCTTGGTGTCATCTGCAAAGATAGAAACAGAGCTGTTAATACCATCCTCTATATCATTAATAAATAAATTAAACAACAGCGGGCCCAGTACAGAACCACTAATAACCGGGGACCACTCAGAGTACGAATCATTGACCACCACTCTCTGGGTACGATCCATGAGCCAGTGTTCAATCCAGTTACAAACTAAAATTTCCAAACCCAAAGACCTTAACTTACCTGTCAGACGTCTATGAGGGACAGTATCAAATGCTTTAGCAAAATCCAGAAACACTATATCCACAGCCATTCCTCTGTCAAGGCTTCTACTCACCTCTTCATAAAAGAAAATTGGATTGGTTTGACAACTTCTATCCTTAGTAAACCCATGCTGGCTATCACTTATAATACAATTATCCCCTATGTATTCCTGTATGTAATCCCTTATAAGTCCTTCAAACTATTTACCCACAATGCACGTTAAACTTACCGGTCTAAAGTTTCCTGGGGAAGACCTAGAGCCCTTTTTGAAGATTGGCACCACATTCGCCTTGCGCCAGTCCCTTGGCACCATACCAGACACCAGAGAATCTCTAAATATCATGAACAGGGGTACAGATATTACTGAACTTACCTCTCTAAGAACTCTTGGGTGTAGTCCATCCGGTCCTGGGGATTTGCTTACATTTATATCACTTAACTTACCTTGTACCATCTCTACATTAAGCCAGTTCAGTACATTACATGATGTGTTACCAGCACCGACCTGGCCAATGTCAGCTCCTTCTTCCATAGTGTATACAGAACTAAAGAACCCATTCAGTAGCGCCGCCTTCTCTTGATCGCCTGTGACAACCTCCCCATTATCATTATTAAGGGGTCCTACATGCTCTGTCCTTGGTTTTTTTGCATTTATATGTCTAAAAAAATATTTAGGATTAGTTTTGCTTTCTTTGGCCACCTGTCTCTCATTTTGAATTTTTGCTGTTTTTATTACATTTTTACAGATTTTATTAAGCTCCTTGTACTGTTTAAATGTTATATCTGACCCAACAGATTTGTATTTTTTGAAGGCTATTTTTTTGTTGTTTATTGCTCTTTTAACATCATGTGTCAGCCATGTAGGATTTAGTTTTAATCGTTTATATTTGTTCCCCTTTGGTATATATTTAGCTGTATAGTTATTTAGAGTTGATTTAAAGATGTCCCATTTACCTTCTGTATCAGTATTTGAGAACACCTCCCCCAGTCTATGTCCTGTAGTGCAGATCTCAGCCCAGGGAAATTTGCCTTTTTAAAGTTATATGTTTTTGCCTTCCCCGCTAGTGTTGAGCGGCATAGGCCATATTCGAATTCGCGAATATTCGCGAATATATGGACGATTATTCGTCATATATTCGCGAATATTCGCATATTCGTTATATTCTCGTTTTATTTTCGCGTGTGCGAAAATACGTGTATGCGAAAATTAACATATGCGAATTTACGCATATGCGAAAATTAGCATATGCTAATTTTCGCATATGCGAATTTTCGCACGCCAGTCTTACACAGTAGTATTACAGCCTTCTTTACACCACACAAGCTGGAAGCAGAGAGGGGTGATCACTGTGATGTGTACTGTGAAGAAAAAAAAAAACAAAAAAAAAGATATTCGCGAATAATATTCGAATTGCGAATATTCGCGAGCAACACTATTCCCCGCCTGTCTTTGTTTTCTACATTTTAAGTCAAAAGTAACTATATTGTGGTCGCTATTCCCAAGGTTTTCCCGCACAGTTACATTACCAACCAGCTCTGCGTTGTTGGAAATGATCAGATCCAACAAGGCATCACTTCTTGTTGGGTCCTCCACAAACTGGCCCATAAAATTATCCTGCAATAAATTTAGGAATTGTCGTCCCTTTGTAGTTTTAGCCAACCCCGGACCCCAATCTATATCTGGATAGTTAAAATCTCCCATTATTACCACTGTACCTGCCCGGGCGGCCCTCTCTATTTGTTTATGAAGCTGAACTTCTATCTCTTCAGTGATATTAGGGGGTCTGTAGATTACCCCAAATATTATTTTTTCAGTATTTCCCTCCTTTTGTAATTCTACCCACAGTGATTCCACATCCTCAGAATCATCACACACTATGGCATCGTTCACACTGACTTTCATACCACTTCTTACATACAGACAGACTCCACCACCTTTTCTGTTCATTCTATCCTTGCGAAACAATGTAAACCCCTGCAGATTGACAGCCCAGTCATGCGAGGAGTCCAGCCATGTCTCAGTGACCCCAACTATATCAATATGTTCCTCCAGTATCAAGGCCTCAAGCTCCCCAATTTTATTTGCTAGGCTTCTGGCATTTGTGAACATACACTTTACATTTCCATCCTTTATGTTATTGGGGTTAATGGGATTCAAGGGTGTAAGTTTTATTTTCCTATGAAGCTTATTCCTATTAACTATTCTAACCCCTCCCTCCGCTCCACCCCCAGGTACATTTATAATTCCCACCTCTCTATCTACACTATCTTCCCCCTCTTTGCTGTAGGTTCCCTCCCCCCAAGTCCCTAGTTTAAACACTCCTCCACCCTTCTAGCCATCTTCTCCCCAAGCAAAGCTGCACCCTCCCCATTGAGGTGCAGCCCGTCCCTACGGTAGAGCCGGTAACCGACAGCGAAGTCAGCCCAGTTCTCCATGAACCCAAACCCTTCCTTCCTACACCAGCTTCTGAGCCACTTGTTTACCTCCCTGATCTCCCGCTGCCTCTCTGGTGCGGCTCGTGGTACTGGTAGTATTTCAGAAAAGACTACCTTGGAGGTCCTTGCCTTAAGCTTGCGGCCTAAGTCCCTGAAATCATTTTTAAGGACACTCCACCTACCTCTTACTTTTTCATTGGTGCCAATATGTACCATGACTGCTGGGTCCTCTCCAGCCCCGCCCAAAAACCTGTCAACCCGATCCGCGATGTGCCGAACTCGTGCGCCAGGCAGACAACACACTGTTCGGCGATCCCGGTCTTTGTGACAGATTGCCCTGTCTGTCCCCCTAATAATTGAGTCCCCCACCACTAGTACCTGTCTGGCCTGCTCTGTACTCCTCCCTCCCTCCTTACTGGAGCAGACACCCCCCTGGCGGTCAGAGGTGGTATCCTGCTGCAGTTCTCCTAGCTCTGTAATGGCATCCCCCTCATCTGCCAAGCGGGCAAACTTGTTGGGGTGTGCCAGTTCAGGACTAGCCTCCCTGACACTTTTTCCCCTACCCCTCTTTCTAACTGTAACCCAGCTAACTGCCTGACTGTCCTGCAACTCCGTCCCACTGTCCTCCCCCACCTCTACTCCCGAGAGTGCCTGCTCAGTGAGCAGGAGACTCCTATCCATGTTGTTAATGCTTCTCATTGTTGCCAGTCGCCCCTCTAGATGCAGGATCTGGGCTTCCAAACGGACAACTAGCACACATCTCGCACAACAATATGCACCCTCAAACTGTTGTTCAAGGATTGCATACATTGAACAGGATGTACATTGGACTGCATTTTCCAACATGGAGGCCATCTAGTAATGGGGATTTCACAAATGTATAGGAAAAAACAGACAGTCAAAATTACACTTAAAAATTTTTTGTAGACCTTGTGCGTTCAGAAATTAACACTCACAGCGATCTCAACCTCCTGCTTTCATACTCCAGTTTTTGAAACTCCTCTTTCACGCCCCCTCTTACACAGCAACACTCAGAAAGAGCAAGCTCTCAATAAGAGTCCCAAGCTAAGATTTATACACCTGTGCCCAATCTACTCCTCCTCCCCCTAGAGGTTGTATTAGCTTTGTTTATATGTAAGCGTGCCATGTTTTTTTTTTTTTAGATATTTATTACTGTCTTGGATACAGTTGTAACCATACATTAATCTGAAGGGGGCTGTGAACCCAGAAATGCTGTATTGTTTTATGTGTTTGAAATAAACCCTTTGATTTACATCGTGTGGAATATACTTACATTGTTCCCCCTGGCTTGTTTCTGCCACTATTTGCTGCTCCACTGCATCTGATTCACCGTCCTTCTCTTTAAACTGCTCCATTTCCTCTCTGCTTCTTCCTCTTGCACACCCTATTAAAACTTCATTTTCCAGCAGTCCTCACTGCCGAGAATGGTGGAGTGGCTTTGTGCACTGATGTCAGAAGCAGGCGTGGCCTGATGAGCTGTGATAAAGAGGCAGGTGGTCTGGCTGGACAATGTTAGAAAGGGACGTGGCTTGCCAGTATATTGTCAGAAAGGAGTGTGGCTTACAATATAAGGGCGCTAAAAAGCCAGGACAAAGTATTACATGATCTCCATCTCTGTTGGCGGGGTGGGGAGAGGGGAGAGAGTAGACTAAGTGGACAGAGGATGGCAGGTTTTTCTTCACTTTTGTGAAGCAGATTGAGAAACAATGGCATTCTTTCAATATAAAAAAAAATCATACTTGCTAATGTGTATGCACTCAAAAATTATGTTTATAAAATCACTTTAAGGAAAATAGTATTGAAGCAAAAAAAGTAAAAACACGTTATAGTCCTGAGACTAGAATAGGAATTTTCACCACAAATGAGTGGTGGTAGTAAGTAGACAAGTGCAATTCATTTCGGCACGAATGTCTAATTTACCGAATGTTACTGTTTTCGGGCACTCGGACCTATCCGAATGCATGAAAACATATTTTGAACATTGCCGAATAGCCACAATAATACGAATAGCAAAATAGCGAATACATTTGTTATTTACCAAATGCATGCGGTAAATAACGAATGCATTCGTTATCCATAAACGAACGTAAAGAATTCATTCTAATAAACAAAAATAATAAAAAAGATACAGTAGTGATGGAAAAAATTGTATCTAACGAAATGTATCTTTTTTATTATGAAATGTTTATTAATTTTTAAACAGAGATCAATTTATGTGAGCGGGTAAAGCACTAAAAATGTAGCCGACAATAATAAAAATGTAGTGTGTGCGCGTTTCTCACTTTTTTTTTTAACATTCTTTAGGTAGTACTACTACTCCCCACATGGAACACACTGTTCCATGATGGGAGTAGTAGTTACCTGTATTAATTGACAGATCTCCGGGGTCCCTTGTATAATGTATAAATGCGGCGGCCGCTCTTCTATGGTCCCCTGCACCCACGTATATATATATACACCTATTCATATTTCCCACAGAGCTGTGATTGGCCAGATGGTTCCAGCCAACCACAGCTCTCTGCAAGAAATAGTAATATGTGTATATATACGGCCGTGCAGGGACCATAGGAGAGCGGCCGCCGCATCTATACATTATACAGGAGCATCACAGCGGGTGTCGGGAATGATACCCGCAGTGATCTTTCCTTAACTACAAGTACTACTACTCCCAACATGGAGTACACTCTGCTCCATGCTGGGAGCTGTAGTACCTGCATTAATAGACAGATCGCAGCGGGTGTCAGAAGTTACACTCGCTGCGATCTGTCTATTAATGCAGGTACTACAGCTCCCAGCATGGAGCAGAGTGTGCTCCATGTTGGGAGTAGTAGTACCTGTAGTAAGGGACAGATCCCAGCGGATGTCACTCCTCCTGACACCTGCTGCGATCCTCCTGATGTGAATGTCGGGATCAGCTTTTCTCAAGGCCACAGTGCCGGGACAACAGCTGATGCTGAGCCGTAGGTATACATCATATATCTACTGCCCAGCAAGAACTTACAGTGAGCCTGCAATGTGTATACAGTATACACATTGCTGGCTCACTTACCCCTTGCTGAGCTGTGCGCTTTGCGCAAGCCCAGCAAGGAAAGAGTTAATTTACACTGCTGGACAGTGTAGGTTATCCCTTTTGGCGGTATACACTATATACAGCTATCTATAGATAGCTGTATATAGTGTATACAGAAGACGAAGTCCGCTTACTTCCCTCGAGTCCCGGGCAGGTCAGTGTAGCTCCGCCCCCTAGTGATGACGTCATCACTAGGGTGGAGCTACAGAAGGGAACAAGGCTAGTTAATCTGAAGCTCTGTTCACATTGTCCGTTTTGTATAATGTGAACAGACCCTTCTGGCAGTGTCTACCCAGACAGGGAGACTCCAGCTGTTGCTCCAATTTTGGTTTTGGTTGTGATGAGAATGAAAATACGGGGAACCCTATACTTTTTAAAACATTTTTTAATTTAAATAGATAAAAATAAAAACGCATAGGGTTCCCCGTATTTTCATTCTCAGCACAATACCAACAAAACAGCAACATCCTGACGTTACCAGGGTGGGCGAGGACCATTGTTACTGGCCCTCCCCAGCCTAAATAACGCCAGCCTGTTACTGCCTAGGTCCAGGAGCGCCATTTTTGACGCTCCGGGCCTGTTGGTACCGTCTGTTCCCGGCACCCCTGTGGCGGTGAGTACCGGGGTAATAATTGGGGGTTAGCACTAGCTGTTTTTGGGGCTAGCGTTAAGCCCTGGCTTAGTAATGGATTCCGTCAATAAGATCGGCTTCCACTACTAAGCCTGAAAATCCAATTTAAAAAAAACACATTGGAAAAATTATTTTATTTAAAAAACACTCCCCCACAGCCCTCGTTAACCATTTTATTAAAAGAAAAGAAAAATCCGCAGTAATCCATCAAATCCGCAGTAATCCTCTGCATACACGGATCTGAAACGAGAAGAAAAAAACACAAAAAATTGGTTATGACATTTTTGCCGCTGTCCGCTGATACCCGCTGCGATCTGTCTATTAATGCAGGTACTACAGCTCCCAGGATGGAGCAGAGTGTACTCCATGTTGGGAGTAGTAGTACTTGTAGTTAAGGAAAGATCACTCCTGACACATGCTGTGATGCTCCTGTATAATGTATGGATGCGGCGGCCGCTCTTCTATGGTCCCCTGCACGGCCGTATACATATATTCCTATTTCTCACAGAGAGTTGTGATTGGCTGGAACCATCTGGCCAATCACAGCTCTGTGGGAAATATGAATAGGTGTAAATATACGTGAGTGCAGGGGACCATAGAAGAGCGACCGCCGCATCTATACATTATACAAGAGGATAGCAAAGGACCCCGGTGATCTGTCAATTAGTACAGGTAACTACTACTCCCATTATGGAACAGTGTGTTCCATGCTGGGAGTAGTAGTACTACCTAAAAAATGTAATAAAAAAAGTGAAAAACACACACACACTACATTTTTATTATTGTCGGCTACATTTTTAGTGCTTTACCCGCTCACATAAATTAATCCCTGTTTAAAAATTAATAAGCATTTCATAATAAAAAATATACATTTCGTTAGATACAATTTTTTCCATCACTACTGTATCTTTTTTATTTTTTTTTATGGCACCCTATGAAATTTTAAAGGAAAACTGTCACATATTTTCACTGCACTATCCACATGTACTGGTGGATAGTGCGGGAGACGCTGATTAAAACGAGCCCTACCTTGGTCTGATCCATGCCGCCGTTTGCCTGCAATTGTAGTTTTAATCTCTGTGTATATCCGGCTGTAACTGGCAAAGGCGGTGCTTCTGTGGGCTAACTGACACTGACGTCAGCGCCGCTCATGAATATTCATTCCTCCCTCTGGTTAGGAGCGGCAAAGAGAGGGAGAACAGGAGGGATGAATATTCATGAGCGGCGCTGACATCAGTGTCAGTTAGCCCGCAGAAGTACCGTCTTTGCCAGTTACAGCCGGATATACACAGAGATTAAAACTACAAGTGCGGGCGAACGGCGGCTCGGATCAGACCAAGGTAGGGCTCGTTTTAGACCAAGGTAGGGCAGCGTCTCCCGCACTATCCACCAATACCAGTGGATAGTGCGGGAGAAAATATGTGACAGTTTTCCTTGTGTACGGGGACCGGACCGTGATGCCTGCTGAAATCATTCAGCATGAACCCCATGCAAACCCCTGGGGGGGTCTTGAGATCGGCGATTTGCAGCGATTCCGGGTCAATCGGGTCCCCTGTAACCCGGTGACCTGGAAAAAAAGGGTGATCGGTGCCGATCGACACGGATTGCGTTACAAATTTTGGGGGGCTTTTCTCCATTTACCCCTTATAAAAAGGTAAAGTTGGAGTCTACACCAGCATGTTAGTGTAAATTTTTTTAAATTTTTTTACACTTACATGCTGGTGTTGCCCCATACTTTTAATTTTCACAAGCGGTAAAAGGAAAAAAAGATCCTCAAAATTTGTAATGCAATTTCTCCTGAGTACGGAAATTCCCCATGTACGTTTGAAGTCTAAATTGGTGATTTGCACAGGGATGGCTGGTTTTACAGTGGTTCTGACAAAGCAAAACAATAAATACCGACATGTGACCCCATTTTGGAAACTACACACCTCACGGAAAGTAACAAGGGGTATAGTGAGCCTTAACACCCCACAGGTGTTTGATGAATTTTTGTTAAAGTTGGATGTGAAAATAAAAAAATAAAAATAAAAAACATTTCACTAAAATGCTGGTGTTACCCTACATTTTTCATTTTCACAAGGGAAAATAAGAAAAAAGCCCCCCAAATTTTGTAGCTCCATTTCTTCTGAGTATGGAAATATGCCATATGTGAATGTAAAGTGCTCTGCGGGCGAACTACAATGCTCAGAAGAAAAGGAGCTCCATTGGGCTTTTGAAGAGAATTAATTTTTCATTTGCAAGGCCCACTTTTCCAAAGATCTGTCAAAAGCCAATAGGGTGTAAATGCTCTCTGCACCCCTTACTAACCCCTTAAGGACTCAGCCCATTTTGGCCTTAAGGACTCAGACAATTTAATTTTTACTTTTCATTTTTTCCTCCTCGCCTTCTAAAAATCATAACTCTTTTATATTTTCATCCACAGACTAGTATGAGGGCTTGTTTTTTGCGCGACCAGTTGTCCTTTGTAATGACATAACTCATTATATCATAAAATGTATGGCGCAACAAAAAAACACTATTTTTGTGGGGAAATTAAAAAGAAAAACGCAATTTTGCTAATTTTGGAAGGTTTCGTTTTCACGCCGTACAATTTACGGTAAAAATGACGCGTGTTCTTTATTCTGAGGGTCAATACGATTAAAATGATACCCATTATTACGTACTTTTATATTATTGTTGTGCTTAAAAAAAATCACAAACTTTTTAACCAAATTAGTACGTTTATAATCCCTTTATTTTGATGACCTCTAACTTTTTTTTATTTTTCCGTATAAGCGGCGGTATGAGGGCTCATTTTTTTGAGCCATGATCTGTACTTTTTTTTGATACCACATTTGCATATAAAAAACTTTTAATACATTTTTTATAAAAATTTTTTATAAAATGTATTAAAAAAGTAGCAATTTTGGACTTTTTTTTTTTTTACGTTCCCGCCGTTCACCGTACGGGATCATTAACATTTTATTTTAATAGTTCGGAGATTTACGCACTCGTCGATACCAAATATGTCTATAAAATCAATTTTTTACGCTTTTTGGGGGTAAAATAGGAAAAAACGGACGTTTTACTTTTTTATTGGGGGAGGGGATTTTTCACCTGAGGAGGTTAATGGCGGACGCCCGCGAGATTGCGGGCGTCGGCCATTGCCGGCGGGTCCCTGGCTGCAATCAGCAGCCGGGATCAGCCGCGCATGACACGGGCATCGCTCCGATGCCCGCGGTTATGCACAGGACATAAATGTACATCCTGGTGCGTTAAGTACCCCCGCACCAGGACGTACATTTACGTCCTGCGTCCTTAAGGGGTTAAATTCTGTGAGAGGTGTAGTTTCCAAAATAGGGGTCACATGTGGGGGGGTCTACTGTTCTGGCACCACAGGGGCTTTGTAAACGCACATGGCCCCGACTTCTATTCCAACTAAATTCCCTCTCCAAAAGCTCAATGGCACTCCTTCTCTTCTGAGCATTGTAGTTCACCCGCAGAGCACTTTACATCCACTCAGAAGTAATGGGGTTAAGAATTTTGGGAGGTTTTTTCTCCTATTACCCCTTGTGAATATGAAAAATTTGGGGTAACACCAACATTTTAGTGAGAAAAATCAAATTTTACATTTTCACGTCCAACTTTTGCAGAAATTTGTCAAACACCTGTACCCCTTGGGGTGTAGTTTCCAAAATAGTATGCCATGTGGGTTTTTGCTGTTCTGGCACCATAGGGGCTTCCTAAATGTGACATTCCCCACAAAAACCATTTCAGCAAAATTTGCTTTCCAAAAGCCAAATGTGACTTCTATTCTGTGCATTGTAGTGCACCTGCAGTGCACTTGATGTCCACACATGGTGTATTTGAACACTCAGAAGAGATGGGGTTACAAATGTTGGGTGGCATTTTCTCCTATTACCCCTTGTAAAAATGTAAAATTTGGGGAAAAACCAGCAAACACATCCAAATTTTACAGAAATTGTCAAACACCTGTGGGGTGTTAAAGCTCACTGTACCCCCTGTTACATTCCTTGAGGGGTGTAGTTTCCAAAATAGTATGCCATGTTGTTGTTTTTTCTGCTGTTTTGGCACCATGGGCGCTTCCTAAATGTCACATGCCCCCAAAAACCATTTCAGAAAAACTCACTCTCCAAAATCCCATTGTCACTCCTTCCCTTCTGAGCCCTCTAATGCACCCACAGAGCACTTTACGTTCACATATGAGGTTTCCTTACTCGAGAGAAATTGGGTTACACATTTTTTCCCTCCTTTTACCCCTTGTAAAAATTCTACAAGAACATGTTAGTGTAAAAAAATTATATTTTGAATTTTCTCCTTCACTTTGCTGCTATTCCTGTGAAATACCTAAAGGGTTAACAAACCTTCTGAATGTCATTTTGCATACTTTGAGGGGTTCAGTTTTTATAATGGGGTGATTTATGGGGTATTTCTAATATAAAGGCTCCTCAAATCCACTTCAAAACTGAACCGGTCCCTGAAAAATTCAGATATTGAAAATTTTGTGACAAATTGGAAAATTGATGCTGAACTTTTAAGCCCCCTGATGTCTTCTAAAAGTAAAAACTTCATGATGCCAACATAAAGTACACATATTGGGGGAAATTCATCAACATCAGTGTATGGTAGAGCTTTTTTCACCCCTTTCTGCTGCGTGTATTTGTCATTTAGCTGCGTAAAATTTACTAAACACACGGGTCTCTGTGAATCCTGTGCAGTAATAGAATCCAGCCCATCTCAGCTCTTGAAAAAAATATAAGGCAGACTTGTACGTGTGCTCGAAGCTGGTGTAAATTCATGTCTACAGGAAAAACGGCTCTACGGTACACCTGACGGTGACATCTTGATAAAAAGTTCCACCAAAAAAGATGCACAAAAAGAACGCAGGAAATATCCTTGCGCAAGAAAATACACCTAAAATTACTCTATATAGATTGATGAATCCCCCCGATTGTATATGTGAATGTCAATATATAATTAATTTGGTTTGTCTATTTTCCTTACAAGCAGACATCTTCAAAGTTTAAAAAATAAAAAAAATTCACATTTTTCATGAAATTTTAGATTTTTCACCAAGAAATGATGCAAGTATCAAAGAAAATTTACTACCATGTTAAAGTAGAATATGTCACCAAAAAACTATCTTGGAATCAAATTCATAAGTAAGAGCACCCCAGAGTTATTAATGCTTAAAGTGACAGTGGCCAAATGCTCTGGTCCTTAAAGGGATTATCCAGGAAAAAAAAACTTTTTTTTTTATATATCAACTGGCTCCAGAAAGTTAAACAGATTTGTAAATTATATCCGTGAAGAGAAATGAAAATATCGGCACTCACCAGTGTGGCTGCAGGGTCCTCTTTATTGAGACATACTCACATGTGGGGTACAGAAGAGAGGGGAGTGGGGGGACAAGTGGTGGCGACCGAGCTCTAGTTTCGCACACTTGGTGTGCTTCGTCCGGCCATGACCCATACTGCCTGTGACTGCCTTATATACAAGTGAACCTGGTGCTTCACCTATCACGCACCTGAACATCTCCCACATGATCAGGTGACGTGGTAGGGGGGAGGTGTGTTAAAAGCAAAGATAGTTAGAAGCATGCTGAGAGCTCCGTTTTGTCGTTTAACCCTATGTTGCCTGTGGCATTAGTTTTAATGATCCATAGTGTCTCCACTCGTAATAATTTCGATTCTATTCGTTCATACTTATTACATGACACTTTTTCTAATCCTACAAAGCGTAGTACATCAGGGTTATTATTATGGGCTTCTCTTACGTGGGCCTGCAGACGGGACGCTCCTGGCTTTCCAGCGCGTATGGTATAAAAATGTTCCCTAATACGCATCTGGAGCTGGCGTTTCGTCTGGCCTATGTAGAAGAAGCCACAGGGACATATTATAGCATAGACAACATTTTTCGTGCGACAGGTAATTAACTCTTTAATAGTATGAAGGACTGCCCCTAGCCTTACGTGTTTAGTTTCCCAGCAATATCTGCATTGATTGCAGTTTTTACACTGGTGGGTACCTTTAGGTGTGATGTCACTAAGCCAGGTTTCTTTTTTCGCTGATGTATTGCTACTCTTATTTCTCAATTTATCTCCTATGGTGAGGTTTTTTCTGTATGTTATGCGTGGTTTGTTTTCTGCTCTTTTTTTCAAATCCTCATCGGCTTCCAATAGAAACCAGTTTCTACGTATAGCTCGCTCTATCACTGGATTCATAGGAGTGTTTTGGAATACAAAGTTGAATCTATCTTTTAGATTTTCCAACTTATTAAGTGGATTTTTATTTTTAAGTAGATCTTCCCTCTTAGTTATCTCTGCTTTATTTCTACCATAATTTATTACATCATCAGGATAGTTACGTTTTTTTAACCTTGTTACTAGCTCATTAGCCTGTATTACATAAGTATCATTTTTACTGTTATTTCTTTTTAGGCGAATAAATTGCCCATATGGAATGTTCTTTTTTGTCATAAATCTGTGGGAGCTATTAAAATGTAGCAGTGTGTTTTTAGCTACTGTTTTTCTGTAATTTTCAGTAATTATACAGTTCCCTTCAATAAGGAGTTTTAGATCCAGAAACCCTAAAGTCTTGCCTCCATAGTTATTGGTGAAATGCATATTCACGCTATTGTTATTCAAGTATGTTGTGAACTCATTAAATAAAGCTTGCGTGCCGGTCCATATTAGGATGATATCGTCAACATAGCGATAATACATTTTTAGGAAAGGGAGATATGGATTGGTGGTACTGTATATAAACCGATTTTCAAAACTACTCAAAAATAAATTTGCATAGGCACAGGAGACCGGTGTCCCCATAGGGGTGCCGGTCTTCTGTTTGTACCATTGTTCGCCATGCATGAAGGTGTTATTGTGAAGTACAAAATCAAGGCCCTCTGTCACAAATTCAATCATATTCTCAGAAACATTAGCTTGTGTGAGAGACTCTTTCACTGCCTGTATACCCGCCTCATGGGGAATACGGGTATACAGGCTAGTGACATCTATCGAACATAGACTACTCCCTCCTTCTACATGAACTTCTTTTAAAATTTGAAGAAGATGCTTAGTGTCCTTTACATGTGACAATATAGATGTTTGTAATGGGGTAAGAACCCAGTCTAGGTATTGAGACAAAAATTCGGTCGCTGAGCCGATCCCGGCTACTATTGGCCTGCCTGGGGGTCGGCTCAGCGATTTATGGACTTTTGGCATGTGGTACCATCGTGCTGGTTTTGCAATATCAGGTAATAATTTTTCAGCATTTTTTTCTGATATAACCCTTCTAGTAATATATTTATGCAAGAATGACTTCAGATTATTAAGAATCTTGGGGGTTGGGTCGGCCGACAAGGGGGTGTATGTCTCAGTGTCAGCCAGCTGTCTAAAAGCTTCCTCCATATATTCTGATGTATATTGCACTACGACACTCCCCCCCTTGTCGGCGCAAATTACAGTAATATCCTCCCTTTTTTCTAACCGTTTTAGTGCCTGTAGTTCTTGACTGGAGAGATTCATGGTAGGATTCGGGTATATCATGGCTTTTATGTCTCTTGTGACGGCTTTGACAAAGGAGTCTATACTACTGCCTTGTGTAACTGGTGGATTACATTTTGATTTTTTCCCTTTATTGAAAAAACTATTCTCCTTCCCAGGGTCATCAGTAGACTTCCTATCTTGCTCGAATCCTGTAGCTAACATAGCTATGCATTCTCTGTCTGTACCATCAGTATCGGGAGGGAAGAACCCTAGGGGACCTATACATATACGATTGTCACTCTCACATATCTGCTGACTAGATGTAGGTTTATTTGAGAAAAATTTATGTAAACTGATTTCTCGAGTGGCCCTTGCTAGGTCTATTTCGAAGGTAGTCTCATTGAAACATTTTGAAAGTCCATAATTAAGTCCTTTCGTGAGGAGGGATATAGTGGCTGAGTCAAGTGGGTCGGTGGTAAGATTGATGACATTGGAATTTAGGTTTTGTTCCTCCATGTTGCGGTCCTCTTCTTCTTTTGTTCTTGCATTGATGGGTCTTGGTCGGTTTTTCTTTTCCTTTTGTCTTCCTCTTTTAATTCTTTTTCTTTCTCTAAAGGGATGGCTTCATATTTATTAGTAGATGTTTGTTCAGATTGTAGTGGCGTTTCCTTATGCGTTTTCTTCTCCGTTGTGCTATGGTGGCTTGTGGTTGGATTGTTATAATATTTATCTGTTTTGGGTTTGTGGTTTCTGGCTTTTTTATTTCCTGGTTTGTTCGCAGGATTCTTATTCTGCCAGATAAATTCCTGATTCTTATCATAGTCCCTTTTATCTCTGACAAATTTATCGCGCTTCTTAATTTTCAGATCTTCCTGTAATGGTAGCAATCTATCTTTTAATTTCTCTAAGAATAGGTTGGTTTGATCGGGTGATGATCTTTTAATGTATTCCAATTTTGCTTCCTGTAAACGTTCTGTGATTTTGTCGTGCTCTATGCGATTCCGTGTGAGGACTATATGCAGTAGCTTCATAGCGTGTAAATGATGAGCTTGGATCCATGTTTGAGTAAAAATAGCATCATCCTGGAAAATTGCCGGTTGCTTATACATACGTAAGCCTCTAGGGGCTCTGTCGCATTGCTCATACGATTGTTGTGAATGAATTGTCCAGAAAGATGCAATTTCCTTCTCTGATAATGTGGTAATACGATGTTCAAGGGTCTTCAGACTGATAACTTCTACTTCTTCCTTGAGGTTACAGTCAAGGAAATATCCCCCCACATCCTCTCTTCCTGTGAGTATCGCTGCGTCTAGTTGCTCCAACATAGCCTGCTCATCTATTTCCATGATTTCCAGGTGTGTCACACTCTTGCTGACTGGCAAGTCTGCTGTGCGTGCTCTGCACTATTAGAGAACTAGATAGGTAGCAATTCACAAAGGAGGTAGTGCGGCACTGCGTGAGTGTGCTGGATTAGGAATGGCAGGTGGGAGTTGGTGTAGCTGTAATGCCTCTGGTGGTGCTCAGATACTATAATAAGCAAAGTTCATGATATCCGTGAAGAGAAATGAAAATATCGGCACTCACCAGTGTGGCTGCAGGGTCTTCTTTATTGAGACATACTCACATGCGGGGTACAGAAGAGAGGGGAGTGGAGGGACAAGTGGTGGCGACCGAGCTCTAGTTTCACACACTTGGTGTGCTTCGTCCGGCCATGACCCATACTGCCTGTGATTGCCTTATATACAAGTGAACCTGGTGCTTCACCTATCACGCACCTGAACATCTCCCACATGATCAGGTGACGTGGTAGGGGGGAGGTGTGTTAAAAGCAAAGATAGTTAGAAGCATGCTGAGAGCTCCGTTTTGTCGTTTAACCCTATGTTGCCTGTGGCATTAGTTTTAATGATCCATAGTGTCTCCACTCATAATAATTTCGATTCTATTCGTTCATACTTATTACATGACACTTTTTCTAATCCTACAAAGCGTAGTACATCAGGGTTATTATTATGGGCTTCTCTTACGTGGGCCTGCAGACGGGACGCTCCTGGCTTTCCAGCGCGTATGGTATAAAAATGTTCCCTAATACGCATCTGGAGCTGGCGTTTCGTCTGGCCTATGTAGAAGAAGCCACAGGGACATACTATAGCATAGACAACATTTTTCATGCGACAGGTAATTAACAGAAAGTTAAACAGATTTGTAAATTACTTCTATTAAAAAAAATCTTGATCATTCAGTACTTATGAGCTTCTGAAGTTAAGGTTGTTCTTTTCTGTTTAAGTGCTCTCTGATGACACGTGTCTCGGGAAACGCCCAGTTTAGAACCAAATCCCCATAGCAAACCTCTAAACTGGGTGTTTCCCGAGACACGTGTCATCAGAGAGCACTTAGACAGAAAAGAATAACCTTAACTTCAGAAGCTCATAAGTACTGAAAGGATTAAGATTTTTTAATAGAAGTAATTTACAAATCTGTTTAACTTTCTGGAGCCAGTTGAGATATATATATATATATATATATATATATATATATATATGTGTGTATATATATATATATATATATATATATATATATATATAAATATAAAGTTTTTTTTTCCTGGAATACCCCTTTAACCCCTTAAGGACTGAGCCCTTTTTCACCTTAAGGACTAGAGCATTTTTTGAACATCTGAACACTGTCACTTTAAACATTAATAACTCTGGAATGCTTTTACTTATCATTCTGATTCCGAGATTGTTTTTTCGTGACATATTTTACTTTAACATAGTGGTAAAATTTTTTGGTAACTTGCATCCTTTCTTGGTGAAAAATCCCCAAATTTGATCAAAAAATGAACGTTTTGCATTTTTCTAACTTTGAAGCTCTCTGCTTGTAAGGAAAATGGATATTCAAAATAAAAAAATTTGTTTCACATATACAATATATTTACTTTATGTTTCCATCATAAAATTTATGAGTTTTTACTTTTGGAAGACACCAGAGGGTTTCAAAGTTCAGCAGCAATTTTGACATTTTTCACAAAATTTTGAAATTCACTATTTTTCAGTGACCAGTTCAGTTTTGAAGTGGATTTGAAGGGTTTTCATATTAGAAATACCCCACAAATGACCCCATTATAAAAACTGCACCCCCAAAGTATTCAAAATGAAATTCAGTGTTTTAACCCTTTAGGTGTTTCATAGGAATAGTAGTAAAGTGAAGGAGAAGATTCAAAATCTTCATTTTTTACACTCGCATGTTCTTGTAGACCCAATTTTTTTATTTTTGCAAGGGGTAAAAAGGAGAAAATTTTTACTTGTATTTGAAACCCAATTTCTCTCGAGTAAGGATATACCTCATATGTCCATGTAAAGTATTCGGTGGGCGCAGTAGAGGGCTCAGAAGGGAAGGAGCGACAAATGGTTTTTGGGGGGCATGTCACTTGTAGGAAGCCCCTATGGTGCCAGAACAGCAAAAAAAAACACATGGCATACCATTTTGGAAACTAGACCCCTCGGGGAACATAAAAAGGGGTAAAGTGAACCTCAATACCCCACAGGTGATTCACGACTTTTGTATATGTAAAAAAAAAAAACATGCTTGATTTCCCAAAAATGTTACATTTTTAAAAAGGGTTATAGCAGAAAATACCCCCGAAAATTTGAAGCCCAATTTCTCCCGATTCAGAAAACACCCCTTATGGGGGTGAAAAGTGCTCTGCTGGCGCACTACAGGTCTCAGAAGAGAAGGAGTCACAGTTGGCTTTTGAAAAGCAAATTTTGCTCTGGGGGCATGCCGCATTTAGGAAGCCCCTATGGTGCCAGAACAGCAAAAAAAAACACATGGCATACCATTTTGGAAACTAGACCCCTCGGGGAACGTAACAAGGGGTAATGTGAACGTTAATACCCCACAGGGGATTTACGACTTTTGCATATGTAAAAAAAAAAAAAAAAAATTTTACCTAAAATGCATGGTTTCTACAAAAAAGTTACATTTTTAAAAAGGGTAATAGCAGAAAATACCCCCCAAGATTTGAAGCCCAATTTCTCCCGATTCAGAAAACACCCCATATGGGCGTGAAAAGTGCTCTGCTGGTGCACTTTAGGTCTCAGAAGAGGAGGAGTCACATTTGGCTTTTTGAAAGCAAATTTTGCTCTTGGGGCATGCCGCATTTAGGAAGCCCTTATGGTGCCAGAACAGCAAAAAAAAAAAAAACACATGGCATACCATTTTGGAAAATAGACCCCTCAGGGAACGTAACAAGGGGTAAAGTGAACCTTAATACCCCACAGGTGATTCCCGACTTTTGCAAAAAAAAAAATTTTTTTTACCTAAAATGCTTGGTTTCCCAAAAATTTTACATTTTTAAAAAGGGTAATAGCAGAAAATACCCCCCAAAATTTGTAACACAATTTCTCCCGAGTACGGCGATACCCCATATGTGACCCTTAACATATGTACCTCATATGTGACGTCTTGAAATACGACAGGGCTCCAAAGTGAGAGCGCCATGCGCATTTGAGGCCTAAATTAGGGATTTGCATAGGGGTGGACATAGGGGTATTCTATGCCAGTGATTCCCAAACAGGGTGCCTCCAGCTGTTGTAAAACTCCCACCATGCCTGGACAGTCAGTGGCTATCTGGCAATACTGGGAGTAGTTGTTTTGCAACAGCTGGAGGCTCCGTTTTGGAAACAGTGGCGTACCAGACATTTTTCATTTTTATTGGGGAGGGGAGGGGGGCTGTGTAGGGGTATGTGTATATGAAGTGTTTTTTACTTTTTATTTTATTTTGTGTTAGTGTAGTGTAGTGTTTTTAGGGTACAGTCGCACGGGCGGGGGTTCACAGTAGTTTATCGCTGGCAGTTTGAGCAGCGGCAGAAAATTTGCCGCAGCTCAAACTTGCAGCCGGATACTTACTGTAAACCTCCGCCCATGTGAGTGTACCCTGTACGTTCACATTGGGGGGGGGGGGGGGATACCTCCAGCTGTTGCAAGACTACAACTCCCAGCATGTATGGTCTATCAGTGCATGCTGGGAGTTGTAGTTTTGCAACAGCTGGAGG
Organism: Hyla sarda; assembly: GCF_029499605.1. Classification (NCBI taxonomy): domain Eukaryota; kingdom Metazoa; phylum Chordata; class Amphibia; order Anura; family Hylidae; genus Hyla; species Hyla sarda. Next base: position 64,770,018 of record NC_079197.1, on the reverse strand, counting down.
CACACTGGTTGTAAAACACAGAGTTTGGTAACAAACTCAGTGTTTTGCAACCAGTGTGCCTTCAACTGTTGCAAAAGCTACAACCCCCAGCATGTACAGACAGCGGAAGGGCATGCTGGGACTTGTAGTTATGCAACAGCTGGAGGCATACTACTTTGGCTGGGGATTGTATTTATGCAACAGCTGGAGACACACTGGTTTGCTACTTAACTCAGTGTTTCACAACCAGTGTGCCTCCAGCTGTTGCAAAACTACAACTCTCAGCAGTCACCGACAGCCAACGGGCATGCTGGGAGTTGTAGTTATGCAACCAGCAGATGCACCACTACAACTCCCAGCATGCACTTTAGCTGGTTGTGCAAACTGGGAGTTGTAGTCATACAACAGCTGAAGGTACACTTTTCCATAGAAAAAATGTGCCTCCAGCTCTTGCAAAACTATATGTCCCAGCATGCCCATAAGGGAATGCTGGGAGTTGTGGTGGTCTGCCTCCTGCTGTTGCATAACTACAGCTCATAGCATGCCCTTTTTGCATGCTGGGAGCTGTTGCTAAGCAACAGCAGGAGGCTGTCACTCACCTCCAACTGCAGATCCATGCCGCCGCCGCGTAGGTCAGTCCCTCGCCGCTGCAGTCGCTCCTGGGGCCCCGATCCCAACAGGGATGCCGGGGATCGGGGTCTTCTTCCCGTACCCGCTCACGTCCTCCGGAAGAGGGGCGGAGCGGGTTGCGGGAGTGACACCCGCAGCAGGCGCCCTGACTGGTTGGCTGGGAAACCGGCCGACGAATCAGGCTATGGCTGTTCGGGGCCGTCAGAGACCCGATTGACCCGGAATCCGCCGCAGATCGCTGGACTGAATTGTCGAGCAATCTGCGGCCCCTTAGCCGATTCGCCGATTTGCCGAATTTTCCTGAAAAGTTTATTTCGATCCGAATTTATTCGCAGTGAATCGATGTTAAAAAGGCTATTTCTAGTCTACATACAGCCTCTATAGGGGTATAGAACACTTTGCTGTGTCCTAAAACGCATATGGAGTGTGCTGGGGTAGTGAAATAATACTGTTATTCAGAATAGCATGCAGATTACTGGCATCGCTCTTAGAATCACTGCCGCACAGCAGCACAATGACAGAGCCTGGTGGTGGTATCAGTGTCAGGAGACCATATAGTGACTGAATGACATAGCGTGGACATGGCGTGGCAAGCGGAGACCATTTAGTGGCTGAATGGCACAGCGTGGAGTTGGCTGATGCACTAGTACACTACACACCAGGGCTTCACAATCCCTCCCAAAAAAACAACACAATATATGAAATTTTTGACAAAGATTTCTCATTGGTAGCACCCGCTATCCAAAAATTTGAAATTTCCAGAATCAAGCCCACCCCTGTGGCATCAGTAACCCATATATTGCCTGCATGACACAGCCTGGAGTTGGCTGATGCAAGAGTACACACCAGGGCTTCACAATCCCCCCCCAAAAAAACAACACAATATATGAAATTTTTGTCAAAGATTTCTCATTGGTAGCACCCGCTATCCAAAAATTTGAAATTTCAAAACCCAGGCCCCACCTCTGCGGCATCAGGAACCCATACATTGCCTGAAGGACACAGCCTGGAGTTGGCTGATGCACCAGTACACACCCGGGCTTCACAATCCCCTCCAAAAAACAACATTTTAGAATTTTTTTAAAGAAATACCTTTGTGTAAGAACAAGCACATATCCAAAAGTTCACAAGACTCTATAATGCAGGACGGTGGACCACCCAAAGACATTCTTCTCAAAAATAATAAACCACACAATGTTTGAAATTTTTTTACAAAAACTAATTCAATATGTGTGTAAGCGCATGTGTCTCCAAAAGATCAGATCACCAAAGGACTTTTTTCGCCCAAAATGATGAGTTAATCCCTGTCCGTATTTTTATTTTTATTTTTTTTAAATTTTCATTAAAAAATCACACACAACAATCGTTCCGTTGTGTAACGATTAGCATTCTGGAAAATTCAATTTTATTACTGATTAAATTATCAGTAAATAAAAAAAAAAAACATTACCCAAGAGTGTTTAATTACCCCATACATTGCACCAGGAGCAGTCAAGAGTAGGCCTCAGTAGTACCCAAGAGGCTTTAATAACCCCCTACCTTTGCGCGATCAATTGCGAGATCGAGCAATACCAGGTGTGTTATGCCCTCTGATTTCTGGGGCCGCAGGCGCGCTCCACTGAACGGATTAGCGTGTCTCTATCTTTCATCAAGTGGTGCTGGTAACCCGCTAACTCCCGGAAAGGTAAGCTGCAGCGAAGCAGGTGGTCTCCCGTTTGGCTCCAGAATTTCCACTACTGCCACACCACGCTGACTGCCAACCGTGCTACCGCCTTGCTGACTCAAGGGCAACCTGCAACTCTCTTCTCCCGATGATGAACCCCCTTCTCCTGAGATCGAGCAATAACAGGTGTGTTATGCCCTCAGATGTCCGGGGCCGCAGGCGCGCTCCACTGAACGGATTAGGGTGTGTCCATCTTTTTTGTTGCACCCGCAATCCAAAAATTTTAAATTCCCAGACCCAGGCCCCACCTCTGCGGCATCAGGAACCCATTTATTGCCTGAAGGACAAAGCCTGGAGTTGGCTGATGCAACAGTACACACAGGACTTCACAATCTGCCCCAAAATCAACAAAATTGTATAATTTTTTTTTTCATTTACAACTTTGTGTAAGCACAAGCGCATATCCAACATTTCAGAAGACTCTATAAGACTCTTTGGACCACCCAAAGACTTTCTTCTCAAAAATAATGAACCACACAATTGTTGAATTTTTTAAAAAAAAAATTGAAATTCCTAGACCCAGGCCCCACCTCAGCGTCATCAGTAATCCATAGATTGCCTGAAAGACACAGCCTGGAGTTGGCTGATGCACGAGTACACACCCGGGCTTCACAATCCACCCCAAAAAAAAGCAAATTTTTTTGAAATTGTCTGACAAAATACCTTTTTGTTAAAACAAGCGCATATACAGCAGTTCAGAAGACTCTATAATGCAGGATGGTGGACCACCCAAAGACATTCTTCTATAATATAATAAACCACACAATATGTACAATTTTTTTTAAATAATTGAAATTCCAAGACCAAGGCCCCACCTCTGCTGCCTCAGTTACCCATATATTGTCACGATTCGGCTTCCAGGTAGTGGATCCTCTGTGTCAGCGAGGGATTGGCGTGGACCGTGCTAGTGGACCGGTTCTAAGAGGCTACTGGTGTTCACCAGAGCCCGCCGCAAAGCGGGATGGTCTTGCTGCGGCAGTAGCAACCAGGTCGTATCCACTAGCAACGGCTCTACCTCGCTGACTGCTGAGAAGGCGTGGGACAGAAGGACTAGGCAGAGGCAAGGTCAGACGTAGCAGAAGGTCGGGGGCAGGCGGCAAGGTTCGTAGTCAAGATGGATAGCAAGGGTTCAGGTAACACAGGCTTTGGACACACTAAACGCTTTCACTGGCACAAGGCAACAAGATCCGGCAAGGGAGTGCAAGGGAGGAGATCAGATATAGCCAGGGAGCAGGTGGGAGCCAATTAAGCTAATTGGGCCAGGCACCAATCATTGGTGCACTGGCCCTTTAAGTCTCAGAGAGCTGGCGCGCGCGCGCCCTAGAGAGCGGAGCCGCGCGCGCCAGCACATGACAGCAGGGGACCGGGACGGGTAAGTGACCTGGGATGCGACTCGCGAGCGGGCGCGTCCCGCTGTGCGAATCGCATCCCCGACGGCCATGACAGTGCAGCGCTCCCGGTCAGCGGGACTGACCGGGGCGCTGCAGGGAGAAAGACGCCGTGAGCGCTCCGGGGAGGAGCGGGGACCCGGAGCGCTAGGCGTAACATATATTGCCTAACGGACACAGACTGGAGTTGACTGATGCACGAGTACACACTACACACCCGTCACCCGGGCTTCACAATCCACCCCAAAAAAAACGCAAAGTGTTATCGAAATTGTCGGACAAAATACCTTTTTTTTTTTTTAAAACAAGCGCATATACAGCAGTTCAGAAGACTCTATAATGCAGGATGGTGGACCACCCAAAGACATTCTTCTCAAAAGTAATAAACCACACAATGTTTGAAATTTGGTTACAAAAATTATTACATGTGTGTAAGTGCATCTGTCTCCAAAAAATCAGATGGCAATAGGATTCTATTTGCCAAAAATGATTAAGCAGAGTTAATCCCTCTCCATCTATTTTTTTTTTCATTAAAAAATCACACGCAACAAGCGTTCCGTTGTGTAATGGTTAGCATTCTACAAAATTCAATTTTATTACTGATAAAATTACCAGTAAATTTAACAATAACACTACCCAAGAGTGTTTAATTACCCCATAAATTGCTCCGGGAGCAGTCAGGAGTAGGCCTCAGCAGTACCCAAGAGGCTTTAATAACCCCTTACCTTACCCAATCAATTGCTAGATCGAGCAATAACAGGTGTGTTATGGCCTCAGATGTCCTGGGCTGCACTAGCGCTCCACTGAACGGATTAGCGTCTCTCTATCTTTCAAGGACAGGTGCGTGTTGCACGCTGAAACCAGTTTGTGATAGGGATCTGTGATTGCAATTATTTAATCTTAAAACGAGGAATTACCAGTAAGTGAGGGTCATAAGCTGGCGTTTATTAAGTCCCTGCCCTTTGTACACAATGCCCGTCACTACAAGCAATTGGATTAGTTAGTGAGTTGGTTAGTGAGGTCCTCGGATCGGCCCAGGCAGGGTAGGAGAAGGCCCTGGCAGAGCACCGAGAATTTAACGATCATTGTTGAAATTTGCATTAAGCATGTATTTAGCTACTGCTAAACATCCAAAAAATTTAAGGCCCAATTTAAGGCTCCAGAATTTCCACTACTGCCACACCACGCTGACTGCCAACCGTGCTACCGCCTTGCTGACTCAAGGGCAACCTGCAACTCTCTTCTCCCGATGATGAACCCCCTTCTCCTGAGATCGAGCAATAACAGGTGTGTTATGCCCTCAGATGTCCGGGGCTGCAGGCGCGCTCCACTGAACGGATTAGGGTGTGTCCATCTTTTTTGTAGCACCCGCAATCCAAAAATTTTAAATTCCCAGACCCAGGCCCCACCTCTGCGGCATCAGGAACCCATTTATTGCCTGAAGGACAAAGCCTGGAGTTGGCTGATGCACCAGTACACACAGGACTTCACAATCTGCCCCAAAATCAACAAAATTGTATAAATTTTTTTTTCATTTACAACTTTGTGTAAGCACAAGCGCATATCCAACATTTCAGAAGACTCTATAAGACTCTTTGGACCACCCAAAGACTTTCTTCTCAAAAATAATGAACCACACAATTGTTGAATTAAAAAAAAAAAAAAATGAAATTCCTAGACCCAGGCCCCACCTCAGCTGCATCAGTAACCCATAGATTGCCTGAAAGACACAGCCTGGAGTTGGCTGATGCACGAGTACACACCCGGGCTTCACAATCCACCCCAAAAAAAAGCACATTTTTTTGAAATTGTCTGACAAAATACCTTTTTGTTAAAACAAGCGCATATACAGCAGTTCAGAAGACTCTATAATGCAGGATGGTGGACCACCCAAAGACATTCTTCTATAATATAATAAACCACACAATATGTACAATTTTTTTTAAATAATTGAAATTCCAAGACCAAGGCCCCACCTCTGCTGCCTCAGTTACCCATATATTGCCTAACGGACACAGACTGGAGTTGACTGATGCACGAGTACACACTACACACCCGTCACCCGGGCTTCACAATCCACCCCCAAAAAAACGCAAAATGTTATCGAAATTGTCGGACAAAATACCTTTTTTTTTTTTTTAAACAAGCGCATATACAGCAGTTCAGAAGACTCTATAATGCAGGATGGTGGACCACCCAAAGACATTCTTCTCAAAAGTAATAAACCACACAATGTTTGAAATTTGGTTACAAAAATTATTACATGTGTGTAAGTGCATCTGTCTCCAAAAAATCAGATGGCAATAGGATTCTATTTGCCAAAAATGATTAAGCAGAGTTAATCCCTCTCCATCTATTTTTTTTTTCATTAAAAAATCACACGCAACAAGCGTTCCGTTGTGTAATGGTTAGCATTCTACAAAATTCAATTTTATTACTGATAAAATTACCAGTAAATTTAACAATAACACTACCCAAGAGTGTTTAATTACCCCATAAATTGCTCCGGGAGCAGTCAGGAGTAGGCCTCAGCAGTACCCAAGAGGCTTTAATAACCCCTTACCTTACCCAATCAATTGCGAGATCGAGCAATAACAGGTGTGTTATGGCCTCAGATGTCCTGGGCTGCACTAGCGCTCCACTGAACGGATTAGCGTCTCTCTATCTTTCAAGGACAGGTGCGTGTTGCACGCTGAAACCAGTTTGTGATAGGGATCTGTGATTGCAATTATTTAATCTTAAAACGAGGAATTACCAGTAAGTGAGGGTCATAAGCTGGCGTTTATTAAGTCCCTGCCCTTTGTACACAATGCCCGTCACTACAAGCAATTGGATTAGTTAGTGAGTTGGTTAGTGAGGTCCTCGGATCGGCCCAGGCAGGGTAGGAGAAGGCCCTGGCAGAGCACCGAGAATTTAACGATCATTGTTGAAATTTGCATTAAGCATGTATTTAGCTACTGCTAAACATCCAAAAATTTAAGGCCCAAGGCCAGAGGCACCAGGGAGGCAAGTAGTTCCTGAAAGACACAGAATGAGTCTGGAGCATGCATTTGCAGTACCCAAGAGGTTTTCATAACCCCTTACATTTAAAGATCAATGTTTACATTTGCATTAAGCATGTATTTAGCTACTGCAAAATTACAAAAAATTATAGGCCCAAGGCCTGAGGCACCAGGGAGGCAAGTCGTTTGTGAAAGACACCGAATGAGTCTGGAGCAGTCATTCGCAGTACCCAAAAGGGTTTCATAACCCCTTACATTTAAAGATCAATGTTGACATTTGCATTAAGCATGTATTTAGCTACTGCTAAACTTAAAAAAATTATAGGCCCAAGGCCAGAAGCTTCAGTTTCCCCCATATTAGGAGCATAGTTGTCCCCCAGATTAGGCAGCATAGATGTCCCCCAGATTAGGACCATAGTTGTCCCCCAGATTAGGCAGCATAGATGTCACCCAGATTAGGAGCATAGTTGTCCCCCAGAGTAGGCAGCATAGATATCACCCAGATTAGGCAGCATAGATGTCCCCCAGATTAGGAGCATACTTATCCCCCAGATTAGGCAGCATAGATGTCCCCCAGATTAGGCAGCATAGTTGTCCCCAAATCAGCGCGGGCTGGTCAGAGCCAATCAAAGGGCCGTATGTGTCAAGCGGGCCGTATAATCCCCAGGTCTGCCCCAGAGGGTTTCATAACCTACCACAATAGAGAAAATTTTGTTGTAGGAGCATGGTCAATCTACTCAGACCCATCTGTCATTGGTGGCTGGAAATCCTGGCTGATCCATCCCTGATTCATCTTGACAAACGTCAGTCTATCCACATTTTTAGTGGACAGATGAGTTCACCTTGGGGTGACTATGGCCCCGGCTGCACTAAACACCCACTCTGATGGCACACTACTGGCCGGGCAGGACAGCTTTTCCAGGGCAAACTCCGCTAGTTGCGGCCATAAATCGAGTTTGGCTGCCAGAAGTCTAGCGGATCTAAAACGGTTGTTGGCAGGGTCATGTCGAGGTAAGCCATCACCTGCTGGTTCAGGTCCTGCTCCATGTCCACCTGCAGCTGATGAGTAGCTTCACTATGCGGCTGAAGGAAGCTACTCATCAGCCACTGTAGACTCAGGCTGCTGCTGATTGAGCCGGTACTGCTCCTGCCACCCCTCCCCTCCCCAGCAGCCGTGGCAGTGGAAGGTGAGTGCAGAGGGCCCCCCCCGAGTCAGACCTGCGAGTGGATGGGCCATGTGGCTGATAGGCATCAGCCAACCGACTACGTAGAAGCTCCCTGAAGTAGGTCAGTTTGTCCTCCCTCTCAGTGGGTTTTAAAAAGGCCCCAAATCTGGGCCGGTAGCGAGGGTCTAATAAGGTGGAAATCCAGAAGTCATTGCGCTGACGAATTTTGAAAATTCGGGGGTCACTACACAAGCAACCCAGCATGCATCGTGCCATTTGTGACAGTGACTCACTTGGACTTCCTGCCTCCATCTCCACTGCATACTGCCACGGTGTGTGTCTGGGTCCTCTGTCTCGCCTCCCTCGTAATAACCCTCCAGCTCTGGTTGCTCCTGCTCCTCCTCTCCTGTCCAATCACTAGAAACACCGGCCATCTCATCCACCGTAAACTGTGCTCCGCTCTGCCCCTCATCATCCTCCAGTTCATCCCCCACAGGACTCATGTAGCCTTCTGATGTAGGCGCAACATCTCCATTGCCATGACCAGCCATGTTTTCAATCATTTTTTGGAGTAAATGTAGGAGTGGAATTATGTCGTTCATGGCGTAATTCGAGCCACTAACAAAAAATGTGGCTTCCTCAAAGGGCCTCAGCAAACGGCAGGTGTCACGTATGAGCTGCCACTCGTTCACATTGAAGTTACACAGGGGAGTACTCCTATCTGCTTGTATCATCAAAAAATCCGTGATGGCTTTTCTTTGTTCGTATAGTCTGTTCAACATATGAAGGGTGGAATTCCAACGTGTGGCAACGTCACAAATGAGACTATGTTGTAGGATAACGTTCTGACGCTGCAGCTCAAGCAAAGTGTGCTTGGCGGTGTACGAGTGGCTGAAGTGCATGCACAGTTTCCTTGCCATTGTCAGGACGTCTTGCAAATGGGGTGAAGACTTGATGAACTTCTTGACAACCAAATTCAACACGTGTGCCATGCAGGGCGAATGGTTCACACTTCCCTGTCGCAGCGCGGCCACAATGTTCTTCCCATTGTCGGTCACCATGGTTCCCATTTCCAGATTTCGTGGAGTAAGCCATACTCGGATTTCTTCCCTAATGAACTTCAGCAGTTCCTCCCCTGTGTGACTCTGTTCGCCAAGGCAAACCATATGAAGGACGGCTTGACACCGCTGTGCCCTACACACATGGTACGATGAAGGGCCACCGAGATTTGGGTGTGCAGTGGAGGCCGAGGACACTGGGGAGGAGGAGGCGGAGGCGCACACTGTAAAAGGACCAACTGCGTTTGAGCGATATCATGGAGGAGGAAGTGGTGTAACCTGTCCAAGTTGCTGCAGTGGTTGTGCAGGAACAATATTTACCCAGTGGGTAAAAGACATGTATTGTCCCTGCCCATAGTTACAGCTTCACACGTCGGCACTGCCGTGCACTTTTGAACACACCGACAGGCTCAAGGACTGGCTCACCTTCTCTTGTACAAACTTATGCAGGGCTGGTACTGCCTTATTCGCAAAGAAATGACGGCTTGGGACTCTCCACCTTGGCTCGGCACAAGCCATCAATTCCCTGAAAGCTGCAGAGTCCACCAGTTGGAAAGGGAGGGACTGCAACACCAGCAACTTGAACAGGAGCACATTCAACTTCTGCGCCGTTGGATGAGTGGGCGCATACTGTTGTCTCTTGGACATAGCTTCGCCGATCGATTGTTGGCGGAATGGCTGACTACGAGCGGAGGAAGCAGGAGCGCAAAAAGGATGGTTTGACATAATGCTCCCTTCGGCTGAGGTGGTGGAGCCTTGGCTGGATGACGGAGGGAGCGGATGGCCACTGGGTGATGCGGCAGGCTGGACCACTACCTCGGAGCCACGGTTATCCCAGGCCGCTTTATGGTGGCGAATCATGTGTTGACTCAGAGCCATGGTGCCGAGATTGGGACACTGGCCACGCTTCACTTTCTGCCCACAAATTTTGCATGTGACTACGCTAAGGTCCTTCGGATTCTTTATGAAGAACAACCACACCACAGAGTAGCTGATTTTTCCACCCGTAGTTTGCACTATTTCACTGCTATTGGCGCCGTCTCCAGGAACCCCTGTTCCACTACCTCCCTGAATGGTAGCTTGCCGCGAAGCAGGGGGTCTCCCCCTGGCACGTTTGGCTCCTGAATTTCCACTACTGCCACCACCATGCTGATTGCCAACCGTGCTACCGCCTTGCTGCCTCATAGACAACGAGAAAATCTCTTCTCCTGATGATGATGAAGCCCCGGCTTCTGCACCCGGCTCCCAATTGCGATCGGCTTCATCATCATCAAAAGATGTGTGCACGTCACTGATGTCCTCCTCGTGTTCCACAACAGTGTCTGCCTCAGGACCCTGAGCAATTGAAACACCGCCTCCCACGTCACTCTCCGCATCACTACTTGGCCGCCTTGCGTAGCAAGGGACGCATGTCTCCTCACATTCTTGGCTGCCCATTAGATGCTGACTGTCCTCTATTACATCGTCTTCGCTGAATAGTGGAGCTGAACCCAAAGCATGAGATACTTCTTTGGGAGAGGGAACAGCATAGGACAAAGTCAATGGGATTACAGGGACTGCTCCCGGGCCATGCCAACTGAGGGTTGTGTCTGAGCAACCCACCGACTCTTGATTGGGGTTGTCTGATGTCACTTGTGATGATGGGGATAAGTGTGCAAACCAATTGACGAGGAGAGATGGGTCGACGACACGACCGCTTGGTGTTAACGGGAGCTCAGGCCTATTGCTGCGACTCCTGCTGCCACTCGCCCCAAATCTGCTGCCAACTTTGCCTGACGTATGTATGCCTCTGTCCCTTCTCTGTGCACGTCCTGGCACTTCCCTGCCTGACATACTTAGTGCATTTATGAGGGTATAGAACAGCAGCAGGCGAATACTTATGGCTGTCCTTTCAAAGTATATAGGCCCTAGACAGAATAATAGTTACTAAATAGTACACTCCATTGTTGTATGTATGCCCTTTGCACTGATGAGCGCGTATTTATACGCAGAAAAAAACTCTTTTTTTGTTGTATACACCAGCCAGTGTATACTAATGTGTGGAATAGCACTGAATTTAGCACCGACACAGAAATACAGGTACTAAATAGTACACTACTTGGTTATATGTATGCCCTTTGCAATGATGAGCGCACTGTTAAGCGTATTTGTACGCAGGAAAAACTTTTTTTTTCTTTAATACACCGGCAGGTGTATAACGTGTGGTATAACACTTAATTTAGCACAGAGACAGAAAAAAAGGTGGTATATGGTACACTATTTGCTTGAATTTAGGCCCTTTGCAATGATAAGGCCACTGAAAAAGCGTATTTTTACGCAGGAAAACCTTTTTTTTCTTTAATACACCAGTAGGTGTATAACGTGTGGTATAAAACCGAAATACGTACTAAATAGTACACTATTTGCTTGTATTTAGGCCCTTTGAAATGATAAGGCCACTGTTAAGTGTATTTTTACGCAGGAAAACCTTTTTTTTCTTTAATATACTGGCAGGTATAGAACGTGTGGTATAACACTTAATTTAGCACAGAGACAGAAAAAAAGGTAGTATATGGTACGCTATTTGCTTGTATTTAGGTCCTTTGCAATGATAAGGTCACTGTTAAGCGTATTTTCATTCAGGAAAAACTTTTTTTCTTTAATACACCGGCAGGTGTATAACGTGTGGTATAACACTGAATTTAGCACAGAGACAGAAAAAAAGATAGTATATGGTACGCTATTTGCTTGTATGTAGGCCCTTTGCAATGATAATGCCACTGAAAAAGCGTATTTGTACTCAGGAAAAACTTTTTTTTCTTTAATACACTGGCAGGTGTATAACATGTGGTATAACACTGAATTTAGCACAGAGACAGAAAGAAAGGTAGTATATGGTACGCTATTTGCTTGTATTTAGGCCCTTTGCAATGATAAGGCCACTGTAAAGTGTATTTGTACTCAGGAAAAAAAAAATTCTTTAATACACCGGCAGGAGTATAACGTGTGGTATAACACTTAATTTAGCACAGAGACAGAAAAAAAAGGTAGTATATGGTACGCTATTTGCTTGTATTTAGGCCCTTTGCAATGATAAGGCCACTGTTAAGCGTATTTGTACTCAGGAAAATAAAATTTTTCTTTATTACACCGGCAGGTGTATAACATGCTGTATAGCACTTAATTTAGCACAGAGACAGAAAAAAAGGTAGTATATGGTACGCTATTTGCTTGTATTTAGGCCCTTTGCAATGATAAGGCCACTGTTAAGCGTATTTTTACTCAGGAAAAAAATTATTTTCTTTAATACACCGGCAGGTGTATAATGTGTGGTATAACACTGAATTTAGCACAGATACAGAAAAAAGGGTGGTATAATTTATGCTATTTGCTTGTATGTAGGCCCTTTGCAATGATAATGCCACTGAAAAAGCGTATTTGTACTCAGGAAAAACTTTTTTTTCTTTAATACACCGGCAGGTGTATAACATGTGGTATAACACTGAATTTAGCACAGAGACAGAAAAAAAGGTAGTATATGGTACGCTATTTGCTTGTATTTAGGCCCTTTGCAATGATAAGGCCACTGGAAAGTGTATTTGTACTCAGGAAAAAAAAAATTCTTTAATACACCGGCAGGTGTATAACGTGTGGTATAACATTTAATTTAGCACAGAGACAGAAAAAAAGGTGGTATATGGTACGCTATTTGCTTGAATTTAGGCCCTTTGCAAAGATTAGGCCACTGTTAAGCGTATTTGTACGCAGGAAAACCTTTTTTTTCTTTAATACACCGGCAGGTGTATAACGTATGGTATATTACTGAATTTTGCACAGAGACAGAAAAAAAGGTAGTATATGGTACGCTATTTGCTTGTATTTAGGCCCTTTGCAATGATAAGGCCACTGTTAAGCGTATTTTTACTCAGGAAAAACTTTTTTTTCTTTAATTCACCGGCAGGTGTATAACGTGTGGTATAACACTGAATTTAGCACAGAGACAGTAAAAAGGGTGGTATATGGTACGCTATTTGCTTGTATTTAGGCCCTTTTCAATGATAAGGCCACTGTTAAGCGTATTTGTACTCAGGAAAAAAAAAATTCTTTAATACACCGGCAGGTGTATAACGTGTGGTATAACACTTAATTTAGCACAGAGACAGAAAAAAAGGTAGTATATGGTACGCTATTTGCTTGTATTTAGGCCCTTTGCAATGATAAGGCCACTGTTAAGCGTATTTTTACTCAGGAAAAAAATGTTTTTCTTTAACCCCTTAAGGACTCAGCCCATTTTGTCCTTAAGGACTCAGACAATTTAATTTTTATGTTTTCATTTTTTCCTCCTCGCCTTCTAAAAATCATAACTCTTTTATATTTTCATCCACAGACTAGTATGAGGGCTTGTTTTTTGCGTGACCAGTTGTCCTTTGTAATGACCTAACTCATTATATCATTATAAAAGGTATGGCGCAACCAAAAAACACTATTTTTGTGGGGAAATTAAAACGAAAAACGCAATTTTGCTAATTTTGGAAGGTTTCGTTTTCACGCCGTACAATTTATGGTAAAAATTATGTGTGTTCTTTTTTCTGAGGGTCAATACGATTAAAATGATACCCATTATTACATACTTTTATGTTATTGTTGCGCTTAAAAAAAATCACAAACTTTTTAACCAAATTAGTACGTTTATAATCCGTTTATTTTGATGACCTCTAACTTTTTTATTTTTCCGTATAAGTGGCGGTATGGGGGCTCATTTTTTGTGCCATGATCTGTACTTTTTTTTGATACCACATTTGCATAGAAAAAACTTTTAATACATTTTTTATAATTTTTTTTTAATAAAATGTTTTAAAAAAGTAGGAATTTTGGATTTTTTTTTTTTCGTTCACGCCGTTCACCCTACGGGATCATTAACATTTTATTTTAATTGTTCGGACATTTACGCATGCGGCAATACCAAATATGTCTATAAAAAAATTTTTTACGCTTTTTGGGGGTAAAATAGGAAAAAACGGACGTTTTACTTTTTTTTTTTTTTTTTATATTCAAACACAACTTTATTAAAGGTTGTAAAAGACAGAAAAACAGTGCATTACAAAGTCAGCAACATAATCAGTCAAGAGAGCACAATCCAACCATAATATACAGCAGGCAAGTAAATGCTAAATTCAGGAGTGTTACTTCAGAAAGGTCAGGATGTGCGCTCTCAGTTGTGCGTAGTAAGTTGTGAGCACAAAGAGAGTGAAAGTAAAGAGTGGGAGTGAAGCTCTGATTGTCAGTAGGAGCCCGGATTCGGGCAGACAGAGGAGCTCCATACAGAGAGAACAGAAAAAGAAGGCAAAAGGAAAGGGGTAACAGAAAGAGGGAAAACAAGGAGAGAAAACAAGTACTAATCACAATAAAGGAAAAACAGGAACAATGTCACTGACCTGATCTCGACCAAACCACTCGTCCAACCGAAACTGAATGAAAGCTAGGGGTGTATGAGCCAAGAGCTGTAGCCGGAGAAGAGAAGCCCACCATCACCTCAACTCAATCAATCCTGTATAGAGGGGATTCTAGGAAGGTCAGCCAGGGGCCCCATATTGCACTATAACTGTCGGTTGTCCCCCTTGAGTCCGACATCAGCTCTTCCATGCGTCAAATAAAAAGAATTTCCCTATACCAGTCAGATACTGTCGGGGGGGGGGGGGGTGCTATTTTTCCAGCGCCGGGGGATCACCGACCTGGCCGCTACCAACAGGAAGCGTGCTAATTTCTTGGCCGGAGTCCAGCGGGATGACGGCAGAATCGACAGCAGCAGAACCTTAGGATCATTGGGATAGGATATCCCTGTTATATGGAGTATGCGCGAGACTACTATCACCCAGAAGGGGCCCAGGGATGGACATGACCACCATATGTGGGACATGGTGCCTACGTCTCCCTCACATCGCCAACAATTCGCCGACACCGTCGGGTACATTCTATTCAGAACAGACGGCACTCTGTACCATCTAGAGATGATTTTATAGTTTGTCTCTTGGGCCCTACAGGAGATCGACATTTTATGGCAGAGGGAGAATGCTGCCGTCCAGTCTGAGGCCGCAAAGGTAGTGCCCAGTTCCACCTCCCACGCCCCTGTGTATCGAGGTGGCTCCTGGGCCATCGCATCAAGCAGAAGGCCATATCTCTGAGAGACCGCTTGGGGGACCGGGGAAGTGGAAGTGCACAGCACCTCAAAGGGCAAGAGGGGCCTACTTAGATGCAGGGATTCACCATCAGAGTTGACAAAGTGTCTGAGCTGCATGTATTGCATGTATCTAGCGGGGGATTGTAAGTGGTCAGGTACCAGTTCAGTATATGTACGTAGTTGTGTCCCCGTCAAGAAGACTCTCAGGGGGAGGGTCAGGGGATCGGTCAGCCCTAGGAAAGAGGAGCTCATGAGGCCCGGCGGAAAGCGAGGGTTCCCCAACAAGGGGGTGAGGGGGCCATCAGGTGTCAGGTGACCAGTGGTGTGCAGGCAGCGCCGCAGTAAAATCAGAAGTTCCCTCGACACCCAAGGCAGGGCTCTGAGAGTGGTTGGTGTAATCGTGTCCCGCGAGAGCCAGGGAAAGGCCAAGACTAGGGGCCCCACGTCGCAGAGTTCCAGACCCATCCATCTCTTGGTCGTGCGGCCGTGGAGGAAGTCCAGGTATCGTGCCAAAGAGGCTGCTATGTAGTAGGCTCTACAGTCTGGGACCGCCAGTCCACCCGCCTGCTTACGCCTCATCAAAACTCTTCTGGATATCCTCGACGGCCGCCCGGCCCAGATGAACCTAGTAAACAATCTGTCAAGCCTACGGAAGTATGAGGCGGGGATAGCAATCGGCACTGCCTGAAACAGGTATAACAACCTGGGGAGAATATTCATCTTGAGGATATTGGTTCTGCCTACCCAGGCAAACGTTCCCCTCGACCATCTCTTGAGATCCCTCTCTACGGTAGATATTTGGGGAAGGAAATTGAGAGAGTAAGCGTTGGACAGTTGTCTGGGAACCTGAATCCCTAGGTACCTAAATGAGTCAGTAGCCCAGTGAAAGGGGTGTTCTCGCTTCAGGCTATCTACCACAGTCTGCGGGAGGGTGATGTTGAGAGCAGTGCTTTTGGACATGTTTATCCGGTGATTACTGAAGTGGGAATAGAGCTGGAGAACGCGTGACACAGCTGGTAAGGAGGTGCAAGGGGAGGTCAGATATAGGAGCAGATCGTCCGCAAAGGCAGAGCAAAGGTGCCCGTCCCCCCCGAAGAGAACCCCTTAATGGCAGGGTCTTGTCTAAGTGCAGTCAGAAGATGCTCCATGCAGATAACATAAAGCAGGGGGGAGAGCGGGCAACCCTGGCGCGTGCCATTCCGGATTTTGAAAGGGGAAGACAGTGCACCGTTAACCCTCACCCTAGCATGTGGATCCCTATACAGAGCAGCCACACGGGTCAACATTGAGGGACCCAGGCCAATTTGAGCCAGCGAGCTCTCCAGAAACCCCCAGTCCACCCGATCAAACGCCTTCTCGGCGTCTAAGGAGAGAAGCATCAATGGCTTGCGGTCTGCAGTAGCCTTGTGTATGACTGAGAAAGCCCGGATTGTGTTGTCGCGAGCCTCTCTTGAGCGAAGGAAACCTGATTGATCGTGGTGGACTACGGGTCCCAGGACTGCCCCCAGTCGGTCCGCCAGTAGCTTGGCAAACAGTTTGATGTCCGTGTTTAATAGGGATATAAGGCGGTAGCTGGCACAAAGACCAGGGTCCTTATCGTCCTTGGGTATGACAGTGATTAAGGCAGTAAGAGAGGCTGAAGGGAAGCCGTCCCCTGTAGAGACGTCGTTGAAGGCTGCATGGAGAAAGGGGACAATCTCCGCCTTCAGGGATTTAAAAAATTTGGCTGTGTAGCCATCGGGACCGGGGCTTTTACCGGATGGTAAGTCAGTAATGGCCTCCGCGATTTCCGCTTCGGTGAAGGGGGCTTCCAAGTCATCAATAACATCAGGCGGCAGTCTGGGACCGTTTTTGCAGTGTTTCCAGAGCGTTAAGTTGCGCCAACAGGCTCTTAAGTTTAGCAGCCTTTTCTCGTTTAAGGCGGGAGCCATGGCTAATCAGAACGCTCCGTAAGACGCACTTCAACGCCTCCCACTGTAGTGGCGTGGAGGTCGGGTGGTTTACATGGACTGTCCGGAAGTCGGCTATGGCCTTCTTCAGGTCAGCGACGCACAGAGCATCTAAGAGGAGGGATTCGTTGAGCCTCCACGAGTACTGCGGCTTGCTGAGCAGGGGTACATTTAGTGAGCAGTGGACTGGGGCATGGTCAGAAAGGAATAGATTACCTATCTGGGAAGAGGTCAGGTGCGGTAAATGGTGGTTTCGAAAAATATAGTCCAATCTTGAATAAGTCCTGTGTGGGGAGGAGTAATGTGTGTAGTCCCGCTCCCCCGGGTGCTGGAGCCGCCACACATCGCATAACTGAAGAGCGTGAAGTTGTTGCCGGAGGCGGCTAAGCTGGCGACAGGACACAGCAGAGCGCCGTGCAGAGGCGTCCAGCACCGGGTGGACGGGAAGGTTGAAGTCTCCTGTGAGGAGCAACATACCTTGGGTAAAGGAAGTCAGATCATCTAGGGCCCGCAAGAGAAAAGGGACCTGAGCAGAATTGGGGGCATATACCGTCGCTATCGTTACCTCCTGGCCCAGGAGAAGACCCTTAACAAAAAGGTATCTAGCTGCAGTATCTGTCTTAATCTCCTGGAACGTGAAGGGTAGGGACCTATGTATGCCAATGGAGACCCCCTTCGAACGTGAGTCAGGGTTGGGGCAATGGAACCATGTCGGGAAGTACCTGCTCAGTCTGTCAGGGATATGGCCCACCTTAAAATGGGTCTCTTGCAAGCAGAGGATGCTAACCTTCAGTTTGTGCATATGGTAGAGGATCTGAGATCTCTTCTCCGGTACATTGAACCCCTGGACGTTGAGTGTGGTTATTTTGATATCAGTCATCACCACCGTGCGGCAACCAGGCAGTCAGAGGAGGAGCGGCCAAAGGACGAGTGGTCGGTCAGAAACAGGTCCTGTGAAGAAATAAAGGAAACAGATATCAAAAAGGCAAACCAAGCCAAAAGTAAAGGTAACCGTGTACTATGCAGAGGGAATATTCAGGCAGTGTTCGGAAGCACTAGAAGTGCAAAGGGAAACTGGTGACAGCAATCAGACAGCTGTCTCGCAGGTGTGCTCAACGCACACCCAACCTATGTGGGGGGGTATGTGAGGAAGGCAGTATCGACTATGTGAGTGGCTAAAGTAGGGGGGTGGGTAGTTGTTGCGGTCGGGTATCTAAGTCCGCCCACGGCCATGGGCTAGTATGAAGGGTGGCCCCTCTAGGGGAGCACACACAAACAGGCGTGTGAGGGTAGTGATCTATAACATCAGCAAAGAGGAAGCCCGGGGGGAAGCCGGGTCGGGGGAGGTCAGCTGCAATCAGGTAGGTGGTACCGGGAGACCACGGATACGTATGTTATTCCAGCGGCTCCTATTTTCGATGTCGTCTAAGTGCTCCACCAGGGCCTGTTGAGTGGATGCATGAGTGGTCAAGGTGGATTGCAGGTCTCTCATAGTATCAAGAGCGTTGGATTGAAAGTCCTCAAGGGCCCTCACCCTTCCTTGAAGGTCCGCTACGTCTTGCTTGACGGGCTGCAGGTCTTGGCGCCAGGCGTGTTTCAATTCCAAGGCCATGGCAGATATGTCACTTTTAGTGGGCAGGAGTGCTAGGAGCGCCTGGAGTTCAGGGTGACCCTTGAGCAAGGCCACCGCCTGGGCCGGGGGTGGGAGGGATGAGGACAGCGGGTCTCTCAGTTCATCCCGTTGCCCATGGAAACTAAGCGGCAAAGAATGAGTTCCTGAGCAAACCGACAAGTGGGGTGCAGTGGTTTGGGCACAGAGTCCAAGATGCGGCATGGAAGGTGATGGCTGAGCAGGCAAGGACAGATGTGCAGCTTCCCCATACCCCTCAGCAGCATGCACTGAGTCGGAGAGGCTGTGAGCCAGGGCCAGGCTTCCAGGGTCCACTACAGGTTCTTGGTCCAGGGAGGACAATTGAGAGGTCGGGGACCCCCTGGGACTCCTAAAGATTGAGGGGATGCTCTGTGAGGGCGACACCTGCCCATTCATGGAGGAACTAGGCTGGGAGTTGGGCATAGGGGGGGACAGAAGGACTTCAGCCCGCTTTCCTACCTCCACCAGGACGTCACAGCCGGAGCCCCTCTGGTCGGAGTCGTCCCCTATGTGTTGCAGCGGGGCACAACTTGCAGTATTGGCGCCCCCAGATGTGGATAGGCCCCCCGTCGGTAGTCGGGTTCGTGTTGGAGAAGGGAGGATCAGTGGTGTCCCCTTTCGTCCCGCCAGTCCCATCTGCGCTCCATCTGGGGAGAGCTCCGGTGCAGGATGCCTGCCGCCGCCACCCTCCACTCCGGCCGGGGACAGCGTACGTCGCAGCCCGGGCTCCCGACTTCCGGTTGGGCCCCGCTGAAGGGGTTGTATGCCGGGAGCTCTCCCGTGGGGTTGCGTCCTCATAGGTAAGTCCAGCAGGGCTTGCATCGTTATCTTCGGTGCAGCTGTAGCTGAGGCGGCCGCAGTGCGCCTTGTGACAGGCGGTGAGGGGAGAAGTGCGTCCTCAGTAGAAGGCGCCCGCGCCATTTTGGAGAGGACAGTCATGGGGCCCGGGTCGTCTTGGAGTCCCGTCAGCGGGCCAAAAAAGTTCGAGATCGGGATTGGGGTGTGCTGTGAGGGTCCCCTCGATCTCCTGTTCCTTCCCGACCTCCTGGAGCTCATAAGGATGAGTTAAATACCCTCTATACAGGCCGTGGGTCCGGAGCTCTGCAGATTAGCTGCTGCTTCCTCTCATAGCAGGACACGCCCCCCACATTTTACTTTTTTATTGGGGGAGGGGATTTTTCACTTTTTTTTTACTTTTTCTTTTACATTTTTTTACATTTTTTTTTTTACACTTGAATAGTCCCCATAGGGGACTATTCATAGCAATACCATGATTGCTAATACTGATCTGTTCTATGTATAGGACATAGAACAGACCAGTGTTTTCGGTGATCTTCTGCTCTGGTCTGCTCGATCACAGACCAGAGCAGGAAAACATTTTTTTCTTTAACCCCTTAAGGACTCAGCCCATTTTGGCCTTAAGGACTCAGACAATTTAATTTTTACGTTTTCATTTTTTCCTCCTCGCCTTCTAAAAATCATAACTCTTTTATATTTTCATCCACAGACTAGTATGAGGGCTTGTTTTTTGCGCGACCAGTTGTCCTCTGTAATGACATAATTCATTATATCATAAAATGTATGGCGCAACCAAAAAACACTATTTTTGTGGGGAAATTAAACCGAAAAACACAATTTTGCTAATTTTGTTTTCACGCCGTACAATTTATGGTAAAAATGACATGTGTTCTTTATTCTGAGGGTCAATACAATTAAAATGATACCCATTATTACGTACTTTTATATTATTGTTGCGCTTAAAAAAATCACAAACTTTTTAACCAAATTAGTACGTT
This sequence comes from Hyla sarda, assembly GCF_029499605.1. NCBI lineage: Eukaryota > Metazoa > Chordata > Amphibia > Anura > Hylidae > Hyla > Hyla sarda. The sequence continues at coordinate 64,749,519 of NC_079197.1, read as the reverse complement.
TATAATCCCTTTATTTTGATGACCTATAACTTTTTTATTTTTCCGTATAAGCGGCGGTATGGGGGCTCATTTTTTGCGCCATGATCTGTACTTTTTTTTCATACCACATTTGCATATAAAAAACTTTTAATACATTTTTAATAATTTTTTTTTTTATAAAATGTATTAAAAAAGTAGGAATTTTTGACTTTTTTTTTTTTTCGTTCACGCCGTTCACCGTACGGGATCATTAACATTTTATTTTAATAGTTCGGACATTTACACACGCGGCGATACCAAATATGTCTATAAAAAATGTTTTTACGCTTTTTGGGGGTAAAATAGGAAAAAACGGACGTTTTACTTTTCTATTGGGGAGGGGATTTTTCACTTTTTTTTTACTTTTACATTTTTTTACATTTTTTGTTACACTTGAATAGTCCCCATAGGGGACTATTCATAGCAATACCATGATTGCTAATACTGATCTGTTCTATGTATAGGACATAGAACAGATCAGTATTATCGGTCATCTTCTGCTCTGGTCTGCTCGATCACAGACCAGAGCAGGAGATGCCGGGAGCCGCACGGAGGAAGGAAAGGGGACCTCCGTGCGGCGTTATGAATGATCGGATCCCCGCAGCAGCGCTGCGGGCGATCCGAGCATTCATTCAAATCGCGCACTGCCGCAGATGCCGGGATCTGTATTGATCCCGGCACCTGAGGGGTTAATGGCGGACGCCCGCGAGATCGCGGGAGTCGGCCATTGCCGGCGGGTCCCTGACTGCGATCAGCAGCCGGGATCAGCCGCGCATGACACGGGCATCGCTCCGATGCCCGCGTTTATGCACAGGACGTAAATGTACGTCCTGGTGCGTTAAGTACCACCTCACCAGGACGTACATTTACGTCCTGCGTCCTTAAGGGGTTAATACACCGGCAGGTGTATAACGTGTGGTATAACACTGAATTTAGCACAGAGACAGAAAAAAAGGTAGTATATGGTACGCTATTTGCTTGTATTTAGGCCCTTTGCAATGATCAGGCCACTGTTAAGCGTATTTTTACTCAGGAAAAAGCTTTTTTTTCTTTAATACACCGGCAGGTGTATAACGTGTGGTATAACACTGAATTTAGCACAGAGACAGAAAAAAAGGTGGTATATGGTATGTTATTTGCTTGTATGTAGGCCCTTTGCAATGATAAGGCCACTGAAAAAGCGTATTTATACTCAAGAAAAAAAAAATTTCTTTAATACACCAGCAGGTGTATAACGTGTGGTATAACACTGAATTTAGCACAGAGACAGAGTAACAGGTGAAAAATTGTAAAAAGGCACTAAAGTCCACACTAATATGACTTATTTCTGAACAGGAGCAGGACCCAACAGTGCAGCACCACAAAAAAAAATCCAATCCAATCTAAATTGCACTCTGTCACACAATTCTGAGCAGCAGAAGATTTGTGGAGAAAAAAAAACTCAATAGAGCTGAAAAATTAGGAGATAAGATGCTTCAGAAAGTTCAGGCAGCTTGGAGATCTGTATGAGGCAGCTGACAGCTATCTGTGCCTCTCTGCTGCAATGCTCAATAACGTGAATAGGAGGTTTAGCTATCAATGATCCTTCTCAGAGTAACAGCACAGCACTCTGCACTCCTGCCTTTCCCTAATGCTGATGTGACTAGAAGTTGCAGTGTAACGCTGTGGTATGAGCTATTCACACACACAGTCCCGTCCTCTCCATCTGAGTGCATAGATGAAATGAAGTGAGGCAAGAGGGCCGCCGATTATATAGGGGCTGTGACATCACAGGGGTCAGTGAACACTGATAGACTGCATCTCACATGTGGTTCTGGGTCAGCCCGCCTACCTTCATTCTCGCCGCTGTTTCCCGCCCTCCGATAATCCCCTGCCCCATGTACTCACATGTGGATCCGCCATCTTAGCTCTACAATAGTCTGGAACGCTGTAAAATGGAGTTTAATGAAACGATTCGTGCGATAGAATCGCGGCGATATTCGTATTCGTTGCGAATCAAATTTTTCATGAAATTCGTAACGAATTTGGGTTCGTCAAGTTCGATTCGCTCATCTCTAGTCACGATTTCTGGAAGGAAGAGGATTGGAGCGGGATACCAGAGGCACTGCTGGAGCATTTTTCTTCAAATGCTATTATAGGGGATATGATGTCTGATTGCGGGGGGCCCCGCCGCTGGGACCCCCAAGATCTCTGTGCAGCATCTAGCATTCTCTGCTGGGCTGCTGCTCTGCCGGGCTGCTGCTGAAATTTCAGCATTTTACTTTGGAGTGATTTTATAAGCATGGTTTTTGAGTGCATACACATTTTGCAATGATGATTTTAGTTATAATGAAAGAATGCCATGGAGATCGCATGGAGATCGCGGGGGGATAAGACGTCTATGGCTGGAATACCCCTTTAGGGTCTATTCACACGTACAGTATTCTGCGCAGATTTGATGTGCAGATTTGATGCGCAGAATTTTCTGCTGCAGATTTCAATCTAAACTCAATGATTGAACACAGCTTCAAAACCTGTGCATCAAATCTGCGCATCAAATCTGTGTACGTGTGAATAGACCCTTAATCAGTTTAAGGCTGGGTTCACACCACGTTTTGTTAATTACAGTTCCCTTATATGGCTGGGAGGAGGGGGGCGGGGCTTAATCGCGGCGCCCGCACTCAGCCGTATTCGGGAACCATATTTAATGCATGTCTATGAGCTGACCAGAGTGAACCGCAGCCTCCGATCGGCTTTGTTTTCGGCCGTATGCGGTTTCCCGACTGTAGGAAAAAACGCGGTCGACCACGTTTTTGCCTGTGGTCGGGAAACCGCATACGGCCGAAAACGAAGCCGATCGGAGGCTGCGGTTCACTCCGGTCAGCTCATAGACATGCATTAAATACGGTTCCCGAATACGGCTGAGTGTGGGCGCCGCAATTTAGCCCTACCCCCCTCCTCCCAGCCGTATACGGGAACCATAGTTAACAAAACGTGGTGTGAACCCAGCCTAACACAGCCTCCTGGAAAGGAAGCTACCAGGAACCCATTATGTTTGATTAAAACCATGCCTGCTATCCAAGGGTGTCTGCAGCTCCTGTCATAAAAAAAGAACTGACATATTCCCTTTAAAGGATTTTAATGGTATTACTCCTTTTTTCTTCTTATTTTGGTTTTACAGATACCGCAGCTTAAAACAGTTTGGTGTGGATATATGCCAGTCCTGCTTCTTAACTGGACAAGCAGGAAAAGGAAATAAACTTCATTATCCGATAATGGAATATTACACCCCGGTAATTGCATATATATTTGTTTGGTATGAAGTATTTTGTCATCATTCAACATGAATTTTGTTTGTGAAATTAACATTTTCTTTTATGCGTGTGTATAACAGTAACCAAGAGAAGAAGAACTATAATGTCCAAATCAGGCTAGGCTTCCACATTTTACCTATACTTTTCAGGCTTAATAGTGCAAGCCATCTCACAGACATAGTCCATAACTAAGCCAGGGCTTAGCATTAGCCCCCAAAACAACTAGTGCTAACCTGTAATTATTATCCTGGTACCCAGGGTGGGACCAAAATGAGGTCTGTTCATTTTAGATAAAGCCGTCCATTTCGGTCATGGGTGTGGCGGAGCCACAAAGGGGAGGAGCAAAATGTCAATTATAGTTGGGTATAATAGGTGCATAATCCTGTATACTGAGACCAATAGTACCAATAATATCAGTATACAAGGAGGAAATATTCCCCTCATACAGTGATCATATAGTGGGAGATATCAGCAGTACACAGGTTCTGCAGTGATTACATACAGTTAGATCAGGTGACTTGCTGGTAACATCTTCTCTAATTGGAGTCATGTAAATTTTTCCTCTCCATCCAGCCCAGACTGCCAGGGTGTCAAACTCAAATTCATCGGGGGCCGCATCAGCAGTTTGGTCACCCTCAAAGGGCCGGTTGTATCTGTAGGACCCCCCCCCCCCACACACACATACCGTGTATGCCGGCGTATAAGTAGACTGGGTGTATAAGACAACCCCCAACTTTTACAGTTAAAATGTAGAGTTTGGGATATACTCGCCATATAAGACTACCCCTCCTACCGCAATGTACATTACCTTGTAGTTCCCCCCACATTTGGTAGGCAGCATGTTCCCCACATTAGTAGGCAGCATGTTCCCCCACATTAGGTAGGCAGTATAGTTCCCCCCACATTAGTTGGCAGCATGTTACCCCACATTAGGTTGGCAGTATAGTTCCCCCCACATTAGGTTGGCAGTATAGTTCCCCGCACATTAGGTTGGCAGTATAGTTCCCCCCACATTAGGTTGGCAGTATAGTTCCCCCCACATTAGGTTGGCAGTATAGTTCCCCCCACATTAGGTTGGCAGTATAGTTCCCCCCACATTAGGTTGGCAGTATAGTTCCCCCCACATTAGGTTGGCAGTATAGTTCCCCCCACATTAGGTAGGCAGCATGTTCCCCCACATTAGTAGGCAGCATGTTCCCCCACATTAGGTTGGTAGTATAGTTCCCCCCACATTAGGTAGGCAGCATGTTCCCTCACATTAGTTGCCAGCATGTTCCCCCACATTAGTTGGCAGTATAGTTCCCCCCACATTAGGTTGGCAGCATGTTCCCCCACATTAGGTTGGTAGTATAGTTCCCCCCACATTAGGTAGGCAGCATGTTCCCCCACATTAGTTGCCAACATGTTCCCCCACATTAGTTGGCAGTATAGTTCCCCCCACATTAGGTTGGCAGTATAGTTCCCCCCACATTAGATAGGTAGTATAGTTCCCCCCACATTAAGTAGGCAGTATAGTTCCCCCCACATTAGGTAGGCAGCATGTTCCCCCACATTAGTTGGCAGCATGTTCCCCCACATTAGTTGGCAGTATAGTTCCCCCCACATTAGGTAGGCAGAATGTTCCCCCTCATTAGTTGCCAGCATGTTCCCCCACATTAGTTGGCAGTATAGTTCCCCCCACATTAGGTTGGCAGCACCCCCCCTCCCTCCCCACAGACATGCAGCCTCCAGCCATATACAGTGCATGGTTCCACAGATTTTTATTCTCAGCCAAATACTAATCAAGCAGCAACAGCTTGACTTACCAGGGTGAGTGAGGACCATTGTTATTGGCACTCCCCAGCCTAAATAACGCCAGCCTGTTATCTTAGCTTAGGCCGGGGAGCACCAATTTTGACGCTCTAGGCCGGTTGGTTCCGACTCTTCTTGGTTACACTGTGGCGGTAAGTACCAGGGTAATAAATGGGGGTTAGCGCTAGCTGTTTATGCGGCTAACACTAGGCTCTGGCTTAGTAATGGACACTGAGACTCTGTCTATGAGACTGCTTCTACTTCTAAGCCTGAGTTAAAAAAAAAACACACTGAGAAAATGTTTTTGTTATAAAAAATACACCCCACAAACTTTTGTTAACCATTTTATTGAAATTCAACATAGTCCACAGGATACACTGATCTGAAACAAGAAGGAAAGAGAACCAGGAAAATTGGGTTAGTACATTTAGAGCACCCTTCTGGCTGGCGGAGGGTGCTATTGTGGTAACACGGGGGTGCAAGGAATTCCTATCAATTTGTGACACCAATACATGGTCCAAGATGGAGACAGCTTCTCCTGGGCCAGACACAGGGAGTAAAAAAAAAAACACAGACAGGGAGCAGGGTGCAGATGGCATTACACACACAGTATGGAGCAGAGTTAAAGGGATGCAGTGTAACCCTTTGGGAGCCATGTGACTGTAGATTTCTGATATGGTCCAATTACCTTCACCGCCAGGGCTTGACTTTCCGCTGTACGGGGAAAACTTGCAGAATAGCGGGTCGACTTGAGAATAGATTATCTTAGGCTTCCCTCAGGATTTCTTCACACAGGACTTCACCCCCTTTCCATACTATACTCAGCACACAGCACAATGCTGAATTGGGGCAACTCTCCCCCCCCACACTATATACTGAGAAATTTAGGGGTTCCCATTGGGCAGACAGGGTCACCTGGTTTACACTGCTCCTCACTCTTAACCTCTTCAGGACGCAGGGCGTATGCAGACGCCCTGCATCCTGAGTCCTTAAGGATGTAGGGCGTACGTCCATGGAAATTCCGGTCCCGGCCGCTAGCCGGTTGGGGACTGGACCGGATGCCTGCTGAAATCATTCAGCAGACATCCCGGCACATCGCCAAGGGGGGTCCTGAGACCCACGCATGTCGGCAATTGCCAGAAATCGCCGGTCAATGCAGATCAGCGATTTTCGGCAATTACGGATGCCGCAACTCACCGGGCCGGGACCGGACCAGGATGCCTGCTGAAATAATTCAGCAGGCATCCCGGCTCATCACCAGAGGGGGTACTGAGACCCCCTCATATCGGCGATCGCCACAGTTCACCGGTAAATACAAACCGGCGATCTGCGGCGATTCTGGGTCATTTGGGTCACCCCTCCAGTACAGCTGTGATTGGGTGGCCATAGTGACCGCACCAATCACAGCAGTATGCTCCTTCGAGCATGTTGCTCCGTTCTGCCCACCATTCTTCAGGGATCTGGTGTGCAGGACGGAGCCCTGTGCTGCCATCTCCCTGCTCATAGTTAAAAAAGTGTTCCCTTGCCCCCTTTATGTGGCCCCTTGGCACAGAAAGCACTCAGGTACAGTTTAGATTAGGTAGGGACAGGTTAGGAGTTAAAAAAAAGGATTTTCTTTCAGCGTACCTTCCGTAGGTGTCCGCGGGTCCGTAGCACCTTTAGCTGTGTTGCCCCGGCCCTACTGGGTCGCTGCGGTCTGCTGCCAGCGTTTTTTTTTGTCGCAGACCTTTTAGTTTTTTGCTAAATGTGTGGCCAGGCCCTCTTAGCTATAAAAGAGCGGTCCGCCACCGTTAGCTAAGCCCCACCAGCCGCTGATCAGTCCCGTAGTATTGATTAGTGTTTTGTTTTTTTTTTTGTTTTTTTGTGGTGCAGGTGCTTTTTTGGGTTATAGTGGCTTTTTTTTTAATTTTTTTTTTACTTATAGGTCTGTGCCACCAGTAGCAGGCCTGTGCTGTGTGGATGGACCGTATCTCTGTGTGTGGCCTGCCCCACCGCTGTCAGTTATTTATCACTGATCAGTGTTTTTTTGGGGGGTTCAGGCAGGTGCATTTTTTTGGGGTTAAGCGTTTTTTTTATTTTATTTTCGGGTATTTTGTGTGGGGGTCTGTGTACATGCCAGGGTTAGGGAGGTAGTCTTGTTTCGGATGGGTTAATGTGAGGCCTTAATCTGTGAGTGACTACTGCTGTACTATTTTTGCCGAGAAAATTCACACCAGGCCAGGTTGGTATGAGTTCCCTCCTCGGTACGGACTCCAGGGAGTTCTGTTTATTATCCGGAAATCACATTAGTTTTTTACAATCTGACAAAAAAGGGAAGGGTAAAGGGTAAAACTATGCATCGTTCTTTATGATGATTGGTCATTTGAGCGTGGCGTAGCATAGGTCATTTATGTTGCAACGTTTCTAGCTTGAGATTTCTCCATCTTTCCACAAAGCCCAATGTTTAGAATTCTTGTATCCATAGTCTCCATCTCAAGGTTCTAGTCTTGATTACGGGAAAAGAGAAAGCTGAAATGTTTTGAAATAAGGAAAGCAAAGTTGTTCTGCAATATTTAGCAGTGGCATATAGCATTTTAGCAAAGGCATATGAGTATAGATATAGCAATCAATATATCAAAATATTATAGACCCAACAATTCCCCCGTAATTACTTAGTTTCCTTCCATCTTTCCCTATGGTGCGTTCTGTCTAATAGTCCCAGGTTCAGGCGGAGAAAAATAAAAAACAGGTATGGGATGCTTCGCTGATTTGAGATGAGCGGCTCGGGTGAACTTTGTACTCAGACTTGTCCTTTACCTGGAACTTCTATGTTCACCCTACTCTGCTGGGTTTGCACTTGCACCATTGGCATACAGGATAGTTGGGGGGAATTCTCTCGGTCACATTTGGGTCTGATGTATCAATTTGGTTCAGATAAGCTGAAATAGTAGGTTCAATATCCACATACATTGTCCCTGTTTGAAATGCGGCCTCTACAGTGGAGATTATTGTTTTCTTTACACAGGGGACTACGCAACATCTAATTGTCATTCTCTGTAGTAGGGATTTGTCGGTATTGTCTTACCTTCTATTGTCACTCTGTGGTCTATAGTCCCAGTCAAAGGCCCTGTGTTCCATCCCACTGCTCTCCAATAACCACATTTGTTCCCCCAGTGGTCATCCGTCACACATATGTATATTGAATTGTCATCCCCATACATAAGAAATTGCTTTGGCACCCCGGGACAATTCACTATGTCACAGTAGTCAAATTTAAAGGTAGTCACTTGGGCACTGGAAGACTTATCAAAACGTGGGATACAACTCTTGGGTCATTGTCAAGTCAGTCCACTAGTGTGGCTGAGTTGGATTGAGTTGCTGGGTTCGTACTCCACTTATACGGAAAAGGATATGTATCAGGAGCATGGTGTAGGAACCCTCTTGCAGTGTGAGGCATATCCATGTTGATTTTCCTTCCAGTTTCACCGAAATCCAAATTGTCAGTAGAACCTGATTAGGACCTTCAAATCTAGGTTCCAGCGGCCCCCTCACACGTCTTTTCACGAGGACAAATTTTCCGGGCTGCAGATTGTGACTTACTTGCTCAGTGTCTGGATCTGGAATGGAAGAATAAGACTGCAACATGTGTTACTTTCAGCTCATTACACAGGGTAATACATTTTTACCAAACTAAAATTTCCTGCACTAAGCTGCTGAGGGTAATAACATCCTAGCTTAGGGACCCCCTCAAAAAATGTCTCATATGGGGACCTGTTGGCTTTCGGGGTGTGTTTCTAACAGAGTATAGGGCTATGGGCAGCACTTCTGGCCATGGAAGGGACAGTTCTTTGCTGGCTTTTAGGATTTTGTTCTATAGGGTGCCATTTAGTCTTTAAACTTTCCCACTGCTCCAGGATGACATGGGGTATGAAGTCCGATGTCTGCTCCCACCATTTTTCAAAGTTTCTCTTGTAATATCCGCAATGACAGCCGGTCCTTGGTCACTTTCAATTACTTCAGGGACTCCATATCTGCATACCACTTCCGTTAGTAGTTTCTTTACAGTAGTCTTTGCTGTACTATTAAGGCTTCTGGTCATCCTGAGAACATCGCCACTGCTACTAACACGTACTCAACTTTCCAATTTTGGGCATTTGCATGTGGTCAATCTCCTCCTCCCCTCCTCAAAGCTAATTTACTTTTTAAATCTGTATTTTCTTTAACCTCTCCATGCATAGTTCCCACATTTCATATCTCCTTAATTTATATTTAGTTTTTTCCATTCTCTCTACCAATAATCTTTCCATAATAATTGATTGCTTAAGGGGTATTGTCTGCTGGGTTATGGCTGGTACTTCTTGTTTCTTCCAAGCTCTTGCGACAGCATTTCTTGCTGCCGAAAGAACATGGAAAGTCAATATGCTATCTATATGTGGGACATTTTCCAAGCCAAGTGAGAAAAGTACTAATCCTGGGCCCCAATTGATATTTGTATCTTCCCCTAGTATCTTCATCAATAGCCCTAAGATTGTCCTCCACCACTTTTGTATCTTTTCACATTCCCACCAGATTTGCATTAATGTCCCTCTCTCCTTTTTACATGGCCAACAAGTTGGTGAGTTAATTGGACTATATTTAACTAACTTATCCGGGGTTAGGTACCATCTGTATATTAATTTACAGGAAGCCTCTAAGTGTCCCAGGCAATGTGAAGCTTTTGTTGGAATCAAAAATATATTATGCCATATTTAATCTGGTATACCATACCCTAAATCTCTTTCCCATTCCTTTTGGTACCTCCATTTAACATGTACCTCTTTTAATTGTAAGGCTTTGTATGCTCTGGATATTCCACCATCCCCCTCGTTAGACTTAAAGTATTTATCATATTTCTTTTCTTCTTTAACCTCTCCCCAGGTATAAGAGGTCATCCAATGACGAATTTGAAGATACTTAAAAAAATCTTTAGATTCTATCCCAAAAAGTTTAGATATTTTTTCAAATGGTATTAGTTGATCCTTCTCAGTAATGTCACCCAAATTTACTATGCCTCTATTAATCCAATTGGAGAAATCCGTCGCTGAAAGCAAATGTTGTAACATATCTATAGAGACATCGTTACATTCTAGGGAACCAAGAATCTGATTTTTTAAGGCATATAGCCATACCTCTAATCCTGCTTTTAGTGTTGCACCATAGTATATTACCTTTCCTGAAACTGCAGTTTCCCACAGTAACAGTTTTGGGATTTTAGTTTTACCTATTTCCATTTCCATTGGGACCCAGTGTCTATCCAATTTATACTGCCATAGTTTCTGAACCTGACATAGTAACGTCGCCTGATGGTATAGATAAAGATCCTAATCCCCCCTCCTCTATTAGCCTTGACAGTATTTGAGATGAAACAAATCTCAAAATAATCGTCTGTAACATTTTTATTTGAGTTTTAGGAAATCTAATAGGCAAATTCTGAAATAAATATATAATCTGGGGCAGTAGTACCATCTTTATTATCGCTATCCTTCCCATCATGGATAAAGGCAATTTCAAATATCCTTTAATAGATGCATCGAGCTGGTGTTTAAGTACTTCTAAGTTTACTCTCACTAACTTTTCTGGAGAAGTCGTCAGTCTAATACCCAAATATACCAGGGATTCTGTTACTCATGAAAAGCAGTATTTCACTTGTAATTCTTGTCTCAATTCTTCGCTTATTTTTAAAGGGAGTATAACTGATTTAGCAATATTCATTTTATACTAACTTACTGCTCCATATTCCAACAAGACCTCTGTTACACCCTGTAGGGACTGAACCGGATCAGTACAAGAAATCATAATATCATCTGCAAAAAGACTTATCCGGTGTTCCCCACTACCTACCTGGATGCCCCTTATCCCCTCTGAGTCTCTAATTCGCTGTGCCAATGGTTTAATTATTAAAACAAACAGCAGAGGGGACAAGGGGCATCCTTGTCGTGTACCAATAGAAATATCAAATCCTCTGGATATAGCTCCAAATGAAAAACCTTAGCTGTCGGGGACGAATATAAACCCATTATTGCTGATATCATTATAGAAGGGAATTTAAATTTATCCAATACTGCCTTCAGATACCCCCCAATGCACACGGTCGAATGCCTTCTCCGCATTTAACCCTAGGAGGAGGGAGGGCATCCGACCGCGTGCCGCCTGCTCTATAATATTCAGGATTCTCCTAGTTCCATCAGATGTTTGACGACCTTTTATAAACCCAACCTGGTCCATGTGTACCAGGTTGGGAAGAATACCCGATAGTCTAGCTTCCAGTACTTTTGCATATATTTTAATATCTCCATTTAAGAGAGAAATTGGTCTGTAATTTTCTGGGTGCACGTGATCCTTCCCCTCTTTTGGAAGTGCTATTATTGTCGCCTCCAACATTTCCTTCCTCACTGTACCCAATTCTCTTATTTCATTAAACAGTCTTGTAAGATGTTGACCTAAACTATCTTTATGGGTCTTGTAGAGTTCATTTATTAAACCATCTGGTCCTGGAGCTTTAGATGATTTGAGAAGACAAATTTGTTTCTTTACTTCTTCCACCAAAAAAGGTGCCGAAAAGTCAATTTTTTCAACTTCAGTTAGAGTTGGCAATGAAACTTTCGAGAGGAAACTCTCTACAAGTTCCCCAGTGGGCTGTACTAGATTTGAATCTCTATTCAGATTATATAGGCTCTCATAATATTTGACAAAAACCTCCACCATCCCTTTCGGGTCGTAAACTTTTAAGCCGGATGGGGAAGTCATATAGAGAGTCTCTCTCTGTCTAGTTCTATTTTTAGCTTGTCTCGCCAAATCTGTACCAGGTTTATTTGCCAACCAATACTTATCTATTTTTTTTCCTTAGTGCATATTTGAATTTAAAGAGATCTATATTGTGTAGCTCTTGTGTAATGCACCCAATAAGTTTAACATTTTCTGCGGTGTGCCTTGTTTTTCCTGTGTAGCTCTGTAAGTTCCATCTGAAGTGATGTTTTAGTCTTGTTATATTCTTTTCTCTGATGAGCCATTTGACTTGTGTCCTCTAAGGGAGGCTTTAAAGGAACACCACATCACAGATCTTGTAGATACCGACCCTTCATTTATCTGAAAAAAAGCCTCTAGAAAAGATGCCGTGTCTGTTGCATACTTTTCCCCCTGTACTATATTGGCGTGCGCTCTCCAAATCCCTTGTGGCTTCATCATACCGGGTTTCCCTAACGTGAAAACAATTGGCGCATGGTCTGACCAAGATATTGTTTTAATTTCTGCAGTAATTGTTTGCTCTAGGAGTACTCTATTTATAAGGAAGTAGTCTATTCTACTATACGTTTTATGTACATGTGAAAAAAATGTAAAGTCTGTGTCAGTCAGGTGAAGCACTCTCCATATATCATAAAAATCCTGCTGTGACATTATTTTTGATATAGTTGTAGGTTCTTTAGAGGATTCCTTGCAGTCGAGTCTACTGATGGCCATATGGTCTGATTAAAATTGCCCATTATTACAACTCTATCTCTACCAGAGAAAGCTGCTTTCAGTATAATTGAGTGTAAAAATGTATCCTGTTTATTATTAGGTGAATATATACCGACAATTACATATTTTACGTTACCGATTAAACACTTTAAAATAATATATCTTCCTTCCTTATCTGTCTCTATAGAGGGATTTATAATTGGTACTGATTTGTTAATAGCTAAGGCTACTCCTCTCTTCTTTTGGGGTGCTGATGCGTGATAAATTATAGGGAATGATTTATTATGTAGCCTAAAAGAGTTTTTTCCTCTGAGGTGTGTTTCTTGCAAACATAATATATCTGCTCTGAGGTCCTTTGCCTCCGCCCAGACCTTAATTCTTTTAAAAGCAGAATTTAGCCCTTTACAGTTTAATGATACTAACCTTAACTCCATGGAGTGCTACACTGACTTTGCTGGTTATACATTTCTTTCTTTCTATTGGGAGAAAAAGATGGAAAGGTCAGAATGAGGATCCACACACATACATTCTTCAACATCACCATTTTATTTCTTTCTGCTATTCTTAAATAACCCAAGCTTACATAACACACACAGTAGCGTTAAATTTGAAACGCCAAATGGTATGTATGTCTTATATTTTTTTTAGACATACTTAGAAGTGGCTATACCGGCCTTGAGAAAATAATTCCACAGTGTTCAGTGTTCAATCCCTTCAACCCTTCTCACAGTCCTCAAGTCTACCCCACGTGAACTACCAACTTTTATGCCTGTATTTTCCATAGTATTTAACATAGCCTCCCTGACCTAACTCATCAAGTTCCATTCTACTTCCCTCTCTTGTTATTCTTCTTAGAATTCACCACAGTCCACTCTTTTCCCTTCGATGGGCCAGTCTGTTCTTTTTGCTGCGGGTTGAATGACCCCCAATTTTGACACAGTTCTAACAGTTTTTTGGGTGTATTAGCCACAAAATTTTCCCCTCTATATGCCAACAAAACTTTTACTGGAAACCCCCACGCGTACTTAATATCACTCTCCCTTAACAAACGAGTTCCTTATGCAAATTCTCTTCTTCTTGTCATTGTGGCGGCAAAGAGATCAGGGTATATAGTGAGGTTTTGCATACTTTTCATGTAAGTTGGGTGAATATCTCATTGCTGAAATGATTTTCTCTTTAACATGAAAGAAATGAAGACGGATAATTACATCTCTAGGCTTGCCCGGGGGTAGTTTTGGGGGCATAGGTAATCTATGTGCCCTGTCTATAATAAGATCCAGATCTGTCAAGTCAGGGTCTAGGGAGGAAAAAAATTATTTAATAAATTTTATCAGATCTTCTATTTTGATTGATTCCGGGATACCCCTTATTCGGAGATTATTTCTCCTTGTTCGGTCCTCCAACTCTGCAACTTTTAGTTCTAAAGAGCTCACCTCCTCCTCTAAACTTTGAACCGAGTCTGTAATGTTGTTTTGAGCCGTGCTAATTTCCTCTATCCTAGTCTCCATATGAGTGGTTCGTAGACCCAATGAGTGTATTTCTTCTTGTATACTTGCCATGGCGTTATGTATAAGGTAACGGATTCCTGTAGGACTGCTAGGAGACTCCGGATAGAAGCTTCAGAAATAGGTGCCCTGGGGTCATATGTGTCGATTTTCCCTGCTATTTTTATTGAAGGGTTTGACTCTAAGTTTTCCTTGACACCATATTATGGTAAAGTTTTTGGAGTTTCTCTAAATCCTAAAGAGAGGCGTCTAGCCTCGGGTCCAAAAGCTGCTGGGGCAGACAGACTAGCCAGCGAGGGGACCTCCTTTTGCTTAGGTGGGTTAATTCCTTCCCCAAGTCCTCCTTCTTTATACAGCCCATTCTTTATACAGCCAAGTGTTTCTTTGGAGTAACTTCTGTTCTTCCAGGGTTACAGGTGTTGCAAATGTTACATCCCTATTGTTCAACTGGTGTTGCTATTCCTGGTGCAGGGTAGATTTTGTTGATAGAAGTGATCATCTGTTTTTGCACTGTGGGTGACTCCATGAGCCCATTAAGTCACCCCCGGGTAAAGGGCTTGGGGAAGACAAATCTTGTTTGCTTTTCTTCATAGGCCATCTGATTCACTGAGTTAAGCTCCCATATACTCTTTTCCTTATCCAAGGCTTGAGTCTGGAACTGTTTCAATATCTTGAGTCTGGGGTTTTCCTTTTCCTCTTCTGGTTCTTCTGATCCTTTCTTCTGTCTTCTTGTCACCACATATACCCCTGATTCCTCTCGAGCAAGGGGCAGTATTGCAGTTTCTTTAGCTGCTTGGTCTGCCATGAAATTTTCTTCAGCTTCTTCAGAGTCCAATCTTCCATGCGCTTTGACTTTGATGATTGCCACTTATTCAGGCAATTTTAAGACTTCATATAAATGGCCCACCCTGTATATGTTTCGTAGTATCGAAAGCGGTGTAGACAGTGCCCTCTTGCCATCAAAACAGCAAGTGCATCTGCATCAGTGTAGCAAGGACATAACAATTACATTGACGGTATATGTAGTGTTGACTCAAAAAAGTAGACAGAGCCAGAACTGAATGTAGGTGGAGCCAGGTGTTGTGCTCTTAGCATAACACCTCCGGTAAGAGGCAAGTCTGACGATCTTCACCAGGTGCGCACCAATTAGTTTTTTCTTATCTCTCTGCAGGAGGAATATTATTGCCATACACATTACCATCATACTGTTACTGACCAAATCCTGTATACTGAGACCAATAGTACCAATAATACCAGTATAAAAAGATGAATATTATCACTATACATATTATCATCATACTGTTACTGACCAAATCCTGTATATTGATACCAATAATACCAGTATACAAGGATAAATTTTATCACCATACATATCACCATCATACTGTTACTGACCAAATCCTACATACTGAGACCAATATTACTGATAATACCAGTATACAAGGAGGAATATTATCACCATACATATTACCATCATACTGACCAAATCCTGTATTCTGAGACCAATATTACCAATAACACCAGTATGCTAGGAGGAATATTATTACCATATATATTACCTTCATACTGTTACTGACCAAATCCTGTATACTGAGACCAATATTACCAATAATACCAGTATACAAGGAGGAATATTATCACCATACATATTACCATCATACTGTTAACCCCTTAAGGACGCAGGACGTAAATGTACGTCCTGGTGCGGTGGTACTTAACGCACCAGGACGTACATTTACGTCCTGTGCATAACCGCAGGCATCGGAGCGATGCCCGTGTCATGCGCGGCTGATCCCGGCTGCTGATCACAGTGCACGGCAGTGCGCGATTTGAATGAATGATCGCCCGCAGCGCTGCTGCGGGGATTCGATCATTCAGAACGCCACACGGAGGTCCCCTCACCTTCCTCCGTCCGGCTCCCGGTGTCTCCTGCTCTGGTCTGAGATCAAGCAGACCAGAACAGAAGATAGCCGATAACACTGATTTTTTCTATGTCCTATACATAGAACAGATCAGTATTAGCAATCATGGTATTGCTATGAATAGTCCCCTATGGGGACTATTCAAGTGTAAAAAAAAATGTAAAAAAATGTAAAAGTAAAAGTAAAAAAAAAGTGAAAAATCCCCTCCCCCAATAAAAAAGTAAAACGTCCGTTTTTCCTATTTTACCCCCAAAAAGCGTAATTTTTTTTATAGACATATTTGGTATCGCCGCGTGCGTAAATGTCCAAACTATTAAAATAAAATGTTAATGATCCCGTACGGTGAACGGCGTGAACGGAAAAAAAAAAGTCCAAAATTGCTACTTTTTTAATACATTTTATTTAAAAAAATTATAAAAAATGTATTAAAAGTTTTTTATATGCAAATGTAGTATCAAAAAAAAGTACAGATCATGGCGCAAAAAATGAGCCCTCATACCGCCGCTTATACGGAAAAATAAAAAAGTTAGAGGTCATCAAAATAAACGGATTATAAACGTACTAATTTGGTTAAAAAGTTTGTGATTTTTTTTAAGCGCAACAATAATAGAAAAGTATGTAATAATGGGTATCATTTTAATCGTATTGACCCTCAGAATAAAGAACACACTTCATTTTTACCATAAATCGTACGGCGTGAAATTGAAACCTTCCAAAATTAGCAAAATTGCATTTTTCGTTTAAATTTCCGCCCAACAAAAATAGTGTTTTTTGGTTGCGCCATACATTTTATGATATAATAAGTTATGTCATTACAAAGGACAACTGGTCGCGCAAAAAACAAGCCCTCATACTAGTCTGTGGATGAAAATATAAAAGAGTTATGATTTTTAGAAGGCGAGGAGGAAAATATGAAAACGTAAAAATTAAATTGTCTGAGTCCTTAAGGGGTTAAGGACCCAGCCAATTTTCACTGTAGGACCTGGCCATTTTTTGCACATCTGACCACTGTCACTTTAAACATTAATAACTCTGGGATGCTTTTACCTTTCATTCTGATTCCGAGATAGTTTTTTTGTGACATATTCTACTTTATAGACAATCAGTGGTTTGGCTTCTTCTCCAGGCCTAGATATGCTACGAGTGTGTTGGGCTGTATTGGGTGGGTGTATGTATTTATGAGTATGTCAATGTGTATGTATATAAATGTGTGAATGAGTGAGAAGAGAATGAATGAGAGTGACAGTATAGTGTGACACTCATGCAGGTTTGGTTGTGGAAGGCTGGTATATTTCTCCCAGGTTCCTTTCCTATGTGAGGTAACTCCAGAGCCTCTCACCTGCCAGGTGATTGATTAAGGTGAATGAGAGGGTGGATATAAAAGAGAAGCCAGGAGGTCAGGTCTCTCTCTCTGGCTGAGGACACAGAACGCCTGTCTGTGGAGAGACTTATGTGAGTAAAGGTTGCTGAAAGTATTTTTGTTAGCTGGCAGAGAGAAGCTCTCCAGCTGGTAGTGAGGGTCATCACTTGTATAGTTAGTGCCGGACAGGCAAGGTTTTTCTTTTGTTCCTGTATTGTTATTTTTATTTGGCTTGCAACCTTTCTAATAAACCTGACCAAGAGTCAGATTGCATGAACTTGCTGCTGTTTGCCTGATTTGGATAAAGACAGACACGTGTCCCTTTCCCTCAGCAAAGGGCGATCCCTGACACTTCCCACAAATTGGTGTCGGATGCGGGCATCACGTTAAAGGTGAAGTTGTTTCTGGGACCCACAGATTTGGACAGCAAGCGGCTGTCACCACAGCAGAGGGTTCTGCACAGTGTGCCACAGCAGGAGCGAACTGTGTTTAAGTGACAAATAATGGATGACGTTGTGAAGGCCTTGGTGCAGTCTGTTGCTGCACAGCAAGAGGCTACCAGAGAGCAACAGCGTACAAATGCAACTCAGCAAGAGGCTACCAGAGAACAGCAGCATACAAATCGCCTGCTGGCGGCCCAGCTGACTGCTTTAACAGAGGCCTCAAATAAAGACCGCCAGATGTTGCAGGAGATGATGCAGTATGTGCAGCCACAGTCCACACAAGGAGATATCCGTGCGAACCAATATTTGCAAAAGATGACGCCGGAAGATGATGTGGAGGCGTTTCTTGCAACCTTTGAGAGGACAGCTACACGAGAAGCGTGGCCTAAGGAGCGTTGGGCGGGCTTGGTGGCCCCATTCCTCATAGGAGAAGCACAAAAAGCTTACTATGATCTTGAACCTGAGGCAGCCCAGGACTTTGATAAACTAAAAGCAGAGATCCTGGCCCGTTTGGGTGTAACCCTAGCGGTCAGAGCCCAGAGAGTGCACCAGTGGGCATACAATGTGGGTAAGCCACCACGTTCCCAGATGTTTGACCTCATCCATCTGACCAGGAAGTGGCTACAACCAGATGTTTTACCAGCACCTGAGGTGGTTCAACGTGTTGTTATGGACCGATACCTAAGGGCTCTACCACCAGCATTAAGGAAGTGGGTAAGCCACGGAGATCCCAAAACCGCAGACCAGCTTGTGGATCTTGTTGAACGGTATTCGGCGGCGGAGGAGCTGTTGAGTAACACCCAGTCCCAATCCTCAATCATCCGGACAGCAAAAGTTCCTGGTAAGACTGTTCTGGGGTTCATGGGAACTGGGAAGAATGTAAAGACTTCACATGAGAAGTATGAGACTGTGGGCTCAGGAAAGCCTAAAATGCAGGACTTTGGACTGTGCAAAGATAACATAAGATGTTTTCGTTGCCATGAGTTGGGACATATTGCCATGAACTGTCCTTTGACTATTGAACCTATGCAATGTGATGCTACATTTTTTAAAAAACGAATGTCTATGTTTGCTCAAGTAGTGTGTACTGCTGCCAGCTCAGTCGGGTCTAAAAAACACCTGTGTGAGCTGACAGTAGATGATAAAAAGGCGGTTGCTTTGTTAGACTCAGGGAGTGTGGTAAGTCTGGTAAAGGCCAGCATCATAGGTTCTTCTAACAGGCATCCAGACACTTTCACTGTAACATGTGTGCATGGGGATACTTGTGAATACCAAACTGCTATTGCTTGTATTTCAACTCCTTATGGTTCTGTGTGTCACAAGGTGGGGATAGTCCCAGCTTTAATGCATGATGTTATACTTGGTAGGGATTTTCCATATTTTTGGAAATTGTGGGAATACAATCTGGTAATTAAAGAGGGTACACCTGGTAGGCCCGCAACACCTGACTTAAGCCCTGAGCCAATTGAGAGTTCCCCAGTGGAGGATGTAGTTGGGGTGTCTGCAGAAAGGCCTTTAACCTTTCCTTTTTCTGTTATGACAGGGGATTTTGGAGAACCCCAACCAGAGACAGAAACTCAAGGGATCCCCCAACAATGTATACCTGATTTAGAGGTCAGAAAAGATGACTTTCAAAGTGAGCAGTTAAAGGACCCCTCACTAGCTCGAGCCAGAGAAAATGTAAAAGTAATAAATGGGGTACAGGTCGAGCCTGGGGCTAGGCTTGCTTTCCCTTATATGTCCCTGGAAAATGATTTACTGTACCAGATAGATAAAAAAGGGGAGGATACCGTACAGCAGCTAGTGGTTCCAAAGACATTTAGGAGAACAGTTTTGGATCTGGCACATGGGCACATTGTAGGGGGCCATCTGGGGGTCCAGAAAACTACAGAGAGAATTTTGCTTAGATTCTTCTGGCCCGGTTTACATCATGATATAAAAGAGTATTGTGAATCATGCCCAGAGTGTCAGATGTCTGCTCCTAAGCCCCATTTTCGCAGCCCCCTAGTTCCCTTACCTATAATTGAGGTACCATTTGAACGGATTGGGATGGATTTAGTTGGTCCCCTGGTAAGGTCAGCCCGTGGTCACCAACATATATTAGTCATAATGGATTATGCTACACGCTATCCAGAGGCTATACCTTTGCGTAATACATCGTCTAAGACCATTGCAAAGGAGTTGGTTCAGGTGTTCAGTAGAGTGGGCATTCCAAAAGAAATACTTACAGATCAGGGAACTCCCTTTATGTCTAAAGTGATGAAGGAACTTTGTAAGTTGTTTAAGGTGACTCAATTACGCACCTCAGTCTATCACCCTCAGACTGATGGCTTAGTGGAAAGTTTTAATAAGACCCTAAAGCAGATGTTAAAGAAAATAGTGGACAAAGATGGGAAAAATTGGGACTTTTTGCTTCCATATTTATTGTTCGCAGTAAGAGAAGTGCCTCAGTCGTCCACAGGGTTCTCCCCATTTGAGCTGGTATATGGTAGACATCCCCGTGGGTTGTTAGATGTGGCAAAAGAGACTTGGGAAGGGCAGGTCACTCCCTACAAAAGTGTGATAGAACATATTTCACAAATGCAAGATAGAATTTCAGCCGTGATGCCAATTGTTAAGAAACACATGGAACAGGCTCAAGGTATGCAAAAAAGGATTTATGATAGGGGTGCTAAGGTTCGTACCTTTGCGCCAGGAGATTGAGTGTTGGTACTTATTCCTACTGTAGAGAGTAAGTTTCTGGCCAAATGGCAGGGTCCGTACTCTATTATTGAAAGAGTAGGCGAGGTGAATTATAAAGTTCACCAACCAGATAAAAGAAAACCTGAGCAGATTTACCATGTGAATCTAATCAAGTCTTGGAAAGACAGGCAAGCTCTAGCTACGACGGTCATTTTGCCAGCCTGTGATGGTACTAGGATACCTAATGTTAATATAGCTGAGTCTCTGTTTGACAAGCAAAAGAAAGAAGCTAGACAATTGGTGATTCATAACAAAGACTTCTTTTCTGACAAACCAGGGCAGACACCTCTCATAAAACATGACATTATAACGGAACCTGGAGTAAGGGTACATGTAAGGCCCTATAGAATCCCTGAAGCTAGGCGAGAGGCAGTATCTAAGGAGGTGAAAGAGATGCTGGAATTGGGGGTGATTGAAGAATCTCATAATGAGTGGTCCAGCCCAATCGTATTAATTCCAAAACCGAATGGTACTATGAGATTTTGTAATGACTTTAGAAAGTTAAATTCTGTGTCTAAGTTTGATGCATATCCTATGCCAAGGGTGGACGAGCTTATAGACCGGCTGGGCACAGCTCGCTACATCACCACACTAGATCTAACGAAAGGTTATTGGCAGATTCCTCTGACTGAATCTGCCAAAGAAAAGACAGCATTTTCCACACCTGACGGGTTATTTCAGTATGTAAATATGCCCTTCGGCTTACATGGGGCTCCCGCGACCTTCCAAAGGTTAATGGATAGAGTGTTAAAACCACATAGGAAATATGCTTCGGCCTATCTCGATGACATAGTGATACATAGCCCTGACTGGGAGACTCACCTTTCGGATGTACAGGCAGTAATTGACAGTTTACAGGTAGCAGGTCTGACAGCTAACCCTAGAAAATGTTGCATTGGTTTAGAAGAAGCCAAATATTTGGGCTATATAATCGGGAGAGGTATAATCAAGCCCCAGATTGACAAAATTCAAGCAATCCAGAAGTGGCCCCAACCTCTGAATAAAAAACAGGTGAGGGCCTTCCTGGGAATTACAGGTTATTATAGACGGTTCATACCTAATTTTGCATCCATAGCTAATCCCCTGACTGATCTCACCAAGGGAAAAGACTCAATAATGTTAAGGTGGAACCCTGAAGCAGAAAAAGCGTTCCAAACATTGAAATTGGCCCTTTGTTCCCAGCCAGTCTTGGTCACGCCAGACTTTAAAAAGGAGTTTGTGGTGCAGACAGACGCCTCTGAGACAGGAATAGGGGCTGTCATGTCACAAATCAGGAATGGAGAGGAACATCCTGTGCTTTATTTAAGCAGGAAGCTGAATAAGCATGAGAGAAATTATGCAATTGTAGAGAAGGAATGTTTGGCCATCAAGTGGGCCCTTGAGTCCCTCAAATATTATTTGTTGGGAAGAAAGTTTAAGTTAGTAACTGACCATGCCCCTCTGAAGTGGATGTACCTAAGTAAAGAGAAAAATAGCAGGGTAACAAGATGGTTTCTAGCTCTGCAGGCCTACAACTTTACAGTAGAACATAGGTCTGGTCGGCTGCAGGGAAATGCAGATGCACTGTCACGTGTTCACTGCCTTTTGGTTACAGGTGCTCATCCCCAGTGGCCTGAGCAGAGGGGGGGGATATGTGACACTCATGCAGGTTTGGTTGTGGAAGGCAGGTATATTTCTCCCAGGTTCCTTTCCTATGTGAGGTAACTCCAGAGCCTCTCACCTGCCAGGTGATTGATTAAGGTGAATGAGAGGGTGGATATAAAAGAGAAGCCAGGAGGTCAGATCTCTCTCTCTGGCTGAGGACACAGAACGCCTGTCTGTGGAGAGACTTATGTGAGTAAAGGTTGCTGAAAGTATTTTTGTTAGCTGGCAGAGAGAAGCTCTCCAGCTGGTAGTGAGGGTCATCACTTGTATAGTTAGTGCCGGACAGGCAAGGTTTTTCTTTTGTTCCTGTATTGTTATTTTTATTTGGCTTGCAACCTTTCTAATAAACCTGACCAAGAGTCAGATTGCATGAACTTGCTGCTGTTTGCCTGATTTGGATAAAGACACACGTGTCCCTTTCCCTCAGCAAAGGGCGATCCCTGACGCTTCCCACAATAGTTAATCTGCTTGTGGTTTAGAGGATGGTGGTTGAAAATGTATTGTTGGTTAGTTAGAATGTGACTATGTAGAGGTGTGAAACTATGGAGGTGAAAGATGTGGTATGACTCTGTATCAAATAAATCAATGTCTATGTCCAAGATATGAAAAATAATAATTTTATTGAGCTACAGTATAAAATTACATAAAATGGGAGTGCAGGATCCTTGCACTCACTAAGGCAATTACACTAATCAGATACAGTAAGTTGCCTAAGTTAGAATTAATAAAACATATGCGGCAAGTGTGATATATGTCCAGATAATAATTAGTACCAGTGGAGTGTGGTAAGAGTGCCTGCAGTGCACTTGCAGGCGCTGGAGGCCCCCTATTTGGAGCCCACTGTTCGTGCAAAGAGCAACTCAGTTCAATAGACAAGTATAGTCAATAGGTTTAGCTGAATCCACCGGCCCGACACCATCTTTGAGTGTGCGCCCGACACCATCTTTGAGGACTGCCATATCCTCCGACTCCACTACTGCCCGGCTCCAGGACCGCTGGAACCTGACCCTGCACAGCTGTACCTGACTCCAACACTGAGGACCGCCACATCCTCCATCTAAGGGTAAGCGGTACTGTGTACCGGCCAGACTTCATCTCATGACAGCTGTGATTTGTCATTGACAGCTGCCGTGCTGCCTATATTCACCTTATCATACAGCCGCCGCGCTGTTGTGACCCAGAGGGCCGGTGGATTCAGCTAAACCTATTGACTATACTTGTCTATTGAACTGAGTTGCTCTTTGCACGAACTGTGGGCTCCAAATAGGGGGCCTCCAGCGCCTGCAAGTGCACTGCAGGCACTCTTACCACACTCCACTGGTACTAATTATTATCTGGACATATATCACACTTGCCGCATATGTTTTATTAATTCTAACTTAGGCAACTTACTGTATCTGATTAGTGTAATTGCCTTAGTGAGTGCAAGGATCCTGCACTCCCATTTTATGTAATTTTATACTGTAGCTCAATAAAATTATTATTTTTCATATCTTGGACATAGACATTGATTTATTTGATACAGAGTCATACCACATCTTTCACCTCCATAGTTTCACACCTCTACATAGTCACATTCTAACTAACCAACAATACATTTTCAACCACCATCCTCTAAACCACAAGCAGATTAACTATACTGTCACTCTCATTCATTCTCTTCTCACTCATTCACACATTTATATACATACACATTGACATACTCATAAATACATACACCCACCCAATACAGCCCAACACACTCGTAGCATATCTAGGCCTGGAGAAGAAGCCAAACCACTGATTGTCTATTTCTACCATTTTCTGGAGTGCTGAGAGGGTATCACTCCTTGGCTAAATTCTCGGTCAGATTTTTGTGTGGTAGATAGAGTACCTCCATGCTTTAGTGTTTCCCATATTCTACTTTATGTTAGTGGTGAAATTTTGTCGATACTTGTATCATTTCTTGTAAATTTTCAGAAAATTTTTTAAATGTTGCTTTTTTTTTTACTTTGAAGCTCTCTGCTTATAAGGAAAATGAATATTCCAAATAAATTATATATTGATTCACATATACAATATGTCTACTTTATGTTTGCATCATAAAGTTGACATGTTTTTACTTTTGGAAGACACCAGAGGGCTTCAAAATATAGCAGCAATTTTCCAATTTTTCACAAAATTTTCAAAATCTAAATTTTTCAGGGACCAGTTCTGTTTTGAAGTGGATTTGAACGGCCTTCATATTAGAAATACCCCACAAATGACCCCATTATAAAAACTGCACCCCTCAAAGTATTCAACATGACATTTAAAAGGTTTGCCTTTAGGTGTTTCACAGGAATAGCAGCAAATTGAAGGAGAAAATTCAAAATCTTCATTTTTTACACTCGCATGTTTTTGTAGACCCAGTTATTGAATTTTTACAAGGGGTAAAAGGAGAGAAAGCTTCCTAAAATGTGTAACCCAATTTCTCTCGAGTAAGAAAATACCTAATATGTGTATGTCAAGTGTTCAGCGGGCGCAGTAGAGGGCTCAGTGGGATTTTGGAGAGTGAGTTTTTCTGAAATGGTTTTTGGTGGGAATGTCACATTTAGGAAGCCCCTATGGTGCCAGAACAGCAAAAAAACAAACAAACACATGGCATACTATTTTGGAAACTACACCCCTCAAGGCACGTAACAAGGGGTCCAGTGAGCCTTAACACCCCACAGGTGTTTGACGACTTTTTGTTAAAGTAAGTGTAAATTATATATTTTTTTCCCCTAAAATGCTAGTTTTCCCTCAAATTAAAATTTTCTATAAGGGATAATAGGACAAAATGCCCCCCAAAATTTGTAACCCCATCTCTTCTGAGTATCGAAATACCCCAATGCTCAGAAGAGAAGGAGCACCATTGAGCTTTTGGGAAAAAAAATTGTTTGGAATGGAAGTCAGGGGCCATGTGTGTTTACAAAGCCCCCCGTGGTGCCAGAACAGTGGACCCCCCCACATGTGACCCCATTTTGAAAACTACACCCCTCACAGAATTTAATAAGGGGTGCAGTGAGTATTTACACCCCACTGGTGTTTGACAGATCTTTGGAACAGTGGGCTGTGCAAATGAAAAATTACATTTTTCATTTGCACGGACCACTGTTCCAAAAATCTGTCTGACACCTGTGGGGCGTAAATGCTCACTGTACCCCTTATTACATTACATGAGGGGTGTAGTTTCCAAAATGGGGTCACATGTGGGTATTTATTTTTTTGCGTTTATGTCAAAACCGCTGTAAAATCAGCCACCCCTGTGCAAATCACCAATTTAGGCCTCAAATGTACGTAGTTCGCTCTCTATCCTGAGCCTTGTTGTGCGCCTGCAGAGCATTTTACGACCACATATGGGGTATTTCCGTGTTCAGGAGAAACTGCGTTACAAATTTTGGGGGTCTTTTTTTCCTTTTAACGCTTGTGAAAATAAAAAGTATGGGGCAACACCAGCATGTTAGTGTAAAATGTTTTATTTTTTTACAAGATTTTTTAACAAGCTGGTGTAGCCCCCAACTTTTCCTTTTCATAAGGGGTAAAAGGAGTAATTTCTCCAGAGTACGGAGATACCCCATATGTGGCCATAAACTGTTTCCTTGAAATACGACAGGGCTCCAAAGTGAGAGAGCGTCATGCGCATTTGAGGACTAAATTAGGGATTGCATAGGGGTATTCCACGCCAGTGATTAACAAACAGGGTGCCTCCAGCTGTTGCTAAATTCTCAGCATGCCTGGACAGTCAGTGGCAGTCCAGAAATGCTGGGAGTTGTTTTGCAACAGCTGGAGGCTCCATTTTGGAAACACTGCCGTACAATACGTTTTTCATTTTTATTGTGGGGGGGGGGCAGTGTAAGGGGGTGTATATGTAGTGTTTTACCCTTTATTATGTGTTAGTGTAGTGTAGTGTTTTTAGGGTACATTCGCACTGGCGTGTTACGGTGTGTTTGCGCTGTGGCGAAAAATTTGCTGCAGCCCAAACTTGAAGCAGGAAACTTACTGTATACCTGTCCGTTTGAATGTACCCTGTACGTTCACATGGGGGGCAAACCTCCAGCTGTTGAAAACTACAACTCCCAGCATGTACTGATCACCGGAGGGCATGCTGGGAGATGCAGTTATGCAATAGCTGGAGGTACACAATTACAACTCCCAGCATGCCGAGACAGCTGTTTGGGCATGCTGGGATTTGCAGTTTTGCAACATCTGGAGGGCTACAGTTTTAGAGAACACTGCAAAGTGATCTCAAAACTGTGGTCCTCCAGCTGTTGCAAAACTACAAATCCCAGCATGCCCAGAGAGCAAACAGCTGTTTGGGCATGCTAGGAGTTGTAGTTTTGCTAGATCTGGAGGGATACAGTTAGAAACCACTATATAGTGGTCTCTATCTGTAGCCCTCCAGCTGTTGCAAAACTACATATTCCACGATGCCCAAACAGCTGTCTCGGCATGCTGGGAGTTGTAGCTTTGCAACATCTGGAGGGCTACGGTTAGAGACCACTTTATAGTGGTCTCAAACTGTACCCTCCAGATGTTGCTAGGCAACTCACCGGCTTCCGTACGATCCAGCCGCACGACATCGCCGCCCGCCGATCTCCGTTGCCCGCAACCTCCGACGCTCGCCCGTATGGGTAAGTGGATCTTCGGCGCCGGTCTCCTTCCGTTCCCCGTTCTGCCCCACCTATTGTGGGTGGGCAGGACAGGGAAAACGAAAGATAACCCCCCCCGCCCCCGATCTGCTATTGGTGGTCGCGTCTAGACCACCAATAGCAGGGATAGGAGGGGTGGCGCCTCTTCCACCTCACTCCTATCCCTTCAGGGGGATCGTGGGTGTCTTAGACAACTGCGATCCCCCTTATATTCCGGGTCACCGGTTCACCATAGACCCGTAATGACTCGGAATTGTGCAAATCGCAAGTGTGAATTCACTTGCGATTTGCCGCGATTGCCGACATGGGGGGGTCTGATGACCCCCCTGGGCGTTTGCACAGGATGCCTGCTGAATGATTTCAGCAGGCATCCCGGTCCGATCCCCGCCCGGCACACAGTGGGGGCCGGAATGACCCATGACGTACACCTACGTCATGGGTCCTTAACCCCTTAAGGACACAGCCCATTTTCACCTCTAGGACGCAGCCCTTTTTTGCACATCTGACCACTGTCACTTTAAACATTAATAACTCTAGAATGCTTTTACTTATCAATCTGATTCCGAGATTGTTTTTTCGTGACATATTCTACTTTAACATAGTGGTAAATTTTTGTGATAACTTGCATCCTTTCTTGGTGAAAAATCCCAAAATTTGATGAAAAAATTGAAAATGTTGCATTTTTCTAACTTTGAAGCTCTCTGTTTGTAAGGAAAATGGATATTCCAAATATTTTTTTTTTTGAATTCACGTATACAATATGTCTACTTTATATTGTCATCATAAAATTGACAAGTGTTTACTTTTGGAAGACACCAGAGGGCTTCAAAGTTCAGCAGCAATTTTACAATTTTTCACAAAATTTTCAAACTCGCTATTTTTCATGGACCAGTTCAGGTTTGAAGTGGATTTGAAGGGTCTTCATATTAGAAATACCCCATAAATGACCCCATTACAAAAACTGCACCCCCCAAAGTATTTAAAATGACATTCAGTAAGTGTTTTAACCCTTTAGGTGTTTCACAGGAAAAGCAGCAATGTGAAGGAGAAAAATCAAAATCTTCATTTTTTACACTTGCATGTTCTTGTAGACCCAATTTTTTAATTTTTACAAGGGTTAAAAGGATAAAATTTATACTTGAATTTGTAGCCCAATTTCTCTCGAGTAAGCACATACCTCATATGTCTATGTAAATTGTTCGGCGGGCGCAGTAGAGGGCTCAGAAGCGAAGGAGCGACAAGGGGATTTTGGAGTGTACGTTTTTCTGAATACCCCCCAAAATTTGTAACCCCATCTCTTCTGAGTATGGAGGTACCCCATAAGTTGACCTGAAGTGCATTACGGGCGAACTACAATGCTCATTAGAGAAGGAGTCATATTTGGCTTTTTGAGAGCAAATTTTCCTCGGAGGGCATGTCGCCTTTAGGAAGCCCCTATGGTGCCAGGACAGCAAAAAAAAAAGGACATGGCATACCATTTTGGAAACTAGACTCCTTGAGGAACGTAACAAGGGATAAAGTGAACCTTAATACCCCACAGGTGATTCACGACTTTTGCATATGTAAAAAAAAAAAAAAGTACTTTATACTTTTTACCAAAAATGCTTGGTTTAGCAAAAATTTTACATTTTTAAAAAAGGTAATAGCAGAAAATACCCCCCCAAAATTTGAAGCCCAATTTCTCCCGATTCAAAAAAAGTGCTCTGCTGGCGCACTACAGGTCTCAGAAGTGAAGGAGTCACATTTGGCTTTTTGGAAGCAAATTTTGCTCTGGGGGCATGCCGCATTTAGGAAGCACCTATGGTGCCAGGACAGAAAAAAAACCCCACATGGCATACCATTTTGGAAACTAGACCCCTTGGGGAACGTAACAAGGGGTAAAGTGAACCTTAATACCCCACAGGTGTTTCACGACTTTTGCATATGTAAAAAAAAAATTTTTTTTTACACTAAAATTCTCGTTTTCCCCCAAATTTTACATTTTTACAAGGGATAATAGCAGAAAATACCCCCCAAAATTTGTAACTTCATCTCTTCTGAGTATGGAAATACCCAATAAGTGGACGTGAAGTGCACTGGGGGAGAACTACAATGCTCAGAAGAGAAGGAGCATCATTGAGCTTTTGGAGAGAGATTTGGCCATGTGCATTTCCAAAGCCCCTCCGTGGTGCCAGAACAGTGGACCCCCCCACATGTGACCCCATTTTTAAAACTACACCCCTCACGGAAGGTAATAAGGGGTGCAGGGAGAATTTACACCTCACTGGCATTTGACGGATCTTTGGAACAGTGGGCTGTGCAAATTAAAAATTTTATTTTTCATTTTCACAGACCCCTGTTTCAAAGATCTGTCAGACACCTGTGGGGTGTAAATGCTCACTGTACCCCTTGTTACATTCCGTGAGGGGTGTAGTTTCCAAAATGGGGTCACATGTGGGTATTTATTGTTTTGCACTTATGTCAGAACTGCTGTAAAATCAGCCACCCCTGTGCAAATCACCAATTTAGACCTCAAATTTACATGGTGCACTCTCCCTTCTGAGCCTTGTTGTGCGTCCCCAGAACACTTTGCACCCACATATGGGGTATCTCCGTCCTCAGGAGAAATTGCGTTACAAATTTTGGAGGCTTTTTTTCTTTTACTGCTTGTGAAATTTTAAAGTATGGGGCAACACCAGTATGTTAGTGTACAAAAATGTTTTTTTTTTTTACACTAACATGCTGGTGTAGACCCCAACTTTACCTTTTCATAAGGGGTAAAAGGAGAAAAAGCCCCCCAAAATTTGTTAGGCAATTTCTCCCGAGTACGGCGATACCCCATATGTGGCCCTAAACTGTTGCCTTGAAATACGAAAGGGCTCCAAAGTGAGAGCGCCATGCGCATTTGAGGCCTAAATTAGGGATTTGCATAGGGGTGGACATAGGGGTATTCTACACCAGTGATTCTCAAACAGGGTGCATCCAGCTGTTGCTAAACTCCCAGCATGCTTGGACAGTCAATGGCTGTCCGGAAATGCTGGGAGTTTTTGTTTTGCAACAGCTGGAGGCTCCGTTTTGGAAACACTGCTGTAGGATACGTTTTTCATTTTTATTGGGGGGGAAGGGGTGGTGGTGGGGGGGCAGTGTACGTGTGTATATGTAGTGTTTTACCCTTTATTTTATGGTAGTGTAGTGTTTTTAGGTTACATTCACACTGACGGCGGATTACACTGAGTCTCCCGCTAGGAGTTTGAGCTGCGGCTGCTGCAGCTCAAACTTGAAGCAGGGAACTCACTGTAATCCGCCGCCAGTGTGAATGTAACCTGTACATTCACATGGGAGGGGGGGGGGGGCAAAACTACAACTCCCAGCATGCACTGACAGAACGTGCATGCTGGGAGTTGTAGTTTTGCAACAGCTGGAGGCACACTGGTTGGAAAATACTGAGTTAGGTAATAGAACCTATTACCTAACTCGGTATTTCCCAACCAGTGTGCCTCCAGCTGTTGCAGAACTACAACTCTCAGCATGTACTGATTGCCAAAGGGAATGCTGGGAGATGTAGTTATGCAACGTCTGGAGGCACGCAAGTACAACTCCCAGCATGCCGAGACAGCCATTTGCTGTTCCTGAATGCTGGGAGTTGTAGTTTTGCAAGATTTAGAGGGGTTCAGGCTGGAGATCACTGACAGTGGTCTCTAAACTGTGGCCCTCCAGATGTTGCAAAACTACAAATCTCAGCATGCTAAGACAGCAAACTGCTGTCTGGGCATGCTGGGAGTTGTAGTTTTGTAACATCTGGAGGGCTACAGTTTAGAGACCACTGTCAGTGATCTCCAGCCTGAACCCCTCTAAATCTTGCAAAACTACAACTCCCAGCATGCCAACACAGCAAACAGCTGTCAAGGCATGGTGGGAGTTGTAGTTTTGCAACATCTGGAGGGCGACAGTTTAGAGACCACTCTCTAAACTGTCGCCCTGCAGATGTTGCTAGGCAACAGACTCCTGGACACGCGGCGTCATACTCACCTCCACCGCCGCCGTGATCACAGCCGCCGCCGGGTAAGTGACCACCGCTGCCGCCGCCGCTACTACACGGTTCCCCCCGCTGTGCCCGGACACCGATGGGTGGGCATAGCTGGGGGAACCGAACTTTAACCCCCCCGCCTCCAGTCTGCTATTGGTCGGCCGCTCCGCCGATCAATAGCAGGGATAGGAGGGGTGGCAACCCTGCCACCTCACTCCTATCTCTTCAAGGGGGATCGAGGGTGTCTTGGACACCCCCGATCCCCCTTATTTTATCGCGGCGCCGCCGTTGATGGGCAGGGGGAGAGCGCTCCCCCTGCAAACACCGTAGATGCCGTGATCAGAACTGATCACGGCATCTATGGGGTTAATGCTGCCGGGACCGGCGCGATCGCGGCCCCGGCAGCTGCAGTGGGACTCCGGCTGTGATTGACAGCTGAGTCCCACCCGCGATCTCCTGCGCTGCCTGCGGCAGAGCAGGAGATCGCTTGGACGTATGCATACGTCCATTTGCGCGAACGTGTAATTCGCCTGGACGTATGCATACATCCAATAGCGGGAAGGGGTTAAGTACCAGGGTGTCATGATGTAGGCGTACGTCAAGGGTCCTTAAGGGGTTAATGCACAAATCCAGAGTATCAGCAGCAATATTACCAATAACAGTATACATGGAACAAATTATACCGCCACACAAAGTAACAAAGACTGCATAATAACACCATATTGAGTAAAAACCACTATATACAGACTAAGGATACCAATAATACCAGTATACAAATAATACAAGGGCCAAATCATACTGATGCATCAGGAACACACTATACATCACACAGTGACTGTATTGTTACTGAATAAAACCACTGTACACAGACTATTGTTCCTTCATACAGTGACTAGAGATGGGCGAACTTTTCAAAAATTCGATTCGAGCAATTCGCAGAATTTTTTGAAAAAATTTGTTTCGATCCGATTTTATTCATGACGAATGTATATTAAAAACGCCTATTTCTGGCCTACAGAGAGCCTCAATAGGGGTGTAGAACACTTTGCTGTGTTCTAACATGCATATGGAGTGTGCTGAAGTAGGGAAATAATACTGTTATTCAGAATAACATGCAGATTACCGGCATTGCTTTTAGAATCACTGCCGCAGAGCCGCACAATGACAGAGCCTGGAGGTGGCATTAGTATGAGGAGATCATATAGTGGCTGAATGACACAGCTTGGAGGTTTTGGCAGCATGAGGAGACCATATAGTGGCAGAATGACACAGCGTGGAGGTGTTGGCAACATGAGGAGACCATATAGTGGCAGAATGACACAGCGTGGAGGTGTTGGCAACATGAGGAGGCCATATAGTGGCTGAATGACACAGTGTTGAGGTGATGGCACCATGAGGAGACCATATAGTGGCTGAATGACACAGCGTGGAGGTGTTGGCAGCATGAGGAGACCATATAGTGGCTGAATGACACAGCGTGGAAGTGTTGGCAGCATGAGGAGACCATATAGTGGCTGAATGACACAGCATGGAGGTATTGGCAGCATGAGGAGACCATATAGTGGCTGAATGACACAATGTGGAGGTGTTGGCAGCATGAGGAGACCATATATTGGCTGAATGACACAATGTGGAGGTGTTGGCAGCATGAGGAGACCATATAGTGGTTGAATGACACAGCGTGGATGAGGCTGAAGCATGAGGAGACCATATAGTGGCTGAATGACACAGCATGGAGGTGTTGTCAACATGAGGAGGCCATATAGTGGCTGAATGACACAGCTTGGATGAGGCTGAAGCATGAGGAGACCATATGGTGGCTGAAGGACACAGT
The DNA here is from genome assembly GCF_029499605.1 of Hyla sarda. Lineage (NCBI taxonomy): Eukaryota > Metazoa > Chordata > Amphibia > Anura > Hylidae > Hyla > Hyla sarda. Next base: position 64,716,833 of record NC_079197.1, on the reverse strand, counting down.
GTTGAGGTGGTGGCACCATGAGGAGACCATATAGTGGCTGAATGACACAGCGTGGAAGTGTTGGCAGCATGAGGAGACCATATATTGGCTGAATGACACAATGTGGAGGTGTTGGCAGCATGAGGAGACCATATAGTGGTTGAATGACACAGGGTGGAGGTGTTGGCAGCATGAGGAGACCATATAGTCGCTGAATTACCCAGCTTGGATGAGGCTGAAGCATGAGGAGACCATATAGTGGCTGAATGACACAGCGTGGAGGTGGTGGCAGCATGAGGAGACCATATAATGGCTGGATGACACAGCTTGGATGGGGCTGCAGCATGAGGAGATCATATAGTGGCTGAATGACACAGTGTGGAGGTGTTGGTAGCATGAGGAGACCATATAGTGTCTGAATTACACAGCGTGGAGGTGTTGGCAGCATGAGGAGACCATATAGTGGCTGAATTACACAGCGTGGAGGTGTTGGCAGCATAAGGAGACCATATGGTCGCTGAATGGCATAGCCAGGAGTTGGCAGCAGCATGAGTAGACACTAGGCCTTCACAATCCCTAAGATTAAAAGAATAATTTAGAAATGTAAACCGAAGATTTTGGATAGCTAGTGCTACCTACCATAACAACATTTTTATTCCCAGACCCAGGCCCAGCAGCAGTATCAGTAAACCATATATTGCCTGAATGACACAGCCTGGAGTTGGCTGAAGCATGAGGAGACCCCAGGGCTTCACAATCCCCAAGAAAAAACACAATAATTTTTTTAATTTAAAATGAAGATTTGGGATAGCTAGTGCTACCTACCATAACAAAAACTTTTTCCAGTTCCAGGCCCAGCAGCAGTATCAGTAAACCATATATTGCCTGAAAGACACAGCCTGGAAATGGCTGAAGCATGAGGAGTTGGCTGAAATTTAACCCCTTAAGGAAGTAGGACACTGTAGCCATTTTTTGCACATCTGACCACTGTCACTTTAAACATTAATAACTCTGGGATGATTTACCTTTCATTCTGATTCCGAGATTATTTTTTTGTGACATTCTACTTTATGTTAGTGGTAAAAATGTTATCGATACTTGCATCAATTCTTGGTGAAAAATTCCAAAATTTTATGAAAAAATTGAAAATTTATACCAAATAAATTATATATTGATTCACATATACAATATGTCTACTTTATGTTTCCATCATAAAGTTGACATGTTTTTACTTTTGGAAGACATCAGAGGGCTTCAAAGTATAGCAGCAATTTTCCAATTTTTCACAACATTTTCAAAATCGAAATTTTTCAGGAACCAGTTCTGTTTTGCTGTGGATTTGAAGGGCCTTCTTATTAGAAATACCCCACAAATGACCCCATTATAAAAACTGCACCCCTCAAAGTATTCAAAATGACATTTAAAAGGTTTGTTAACCCTTTAGGTGTTTCACAGGAATAATAGCAAATTGAAGGAGAAAATTCAAAATCTTCATTTTTTACACTGGCATGTTCTTGTAGACCCAATTATTGAATTTTTACAAGGGGTAAAAGGAGAGAAATCTTCCTAAAATGTGTAACCCAATTTCTCTCGAGTAAGAAAATACCTCATATGTGTATGTCAAGTGTTTAGCGGGCGCAGCTCAAAAGGAAAGGAGCGACTGTGGGATTTTGGAGAGTGAGTTTTTCTGAAAATGTTTTTGGGGGGCGTGTCACTTTTTGGAAGCCCCTATGGTGCCAGAACAGCAAAAAAAAAAAAAAAAAAAAACACATAGCATACTATTTTTGAAACTACACCCCTCAAATTACAAAAATTACATTTTTCATTTTCACGGACCACTGTTCCAAAAATCTGCCAGACACCTGTGGGGCGTAAATGCTCACTGTACCCCTTATTATATTACGTGAGGGGTGTAGTTTCCAAAATGGGATCACATGTGGGTATTTATTTTTTTTGCGTTTATGTCAGAACCGCTGTAAAATCGGCCACCCCTGTGCAAATCACCAATTTAGGCCTCATATGTACATGATGCGCTCTCACTCCTGAGCCTTGTTGTGTGCCCGCAGAGCATTTTACGCCCACATATGGGGTATTTCTGTACTGAGAAGAAATTGTGTTTGGGGATCTTCTTTTCCTTTTAACGCTTGTGAAAATAAAAAGTATGGGGCAACACCAGCATGTTAGTGTAAAATTTTTTTTTTTACACTAACAAGCTGGTGTAGACCCCAACTTTTCCTTTTCATAAGGGGTAAAAGGAGAAAAAGCCCCCCAAATTTTATAGTGAAATTTCTCCCGAGTACGGAGATACCCCATATGTGGCCCTAAACTGTTTCCTTGAAATACGACAGGGCTCCAAAGTGAGAGAGCGCTATGCGCATTTGAGGACTAAATTAGGGATTGCATAGGGGTGGACATAGGGGTATTCTTTGCCAGTGATTCCCAAACAGGGTGCCTCCAGCAGTTGCTAAATTCCCAGCATGTCTGGACAGTCAGTGGCTGTCCAGAAATGCTGGGAGTTGTTGTTTTGCAACAGCTGGAGGCACCGTTTTGGAAACACTGCCATACAATACGTTTTTCATTTTTATTGGGGGGGGGGGACAGTATAAGGGGGTGTATATGTAGTGTTTTACTCTTTATTATGTGTTAGTGTAGTGTAGTGCAGTGTTTTTAGGGTACAATCGCACTGGCGTGTTACGGTGAGTTTCCCGCTAGGAGTTTGCGCTGCGGTGAAAAATTTGCCGCAGCCCAAACTTGAAGCAGGAAACTTACTGTAAGCCTGCCCGTGTGAATGTACCCTGTACGTTCACAAGGGGGAGCAAACCTCCAGCTCTTTCAAAACTACAACTCCCAGCATGTACTGACAGACCGTGCATGCTGGGAGTTGTACTTTTTCAACAGCTGGAAACTCACTGGTTGGAAAACCTTCACTTAGGTTCTGTTACCTAACTCAGTATTTTCCAACCAGTGTGCCTCCAGCTGTTGCAAAACTACAACTCCCAGCATGTACTGATCGCCGAAGGGCATGCTGTGAGATGTTATTATGCAATAGCTGGAGGTACGCAACTACAACTCCCAGCAGGGGCGTAGCTAGAAACCACAGGGCCCTGATGCAAAAAATTGCCCTGGGCCCCCTATTAACCCTAAAGCTCCTGCACTCCCTTTAAAGCCGAGCCTTAAATGCACAGCACTGAGCGCGAAGTGACATGCTGCAGCACCGTATATTTACAGCATGCCGTGTCCTTAAAGGGCGGGGACTTTCCCTTACCAGCTCCGTTGGCTGCGGCCGTGGCCCCGCCCCGACAGCTTGAATGACGGCTTGCATCACCACTCTGCTCCCTAAGTAGACGGAGCAGTGCGGACACGAGACATCATTCAAGCCGTCGGGGCGGGGCCACGGCAGCCAACAGAGCTGGTATGTGAAAGTCCCCGCCCAGGGACTTTACAATGTAATATCTTTACCATCCCTGGGGGCACAAACGTCACACAGGGATGGTGAGGATAATCATTTTAGCATATATAACGCATTGCCAAGCGTTTTATATACTAAAATGTGCTGATTGGTTCTCTTTAAGGGATAAAGCGGCCCTACCGGCTGCGGCGGGCTGGCCAGGATAATGGTTTGGACGAAGAGATATGTCAGTTGTCTTCTCAAGTACAGGGCACACAACACACTAGAGGAGGAAGGGCAGGAGTTTCTGGACGGGACTGCTGTGTGCCCTGCTCTTCCTCCTCTTCACTCCTCACTTCACTAATGTGGCAAGCAGGGCTGGACTGGGACCAAAAATAGGCTCGGGCATATTAGACTATGCAGCCCATGCCTTTTGGGTGGGGGTCCCAGCAGTCGGCCCCCCACCAAAATAAAATGGGCTGCACAGTCTAAAATCACCTTGGTTCAAGTGGCTTTCCAACTGTTGCAAAACTACAACTCCCATCATGCCTGGAGAGCTTCAGACATTATGGGAGTTGTAGTTTTGTAACAGCTGGAGAGCCGCAGATTGAGGTATAGTTTGACCAATAACCCTTGCAAATCTTAAAGTTACTACAACAATGATGGGAAACAGACAGACTGAATAATGATTTGACTCACAGCAGTAGTCTTCTCTGTCTCTTTCCTTTCCTTTTCTTCTTCCTCTGCCGAGTCTGATGTCAGGAAATTAGTGTGTCCTCACTTTGTCAGCAGATTCTCTTTCTCTGTATGACAACAATAATTATTATAACCCTGTCAAACACTGCACCCCCTAAATATAGCCCTGCCACCACAAAATGTGCCCCCTAAATATACCTCGCCAGACATCATAACCCTGAAAATGACCCTCTAAGTCCCCCCAGACCCATCTTTCCTCTCCTTTAGACCCCTAAGGGCTTGTCCGCACTGCAGACATTTAGTCAGCAAGGTATCAGCAATAGTACCACAGGATGTGCACCATCTCTTAGATAGCAACGCAATCTGGCAGAATAAATATGTTCATTCTTTGGGCAGATTTCCATCAGCAGAATGCTGCTGCAGTGACTCCATAGTATGCACAGAGCAGCAGAATCCCATTAAAACAATAGGACTCTGCTGCAAGCGGATTTCCGCAGCAGAATTCCGCCAGCACAGTGTCCGCAGTGTGGACAGTCCCCCAGACTCCTTAGTCCTCCTCCAGACCCTTTAGTTTTCAGACCCCCCTATCCTCCTCCATGCTCCTTTTCCAACCCCCCTGTCCTCCTCCATATTCCTTGTACAACCCCCCCCCGTCCTCCTCCATATTCCTTGTACAACCCAACACCCCTCCGTCCTCCTCCATGTTACTTTTACAACCCCCTGTCCTCCTCCATGTTACTTCTTTTACAACCCCCTCTCTCTGTCCCCCTCCATGTTACTTTTACAACCCCCCCTGTCCCCCTCCATATTCCTTGTACAACCCCCCCTGTCCTCCTCCATATTCCTTGTACAACCCCCCCTGTCCTCCTCCATATTCCTTGTACAACCCCCCTGTCCTCCTCCATATTCCTTGTGCAACCCTCCCCTGTCTTACTCCATATTCCTTGTACACCCCCCCCGTCCTCCTCCATATTCCTTGTAAAACCCAACATCCCCCCCCCGCCCGGTCCTCCTCCATGTAACCTTTACAACCCCCTGTCCTCCTCCATGTTACTTCTTTTACAACCCCCCCTTCTCTCTGTCCCCCTCCATGTTACTTTTACAACACCCCCTGTCCCCCTCCATATTCCTTGTACAACCCCCCCTGTCCTCCTCCATATTCTTTGTACAACCCCCCCTGTCCTCCTCCATATTCCTTGTACAACCCCCCCTGTCCTCCTCCATATTCCTTGTACAACCCCCCCTGTCCTCCTCCATATTCCTTGTACAACACCCCCTGTCCTCCTTCCACAGCAGAATTCCGCCAGCAGAGTGTCCGCAGTGTGGACAGTCCCCCAGACTCCTTAGTCCTTCTCCAGACCCTTTAGTTTTCAGACCCCCCTATCCTCCTCCATGCTCCTTTTCCAACCCCCCTGTCCTCCTCCATATTCCTTGTACAACCCCCCCCCCGTTCTCCTCCATATTCCTTGTACAATCCAACACCCCCCCCCCCCGGTCCTCCTCCATGTTACTTTTACAACCCCCTGTCCTCCTCCATGTTACTTCTTTTACAACCCCCCCTCTCTCTGTCCCCCTCCATGTTACTTTTACAACCCCCCCTGTCCCCATCCATATTCCTTGTACAACCCCCCCTGTCCCCCTCCATATTCCTTGTACAACCCCCCCTGTCCTCCTCCATATTCTTTGTACAACCCCCCCCTGTCCTCCTCCATATTCCTTGTACAACCACCCTCCCCTGTCCTCCTCCATATTCCTTGTACAACCACCCCCCCCTGTCCTCCTCCATATTCTTTGTACAACCCCCCCCCCCGGTCCTCCTCCATGTTACTTTTACAACCCCCTCCATGTTACTTTAACAACCCCCCCCCTGTCCCCCTCCATGCTGCTTTTACAACCCCCCCTGTCCTCCTCCATATTCCATTTACAACCCCACGTCCTCCTCCATATTCCTTGTACAACCCAACCCCCCCCCCCGGTCCTCCTCCATGTTACTTTTACAACCCCCTGTCCTCCTCCATGTTACTTCTTTTACATCCCCCCCTCTCTCTGTCCCCCTCCATGTTACTTTTACAACACCCCCTGTCCCCCTCCATATTCCTTGTACAACCCCCCCTGTCCTCCTCCATATTCCTTGTACAACCCCCCCTGTCCTCCTCCATATTCCTTGTACAACCCCCCCTGTCCTCCTCCATATTCCTTGTACAACCCCCCCTGTCCTCCTCCATATTCCTTGTACAACACCCCCTGTCCTCCTTCCACAGCAGAATTCCGCCAGCAGAGTGTCCGCAGTGTGGACAGTCCCCCAGACTCCTTAGTCCTTCTCCAGACCCTTTAGTTTTCAGACCCCCTATCCTCCTCCATGCTCCTTTTCCACCCCCCCCCCGTTCTCCTCCATATTCCTTGTACAACCCAACACCCCCCCCCCCCGGTCCTCCTCCACGTTACTTTTACAACCCCCTGTCCTCCTCCATGTTACTTCTTTTACAACCCCCCCTCTCTCTGTCCCCCTCCATGTTACTTTTACAACCCCCCTGTCCTCCTCCGTATTCATTGTACAACCCCCCGTCCTCCTCCATATTCCTTGTACAACCCCCCCTGTCCTTCTCCATATTCCTTGTACAACCCCCCTGTCCTCCTCCATATTCCTTGTGCAACCCCCCCTGTCCTCCTCCATATTCCTTGTACAACCCCCCCCCCGTCCTCCTCCATATTCCTTGTACAACCTAACACCCCCTCCCCCCCCCCCGGTCCTCCTCCATACTTTTACAACCCCCTGTCCTCCTCCATGTTACTTCTTTTACAACCCCCCCTCTCTCTGTCCCCCTCCATGTTACTTTTACAACCCCCCCTGTCCCCATCCTTATTCCTTGTACAACCCCCCCTGTCCCCCTCCATATTCCTTGTACAACCCCCCCTGTCCTCCTCCATATTCTTTGTACAACCCCCCCTGTCCTCCTCCATATTCCTTGTACAACCACCCCCCCCTGTCCTCCTCCATATTCTTTGTACAACCCCCCCCCCCCCCGGTCCTCCTCCATGTTACTTTTACAACCCCCTCCATGTTACTTTTACAACCCCCCCCTGTCCCCCTCCATGCTGCTTTTACAACCCCCCCCTGTCCTCCTCCATATTCAATTTACAACCCCACGTCCTCCTCCATATTCCATTTACAACCCCCCCCCCCCCCGTCCTCCTCCATATTCCTTGTACAACCCAACCCCCTCCACCCCCGGTCCTCCTCCATGTTACTTTTACAACCCCCTGTCCTCCTCCATGTTACTTCTTTTACACCCCCCCCTCTCTCTGTCCCCCTCCATGTTACTTTTACAACTCCCCCTGTCCCCCTCCATATTCCTTGTACAACCCCCCCTGTCCTCCTCCATATTCTTTGTACAACCCCCCCTGTCCTCCTCCATATTCCTTGCACAACCCCCCCTGTCCTCCTCCATATTCCTTTACAACATCTCCCCCCCCCCCCCGTCCTCCTGCATATTCCTTGTACAACCCCCCCCCCCGGGTCCTCCTCCATGTTACTTTTACAACCCCCTCCATGTTACTTTAACAACCCCCCCTGTCCCCCTCCATGCTGCTTTTACAACCCCCCCTGTCCTCCTCCATATTCCATTTACAACCCCCCCTGTCCTCCTCCATATTCCATTTACAACCCCCCTGTCCTCCTACATATTCCTTGTACGACCCCCCTGTCCTCCTCCATATTCCTTGTACAAAATCTCCCCCCCCGTCCTCCTCCATATTCCTTGTACAACCCCCCCCTGTCCTCCTCCATATTCCTTGTACAACCCCCCCCCCCCCCCCGTCCTCCTCCATATTCCTTGTACAACCCAACAACCCCCCCCCCCGGTCCTCCTCCATACTTTTACAACCCCCTGCCCTCCTCCATGTTACTTCTTTTACAACCCCCCCCCTCTCTCTGTCCCCCTCCATGTTACTTTTACAACCCCCCCTGTCCCCCTCCATATTCCATGTACAACCCCCCCTGTCCTCCTCCATATTCTTTGTACAACCCCCCCTGTCCTCCTCCATATTCCTTGTACAACCCCCCCGTCCTCCTCCATATTCCTTGTACAACCCCCCCCCCCTGTCCTCCTCCATATTCCTTGTACAACCCCCCCTGTCCTCCTCCATATTCCTTGTACAACATCTCCCCCCCCCCGTCCTTCTCCTCCTCCATATTCCTTGTACAACCCCCCCGTCCTCCTCCATGTTACTTTTACAACCCCATCCATGTTACTTTAACAACCCCCCCTGTCCCCTTCCATGCTGCTTTTAAACCCCCCCCCCCTCCCGGTCCTCCTCCATATTCCATTTACAACCCCCCCCCCCGACCTCCTCCATATTCCATTTACAACCCCCCCTGTCCTCCTTCATATTCCTTGTACAACCCCCCCTGTCCTCCTCCATATTCCTTGTACAACATCTCCCCCCCCCTCTTCCTCCATATTCCTTGTACAACCCCCCGATCCTCCTCCATGTTACTTTTACAACCTCCTCCATGTTACTTTAACAACCCCCCCCTGTCCCCCTCCATGCTGCTTTTACAACCCCCCCTGTCCTCCTCCATATTCCATTTACAACCCCCCGTCCTCCTCCATATTCCATTTACAACCCCCCTGTCCTCCTACATATTCCTTGTACAACCCCCCCTGTCCTCCTCCATATTCCTTTAACAACCCCCCCTGTCGTCCTCCATATTCCTTGTACAACCCCCCCCCCCCCTGTCCTCCTCCATATTCCTTCCATATTCCTTGTACAGCCCCCCCCCACCGGTGCTCCTCCATGTTAATTTTACAACCCCCTCCATGTTACTTTAACAGCCCCCCCTGTCCTCCTCCATATTCCTTGTACAACCCCCCTCTCCTTCTCCATATTCCTTGTACAACCCCCCCTGTCCTCCTCCATATTCCTTGTACAACCCCCCCTGTCCTTCTCCATATTCCTTGTACAACCCCCCCTGTCCTCCTCCATATTCCTTGTACAACCCCCCCCGTCCTCACCAATTTCCTTGTACAACATCCCCCCCCATGTCCTCCTCCATATTCCTTGTACAACATTCCCCACCCCCCGTCCTCCTCCATATTCCTTGTACAACCCCCCCCCCCCTGGTCCTCCTCCACGTTACTTTTACAACCCCCTCCATGTTACTTTAAACCCCCCCCTGTCCCCCTCCATGCTGCTTTTACAACCCCCCCTGTCCTCCTCCATATTCCTTTTAAAAAAAAAACCCTGTCCTCCTCCATATTCCTTGTACAACCCCCCCATGTCCTTCTCCATATTCCTTGTACAACCCCCCCTGTCCCCCTCCATATTCCTTGTACAACCCCCCCCCCGTCCTCCTCCATATTCCTTGTACAACATCCCCCCCACGTCCTCCTCCATATTCCTTGTACAACATTCTCACCCCCGTCCTCCTCCATATTCCTTGTACAACCCCCTCCCCCCCGGTCCTCCTCCATGTTACTTTTACAACCCCCTCCATGTTACTTTAACAACCCCCCCTGTTCCCCTCCATGCTGCTTTTACAACCCCCCCTGTCCTCCTCAATATTCCATTTACAACCCCCCCTGTCCTCCTCCATATTCCTTGTACAATCCCCCCTGTCCTCCTCCATATTCCTTGTACAACCCCCCTGTCCTCCTCCATGTTCCATGTACAACCCCCCCTGTCCTCCTCTATATTCCTTGTACAACCCCCTTGTCCTCCTTCATATTTCTTGTACAACCCCCCCTGTCCTCCTCCATATTCCTTGTACAACCCCCCCTGTCCTCCTCCATATTCCTTGTACAACCCCCCCCTGTCCTCCTCCATATTCCTTGTACAACCCCCCCTGTCCTCCTCTATATTCCTTGTACAACCCCCTTGTCCTCCTCCATATTCCTTGTACAACCCCCCCTGTCCTCCTCAATATTCCTTGTACACCCCCCCCCTGTCCTCCTCCATATTCCTTGTACAAGCCCCCCGTCCTCCTCCATATTCCTTGTACAACCCCCCCTGTCCTCCTCAATATTCCTTGTACACCCCCCCTGTCCTCCTCCATATTCCTTGTACAACCCCCCTGTCCTCCTCCATGTTCCATGTACAACCCCCCCCTGTCCTCCTCTATATTCCTTGTACAACCCCCTTATCCTCCTTCATATTCCTTGTACAACCCCCCCTGTCCTCCTCCATATTCCTTGTACAACCCCCCCTGTCCTCCTCCATATTCCTTGTACAACCCCCCCTGTCCTCCTCCATATTCCTTGTACAACCCCCCCTGTCCTCCTCCATATTCCTTGTACAACCCCCCCTGTCCTTCTCCATATTCCTTGTACAACCCCCCCTGTCCTCCTTCATATTCCTTGTACAACCCCCCTGTCCTCCTCCATATTCCTTGTACAACCCCCCCTGTCCTCCTCCATATTCCTTGTACAACCCCCTTGTCCTCCTCCATATTCCTTGTACAACCCCCCCTGTCCTCCTCTATATTCCTTGTACAACCCCCTTGTCCTCCTCAATATTCCTTGTACACCCCCCCCCTGTCCTCCTCCATATTCCTTGTACAACCCCCCTGTCCTCCTCCATGTTCCATGTACAACCCCCCCCTGTCCTCCTCTATATTCCTTGTACAACCCCCTTGTCCTCCTTCATATTCCTTGTACAACCCCCCCTGTCCTCCTCCATATTCCTTGTACAACCCCCCCTGTCCTCCTCCATATTCCTTGTACAACCTCCCCCTGTCCTTCTCCATATTCCTTGTACAACCCCCCTGTCCTCCTTCATATTCCTTGTACAACCCCCCTGTCCTCCTCCATATTCCTTGTACAACCCCCCCTGTCCTCCTCCATATTCCTTGTACAACCCCCTTGTCCTCCTCCATATTCCTTGTACAACCCCCCCTGTCCTCCTCTATATTCCTTGTACAACCCCCCCTGTCCTCCTCCATATTCCTTGTACAACCCCCCCCTGTCCTTCTCCATATTCCTTGTACAACCCCCCCTGTCCTCCTTCATATTCCTTGTACAACCCCCCCTGTCCTCCTCCATATTCCTTGTACAACCCCCCCTGTCCTCCTCCATATTCCTTGTACAACCCCCTTGTCCTCCTCCATATTCCTTGTACAACCCCCCCTGTCCTCCTCTATATTCCTTGTACAACCCCCTTGTCCTCCTCAATATTCCTTGTACACCCCCCCTGTCCTCCTCCATATTCCTTGTACAACCCCCCTGTCCTCCTCCATGTTCCATGTACAACCCCCCCCCTGTCCTCCTCTATATTCCTTGTACAACCCCCTTGTCCTCCTTCATATTCCTTGTACAACCCCCCCTGTCCTCCTCCATATTCCTTGTACAACCCCCCCTGTCCTCCTCCATATTCCTTGTACAACCTCCCCCTGTCCTTCTCCATATTCCTTGTACAACCCCCCCCTGTCCTCCTTCATATTCCTTGTACAACCCCCCTGTCCTCCTCCATATTCCTTGTACAACCCCCCCTGTCCTCCTCCATATTCCTTGTACAACCCCCTTGTCCTCCTCCATATTCCTTGTACAACCCCCCCTGTCCTCCTCTATATTCCTTGTACAACCCCCTTGTCCTCCTCCATATTCCTTGTACAACCCCCCCGTCCTCCTCAATATTCCTTGTACAACCCCCCCTGTCCTCCTCCATATTCCTTGTACAACCCCCCCATGTCCTTCTCCATATTCCTTGTACAACCCCCCCTGTCCCCCTCCATATTCCTTGTACAACCCCCCCCCCCGTCCTCCTCCATATTCCTTGTACAACATCCCCCCCACGTCCTCCTCCATATTCCTTGTACAACATTCTCACCCCCGTCCTCCTCCATATTCCTTGTACAACCCCCTCCCCCCCGGTCCCCCTCCATGCTGCTTTTACAACCCCCCCTGTCCTCCTCAATATTCCATTTACAACCCCCCCTGTCCTCCTCCATATTCCTTGTACAATCCCCCCTGTCCTCCTCCATATTCCTTGTACAACCCCCCTGTCCTCCTCCATGTTCCATGTACAACCCCCCCCCTGTCCTCCTCTATATTCCTTGTACAACCCCCTTGTCCTCCTTCATATTCCTTGTACAACCCCCCCTGTCCTCCTCCATATTCCTTGTACAACCCCCCCTGTCCCCCTCCATATTCCTTGTACAACCCCCCTGTCCTCCTCCATATTCCTTGTACAACCCCCCCCTGTCCTCCTTCATATTCCTTGTACAACCCCCCCTGTCCTCCTCCATATTCCTTCTACAACCCCCCCTGTCCTCCTCCATATTCCTTGTACAACCCCCCCTGTCCTCCTCCATGTTCCATGTACAACCCCCCCCTGTCCTCCTCTATATTCCTTGTACAACCCCCTTGTCCTCCTCCATATTCCTTGTACAACCTCCCCTGTCCTCCTCAATATTCCTTGTACACCCCCCCCTGTCCTCCTCCATATTCCTTGTACAAGCCCCCCGTCCTCCTCCATATTCCTTGTACAACCCCCCTCCCCCGGTCCTCCTCCATGTAACTTTTACAACGCCCTCTGTTACTTTAACAACCCCCCCCCCCTGTCCCCCTCCATGCTGCTTTTACAACCCCCCTCTGTCCTCCTCCATATTCCATTTACAACCCCTCTGTCCTCCTCCATATTCCTTTTAAAAACCCCTGTCTTCCTCCATATACCTTGTACAACCCCCCCCCCCCGTCCTCCTCCATATTCCTTCCATATTCCTTGTACAACCCCCCCCCCCAGGTCCTCCTCCATGTTGCATTTACAACCCCCTTCATGTTACTTTAACAACCCCCCCCTGTCCCCTCCATGCTGCTTTTACAACCCCCCCCTGTCCTCCTCCATATTCCCTTTACAACCCCCCGTCCTCCTCCATACTCCATTTACAACCCCCCTGTCCTCCCCCATATTCCTTGTACAACCCCCCCTGTCCTCCTCCATATTCCTTGTACAACCCCCCTCTCCTCCTTTATATTCCTTGTACAACCCTCCCTGTCCTCCTCCATATTCCTTGTACAACCCCCCCTGTCCTCCTCCATATTCCTTGTACAACCCCCCCTGTCCTCCTCCATATTCCTTGTACAACCCCTCCTGTCCTCCTCCATATTCCTTGTACAACCCCCCCTGTCCTCCTCCATATTCCTTGTACAACCCCCCCTGTCCTCCTCCATATTCCTTGTACAACCCCCCCTGTCCTCCTCCATATTCCTTGTACAACCCCCCCTGTCCTCCTCCATGTTCCATGTACAACCCCCCCTTGTCCTCCTCTATATTCCTTGTACAACCCCCCTGTCCTCCTCCATATTCCTTGTACAACCCCTCCCCTGTCCTCCTCCATATTCCTTTAACAACCCCCCCTGTCCTCCTCCATATTCCTTGTACAACCCCCCCCCGTCTTCCTCCATATTCCTTCCATATTCCTTGTACACCCCCCCCCCACCGGTCCTCCTCCATGTTACTTTTACAACCCCCTCCATGTTACTTTAACAACCCCCCCCCCGTCCCCCTCCATGCTGCTTTTACAACCCCCCCCCTGTCCTCCTCAATATTCCTTGTACAACCCCCCCTGTCCTCCTCCATATTCCTTGTACAACCCCCCCTGTCCTCCTCCATTTTCCTTGTACAACCCCCCCTGTCCTCCTCCATATTCCTTGTACAACCCCCCTGTCCTCCTCCATATTCCTTGTACAACCCCCCCTGTCCTCCTCCATGTTCCATGTACAACCCCCCTTGTCCTCCTCTATATTCCTTGGACAACCCCCCTGTCCTCCTCCATATTCCTTGTACAACCCCTCCCCTGTCCTCCTCCATATTCCTTTAACAACCCCCCCTGTCCTCCTCCATATTCCTTGTACAACCCCCCCCCCGTCTTCCTCCATATTCCTTCCATATTCCTTGTACACCCCCCCCACCGGTCCTCCTCCATGTTACTTTTACAACCCCCTCCATGTTACTTTAACAACCCCCCCCCTGTCCCCCTCCATGCTGCTTTTACAACCCCCCCTGTCCTCCTCAATATTCCTTGTACAACCCCCCCTGTCCTCCTCCATATTCCTTGTGCAACCCCCTCTGTCCTCCTCCATATTTCTTGTACAACCCCCCCCCCCATCCTCCTCCATATTCCTTGTACAACCCAACACCCCCCCCCCCGGTCCTCCTCCATACTTTTACAACCCCCTGCCCTCCTCCATGTTACTTCTTTTACAACCCCCCTCTCTCTGTCCCCCTCCATGTTACTTTTACAACCCCCCCTGTCCCCCTACATATTCCTTGTACAACCCCCCCCTGTCCTCCTCCATATTCTTTGTACAACCCCCCCTGTCCTCCTCCATATTCCTTGTACACCCCCCCGTCCTCCTCCATATTCTTTGTAAAACCCAACATCCCCCCCCCCGCCCGGTCCTCCTCCATGTAACCTTTACAACCCCCTGTCCTCCTCCATGTTAATTCTTTTACAACCCCCCCTTCTCTCTGTCCCCCTCCATATTCCTTGTACAACCCCCCCTGTCCTCCTCCATATTCTTTGTACAACCCCCCCTGTCCTCCTCCATATTCTTTGTACAACCCCCTCTGTCCTCCTCCATATTCCTTGTACAACCCCCCTGTCCTCCTCCATATTCCTTGTACAACCCCCCCTGTCCTCCTCCATATTCCTTGTACAACCCCCCTGTCCTCCTCCATATTCCTTGTACAACATCTCCCCCCCCCGTCCTCCTCCATATTCCTTGTACAACCCCCCTTCCTCCTCCATGTTACTTTTACAACCCCCTCCATGTTACTTTAACAACCCCCCCTGTCCCCCTCCATGCTACTTTTACAACCCCACCGTCCTCCTCCATATTCCATTTACAACCCCCCGACCTCCTCCATATTCCATTTACAACCCCCCCTGTCCTCCTACATATTCCTTGTACAACCCACCCCTTTCCTCCTACATATTCCTTTAACAACCCCCCCGTCCTCCTCTGTATTCCTTGTACAACTCCCCCCCGTCCACCTCCATATTCCTTCCATATTCCTTGTACAACCCCCCCCCCCCACGGTCCTCCTCCATGTTACTTTTAAAACCCCCTCCATGTTACTTTAACAACCCCCCCCCTGTCCCCCTCCATGCTGCTTTTACAACCCCCCCCTGTCCTCCTCCATATTCCTTGTACAACCCCCCCGTCCTCCTCCATATTCCTTGTACAACATCCCCCCCACCTCCTCCTCCATATTCCTTGTACAACATTCCCCCCCCCCCCGTCCTCCTCCATATTGTTTGTACAACCCCACCCCCCGGTCCTCCGCCATGTTACTTTAACAACACCCCCCTGTCCCTCTCCATGCTGCTTTTACAACCCCCCCTGTCCTCCTCCATTTTCCATTTACAACCCCCCCTGTCCTCCTCCATATTCCTTTTAAACCCCCCTGTCCTCCTCCATATTCCTTGTACAACCCCCCCCCTGTCCTCCTCCATATTCCTTGTACAACCCCCTCCTGTCCTCCTCCATATTCCTTGTACAACCCCCCCCTGTCCTCCTCCATATTCCTTGTACAACCCCCCTGTCCTCCTCCATATTCCTTGTACAACCCCCCTGTCCTCCTCCATATTCCTTGTACAACCCCCCCTGTCCTCCTCCATGTTCCATGTATAACCCCCCTTGTCCTCCTCTATATTCCTTGTACAACCCCCTTGTCTTACTCCCTATTCCTTGTACACCCCCCCTGTCCTCCTCAATATTCCTTGTACAACCCCCCTGTCCTCCTCCATATTCCTTGTACAACCCCCCCCCCGTCCTCCTCCATATTCCTTGTACAACATCCCCCCCACGTCCTCCTCCATATTCCTTGTACAACCTCCCCCCCCACGTCCTCCTCCATATTCCTTGTACAACCTCCCCCCCCGGTCCTCCTCCATGTTACTTTTACAACCCCCTCCATGTTACTTTAACAACCCCCCCCTTCCCCCTCCATGCTGCTTTTACAACCCCCTCTGTCCTCCTCCATATTCCATTTACAACCCCTCTGTCCTCTTCCATATTCCTTTAAAAAAAAAAACTGTCCTCCTCCATGTTGCTTTTACAACCCCCTCCATGTTACTTTAAAAAAAACCACCCCTGTATCCCTCCATGCTGCTTTTACAACCCCCCATTCCTCCTTCGTATTCCATTTACAACCACCCCCCATTCCTCCTTCGTATTCCATTTACAACCCCCCCCCCATCCTCATCCATATTCCATTTACAACCCCCCTGTCCTCCTCCATATTCCTTGTACAACCCCCCTGTCCTCCTCCATATTCCTTGTACAACCCCCCCTGTCCTCCTTTATATTCCTTGTACAACCCTGCTTGTCCTCCTCCATATTCCTTGTACAACCCCCCCCCCTGTCCTCCTCCATATTCCTTGTACAACCCCCCCTGTCCTCCTCCATATTCCTTGTACAACCCCCCCTGTCCTCCTCCATATTCCTTGTACAACCCCCCCTGTCCTCCTCCATATTCCTTGTACAACCCCCCCTGTCCTCCTCCATATTCCTTGTACAACCCCCCTGTCCTCCTCCATGTTCCATGTACAACCTCCCCTTGTCCTCCTCTATATTCCTTGTACAACCCCCCTGTCCTCCTCCACATTCCTTGTACAACCCCCCCTATCCTCCTCAATATTCCTTGTACAACCCCCCCTGTCCCCCTCCATGCTGCTTTTACAACCCCTCCCCCCCGCCCTCCTCCATATTCCTTGTACAACATATCCCCCACGTCCTCCTCCATATTCCTTGTACAACATTCCCCCCCGTCCTCCTCCATATTCCTTGTACAACCCCCCCACCCCCCCCCCCCCCGGGCCTCCTCCATGTTACTTTTACAACCCCCTCCATGTTACTTTAACAACCCCCCCTTCCCCCTCCATGCTGCTTTTACAACCTCCCCCTGTCCTCCTCCATATTCCATTTACAACCCCCTCCTGTCCTCCTCCATATTCCTTTTAAATCCCCCCTGTCCTCCTCCATATTCCTTATACAACCCCCCCCCCGTCCTCCTCCGTATTCCTTCCATATTCCTTGTACAACCCCCCCCCCCCCAGGTCCTCCTCCATGTTACTTTTACAACCCCCTCCATGTTACTTTAACAACCCCCTCTGTCCCCCTCCATGCTGCTTTTGCAACCCCCCCTGTCCTCCTCCATATTCCATTTACAACCCCCCCTTGCCCTCCTCCACATTCCTTGTACAACCCCCCTGTCCTCCTCCATATTCCTTTTACAACCTCCCCTGTCCTCCTCCATATTCCATTTACAACCCCCCCCCCGTCCTCCTCCATATTCTTTGTACAAACCCCCCACCCGGCCCTCCTCCATGTTACTTTTCTAACCCCCCCCCCCCGACCTTTTCCATGTTACTTTTACAATCCCCCCCCTCTCTTTCCTCCCCCCATGTTACTTTTACAACCCCCCCCTCTCTCTGTCCTCCTCCATATACCTTTTGCAACTCCCCCTCTCTCTGTCCTCCTCCATATTCCTTTTACAACTCCCCCCCCATCCTCCTTCATATTCTTTGTACAACCCCCCCCCCTCCATGTTACTTTTCTAACCCCCCCTGACCTCTTCCATGTTACTTTTACAACACCCCCTATCTCTGTCCCCCTCCATGTTACTTTAACAACCCCCCTCTGTCCTCCTTCTCTCAGCAAGCAAATGCTCCCCCCGCCGCAGCCACTCTCACCTCTGACCCTCCGTCATTGTCTTCAGCTCCCGTCCACCTCCTCACCTTGCGGAGAAGCTGCAGCAGCTGTAGGTGGCGGTGGGAAGTCTTCCTCCTCCTGCGCAGCCGGGGCAGGGTCCGTGACGTCAGGTGCATGCTTCCGACATCTGCTGCTCTTAAAGCGGCAGTGTCCCTGCCCCGGCTAACCTTACATGGGGCCGGGGGACCGAACTGAGAGAGGCCCCCTTCAGAGCCAACAGAGAAGGGGGCCCCATGGGGAGCAGAGCTGCCAGGGCTGATTTTTTTTTTAACAAAACAGGGCAAGGCAGGGGTGGACAGTCAGGGCAATATGCGTTGCGCTGCCCTTGCCCTGCCCTTATCTGGTCTCTGCTGCTGCTGAACGGGAATGTCTGGCAGCAGCACTGACCCCTTAGACAGCCGACCATCATGCAAATATGGCAAGGGGGGCCCTGTGATCTCTATAGCTACGCCACTGACTCCCAGCATGCCGAGACAGCTGTTTTTTGTTTGGACATGCTGGGATTTGCAGTTTTGCAACATCTGGAGGGCTACAGTTTTAGAGAACACTGCAAAGTGATCTCCAAACTGTGGTCCTCCTGCTGTTGCAAAACTACAAATTCCAGCATGTCCTGACAGCAAACAGTTGTTTGGGCATGCTAGGATTTTTAGTTTTGCAAGATCTGGAGGGCTACAGTTTAGGGACCACTATATAGTGGTCTCAAACTGTAGCCCTTCAGCTGTTGAAAAAAAACTACATATTCTAGCATGCCCAAACAGCTGTCTGGGCATGCTGGGAGTTGTAGCTTTGCAACATCTGGAGGGCTACAGTTAGAGACCACTGTATAATGGTCTCAAACTGTACCCTCCAGATGTTGCTAGGCAACTCACCGGCTTCCATCGGATCCAGTCGCACGTCATCGCCGCCCGCCGATCTCCGTCGCCCGCCCGGATCGGTAAGTGGATCTTCATCGTTTCCCCGTCGTTTCTCCGTCCTGCCCCACCTATTGTGGGCGGGCAGGATGGGGAAAACGAAAGTTAACCCCCCCCCCCCCCGCCCCCGATCTGCTATTGGTGGTCGCGTCTAGACCACCAATAGCAGGGATAGGAGGGGTGGCACCCCTGCCACCTCACTCCTATTGCTTCAGGGGGATCCTGGGTGTCTTAGACAACCGCGATTCCCCCTTATATTCTGGGTCACCGGGTCACTATAGACCCGTAATGACCCAGAATCGCGCAAATCGCATGTGTGAATTCACTTGCGATTTTCCGCGATCGCCGCCATGGGGGGGGGGGGGTGGTCTGATGACCCCCCTGGGTGTTTGCACGGGATGCCTGCTGAACGATTTCAGCAGGCATCCCGGTCTGATTCCCGCCCGACGTGCAGCAGGAGCCGGAATTCTCCATGACGTACGCGTACGTCATGGGTCCTTAAGTACCAGGTTGTCATGACGTATGCGTAAGTCAAGGGTCCTTAACCCCTTAAGGACCGGGTGTTTTTCCGTTTTTGCATTTTCATTTTTTGCTCCTTGCCTTTAAAAAAATCATAACTCTTTCAATTTTGCACCTAAAAATCCATATGATGGCTTATTTTTTGCACCACCAATTCTACTTTGTAATGACGTCAGTTATTCTGCCCAAAAATCTACGGTGAAACGGAAAAAAAAATCATTGGAGACAAAATTGGAAAAAAAAACGCAGTTTTGTAAATTTTGGGGGCTTCCGTTTCTACGTAGTACATTTTTTGGTAAAAATGACACCTGATATTTATTCTGTAGATCCATATGGTTAAAATGATACCCTACATATATAGGTTTGATTTTGTCGTACTTATGGAAAAAATCATAACTTCATGCAGGAAAATTAATACGTTTAAAATTGTCATTTCTGACCCCTATAACTTTTTTATTTTTCTGTGTATGGGGTGGTATGAAGGCAATTTTTTTGCGCCGTGATCTGAAGTTTTTAACGGTTCCATTTTTGCATTGATAGGACTTATTGATCGCTTTTTATTCATTTTTTCATGATATCAAAAGTGACCAAAAATGCACTATTTTGGACTTTGGAATTTTTTTGCGCGCACGCCATTGACCGTGCGGTTTAATTAACAATATATTTTTATAATTCGGACATTTCCACACACGTCGATACCATATATGTTTATTTTTATTTACACTGTGTTTTTTTTTTTTTATGGGAAAAGGGGAGTGATTCAAACTTTTAATAGGGGAGGGGTTAAATGATCTTTATTCACTTTTTTTTTCACTTTTTTTTTTCACTTTTTTTTGCAGTGCTATAGCTCCCATAGGGACCTATAACACTGCACACATTGATCTTTATCATTTATCACTGGTTTCTCATAAGAAACCAGTGATTGATGATTCTGCCGCTTGACTGCTCATGCCTGGATCTCAGGCACTGAGCAGTCATTCGGCGATCGGACAGCGAGGAGGCAGGTAGGGACCCTCCCGCTGTCCTGTAAGCTGTTCGGGATGCCGCAATTTCACCGCGGCTATCCCGAACAGCCCACTGAGCTAACCGGCATGGTTTTAGTCTCACTTTAGACTCGGCGTTCAACTTTGAATGCCGCGTCTAAAGGGTTAATAGCGCGCGGCACAGCGATCAATGCCGCGCGCTATTAGCCACGGGTCCCGGCCGTTGTTAGAGGCCGGGCCCGACCCGCTATGACGCGGGGCCACGCCGTGGCCCCGGGTTATGGATCGGGAATGGACACATGACGTTCCAGTATGTCATGTGTCCTTAAGGGGTGAAGGGGTTAAAATGAAGATTTTGGATAGCTAGTGCTACCTACCATAACACATTTTTTATTTCCAGGCCCAGCAGCAGTATCAGTAAACCATATATTGCCTGAATGACACAGCCTGGAGTTGGCTAAAGGATGAAGAAACCCCAGGGCTTCACAATCCCCAAGGAAAAACACAAGAATTTTTTTTATTTAAAATTAAGATTTTGGATAGCTAGAGCAAAATCTTCATTTTAAATTTAAAAAATGTAACAACATTTTTATTCTCAGACCCAGGCCCAGCAGTGGTATCAGTAAACCATATATTGCCTGAATGACACAGCCTGGAGTTGGCTGAAGCATGAGGAGACCCCAGAGCTTCACAATTCCCAAGAAAAAATACAAGAATTTTTTAAATTTAAAATGAAGATTTTGGATAGCTAGTGCTACCTACCATAGCAAAATTTTTAGTCCTAGACCCAGACCCAGCAGCAGTATCAGTAAACCATATATTACCTGAATGACACAGCCTGGAGTTGGCTGAAGCATGAGGAGACAATTGTAATGTATAATTTTTTTTTATTTCAATTTAAGATTTTGAAATTTAAATTAATGATTTTTAACTCCCACGTTTTAGTGTCCCGAACCCCAGCGTGTGGGTACAAAAGGCCAAATCTAAAAAGCCGCCACCGGGCTCATGTGGCCGTGAGAGGTAGGCGCAATGTCTCCATTGCCCTGACTAGCCATTGTTTCCAACACTTTTCGCCAAGGCAAACCATGTGAAGAACAGCGTGACATCGCCGTGCCCTGTACACATGGTATTCTGAAGGGCCACTGAGACTTGTCCGGGCAGTGGAGGCTGAGGACATGGTGGAGGATGATGAGGTGGAGTCGAATACTGTCACGGGACCAAGGGGCTGACAGAGTAGAGCAGGAAACAGCATGAGTACACAAGAGGGGTTAACAACCCCTAAAAGTAAAAGGTGAATGTTGAAATCTCTATTGAAGATGCATGTTAAGTAGTGCTACCATCCAAAAATGTATGGCCCAAGCCGAGAAGCATCAGTAAGCCAAGTAGTTCCTGAAAGACACAGTCAGGAAAAGGCATCAGCAGAACACAAGAGGATTTCCTAACCCCTAATATTGAAAGATCAATGTTGAAATCTCAATTAAGCATGTATGTAAGCTAGTGCAAAACATACATAAATTTAAGGCCCAAGCCCTGAAGCATCAGTAAGCCAAGTAGTTCCTGAAAGACATAGGAGCAGTCAGGAGCAGGCATCAGAAGTACCTAAGAGGGTTTCATAACCCCTTACATTGAAAGATCAATGTTGAAATTTCTATTAAGCATGTATTTAGCTCGTGCTAAACATCTAAAAATTTAAGGCCCAAGCCCAGAAGCATCAATAAGCCAAGAAGTTCCTGAAACACACAGTCAGGAGCAGGTATCAGCAGTACCCAAGAGGGTTTCATAACCTTAATTTATAACCCAAGAGGGTTTCATGACCATAATTGTGAAGAGTTGGTGTAGAAGCATGGTCAATCTACTCTTAGGCATCTGGCATTGGTGGGTGGAAATCCTGGCTGATCCATGCCTGATTCATCTTCACAAAGGTCAGTCTCTCCACATTTTTCGTGGACAGACGAGTTCGCCTTGGGGTGACTATGGCCCTGGCCGCACTAAACACCCGCTGTGATGGCACACTACTGGCCGGCCAGGACAGTTTTTCCAAGTTTGGCTGCCCAGAAGTCCAGTGGATCTTCAAGGTTTGTTGGCTTGGCCATGTCAAGGTATGCCACCACCTGCAGGTTCAGGTCCTGCTCCATGTCTACCTGCTGCTGATGAGTTGCATCACTATGCAGGTGAAGAAAGGTACTCATCAGCGACTGTAGACTTAGGCTGTTGATAATGAAGCTGGTACTGCTCCTGCCACCCCTCCCCAGCAGCCATGGCAGTGGAAGGTGAGCGCAGAGGGCCCCCCGAGTCAGGCCTGTGAGTGGATGGACCATGTCGCCAATAGGCATCGGCCAACTGACTACGTAGGATCTCTCTGTAGTAGGTCAGTTTGTCCTCCCTCTCAGTGGGTGTAAAAAAGGCCCCCATTCTGTGATGGTAGCGAGGGTCCAATAAGGTTGGAGAGCCAGAAGTCATCCCGCTGATGAATTCTAACAATTCGGGGGTCACTACACAAGCAACTGAGCATGCATCGTGCCATTTGCGCCAGTGACTCGGAGGGGCTCACTGCCTCCATCTACACTGCATACTGCCACGGTGTGTCTGGGTCCTCTGTCTCGCCTTCCTCATAATAAACCTCTAGCTCCTCTAGCTGATCATGCTCCTCCTCTCCTGTCCGATGACTAGAAACACCGCCTATCTCATCAAACCTAAACTGTGCTCCACTCTGCCCCTCTTCCTCCTCCTCCAGTTCAGCCCCCACAGGGCTCATGTAGCCGTGAGATGTAGGCGCAATGTTTCCATTGCCGTGACCAGCCATCTTTTCAATCATTTTTTGTAGGCAATGTAGGAATGGAATTACGTTGTTCATCCCATAATCCAGGCGACTTACAAATAATGTGGCTTCCTCAAAGGGCCTCAGCAAACGGCAGGTGTCACGTATGAGCTGCCACTGGTTCACATTGAAGTTACACAGGGGAGTACCCCTATCCCCTAGAAATCGGTGATGGCTTTTCTTTGTTCGTATAGTCTGTCCAACATATGGAGGGTGGAATTCCAACATGTGGCAACGTCACAAATAAGACTATGTTGTGGGATACCGTTCTGATGCGGCTGCTCAAGGAGGGTGTGCTTTGCGGTGTACGAGTGGCTGAAGTGCATGCACAGTTTCCTTCCCATTGTTAGGATGTCTTGCAAATGGGGTGAAGACTTCAGGAAGTGCTTGACAACCATATTCAACACGTGTGCCATGCAGGGCGCATGTTTCACACTTCCTTGTCGCAGCACGGACATGATATTCTTCCCGTTGTCGGTCACCATGGTTCCCATTTCCAGTTTTTGTGGAGTAAGCCATATTCCGATTTCTTGACGAATGAATTTTAGCAGTTCCTCCCCTGTGTGACTCAGTTCGCAAAGGCAAACCAGGTGAAGAATAGCGTGATACCGCCTTTCCAAGTTGCTGGTGCTGCAGTCCCTCCCATTTCAAGTGGTGGACTCTGCACCTTTCAAAGAATTGATGGCTTTTGCCGAGCCAAGGTGGAGAGTCCCAAGCCGTCATTTCTTTGCGAAGAAGGCAGTACCAGCTCTGCATAATTTTGTACAAGAGAAGGTGTGCCAGTCCTTGAGCCTGTCGGTGTGTTCAAAAGTGCACAGCAGCGCCAACGTGTGGAGCTGTAATTACGGGCAGGGACAATACATGTCTTTTACGGCCCACTGGGTAAATGTGGTTCCTGCACAGCCACAACAGCAACTTGGACAGGTCACACCGCTTCCTCCTCCACGCTCTCGCTCTCAGGCAGTTGGTCCTGTTACAGTGTGCGACTCCGCCTCCTCATCCTCCACCGTGTCCACAGTGTCCTCCTCAGTGGCCCTTCATCGTACTATGTGTGTGCATCCCACATACCTACATCTAAGTAGCGTACAATTTTTTACCTTTTAATTTGTCAAGGGCCTACATACTGTGAAACTTCAAGCAAAATAACTCATCGGCTGGTGTTTTACAAAAAGACAGAGTTTTTAGGCTAATTGTAGTGCATTTTTCTTCCCTCATCAGTTCATACCGCATACCTACATCCAAATAGTGTACTATTTTTTACCTGTTAATCTGTCAAGGGTCTACATACTGTGAAAGTCTAAGCAAAATTACTCACCGGCTGGTGTTTTACAAAAATACCGAGTTTTTAGGCTTATTATAGCGCATTTTTCTGCCCTCATCAGTGTATACCGCACACGTACATCTAAGTAGTGTACCATTTAGTACCTGTTAATCCGTCAAGTGGCTACATACTGAGAAAGTCCAAGCAAAATTATGCAGAAATAACTCAATGATGGTTTTTTGAGGGCAAAAAAATGCTCTACAATACGCCAAAAAACTCAGCCGGCGAGTACTGTTGCTTGGACTTTCACAGTATGTAGGCCTTTCACAGATTAACAGGTCCAAAATGGTACACTACTTAGATGTAGGAATGTGGTATGCACATATGAAGGCAAAAAAATGCACTAAAATACACCAAAAAACTCTGTATGTTTGTAAAACACCAGCCGGTGATTACTTTTGATTACCAGGACTTTCCCAGTATCTAGACTTGTTACAGATTTACAGATACAAAATAGTAGACTGCTTTGATGTAGGTATGTGGTATGCACGTATGAGGGCAGACAAATGCACTACAGTCCGCTGAAAAAACTTATTTTTGCACAGTAGCGGGACACAACAGTGCAGCACCACAAAAAAAATAAAAGAACGGGGATTAAACCCTAAATTGCACTCTGTCACAGAGTGTTAAGAATGGTGTGAACTCGTTTTTATACTGTCTACAGACTAGTATAAGCAGCAGATGATTTCTTGTGGAAAATATACACAGGATTGCACGGAAAAATATTTCCTGCCTCATGTGATAAGGTTCAAGAAGTTCAGGCAGCTTGTTGATATGTATGAGGCAACGAAAAGCTATCTGCCCCTCTGATAAAATGCTGAATGGAGAGACTGGGAGCTTAATGGCTGGCGTCAGCATCCTTCTCAGTGACAGCAAGCAAAGCACTGCACTGCTTTGTCCACAACGCTGATATAACTAGCAGTTGGCAGTGGAACGCTGCTGTATAATCAATTCAGCGTCTCTGTGTAACAAACACAGACACGCCTTCCGTCCTATCTCTGCAGTGTATATGGCATGATATGAGCAGCCGCAAGATGGCTGCCGTTTATATAGGGCTGTGACATCACAGGGGTCAATGAATGCTGATAGTCTGCATCCGGGGTCATCACACATCCCTTGCCCCATGTAATGACATGTGGATGCGGCATTTTAGGTGTCCTGGAGCCTGGTACACTGTAAATAGAGTTTAATAAAGCGATTTGTGCGTTAGAATCGCAGCGATATTCGCATTAATTGCGAATCGAATAGATCCTGAAATTCGTAACAAATTCGGGTTCATCTGCTTCGATTCGCTCATCTCTAACAGTGACCATATAGAGGTAGATACCAGGATCTGTATGCCATATAAGTGATTATATACAGGATCATATAATGGTACATATCAGCTCCACACAGGATTTGTATACCATATAAGTGATTATATACAGGACCATATAGTGGTAATTACAGGATATGTTTTCCCTCATAAGGCTAGGGTCACACATGCCGTATTTTGCTGCGTCCTTAATGCGCAGATTTGAAGCTACAGATTTAATACTGCAGATTTCAGTGTAAACTAAATGACTGAATACACCATCGAATCTGCAGCTTTAAATTCTGTGCATCAAATATGTGCAGGATACTGTATGTGTGAATACACCCTAAAGGTGCGTTCACTGGTAACAGTTAGAGATGAGCTAATCAAAGCTGACGAACCCGAATTCGTTACGAATGTCATGAAATATTCGATTCGCAACAAAGGCAAATATCGCCGCAATTCGATCGCGCAAATCGCTTCATTAAACTTCATTTTACAGCATTCCAGGCTATTGGAGACCTAAAATGGTGGATCCATGTGTGAGTACAGGGGCAGGGGATTATGGGAGGGTGGGAATGAAGATAGGCAGGATGACCCTGAATCACATGTGACATGCAGCCTATCTGCATTCATTGACCCCTGTGATGTCACAGCCCTATATAATCGGCAGCCATCTTGCCTCTCTTCATTTCATCTATGCACTCAGAGATAGAGAGAACGGGACTGCATGTGTCTGACTAGCTTATACCACAGCGTTACACTGCAACTGCTAGTCACATCAGCCCTCATATGTGCATAACACATGCCTACATCAAAGCAGTCTACTATTCTGTATCTGTAACAAGTCTAGATACAGGGAAAGTCCTGACTCCTGGCAAAAGTAATCCCCTGCTGGTGTTTTTTAAAAAATACTTATTTTTTTCTGCATATGGTTGCGCATATTATTGCCCTCATCAGTGCATACTGCATAGGTACATCCAAGTATTGTACCATTTTGTACCTGTTGATCTGTCAAGGGGCTACATACTGTCAAAGTCCAAACAATAGTATTCGCCGGTGTTACGCCTAGCGCTCCGGGTCCCCGCTCCTCCCCGGAGCGCTCACGGCGTCTCTCTCCCCGCAGCGCCCCGGTCGGTCCCGCTGACCGGGAGCGCTGCACTGTCATGGCCGTCGGGGATGCGATTCGCACAGCGGGACGCGCCCGCTCGCGAATCGCATCCCAGGTCACCTACCCGTCCCGGTCCCCTGCTGTCATGTGCTGGCGCGCGCGGCTCCGCTCTCTAGGGCGCGCGCGCGCCAGCTCTCTGAGACTTAAAGGGCCAGTGCACCAATGATTGGTGCCTGGCCCAATTAGCTTAATTGGCTCCCACCTGCTCCCAGACTATATCTGCTCACTGCCCCTGCACTCCCTTGCCGGATCTTGTTGCCTTGTGCCAGTGAAAGCGTTTAGTGTGTCCAAAGCCTGTGCTACCTGAACCCTTGCTATCCATCTTGACTACGAACCTTGCCGCCTGCCCCCGACCTTCTGCTACGTCTGACCTTGCCTCTGCCTAGTCCTTCTGTCCCACGCCTTCTCAGCAGTCAGCGAGGTAGAGCCGTTGCTAGTGGATACGACCTGGTTGCTACTGCCGCAGCAAGACCATCCCGCTTTGCGGCGGGCTCTGGTGAACACCAGTAGCCTCTTAGAACCGGTCCACTAGCACGGTCCACGCTAATCCCTCGCTGACACAGAGGATCCACTACCTGGAAGCCGAATCGTGACAGTAGATCCGGCCATGGATCCCGCTGAGGTGCCGCTGCCAAGTCTCGCTGACCTTACCACGGTGGTCGCTCAGCAATCGCAGCAAATTGCCCAACAAGGACAGCAGCTGTCGCAGTTGACCGCCACGTTACAGCAACTTCTGCCTCTGCTACAGCAGCAACCATCTCCTCCGCCAGCTCCTGCACCTCCTCCGCAGCGAGTGGCCGCTCCTAGCCTCCGCTTGTCCCTGCCGGACAAATTTGATGGGGACTCTAAACTCTGCCGTGGATTTTTGTCTCAGTGTTCCCTGCATATGGAGATGTTGTCGGACTTGTTTCCTACAGAACGGTCTAAGGTGGCGTTCGTAGTAAGCCTTCTTTCAGGAAAGGCCTTGTCTTGGGCCACACCGCTCTGGGACCGCAATGATCCTGCCACAGCCACAGTCCAGTCCTTCTTCGCTGAAGTCCGGAGTGTCTTCGAGGAGCCAGCCCGAGCTTCTTCTGCCGAGACTGCCCTGTTGAACC
Source organism: Hyla sarda (assembly GCF_029499605.1). Taxonomy (NCBI): domain Eukaryota; kingdom Metazoa; phylum Chordata; class Amphibia; order Anura; family Hylidae; genus Hyla; species Hyla sarda. The sequence goes on along the minus strand of NC_079197.1, from coordinate 64,688,941 downwards.
TAGTCCAGGGTAATTCTTCAGTGGGCGAGTACGCCATCCAATTTCGTACTCTTGCTTCCGAGTTATCATGGAATAACGAGGCTCTCTGCGCGACCTTTAAAAAAGGCCTATCCAGTCGCATCAAGGATGTGCTGGCCGCACGAGAGATTCCTGCCAACCTGCAAGAACTCATCCATTTGGCTACCCGCATTGACATGCGTTTTTCTGAGCGACACCAAGAGCTCCGCCAGGAAAAAGACTTAGATCTCTGGGCACCTCTCCCACAGTATCCGTTGCAATCTACGCCTGGGCCTCCCGCCGAGGAGGCCATGCAAGTGGATCGGTCTCGCCTGACCCAGGAAGAGAGGAATCGCCGTAGGGAAGAAAATCTCTGTCTTTACTGTGCCAGTACCGAGCATTTCTTGGTGGATTGCCCTATCCGTCCTCCACGTCTGGGAAACGCACGCACGCACCCAGCTCACGTGGGTGTGGCGTCTCTTGGTTCTAAGTCTGCTTCTCCACGTCTCACGGTGCCCGTGCGGATTTCTCCTTCAGCCAACTCCTCCCTCTCAGCCGTGGCCTGCTTGGACTCTGGTGCCTCTGGGAATTTTATTTTGGAGTCGTTTGTGAATAAATTCAGCATCCCGGTGACCCGTCTCGTCAAGCCGCTCTACATTTCCGCGGTCAACGGAGTCAGATTGGATTGCACCGTGCGTTACCGCACAGAACCCCTCCTGATGTCTATTGGACCCCACCACGAAAGGATTGAGTTATTCGTCCTTCCCAACTGTACCTCTGAGGTCCTCCTCGGTCTGCCATGGCTCCGGCTTCATTCTCCCACCCTTGATTGGACCACCGGGGAGATCAAGAACTGGGACTCTGCCTGCCATAGGAAGTGCCTCTCCCCCCCTCCCAGTCCCGTCAGGCAAGCCTCAGTGCCTCCTCATGGCCCCCGTCCTGGTGTCACACTGCCCCGTGCCAGGCTTCGCCCTCTGCCCTCCCTCCCCATTCCCACTCCTGCTGTGCTGCCTGCCGTTGAGGAAACCCTCCATTCTTTCCCGGTGTCCTCATCCCAGGGGAGGCAGTTACCGGACAAAGAAAAGGGGAGACCTAAGGGGGGGGGTACTGTTACGCCTAGCGCTCCGGGTCCCCGCTCCTCCCCGGAGCGCTCACGGCGTCTCTCTCCCCGCAGCGCCCCGGTCGGTCCCGCTGACCGGGAGCGCTGCACTGTCATGGCCGTCGGGGATGCGATTCGCACAGCGGGACGCGCCCGCTCGCGAATCGCATCCCAGGTCACTTACCCGTCCCGGTCCCCTGCTGTCATGTGCTGGCGCGCGCGGCTCCGCTCTCTAGGGCGCGCGCGCGCCAGCTCTCTGAGACTTAAAGGGCCAGTGCACCAATGATTGGTGCCTGGCCCAATTAGCTTAATTGGCTCCCACCTGCTCCCAGACTATATCTGCTCACTGCCCCTGCACTCCCTTGCCGGATCTTGTTGCCTTGTGCCAGTGAAAGCGTTTAGTGTGTCCAAAGCCTGTGTTACCTGAACCCTTGCTATCCATCTTGACTACGAACCTTGCCGCCTGCCCCCGACCTTCTGCTACGTCTGACCTTGCCTCTGCCTAGTCCTTCTGTCCCACGCCTTCTCAGCAGTCAGCGAGGTAGAGCCGTTGCTAGTGGATACGACCTGGTTGCTACTGCCGCAGCAAGACCATCCCGCTTTGCGGCGGGCTCTGGTGAACACCAGTAGCCTCTTAGAACCGGTCCACTAGCACGGTCCACGCCAATCCCTCGCTGACACAGAGGATCCACTACCTGGAAGCCGAATCGTGACAGCCGGCTGGTGTTTTACAAAAATACAGAGTTTTTTTCTGCATATAGTTGTGCATATTACTGCCCTCATCAGTGCATACCGCATAGGTACATCCAAGTATTGTACCATTTTGTACCTGTTAATCTGTCAAGGGGCTACATACTGTCAAAGTCCAAACAATAGTATTCACCGGCTGGTGTTTTACAAAAATACAGAGTTTTTTCTGCTTATAGTTGCGCATATTTCTGCCCTCATCAGTGCATACCGCATACGTACATCCAAGTAGTGTAACATTTTGTACCTGTTAATCTGTCCAGGTCCTACATACTGTGAAAGGACAGCCATAAGTAATCACCTGCTGATGTTCTAGACAAATACTGTTTAAAGAATATTGTAGCGTATTGTAATACCCTCATATACGCACTAAGTATGTCAGGCAGATAAATGCCAGGACGTGCACAGAGGAGTGGCAGAGGCCTAAATACTTCAGGCAGAGTTGGCAGCAGACTAGAGGCGAGTGGCAGCAGGAGTCACAGCGAGAGGCCTGAGCTCCCGTTATCAGCCAGCGGTCGTGTCGCGACCAGCAACCCATCTGCCGTCGTCGATTTGTTAACACGCTCATCCACATCATCACAAGTGACATCTGACACCACCAGTCAACAGTCGGTGGGTTCCTCAGACACAACCCTCAGTTGGCATGGCCCGGGAGCAGTCCCTTTCCTCCAATTTTCTTTGTCCTATGCTGTTCCCTCTCCTACAGAAGTATCTTATGCTGTGGGTTCAGCTCCACTATTTACTGAGGACGATCTAATAGAGGACAGTCAGCAGCTACTGCCCAGCCAAGAAGGGGAGGAGACATGCGCCGCTTGCTCCGCTAGGCGGCCAAGTAGTGATGCGGAGAGTGACGTGGGAGGCGGTGTTGCAAGGGTTCAGGGTCCTGAAGCAGACACTGTTGGGGAACCTGAGGAGGACATCAGTGACGTGCACACACCTGTTGATGATGATGAAGCCGATCGCAATTGGGAGCCGGGTGCAGAAGGGGCTTCATCATCATCAGGAGAAGAGAGTTGCAGGTTGCCCTTGAGGCAGCAAGGCCGTAGCACGATTGGCAGTCAGCGTGGTGGCAGGAGTAGAAATTCAGGAGCCAAACGGGCCCGGGGGAGACCACCTGCTTCACGGCAGCCTACCTTTCTGGGAGGTAGTGGAACAGGGGTTCCTCGAGACGGCGCCAGTAGCAGTCAATTAATGTGTACTGTAGGTGGGAAAATCAGCTACTCGGCGGTGTGGAAGTTTTTCATCAGCCATATGCAAGATCTGTCGGCAGAAGGTGAAGCGTGGCCAGGGTCCCAATGTCGGCACCACGGCCCTGCGTCAACACATGCTTCGCCACCATGAAGCGGCCTGGGAGAACCGTGGCTCCGATGTAGTGGTCCAGCCTGCTGCATCACCCAGTGGCCATCTGCTCCCTCCTTCATTCAGCCAAGGCTCCACCACCTCAGCCGAAGGGAGCTGTGTGTCAAATCCTCCTTCTGTCATTCCAGATGCTCCTGCTTCTCCCGCTTTTAGTCAGCCATTCCGCCAACAATCCATCGGCAAAGCCATGTCCAAGAGACAACAGAATGTGCTCCTGTCCAAATTGCTGGTGCAGCAGTCCCTCCCTTTTCAAGTGGTGGACTCTGCACCTTTCAGAGAATTGATGGCTTGTGCCGAGCCGAGGTGGAGAGTCCCAAGCCGTCATTTCTTTGTTAAGAAGGCAGTACCAGCCCTGTATAAGTTTGTACAAGAGAAGGTGGGCCAGTGCTTGAGCCTGTCGGTGTGTTCAAAAGTGCACGGCAGGGCTGACGTGTGGAACTGTAACAACGGGCAGGGACAATACTTGTCGTTTACGGCCCACTGGGTAAATGTGGTTCCTGCACAGCCACAGCAGCAACTTGGACAGGTCACACCGCTTCCTCCTCCGCGCTCTCGCTCTCAGGCAGTTGGTCCTGTTACAGTGTGCGACACCGCCTCCTCATCCTCCACTGTGTCCTCGGCCTCCACTACATGTCCAAATCTCGGTGGCCCTTCATCGTACCATGTGTGTAGGGCACAGCGGTGTCAAGCTGTTCTTCACATAGTTTGCCTTGGTGAACGAAGTCATACGGGAGGAACTGCTAAAATTGATTCGTAAAAAAATCCGAGTATGGCTTACGCCACAAAATCTGGAAATGGAAACCATGGTGACCGACAATGGGAAGAACATCCTCAAGTCTTCACCCCATTTGAAAAATATCCTGAAAATGGCAAGGAAACTGTGCATGCACTTCAGCCACTTGTACACCGCCAAGCACACCTTCCTTGAGCTGCAGCGTCAGGACGGTATCCCACAACATAGTCTTATTTGCGACGTTGCCATACGTTGGAATTCCACCCTCCATATGTTTTGACAGACTATACGAACAAAGAAAAGCCATCACCGATTTCTTGATGATCCAAGCAGATAGGACTACTCCCCTGTGTAACGTCAATGGGAACCAGTGGCAGCTCATACGTGACACCTGCCGTTTGCTGAGGCCCTTTGAGGAAGCCACATTATTTGTAAGTCGCCTGGATTACGCCATGAACGACGTAATTCCACTCCTACATTTCCTACAACAAATGATTGAAACGATGGCTGGTCACTGCAATGGAGACGTTGCGCCTACATCTTAAGACTACATGAGCCCTGTGGGGGCTGAACTGGAGGAGGGGGATGAGGGGCAGAGCGGAGCACAGTTTAGGTTGAATGAGATGGCCGGTGTTTCTAGTCATCGGACAGGAGAGGAGGAGCAGGAGCAGCCAGAGGAGCTGGAGGGTTATGAGGAAGGCGAGACAGAGGACCCAGACACACCGTGGCAGTATGCAGTGGAGATGGAGGCAGGTAGTACCTCCGAGTCACTGGTGCAAATGGCACGATGCATGCTCAGTTGCTTGCGTAGTGACCCCCGAATTGTCAAAATTCGGCAACGGGATGACTTCTTGCTCTCCACCTTATTAGACCCTCGCTACCGTACCAGAAGGGGGGCCTTTTTTACACCCACTGAGAGGGAGGACAAACTGACCTACTTCAGAGAGATCCTACGTAGTCAGTTGACCGAGGCCACATGGTCCATCCACTCGCAGGTCTGACTCGGGGGCCCTTTGCGCTCACCTTCTACTGCCATGGCTGCTGGGGAGGGGAGGGATGGCAGGAGCAGTACCAGCTCAATCAGCAGCAGCCTGATTCTACAGTCACTGATGAGTAGCTTTCTTCACCCGCATAGTTAAGCAACTCATCAGCAGCAGGTAGACATGGAGCAGGACCTGAACCAGCATGTGGTGGCATACCTTGACATGGCCATGCCAACAACCATTGAAGATCCGCTGGACTTCTGGGCAGCCAAACTTGATTAATGGCCGCAACTAGCAGAGTTTTCCCTGGAAAAAACTGTCCTGCCCGGCCAGTAGTGTGCCATCAGAGCGGGTGTTTAGTGCGGCCGGGGCCGTAGTCACCCCAAGGCGAACTCGTCTGTCCAATAAAAATGTGGAGAGACTGACGTTTGTCAAGATGAATCAGGGATGGATTAGCCAGGATTTCCAGCCACCAATGCAAGCAATGACCATGCTGCTACACCAACACTTCACAATTATGGTTATGAAACCCTCTTGGGTTATCAATTAGGGTTATGAAACCCTCTTGGCTACTGCAAATGCCTGCTCCTGACTCATCCTGTGTCTTTCAGGAACTACTTGCCTCACTGATGCTTCTGGCCTTTAATTTTTGGAAGTTTAGCAGTAGCTAAATACTTGCTTAATGCAAATTTCAACATTGATCTTTAAATGTAAGGGGTTATGAAACCCTCTTGGGTACTGCGAATGCCTGCTCCTGACTCATCCTGTGTCTTTCAGGAACTACTTGCCTCACTGATGCTTCTGGCCTTGGGCCTTTAATTTTTGGATGTTTAGCAGTAGCTAAAGACATGCTTAATGCAAATTTCAACATTGATCTTTAAATGTAAGGGGTTATGAAACCCTCTTGGGTACTGTGAATGCCTGCTCCTGACTCATCCTGTGTCTTTCAGGAACTACTTGCCGCACTGATGCTTCAGGCCTTGGGCCTTTCATTTTTGGATGTTTAGCAGTAAATAAATACATGCTTAATGCAAATTTCAACACTGATCTTGCAATGTAAAGGGGTTATGAAACCCTCAGGTGTACTGCTGATGCCTGCGCATGTGTCTTTCAGGAATTACTTGGCTTACTGATGCTTCTGGGCTTGGGCCTTACATTTTTGGATGGTAGCACTACCTAACATACATCTTCAATAGAGATTTCAAAGTTCACCTTTAAATTTTAGGGCTTGTGAACCCCTCTTGTGTACTCATGCTGCTTCCTGCTCCACTCTGTCACCACATTGGTCCTGTGACAGTGTGGGACTCCGCCTCCACATCCTCCGCTGTGTCCTAAGCCTCCACTGCCCGGAAAAGTCTCAGTGGCCCTTCAGCATACAATGTGTGCAGGGCACAGCGGTGTCACAGTGTTCTTCAAATGTTTTTCCTTAGCGAAAAGTCTTGGAAACAATGGCAGGTCAGGGCAATGGAGACGTTGCGCCTACATCTCACGGCCACATGAGCCCTGTGGGGGCTTGTTAGATTTGGTCCTTTGTACCCACACGCTGGGGTCCGGGACACTCAAACTTTGATTTAAATTTCAAATAAAAAAATCAGACATTTCAATGGTCTCCACCATTGTCAAAATTCGGCAGCGGGATGCCTTCTGGATCTCCACCTTATTAGACCCTCGCTTCCGTACCAGAAGGGGGGCCTTTTTTACACCCACTGAGAGGGAGGACAAACTGACCTACTACAGAGAGATCCTACTACTGCCTTCTACTGCCATGGCTGCTGGGGAGGGGAGGGGTGGCAGGAGCAGTACCAGCTCAATCAGCAGCAGCCTGATTCTACAGTCGCTGATGAGTAGCTTTCTTCACCCGCATAGTGAAGTAACTCATCAGCAGCAGGTAGACATGGAGCATGACATGAACCAGCAGGTGGTGGCACACCTTGACAACCATTGAAGATCCGCTGGACTTCTGGGCAACCAAACCTGATTAATGTCCGCAACCAGAGTTTTCCCTGGAAAAGCTGTCCTGCCCGGCCAGTAGTGTGTCATCAGAGCGGGTGTTTAGTGCGGCCGGGGCCATAGCCACCCGGCGAACTCGTCAGTCCACTAAAAATTTGGAGAGACTGACCTTTGTCAAGATGAATCAGGGATGGATCAGCCAGGATTTCCAGCCACCAATGCCAGATGCCTCAGAGTAGATTGACCATGCTGCTACACCAACACTTCCCAATTAGGGTTATGAAACCCTCTTGGGTTATCAATTAGGGTTACATAGTTACATATAGTTAGTACGGTCGAAAAAAGACATATGTCCATCAAGTTCAACCAGGGAATTAAGGGTTAGGGGTGTGGCGCGATATTGGGGAAGGGATGGGATTTTATATTTCTTCATAAGCATTAATGTTATTTTGTTCCAGGAATGTATCTAATCCTGTTTTAAAGCTATTAATTTTTCCTGCTGTGACCAGTTCCTGAGGTAGACTGTTCCATAAGTTCACAGTTCTCATGGTAAAGAAGGTGTGTCGCCCCTTGAGACTAAACTTTTTCTTCTCCAGACGGACTGAGTGCCCCCTTGTCCTTTGGGGGGGGTTTAACCTGGAACAGTTTTTCTCCATATTTTTTGTATGGGCCATTAATATACTTATATACGTTTATCATATCCCCCCTTAAACGTCTCTTCTCAAGAATAAACAATTGTACCTCCTTTAATCGCTCCTCATAGCTAAGATGTTCCATGCCCCATATTAGTTTAGTCGCGCATCTCTGCACCCTTTCAAGCTCCACAGTGTCCCTTTTATGTACAGGCGACCAAAACTGAACAGCATATTCCAGGTGAGGCCGTACCAATGCTTTATAAAGGGGGAGTATTATGTCTCTGTCCCTTGAGTCCATGCCTCTTTTGATACATGACAATATCCTGCTGGCTTTGGAAGCAGCAGCCTGACATTGCATGCTATTCTGTAGTCTGTGATCTACAAGTACACCCAGATCCTTCTCTATAAGTGACTCTGCCAGTTTAATCCCCCCTAAGACATACGACGCATGCAGGTTATTAGTACCCAAATGCATAACTTTACATTTATCCACATTGAACCTCATTTGCCAAGTGGATGCCCAGACACTTAGTCTATCCAAGTCATCTTGTAACCTATACACATCCTCTATAGACTGTACCGTGCAACAAAGCTTGGTGTCATCTGCAAAGATAGAAACAGAGCTGTTAATGCCATCCTCTATATCATTGATAAATAAATTAAACAACAGCGGGCCCAGTACTGAACCTTGGGGTACACCACTAATTACCGGGGACCAATCAGAGTACGAATCATTGACCATTAACTCTCTGGGTATGATCCATGAGCCAGTATTCAATCCAGTTACAAACTAAAATTTCCAAACCCAAAGACCTTAACTTTCCTGTCAAACGTCTATGAGGGACAGTATCAAATGCTTTAGCAAAATCCAGAAACACTATATCCACAGCCATTCCTCTGTCAAGGCTTCTACTCACCTCTTCATAAAAGCAAATTAGATTGGTTTGACAACTTCTATCCTTAGTAAACCCATGCTGGCTATCACTTATAATACTATTATCCCCTATGTATTCCTGTATGTAATCCCTTATAAGTCCTTCAAACAATTTACCCACAATGCACATTAAACTTACCGGTCTATAGTTTCCTGGGGAAGACCTAGAGCCCTTTTTGAAGATTGGCACCACATTCGCCTTGCGCCAGTCCCTTGGCAAAATACCAGACACCAGAGAATCTCTAAATATCATGAACAGGGGTACAGATATTACAGAACTTACCTCTCTAAGAACTCTTGGGTGTAGTCCATCTGGCCCTGGAGATTTGCTTACATTTATATTACTTAACTTATCTTGTACCATCTCTACATTAAGCCAGTTCAGTACATTACATGATGTGTTACCAGCACTGACCTGCCCAATTATCAGCTCCTTTTTCCATAGTGTATACAGAACTAAAGAACCCATTCAGTAGCTCCGCCTTCTCTTGATCGCCCGTAACAACCCTCTTTGGTACTGCGAATGCCTGCTCCTGACTGCTCCTGTGTCTTTCAGGACCTACTTGCCTTCATGATGCTTCTGGGCCTGGGCCTTACGATTTGTGAAATAGATACATACATGCTTAATTAAAATTTCAACATTCATGGTGCAATGTATGGGGTTAAACTCTATTGGGTACTGTTTTTTTTTTTATTTTAGAATTTTCCAGAATAATAACCATTACACTATTGAAGGCTTGTTGTGTGTGATTTTTTAATTAAAATTGTCAAAAATAATACGGAGATGGATGAATTCTGCTTCTTTATTTCAGAAAACATTACTTTAGAGAAGAATGTCTTTTTGTGGTCCAACGTCCTACATTATAGAGTCTTCTGGACTCTTGGATATGCGCTTGTTCTTAAACAAAGGTACAAAAACAAAAAAATAGGGCCGGTCAGGGCAATGGAGACGTTGCGCCTACATCTCACGGCCACATGAGCCCTGTGGGGGCTTGTTGGATTTGGTCCTTCGTGCCCACATGCTGGGGTCCGGGACACTCAAAGTTCGATTTAAATTTCAAATCAACAAATCAGACAAATTAACAAATCAGCAAAGTGTTCTATACCCCTAGAGGCTGTATGTAGGCTAGAAATAGCCTTTTTTAATATAGATTCGGCGCGAAAAAATTTGTATCGAAACAAACTTTTTCGGAAAATTCGGCGAATCGGCCGAATTGAATTTTTTAAAAGTTTGCTCATCTCTAGCACAGATTTGATGTGCAGGAATTGATGCCCAGGATTTGTGAACGAGCCCTAGGGGTACGTTCACACATGTATATTTTCTGCTGCAGATCAGCGGCAAATTTGCTTCAGCAGATTTTGCTACCCATGGAAGTCAATGGGCAGAAAAATCTGCAGCAGCAAATCTGCAGCCAAAAATACGCACATGTGAAAATACCCTTAGGGCATGTTCACACAAGTATTTATTTCAAATCTTTACTTCTGATCTCCCGCTGAGAGTTTGAAAAGGGGCAGGGTCTCTGCATGCTACCCTCAGCAGATTTTCGGCAGCAGAATCCTCCTTAAACTTGAGTAGCCCCTACTCTTCCCCGAACACCCACCGCAGCAGCAGGAGTGGCTTGGGCCTAACTTGAGGCTCTGGTTTGGGCGGGGGCACTGGCGGACAACCTCTCTGGGCTCGAGTAGGACAAGGGAGTTGAGAAACCATTGGACTCCTCATGCCGGATCTCTGCCTAGGAACCCCTAGGCGCCCTTAAGGGAGAAGGCGCCCTTAAGGACACTGGTGAGGAGATGGGACTTCTGCCCGCTGGCGGAGTCCTACAGCAACCTTTGCCTTCTGGTATCGGTGACTTGCTGGCGCCCCCAGGCCGCTCTTTCAATCCGACTGCCAGGACCGCAAACACTTCGGCAGCAGCCACCGCAACCTGGTGGGCACTCGCTGCCATGCACATGCTCTTCCTCTGCTCACTTCTCACTGCCATCTTCTGTTTTCTCGTACCGCGAGGTAAGACTGGGAGGCGGACTTATGCTGCCTTCTTTATGGCAAGCTCCGCCAAAATGGCGACCGACAGGAAATGTATCAGCTGTGCCTCTTAACCATCCCCTGTGCAACAAGGGGGCGGTCTTTGGAATTTCACTTTGGCACAGCAACTAAATTAACCCCTCTTGGGGCAGATGGAACTCTCTGACGCAACATGAGCTCCGTTCGCAGCTTGCACATATAAGTGCCACTGAATAACACAGTCTTTGGTCACAATTTTCTCTGGTAAAATTGATAAATCTGATAAAATGTTCCCCCTCTATTTCTTTAGCGCCGGTCAACATACAAAGTCCTGTACAGTAATTGTGGCGTGCACGATCTGGCACACATGCTTTTTCTGAGATACTGGTACACTTCAGACTGGAGGGTTTTCTTAGGCCAGAATCCTATTCGTGCACGCCAAGATTTGTGGTGACACGGGGGTTCAAGGAATTCGTGATGCCAAGGCACCATTAGCCTATACATGGTCCGAGGTGGAGACAGCTTCTCCTGGGCCAAACAAGGGGAGTAAAGAAACACACCGATGTTGGGTTACGGATAACTGCCTTTTTACTGAGCAGTGGGCAGATGGTTTTGCGCACACACAGTATGGAGCAGAGTGGAAGGGATGCAGTATAACCCTTTGGGAGTCTGGTTGCCTTGCTGGACTGGTGCTTTTCACCTAATTGATTAAAGGGGCTGTCCAGGGGGGGGGGGCTTGGCTTGCATGGGAAGCTGAGCAGACGTGTCGCTGCTGTGCTCCCGCTCACCCGGTGATATAACCCTGAAAATCTCCCCCCTGACCCCCGGTACTATTCACCAGAGGGTACCCCTGGACTTCGGAGACACCTGGGACGGCTGCTGGTGGTCGTACCTCTGAGTCATCATCCCTTCCTTCTCCTGATCGATTACCATATGATGGGAAGCTCATGGACCTTCGCTTTACCCAAATTCTGTCCACCATTACCTCCTGTCATACTTCTATGATCACTAATGTGGATGAGCTTAGACAGAAATTTGTCATTCTACGCCACTAGACTCAAAAGCTACGAGAAAGCACCACGGAGGTGGAGACCAGAGTCTCTACGCTTGAGGATACTCTCCAACCTATCCCTCAACAGATTTCTTATCTACAGCGGCAGTTTCGGGGTATGGTGGATAGAGCTGACGACTTTGAAAATCGACTGAAACAATGTCCGGCTGGTGGGCCTTCCTGAGAAGGCGGAGGGTGTTGATCCTGTAGCATTCTTGGAATCCTGGCTGAAAGAGTTGCTGCCTGTGGATACCTTCTCCCCTTTCTTCTCTGCGGAGCGGGCCCATAGGGTCCCTGCCAGACCTCCTGTGCCCGGAGGACCTCCTCGGCCGTTCTTAGCAAGGTTTCTTCACTTTAAAAATAGAGACACTATCCTGAGAGCAGTGAGGATGAGGGGAGAGGTGCTCTTTGGCGATAGTAGAGTCTCCTTCTACCAGGACTTCTCTGTGGAACTGCGAAAGCAACGCACTCAATTTACGGAAGTTAGGGCCAAACTCTGCTCCAAAGGATATTGCTATGCCATGTTGTATCCGGCTCGGCTGAGGGTGGTGGATGGACGCAATACCAAATTTTTCACCTCACCTGCGGAGGCGCTGCAGTGGGCAGAGGCTGCCGGATTGATGCATCTGATGGACTGCCTACTCTCTTAGTTAGTTAGTAGATAGGCTGTAGGCGTTAGCTGTCTGAGGTTCAAGTTCCCCCTAGGGATTCCCTAGTTAGTGGGTCAGGGGGTATTGACCTAAGTTGACTGGGTGGGCGGGAAGTGGCGGTTGGAGGTTGTACGTAGTTCCAGCACTCGCCTATTACAATTTTCTAGTTTGGGCTACAGTTCTGCACTGGTTTAGTTAGTGTTAGACAAGTTTTTGTTTTGGGGATGTTTTCCTATTATTATTTGTGTTCCTTGTGTGGTTGTATGTTGTTATTTGTTGTCTGTCCGTGTTGTCTGTTTATCGGTGGTCTGTTCCAATTTGTTTTTCATGTTTGGTGGGATTCTGTCCTTGTTGTCTGTCCGTGTGGTCTGTTTGTCTGTGGTGTGCATGGGAGCTCCTATAGTCACGGGGTACTTGTACAATGGGGTAGGCCTGGTTAGCATTACATTTTGGTTTCATGATGGGGTCCCTTAGGATATTAAGCCGGAATGTCTTGGTAGAAAATTTCATGAAAAATTTGATAATTTAGCATTTTTCTAACTTTGAAGCTCTCTGCTTGTAAGGAAAATATACATACCAAATAAATTATATATTGATTCATATGTACAATATGTCTACTTTATGTTTCCATCATAAAGTTTACATGTTTTTACTTTGGAAGACATAAGAGGGCTTCAAAGTTTACCAGCAATTTTCAAATCTTTCATGAAATTTTCAAAATCTGAATTTTTCAGAGACCAGTAACATAGTAACATAGTTCATAAGGTTGAAAAAAGACCAGAGTCCATCACGTTCAACCTATATCCCTAATGAAAAAACAAAATGTAGCCCGGACCTTCTAGGTGAGTGTATAGGAATAAATTATCATGGATCGTGCTTCAATAATAATAATCATTATTATTATTATTCAAGCACGATCCATGATCATTTATTCCTATACACTCACCTAGAAGGTCCGGGCTACATTTTGTTTTTTGGTTTTCTTTTTAGCAATTAAGGTATAGTTGCTTTCCCAGTTTGACCTCGGTGTGTAATAATTGTGAGCTGCCACACCTATATACCGTATTTATCGGCGTATAACAAGCACTTTTTAGGCTAAAATTTTTAGCCTAAAGTCTGTGTGCGTGTTATACGCAGATACACCCCCAGGAAAGGCAGGGGGAGAGAGGCCGTCGCTGCCCGCTTCTCTCCCCCTGCCTTTCCTGGGGTCTAGAGCGCTGCTGTCGGCCCTTCTCACCCCCTGGTTATCGGTGCCGCTGCCCGTTCTGTCCCCCTGACTATCGGTGCCGGCGCCGATAGCCAGGGGGAGAGAAGCGGCGCCGACAGCCAGGGGGAGAGAAGGGGCAGCGGCACCCATTGCCGGCGCCGCTGCCCCGTTGCCTCCCCCCATCCCCGGTGGCATAATTACCTGAGTCGGGTCCGCGCTGCTGCAGGCCTTAGGCGTGCGTCCCCGGTGTCGTTGCTATGCGCTGAACGGCGCAGCGCATGACGTCAGTGCGCCGCGCCGTGCATAGCAACGACGCTGGGGATGCACGACGGAGGCCTGCAGCAGCGCGGACCCGACTCAGGTAATTATGCCACCGGGGATGGGGGGAGGCAATGGGGCAGCGGCGCCGGCAATGGGTGCCGCTGCCCCTTCTCTCCCCCTGGCTGTCGGCGCCGCTTCTCTCCCCCTGGCTATCGGCGCCGGCACCGATAGTCAGGGGGACAGAACGGGCAGCGGCGCCGATAACCAGGGGGTGAGAAGGGCCGACAGCAGCGCTCTAGACCCCAGGAAAGGCAGGGGGAGAGAAGCGGGCAGCGACGGCCTCTCTCCCCCTGCCTTTCCTGGGGGTATATCGGGGTATACACCCGCACACACGCACCCTCATTTTACCATGGATATTTGGGTAAAAACTTTTTTTACCCAAATATCCTTGGTAAAATGAGGGTGGGTGTTATAGGCCGGTGCGTGATATACCCCGATAAATACGGTACTATATCCCTAATGAGTCCCTACTGAGTTTATCCAGAGGAAGGCAAAAAAAAACTCATACTAGAGGTAAAAAATTCCTTCCCGACTCTAAATATGTCAGTCAGAATAAATCCCTGGATCAACATTCTGTCCCTATAATTCTAATATACATAACCAGCAATGTTTTTACTCTCCAAAAATGCATCCAGACCTCTTTCAAATTCTTTTACAGAGTTCCTCATGACCACCTCCTCCGGGAGTGAATTCCACAGTCTCACTGCTCTTACAATAAAGAACCCCCGTCTGTGCTGGTGTAGAAACCTTCTTTCCTCTAAACGGAGAGGATGCCCCCTTGTTATAGATACAGTCCTGGGTATAAATAGATCATGGGAAAGATCTCTGTACTGTCCCCTGATATATTTATACATAGTTATTAGGTCTCCCCTAAGCCTTCTTTTTTCTAAACTAAATAACCCTAATTCTGATAATCTTTTTGGGTACTGTAGTCCTGCCATTCCCCGTTACGCTGGTTGCCCATCTTTGAACCCTCTCCAGCTCCACTGTATCTTTCTTATACACTGGTGCCCAGTACTATACACAATATTCTATGTGTGATCTGACTAGTGATTTGTACAGCGGTAGAATTATTTCCTTGTCGTGGGTATCTATGCCCCTATTGATGCACCCCATGATTTTATTTGACTTGGCAGCAGCTGCCTGACACTGGTCACTGCAGCTAAATTTACTGTTAACTAAAACTCCCAAGTCCTTTTCCACGTCAGTCATCCCTAGTGTGCTCCCATTTAGTTCAGTTTAAAGTGGATTTGAGAGGCCTTTATATTAGAAATACAAGAAAGCAAAAGGGGGTAACTTACTGTCTATCAGCAAAATTAGTGAAAAACCAACAATAGACTAAAACTTAAAGGGGTATTCCGGGATTTTTTTTTTATTTGACTATGCTACAGGAGCTGTAAAGTTAGTGTAGTTCATAATATAGTGTCTGTACCTGTGTGTGACGGTTTTCTCACAATTCTTCTGTATTTTTCTTCCCACTATTTATTTTTACCAGCATACAAAATGCATGTTGTCACAGATTATTCCCAGCTTGCAATGCGGCCGAGACCCGACTCACTAGTCAGCTGATGACAGGGAGCCTGTCTGCTTCAATGAGTGGAGGGATCACTCTGCAACTAATGCAACAGCTGTAGGCACCCTGATTGAAAACCACAGGTCTGCAGCTCATTTATGTTTCAATGGGTGGGGTGGCTGATGTGTGGGAAGGAGGACAATAGAATTGTGGAATTTGTAGTAAAAAAAAAAAGAACTGTCAAACAGGAAATACAAGTTCACAAAAAGCTAGCCACAGTGTTATGGTAATCTCATGACTTAGCCATTTAGCCCCAAGACAAGCGCAGATCCTTCCTGAGCATGTCCATTACTGTCTGCCAGGTACGTACTAAAATCACCTTACGGTGGATAACCCCTTTAACATTTATTGAATCTCTGGTAAAATAGATGCCCGTATACATGGGCTGCCATCAAGAAGGAAAAACACCACAATTAAGTGCACAGAGGTGACCAATAACCTAAAGTCAAAAAACAATATTAAAATTAATTATGTCCGGATAATTAATTATATATAAGTATCTCATCTGGCTATCACTAGAACTAACCCCATGGCTCAGGGGGTGAAAGGATAGGGACAACAGGCAGGGCAGGGCACAGGAATGCCCTATGGTATCCCTGATATACGCCTGCCCTAGGCTGAGTTGACATCCTGATAAGGATGGCTCCGGATGGTTCCGCTAAGGAACCTAGCCTGTTCTTACTAGATGTCCCTACAAGAACTAGGCTAAAAAATATAGGCTATTTATCTCAATTGCGCCATACCCTATGCATTCTCTTGATACTATAGTCTATGCATAATTATGAGTCCCCCATGTGACAGATGGTATGAATAAAGGTATCTCAGTATAATGGTTATTCACCATAAAGCCTAGATGGTACCCAGTATTTTCAATACATATAAATAGATGATATAGAATAATCTATTTATGCTTTTTTAAATAATGGATAGATACAGCCAGTCCTATATAGATAAAAAGGGAATTATGGTAGCTGATAGTATAATACACATGCAATAATATATTGATACATTATGGCCTATCCAATATATATATATATATATATATATATATATATATATATATATATACACATTAACCAATATGAAATCAATAAACCAGCCTATTAGCTACATACAGCACAAAGCCCAAAGTCCTGCTTCTTGAAAAACAGGTAAGCACAAGCAGGATAGACTTAAATTACAGTTATGCCATATATAGAGTGATCCTTATATATTCAGATGGGGGAATACTGCTGTCTCTATTGATACATTTCGGCCTATCCAATATGTGTATGTATATATATATATATATATATATATATATATATGCATTGACCAATATGCAATCAATAAACCAGCCTATTAGCTACATAAAGCACAAAGCCCAAAGTCCTGCTTGTTGAAAAACAGGTAAGCACAAGCAGGATAGACTTAAATCACGGTAATGCCATATATAGAGTGATACTTATATGTAATATACGTCACTTCCGGTAGCGGCGTATGCAGAGTAAAGTGAACGCTGAGATGCCAGAGATGACGTCATACACGTCACCATCGGTCTCGTCATTGCTAAGTAGCGTCCGATCAAACATCAACAACGGGGAGGAGTCTGTTATGTAAACACCAATGCGGTAAGACGCTCATATCATACAAGCTGACCATATTTGCCTTGCTGCATCTAGTAAAAAATCTGTATTATGATCAGGATAACCAATATATCTGATGATTGGGGGTAATGTACATTGCTACATATAACATGAATATTGTAGTCGGATATTATCCTGTATAGTAACCATAGATAGGTGAATAAGGTATCATAGGTGACTTAGAATGTCACATAGCTGTGCGGGTTCATATATATTCGTATGAAATCCAATAGTACGGTAAAATGATAAGAAAATTATATAGAGTGTTGTAATTTCTACAGCAGATATTTCTCTCTAGGATAATCCCTAATGAAAGTTAGATTAGGGATAAAGTGTGGTGCTTTGGTGCACCTCCTAGCAGGGTTTTGTAAAATAAGGGTAATTGACTACATTGAATGCTATAATCCTATATCTGGACCAAATAAGGAAACATGTCAGAGAAATATTGATATTAAATAAAGCAACCAAAAGATAGAGCCTCATTGAGGCCAAATGGGGAGAATGAGCGCATACGATATATCCACCTAAGTTCTCTCTGCAAAAGTAAACTGTTATAGTCGCCCCCTCTTGGTGACGGGGTCACCACCTCAATGACCATGAATTTAATACCAGTCACATTATCCTGATTTTTTTCATGCATTTGTCTTGCAATAGGAGTGTTTCGCTATGTCTAATATCTCCTAAGTGTTCCCCCACTCGTCTTCTCAGCTCATGGAATGTCTTGCCCACATAGTCCATGGGTAGAGATGAGCGAATCGAACTTGACAAACCCGAATTCGTTACGAATTTCATGAAAAATGTGATTTGCAACGAATACGAATATCGCCGCGATTCTATCACAATAATCGCTTCATTAAACTCCATTTTACAGCGTTCCAGGCTATTGTAGAGCTAAGATGGCGGATCCACATGTGAGTACATAGGGCAGGGGATTATGGGAGGGCGGGAAACAGCGGCGGAACGAAGGTAGGCGGGCTGACCCAGAACCACATGTGAGATGCAGCCTATCAGTGTTCCCTGACCCCTGTGATGTCACAGCCCCTATATAATCGGCTGCCATCTTGCCTCACTTCATTTCATCTATGCACTCAGATGGAGAGGACGGGACTGTGTGTGTGTGTGTGAATAAGGTATCATAGGTGACACTGCAACTGCTAGTCACATCAGCATTAGGGAAAGGCAGGAGTGCAGAGTGCTGTGCTGTTACTCTGAGAAGGATCATTGATAGCTAAACCTCCTATTCACGTTATTGAGCATTGCAGCAGAGAGGGGCAGATAGCTGTCAGCTGCCTCATACAGATCTCCAAGCTGCCTGAACTTTCTGAAGCATCTTATCTCCTCATTTTTCAGCTCTATTGAGTTTTTTTTTCTCCACAAATCTTCTGCTGCTCAGAATTGTGTGACAGAGTGCAATTTAGGGTTTAATTCCTGGATTTTTTTTTTTTTTGGTGGTGCTGCACTGTTGGGTCCTGCTCCTGTTCAGAAATAAGTCATATTAGTGTGGACTTCAGTGCCTTTTTACCATTTTTCACCTGTTAATCTGTCTCTGTGCTAAATTCAGTGTTATACCACACGTTATACACCTGCCGGTGTATTAAAGAATTTTTTTTTTTTCCTGAGTACAAATACGCTTAACAGTGGCCTTATCATTGCAAAGGGCCTAAATACAAGCAAATAGCGTACCATATACTACCTTTTTTTCTGTTTCTGTGCTAAATTAAGTGTTATACCACACGTTATACACCTGCCGATGTATTAAAGAGAAAAAAGGTTTTCCTGAGTAAAAATACGCTTAACAGTGGCCTTATCATTGCAAAGGGCCTACATACAAGCAAATAGCCTACCGTATACCACATTTTTTTCTGTCTCTGTGCTAAATTAAGTGTTATACCACACATTATATACCTGCCGGTGTATTAAAGAAAAAAAAGGTTTTCCTGCGTAAAAATACACTTAACAGTGGCTTATCATTGCAAAGGGCCTACATACAAGCAAATAGTGTACTATTTAGTACCTGTATTTCTGTTTTATACCACACGTTATACACCTGCCGGTGTATTAAAGAAAAAAAAGGTTTTCCTGCGTAGAAATACACTTTTTCAGTGGCCTTATCATTGCAAAGGGCCTAAATTCAAACAAATAGTGTACCATATACTACCTTTTTTCTGTCTCTGTGCTAAATTAAGTGTTATACCACACGTTATACACCTGCCGGTGCATAACGCTTAACAGTGCACTCATCCTTGCAAAGGGCATACATAGAACCAAGTAGTGTACCATTTAGTACCTGTATTTCTGTCTCGGTGCTAAATTCAGTGCTATTCCACACATTAGTATACACTGGCTGGTGTATACAACAAAAAAAGAGTTTTTTTTCTGCGTATAAATACGCTTAACAGTGCGCTCATCATTGCAAAGGGCATACATACAACAAAGGAGTGTACTATTTAGTAACTGTTATTCTGTCTATGGCCTATATACTTTGAAAGGACAACCGTAAGTAATCGCCTGCTGTTGTTCTATACCCTCATAAATGCACTAAGTATGTCATGCAGGGAAGTGCCAGGACGTGCACAGAGAAGGGGCAGAGGCCTACATACGTCAGGCAGAGTTGGCAGCAGACTTGGGGCGAGTGGCAGCAGGAGTCGCAGCAATAGGCCTGAGCTCCCGTTAACGCCCAGCGGTCGTGTCGTCGACCCATCTCTCCTCGTCAATTGGTTTGCACACTCATCCCCATCATCACAAGCGACATCTGACAACCCCAGTCAAGAGTCGGTGGGTTCCTCAGACACAACCCTCAGTTGGCATGGCCCAGGAGCAGTCCCTGTAATCCCATTGCCTTTGTCCTATGCTGTTCCCTCTCCCAAAGAAGTATCTCATGCTTTGGGTTCAGCTCCACTATTTAGTGAGGACGATGTAATAGAGGACAGTCAGCATCTAATGGGCAGCCAAGAATGTGAGGAGACATGCGTCCCTTGCTCTGCAAGGTGGCCAAGTATTGATGCGGAGAGAGACGTGTTTCAATTGTTCAGGGCAGTTGGTTCTTTTACAGTGTGCACCTCCTCCTCCTCCCCCGTGTCCTCGGCCTCCACTGCACGTCCAAATCTTGGTGGCCCTTCATCGCACCACGTGTTTAGGGCACAGCAGTGTCAAGCCGTCCTTCACATGGTTTGCCCTGGCGAACGGAGTCACACAGGGGAGGAACTGCTAAAGTTCATTAGGGAAGAAATCCGAGTATGGCTTACTCCACGAAATCTGGAAATGGGAACCATGGTGACCGACAATGGGAAGAACATTGTGGCCGTGCTGCGAGAAGGAAGTGTGAACCATTCACCCTGCATGGCACACGTGTTGAATCTGGTTGTCAAGAAGTTCATCAAGTCTTCACCCCATTTGCAAGACGTCCTGACAATGGCAAGGAAACTGTGCATGCACTTCAGCCACTCGTACACCGCCAAGCACACTTTGCTTGAGCTGCAGCGTCAGAACGGTATCCCACAACATAGTCTCATTTGTGACGTTGCCACACGTTGGAATTCCACCCTCCATATGTTGGTCAGACTATACGAACAAAGAAAAGCCATCACAGATTTTTTGATGATACAAGCAGATAGGAGTACTCCCCTGTGTAACTTCAATGTGAATGAGTGGCAGCTCATACGTGACACCTGCCGTTTGCTGAGGCCCTTTGAGGAAGCCACATTTTTTTTTAGTTGCTCGAATTACGCCATAAACGACGTAATTCCACTCCTACATTTACTCGAAAAAATTATTGAAAACGTGGCTGGTCACGGCAATGAAGATGTTGCGCCTACATCAGAAGGTTACATGAGTCCTGTGGTGGATTAACTGGAGGAGGATGATGAGGGGCAGAGCGGAGCACAGTTGACGGTGGATGAGATGGCCGGTGTTTCTGGTCATTGGACAGGAGAGGAGGAGCAGGAGCAGCCAGAGGAGCTGGAGGGTTATTACGAGGGAGGAGAGACAGAGGACCCAGACACATCGTGGCAGTATGCAGTGAAGATGGAGGCAGGTAGTCCCAGCGAGTCACTGTCACAAATGGCACGATGCATGCTGAGTGGCTTGCATAGTGACCCCCGAATTGTCAAAATTCGTCAGCGCGATTCTGGATCTCCACCTTATTAGACCCTCGCTACCGGCCCAGAATGGGGGCCTTTTTTACACCCACTGAGAGGGAGGACAAACTGACCTACTTCAGGGAGCTTCAACGTAGTCGGTTGGCCGATGCCTATCGGCCAAATGGTCCATCCACTCGCAGGTCTGACTCGGGGGGCCCTTTTGCGCTCACCTTCCACTGCCAGGGCTGCTGGGGAGGGGAGGGGTGGCAGGAGCAGTACCGGCTCAATCAGCAGCAGACTGAGTCTACAGTCGCTGATGAGTAGCTTCCTTCAGCCGCATAGTGAAGCTACTCATCAGCAGCAGGTGGACATGGAGCAGGACCTGAACCAGCAGGTGGTGGCTTACCTCGACATTACCCTGCCAACAACCATTGAAGATCCGCTGGACTTCTGGCCAGCCAAACTCGATTTATGGCCACAACTAGCGGAGTTTGCCCTGGAAAAGCTGTCCTGCCCGGCCAGTAGTGTGTGGGTGTTTAGTGCGGCCGGGGCCATAGTCACTCCAAGGCGAACTCGTCTGTCCACTAAAAATGTGGAGAGACTGACGTTTGTCAAGAGGAATCAGGGAAGGATCAGCCAGGATTTCCAGCCACCAATGTCAGATGGGTCTGAGTAGATTGACCATGCTCCTACAACAAACTTTTCTCTATTGTGGTTGGAAATGAAACCCTCTGGGGCAGACCTGGGCATTGTACGGCCCACTTGCCACATACAGCCCTTTGATTGGCTCTGACCGGCCTGCGCTGATTGGGGGACAACTATGCTGCCTAATCTGGGGGACATCTATGCTGCCTAATCTGGGGGACATCTATGCTGCCTAATCTGGGGGATATCTATGCTGCCTAATCTGGGTGACATCTATGCTGCCTAATCTGGGGGACAACTATGCTCCTAATCTGGGGGACATCTATGCTGCCTACTCTGGGGGACAAGTATGCTCCTAATCTGGGGGACATCTATGCTGCCTAATCTGGGTGACATCTATGCTGCTTAATCTGGGGGACATCTATGCTGCCTAATCTGGGGGACATCTATGCTGCCTAATCTGGGGGACATCTATTCTGCCTAATCTGGGGGACAAGTATGCTCCTAATCTGGGGGACATCTATGCTGCCTAATCTGGGTGACATCTATGCTGCCTAATCTGGGGGACAACTATGCTCCTAATCTGGGGTACATCTATGCTGCCTAATCTGGGTGACATCTATGCTGCCTACTCTGGGGGACAAGTATGCTCCTAATCTGGGGGACATCTATGCTGCCTAATCTGGGGGACATCTATTCTGCCTAATCTGGGGGACAAGTATGCTCCTAATCTGGGGGGCATCTATGCTGCTTATTCTGGGGGACAACTATGCTCCTAATCTGGGGGACATCTATGCTGCCTAATCTGGGGGACAAGTATGCTCCTAATCTGGGTGACATCTATTCTGCCTAATCTGGGTGACATCTATGCTGCCTAATCTGGGCGACAACTATGCTCCTAATCGGGGGACATCTATGCTGCCTACTCTGGGGGACAAGTATGCTCCTAATCTGGTGGACATCTATGCTGCCTAATGTGGGTGACATCTATGATGCCTAATCTGGGGGACAACTATGCTCCTAATCTGGGGGACAACTAAACTCCTAATCTGGTGGACATCTATGCTGCCTAATCTGGGGGACATCTATGCTGCCTCATCTGGGGGACATCTATGTTGCCTACTCTTGGGGACAAGTATGCTCCTAATCTGGGGGACATCTATGCTGCCTAATCTGGGTGACATCTATGCTGCCTAATCTGGGGGACAAGTATGCTCCTAATCTGGGGGACATCTATGCTGCCTAATCTGGGAGACAAGTATGCTCCTAATCTGGGTGACATCTATGCTGCCTACTCTGGGGGACAAGTATGCTCCTAATCTGGGGGACATCTATGCTGCCTAATCTGGGTGACATCTATGCTGCCTAATCTAGGGGACATCTATGCTGCCTAATCTGTGGGACAAGTATGCTCCTAATCTGGGGGACATCTATGCTGCCTAATCTGGGGGACATCTATGCTGCCTAATCTGGGGGACAACTATGCTCCTAATATGGGGAAAACTGATGCTTCTGGCCTTGAGCCTATAATTTGATGAAGTTTAGCAGTAGCTAAATACATGCTTAATGCAAATGTAAACATTGATCTTTAAATGTAAGGGGTTATGAAAACCTCTTGGCTACTGCAAATGCATGCTCCAGACTCATTCTGTGTCTTTCAGGAACTACTTGCCTCCCTGGTGCCTCTGGCCTTGGGCCTTAAATTTTTGCATGTTTAGCAGTAGCTAAATACATGCTTAATGCAAATACATGCTTAATGCAAAATTCCTCGTTTTAAGGTTAAATAATTGCAATCCCAGATCCCTATCACAAACTGGTTTCAGCGTGCAACACGCACCTGTCCTTGAAAGATAGAGACACGCTAATCCGTTCAGTGGAGCACTAGTGCGGCCCAGGACATCTGAGGCCATAACACACCTGTTATTGCTCGATCTCGCAATTGATCGGGCAAGGTAAGGGGTTATTAAAGCCTCTTGGGTACTGCTGAGGCCTACTCCTGACTACTCCTGGTGCAATGTATGGGGTAATTAAACACTCTTGGGTAGTGTTTTTGTTAAATTTACTGGTAATTTTATCAGTAATAAAATTGGATTTTGCAGAATGCTAACAATTACACAACGGAACGCTTGTTGCGTGTGATTTTTTAATGAAAAAAAATAAATAGATGGAGAGGGATTAACTCTGCTTAATCATTTTTGGCGATTAGAATCCTTTTGTCATCTGATTTTTTGGAGACAGATGCGCTTACACACATGTAATCATTTTTTTAACCAAATTTCAAACATTGTGTGGTTTATTATTTTTGAGAAGAATGTCTTTTGGTGGTCCACCATCCTGCATTATAAAGTCTTCTGAACTGCTGTATATGCGCTTGCTTTTTTTTTTAAAAAAAAAGGTATTTTGTCAGACAATTTAAAAAAAAATTGTGTTTTTTTGGGGTGGATTGTGAAGCCCGGGTGACGGGTGTGTAGTGTGTACTCGTGCATCAGTCAACTCCAGTCTGTGTCCTTTAGGCAATATATGGGTTACTGATGCAGCAGAGGTGGGGCCTTGGTCTTGGAATTTCAATTATTAAAAAAAAATGTAACATATTGTGTGGTTTATTATATTAGAGAAGAATGTCATTGGGTGGTCCACCGTCCTGCATTATAGAGTCTTCTGAACTGCTGTATATGTGCTTGTTTTAACAAAAAGGTATTTTGTCAGACAATTTCAAAAAAATTTGCATTTTTTTGGGGTGGATTGTGAAGCCCGGGTGTGTACTCGTGCATCAGTCAACTCCAGGCTTTGTCCTTCAGGCAATAAATGGGTTCCTGATGCCACAGAGGTTGGGCCTGGGTCTGGGAATTAAAATGTTTTGAATTGCAGGTGTTCCAAAAAAAGATGGACACACCCTAATCCGTTCAGTGGAGCGTGCCTGCAGCCCCGGACATCTGAGGGCATAACACACCTGTTACTGCTCGATCTCAGGAGAAGGGGGGTTCATCACCAGGAGAAGAGATTTGTAGGTTGCCCTTGAGTCAGCAAGGCGGTAGCACGGTTGGCACTCAGCGTGGTGTAGCATTAGTGGAAATTCTGGAGCCAAACGTGCCCGGGGGAGACCACCTGCTTCGCGGCAGCTTACCTTTCCGGGAGTTAGCGGGTTACCAGCACCAGTCGATGAAAGATAGAGACACGCTAATCCGTTCAGTGGAGCGCGCCTGCGCCCCCGAAAATCAGAGGGCATAACACACCTGGTATTGTTCGATCTCGCAATTGATCGTGCAAAGGTAGGGGGTTATTAAAGCCTCTTGGGTACTGCTGAGGCCTACTCTTGACTGCTCCTGGTGCAATGTATGGGGTAATTAAGCACTCTTGGGTAGTGTTTTATTTTTTATTTACTGATAATTTTATCAGTAATAAAATTGAATTTTCCAGAATGCTATTCGTTACACAACGGAACGCTTGTTGCGTGTGATTTTTTAATGAAAATTAAAAATAAATAAATAAATACGGGCAGGGATTAACTGTGCTTCATCATTTTGGGCGAAAAAAGTCCTTTGGTGATCTGATCTTTTGGAGACATGTTACGCCGAGCGCTCCGGGTTCCCGCTCCTCCCCGGAGCGCTCGCTTCACCTCCTCCGCTGCAGCGCCCCGGTCACGTCCTCTGACCCGGGGCGCTGCGATCCTGCTGCTAGCCGGGATGCGATTCGCGATGCGGGTAGCGCCCGCTCGCGATGCGCACCCCGGCTCTCCTACCTGACTCGCTCCCCGTCTGTTCTGTCCCGGCGCGCGCGGCCCCGCTCCCTAGGGCGCGCGCGCGCCGGGTCTCTGCGATTTAAAGGGCCACTGCGCCGCTGATTGGCGCAGTGGTTCCAATTAGAGTTATCACCTGTGCACTCCCTATATTACCTCACTTCCCTTGCACTCCCTTGCCGGATCTTGTTGCCTTAGTGCCAGTGAAAGCGTTCCTTGTGTGTCCCTTGCCAGTGTTTCCAGACCTTCTGCCGTTGCCCCTGACTACGATCCTTGCTGCCTGCCCCGACCTTCTGCTACGTCCGACCTTGCTTCTGCCTACTCCCTTGTACCGCGCCTATCTTCAGCAGCCAGAGAGGTGAGCCGTTGCTAGTGGATACGACCTGGTCACTACCGCCGCAGCAAGACCATCCCGCTTTGCGGCGGGCTCTGGTGAAAACCAGTAGTGGCTTAGAACCGGTCCACTAGCACGGTCCACGCCAATCCCTCTCTGGCACAGAGGGTCCACTACCTGCCAGCCGGCATCGTGACAGTAGATCCGGCCATGGATCCCGCTGAAGTTCCTCTGCCAGTTGTCGCTGACCTCACCACGGTGGTCGCCCAGCAGTCACAACAGATTGCGCAACAAGGCCAACAGCTGTCTCAACTGACCGTTATGCTACAACAGTTGCTACCACAGCTTCAGCAGTCATCTCCTCCGCCAGCTCCTGCACCTCCTCCGCAGCGAGTGGCCGCTCCTGGGATACGCTTATCCTTGCCGGATAAGTTTGATGGGGACTCTAAGTTTTGCCGTGGCTTCCTTTCCCAATGTTCCCTGCATCTGGAGATGATGTCGGACCTGTTTCCCACTGAAAGGTCTAAGGTGGCTTTCGTAGTCAGTCTTCTGTCCGGAAAAGCCCTGTCATGGGCCACACCGCTCTGGGACCGCAATGACCCCGTCACTGCCTCAGTACACTCCTTCTTCTCGGAAATCCGAAGTGTCTTTGAGGAACCTGCCCGAGCCTCTTCTGCTGAGACTGCCCTGTTGAACCTGGTCCAGGGTAATTCTTCCGTTGGCGAGTATGCCGTACAATTCCGTACACTTGCTTCAGAATTGTCCTGGAATAATGAGGCCCTCTGCGCGACCTTCAAAAAAGGCCTATCCAGCAACATTAAAGATGTTCTGGCCGCACGAGAAATTCCTGCTAATCTACATGAACTTATTCACCTAGCCACTCGCATTGACATGCGTTTTTCTGAAAGGCGTCAGGAACTCCGCCAAGATATGGACTCTGTTCGCACGAGGCGTTTCGTCTCCTCGGCTCCTCTCTCCTCTGGTCCCCTGCAATCTGTTCCTGTGCCTCCCGCCGTGGAGGCTATGCAGGTCGACCGGTCTCGCCTGACACCTCAAGAGAGGACACGACGCCGTATGGAGAACCTCTGCCTGTACTGTGCTAGTACCGAACACTTCCTGAGGGATTGTCCTATCCGTCCTCCCCGCCTGGAAAGACGTACGCTGACTCCGCACAAAGGTGAGACAGTCCTTGATGTCTACTCTGCTTCTCCACGTCTTACTGTGCCAGTGCGGATGTCTGCTTCTGCCTTCTCCTTCTCTACAGTGGCCTTCTTGGACTCTGGTTCTGCAGGAAATTTTATTTTGGCCTCTCTCGTCAACAGGTTCAACATCCCAGTGACCAGTCTCGCCAGACCCCTCTACATCAATTGTGTAAATAATGAAAGATTGGACTGTACCATACGTTTCCGCACGGAGCCCCTTCTTATGAGCATCGGATCTCATCATGAGAGGATTGAACTTTTGGTCCTCCCCAATTGCACCTCGGAGATTCTCCTTGGACTTCCCTGGCTTCAACTTCATTCCCCAACCCTGGATTGGTCCACTGGGGAGATCAAGAGTTGGGGGTCCTCTTGTTCCAAGAACTGTCTAAAACCGGTTCCCAGTAACCCTTGCCGTAACTCTGTGGTTCCTCCAGTAACCGGTCTCCCCAAGGCCTATATGGACTTCGCGGATGTTTTCTGCAAAAAACAAGCTGAGACTCTACCTCCTCACAGGCCTTATGATTGCCCTATCGACCTCCTCCCGGGTACTACTCCACCCCGGGGCAGAATTTATCCTTTCTCTGCCCCAGAGACTCTTGCCATGTCCGAATACGTCCAGGAGAATCTAAAAAGGGGCTTTATCCGTAAATCCTCCTCTCCTGCCGGAGCCGGATTTTTCTTTGTCTCCAAAAAAGATGGCTCCCTACGTCCTTGCATTGACTACCGCGGTCTTAATAAAATCACGGTTAAGAACCGCTACCCCTTACCCCTCATCTCTGAACTCTTTGATCGCCTCCAAGGTGCCCACATCTTCACTAAATTGGACTTAAGAGGCGCCTATAACCTCATCCGCATCAGAGAGGGGGACGAGTGGAAAACGGCATTTAACACCAGAGATGGACACTTTGAGTATCTGGTCATGCCCTTTGGACTGTGCAATGCCCCTGCCGTCTTCCAAGACTTTGTCAATGAAATTTTTCGTGATCTATTATACTCCTGTGTTGTGGTATATCTGGACGATATCCTAATTTTTTCTGCCAATCTAGAGGAACACCGCCGGCATGTCCGTATGGTTCTTCAGAGACTTCGTGACAACCAACTCTATGCCAAAATTGAGAAATGTCTGTTTGAATGCCAATCTCTTCCTTTTCTAGGATATTTGGTCTCTGGCCAGGGACTACAGATGGATCCAGACAAACTCTCTGCCGTCTTAAATTGGCCACGCCCCTCCGGACTCCGTGCTATCCAACGCTTTTTGGGGTTCGCCAATTATTACAGGCAATTTATTCCACATTTTTCTACCATTGTGGCTCCTATCGTGGCTTTAACCAAGAAAAATGCTGATCCCAAGTCCTGGCCTCCTCAAGCAGAAGACTCCTTTAAACAACTCAAGTCTGCCTTTTCTTCGGCTCCCGTGCTCTCCAGACCTGACCCTTCCAAACCCTTCCTATTGGAGGTTGATGCCTCCTCAGTAGGAGCTGGAGCTGTTCTTCTACAAAAAAATCCTTCCGGGCATGCTGTCACTTGTGGTTTTTTCTCTAGGACCTTCTCTCCAGCGGAGAGGAACTACTCCATCGGGGATCGAGAACTTCTAGCCATTAAATTAGCACTTGAGGAATGGAGGCATCTGCTGGAGGGATCAAGATTTCCTGTTATTATCTACACCGACCACAAGAACCTCTCCTACCTCCAGTCGGCCCAACGGCTGAATCCTCGCCAGGCCCGGTGGTCTCTGTTCTTTGCCCGATTTAATTTTGAGATTCACTTTCGTCCTGCCGATAAGAACATTAGAGCCGATGCTCTCTCTCGTTCCTCGGATGCCTCAGAAGTTGATCTCCCTCCGCAACACATCATTCCACCTGACTGCCTGATCTCCACTTCTCCTGCCTCCATCAGACAGACTCCTCCAGGAAAGACCTTTGTTTCTCCACGCCAACGCCTCGGAATCCTCAAATGGGGTCACTCCTCCCATCTCGCAGGTCATGCGGGCATCAAGAAATCTGTGCAACTCATCTCCCGCTTCTATTGGTGGCCAACTCTGGAGACGGATGTTGGGGACTTTGTGCGAGCCTGCACTATCTGTGCCCGGGATAAGACTCCTCGCCAGAAGCCCGCTGGTTTTCTTCATCCTCTGCCTGTCCCCGAACAGCCTTGGTCTCTGATTGGTATGGATTTTATTACTGATTTACCCCCTTCCCGTGGCAACACCGTTATTTGGGTGGTCGTTGATCGATTCTCCAAAATGGCACATTTCATTCCTCTTCCTGGTCTTCCTTCTGCGCCTCAGTTGGCTAAACAATTTTTTGTACACATTTTTCGTCTTCACGGGTTGCCTACGCAGATTGTCTCGGATAGAGGGGTCCAATTCGTGTCTAAATTCTGGAGAGCTCTCTGTAAACAACTCAAGATTAAATTAAATTTTTCCTCTGCATATCATCCCCAGTCCAATGGACAAGTAGAAAGAATTAACCAGATCCTGGGTGATTATTTGCGACATTTTGTTTCCTCCCGCCAGGATGACTGGGCAGATCTCCTTCCATGGGCCGAATTCTCGTATAACTTCAGGGTCTCTGAATCTTCCTCCAAATCCCCATTTTTCGTGGTGTACGGCCGTCACCCTCTTCCCCCCCTCCCTACCCCCTTGCCCTCTGGTCTGCCCGCTGTGGATGAAATTTCTCGTGACCTTTCCATTATATGGAGAGAGACCCAAAATTCTCTCTTACAGGCTTCTTCACGCATGAAGAGGTTCGCGGATAAGAAAAGAAGAGCTCCCCCCGTTTTTTCCCCTGGAGACAAGGTATGGCTCTCCGCTAAATATGTCCGCTTCCGTGTCCCTAGCTACAAGTTGGGACCACGCTATCTTGGTCCTTTCAAAATTCTGTGTCAAATTAATCCTGTCTCTTATAAACTTCTTCTTCCTCCTTCTCTTCGTATCCCTAATGCCTTTCACGTCTCTCTTCTCAAACCACTCATCCTCAACCGTTTTTCTCCCAAATCTGTTCCTCCCACTCCTGTTTCCGGCTCCTCGGACGTCTTCTCGGTCAAGGAGATTTTGGCTGCCAAAAAGGTCAGAGGAAAAAATTTTTTTTTAGTAGACTGGGAGGGTTGTGGTCCTGAAGAGAGATCCTGGGAACCTGAGGACAACATCCTTGACAAAAGTCTGCTCCTCAGGTTCTCAGGCTCCAAGAAGAGGGGGAGACCCAAGGGGGGGGGTACTGTTACGCCGAGCGCTCCGGGTTCCCGCTCCTCCCCGGAGCGCTCGCTTCACCTCCTCCGCTGCAGCGCCCCGGTCACGTCCTCTGACCCGGGGCGCTGCGATCCTGCTGCTAGCCGGGATGCGATTCGCGATGCGGGTAGCGCCCGCTCGCGATGCGCACCCCGGCTCTCCTACCTGACTCGCTCCCCGTCTGTTCTGTCCCGGCGCGCGCGGCCCCGCTCCCTAGGGCGCGCGCGCGCCGGGTCTCTGCGATTTAAAGGGCCACTGCGCCGCTGATTGGCGCAGTGGTTCCAATTAGAGTTATCACCTGTGCACTCCCTATATTACCTCACTTCCCTTGCACTCCCTTGCCGGATCTTGTTGCCTTAGTGCCAGTGAAAGCGTTCCTTGTGTGTCCCTTGCCAGTGTTTCCAGACCTTCTGCCGTTGCCCCTGACTACGATCCTTGCTGCCTGCCCCGACCTTCTGCTACGTCCGACCTTGCTTCTGCCTACTCCCTTGTACCGCGCCTATCTTCAGCAGCCAGAGAGGTGAGCCGTTGCTAGTGGATACGACCTGGTCACTACCGCCGCAGCAAGACCATCCCGCTTTGCGGCGGGCTCTGGTGAAAACCAGTAGTGGCTTAGAACCGGTCCACTAGCACGGTCCACGCCAATCCCTCTCTGGCACAGAGGGTCCACTACCTGCCAGCCGGCATCGTGACAAGACAGATGCAAAAAAATTGTAAGATGTAAAAAAAGCTGTAAAAAAAATTTCAAACATTGTGTGGTTTATTATTTTTGAGAAGAATGTCTTTGGGTGGTCCACCGTCCTGCATTATAGAGTCTTGTGAACTGTTGGATATGCACTTGTTCTTACACAAAGGTATTTCTTGAAAAAAATTCTAAAATGTTGTTGTTTTTTGGAGGGGATTGTGAAGTCCGGGTGTGTACTGGTGTATCAGCCAACTCCAGGCTGTATCCTTCAGGCAATATATGGGTTCCTAATGCCGCAGAGGTGAGGCCTGAGTCTGGGAATTTAAATTTTTTGGATTGCGGGTGCTACAAAAGAAGATCGACACACCCTAATCCGTTCAGTGGAGCGCGCCTGCGGCCCCGGACATCTGAGGGCATAACACACCTGTTATTGCTCGTTCTCAGGAGAAGGGGGGGGAGGTGGGGCCTGGGTCTGGAAATTTCTAATTTTTGGATAGCGGGTGCTACTTATGAGAAATCTTTGTCAAAAATGTCATATATTGTGTTTTTTTTTTTTTTTGGGGGGGGGGGGGGGGGATTGTGAAGCCCTGGTGTGTAGTCTTGCATCAGCCAACTCCAGGCTGTGTCATGCAGGCAATATATGGGTTACTGATGCCGCAGGGGTGGGGCCTGGTTCTGGAAATTTCAAATTTTTGGATAGCGGGTGCTACCAATGAGAAATCTTTGTCAAAAATTTCATATATTGTGTTGTTTTTTTGGGGGGGATTGTGAAGCCCTGGGGTGTAGTGTACTAGTGCATCAGCCAACTCCACACTGTGCCATTTAGCCACTAAATGGTCTCCTCTTGCTGCCAACATGTCCACGCTTTGTCATTCAGTCACTATATGGTCTCCTGACACTGATGCCACCACCAGGCTCTGTCATTGTGCTGCTGTGCGGCAGTGATTCTAAGAGCGGTGCCGGTAATCTGCATGCTATTCTGAATAACAGTATTATTTCACTACCCCAGCACACTCCATATGCGTTTTAGGACACAGCAAAGTGTTCTATACCCCTATAGAGGCTGTATGTAGGCTAGAAATAGCGTTTTTTTATATTGATTCGCCGCAAATAAATTCGTATCGAAACAAACTTTTCGGAAAAATTCGGATAATCGGCCGAATCGAATTTTTGAAAAGTTCGCTCATCTCTAATCCCAACAAAGACTATACCCAATGTCTACCTGCAACAAATTCCTGACCATTTCTGGTCCAAAGGCCCTGATGTTATTGGACTCTTGCCTGTTCAACCTGTTAAGATCTTTTTGAAACTCTGTGCCAAAATTCCAAAAGTACCCCAATATTCTCTAAGAGCCAATCATGAAGCTTCTCTATCTGAACAAATTACAACTCTTCTCAAGAATGCAGCGTAAATCAAATGTGTTTCACCAGCCTTGTTTCCAGTCAAGAAGAATACCCCAAAATGACAACCTAAGAAGTTCCACATGGTCCATAATCTTCGTGCTGTTAATGCTGCCACAATTCTAGATACTCCCATTGTTCCCAATCACTTTTCTCAAGCCTTATCCACCTGTCTGGATCCATGGGTAGGAGCCCATCATAATGGGACTTTACTTCAATACGTGGATGACCTTCTACTCTGTGCCATGTTACAAGATGAGTGTGCCGCGACTTCACTGGATCTACTATCTTTGCTTGCTTCAATCAACTATAAGGTGTCCCCTGATAAAGTTTAATGGGCACAACAAAAAGTAGTCTTCCTAAGACATTGTATCTCTCAAGGTGTTAAGCACATGGCAGAAGACAGGAAGCAAACCATACAAGAGACTCCTATACCTACAACTGTCAAGCAACTACAAGCCTTTCATGGTATGATCACTTACTGCCGACAATGGATTCCAGATGCCTCAGCACTGCTGTAACCTCTGTATGATGCCATTCCAGCTATATCTCAGAAGCAACCACTTTCATTGGAAGCCATACAGTGTTTGAACTGCCTAAAATACCTTATCATGTCCGCTCCTGCACTTGACATCCCAAACTATAAACTATCGTTTTATCTGTTTCTCTCTGAAACAAAGGGCCATGCCTCTGGAGTCCTTGCACAAAAAACATGGAGACAAATTGAGACCTTTGGGATACTACTCATGCAGACTAGATCCTGTTGCACAAACTGCACCCACCTGCCTTTGAGCTGTGATAGCAGCTAAAGACCTTTTGGACACGACTTTGGACATCATTCTTGGACATTCTATCATTATCCTCGCTTCACATGACCCAAAGCTATTCCAATGCAATGTCAAAGAAATCCACTTTCTCTACAAAGACAAGTGAGACTTCAATGCTCTCTCTTACTCCCGGATAATGTCACCCTTCAGAGATGCACAATCCTCAATCCAGCAACCCTGCTTCCTCTCTCGAGGGGGGATGAGGAAGAAAAACAAATTGAACAAAATAATGGAGACCTTGGTGATCCTGAGCACAATTGCTTAGAGGTTATGGAAATGGAGACCTCACATTTCTCCCGTTCGAAGTTCTGCTGGCAAGACCACTCCCTTCCCGTGTTTCAGCACAAGAGGTGGAACTCATTGCCTTAGCTGAAGCCTGCCGCATTTTGGAAGGACAAACTGCTAACATCTACACGGACTCTGCCTATGGGCATGGAGTGGCGCTGGCCTTCGCATTAAAATGGGCCTTGAGGGGGTACATGACTGCAATTGGAACCCCTATAAGGAACTTTGAAGCTGTCAGGACCCTGATTCAAGTCTTAAAATTACCTGAACAAGTGGCAATCGTCAAAGTCAACCTAACTGATACATCAGACCCAAGCATGACCGAGAGAATTCCCCCAGGAGAACAACCATCCTGTATGCCAATGGTGCAAGTGCAGAGTAGGGTGAACATAGAAGTCCCAGGTAAAGGACAAGTCTGAGTACAAAGGGGGGCGGTTCACCAGGGGCCGCTCATCTCAAATCAGTGAAGCATCCCATACCCGTTTTTTATTTTTTTCCGCCTGAACCTGGGAATATTAGGCAGAATGCACCATAGGGAAAGATGTTGTGTACGGGAACAAATATCTTTTAGGGGGGAATTAATAAGGATGACCCTTA
The DNA here is from genome assembly GCF_029499605.1 of Hyla sarda. Classification (NCBI taxonomy): domain Eukaryota; kingdom Metazoa; phylum Chordata; class Amphibia; order Anura; family Hylidae; genus Hyla; species Hyla sarda. Next base: position 64,655,059 of record NC_079197.1, on the reverse strand, counting down.
TGTTTCTAATGACTGATCAATATACTAATACTAATATGCCATTGCTGCTGGAAAAATATATTTGTTACCTACCCTTTAACCCATATACATCAGAATGCTATCTGCTCGTGACTCCGGATTGAGGCCTTGAGATGACTCCATGCTGGAGTAGAAAGACTAAATATCTGATGAACAGAGAACTTCTGCCAAGAAATTAATGGACACTAGATATGCTAATATATACAGACACAATAATCGAACAACCAATCAAAATGTAACATGCTAATTGTGATGTCATAACTAACCCTCCTTCTTTGAACAATGTAAAAACCAACTGTACTTCCTGTAATAAACCAGAACTATTTTGGGAACAGCTGAGTTTCCTGCTAAGGCTGGATTCCCACTACGTTTTCTCCCATACGGGAGCACATATGGCAGGGGGGAGCTAAAACCTCGCGTTCCCGTATGTCTTTGTATGCGCTCCCGTATGTAATTAATTACAATGAGCCGGCCGGAGTGAAACGTTCGGTCCGGTCAGCTCATTTTTGCGCCGTATGCGCTTTTACAACCGGACCTCAAACCGTGGTTGACCACAGTTTTCGGTCCGGGGAAAAAGCACATACGGCGCAAAAATGAGCCGACCGGACAGAACGTTTCACTCTGGCCGGCTCATTGAAATGAATTACATACGGGAGCGCATACGAAAGCATACGGGAGCGCGAGGTTTTAGCTCCCCCCTGCCGTATGCGCTGCCGTATGGGAGAAAACGTAGTGGGAACCCAGCCTAAGAAAGAGTGTATATCAACATCCTCTGTGTGGTGTATATCTTCTTATGTCGACTCTTGGCAAAATATATAGCAGCACAGTCAATCACATTTGAAAGCGGCCCCTTTGTACTCAGGCTTGTCCTTTACCTGGGACTTCTATGTTCACCCTACTCTGCTGGGTTTGCATTCCACTTAAACGGAAAAAAGAATGTGCATCAGGAGCATGGTGTAGGAACCCTCTTACAGTGTGAGGCATATCCATGTTGATACTCCTTCCAGAAGTCAGAGTTGTCAGTAAAAACAAGGACCTTCAAATCTAGGTTCCAATGGCCCCCTCACATATCTTTGTGTTGCTTTCAGCTCATTACGCAATGCAATAACAAACTTTACCAAACTATCATTTCCTGCACTGAGGATACTGTGGATAGTAACATCCTAGCTTAGGGACCCCCCCCCCAAGAGTGTCTCCTATGGGGTTAGGCCTGTTGGCTGTCAGGGTCTGTTTCTAACAGAACACAAAGCTATGGCCAGCACTTCTAGTCATGAAAGGGACAGTTCTTTACTTGCTTTTAGGATTTTGTACTTTAGGGTGCCATTCAGTCTTTCAACTTTCCCACTGCTCCAGGAATATATGAGGTATGGAGTCTGAGATCTACTCCCACCATTTTTCAAAGTTTCTCTTGTAATATCCGCAATGACAGCTGGTCCTTGGTCGCTTTCAATTACTTCAGGGACTCCAAATCTGCATACCAGTTCTGTTAGTAGTTTATTTACAGTAGCCTTTGCTGTAATATTAGTGACTGGGTAGGCTTCTGGCCATCCTGAGAACATATCCACTGCTACTAGCACGTACTCAACTTTCCAATTTTTGGCAATTGCATGTGGTCAATCTGGATTCTTTGAAATGGGTAGCAAGGTTTGGTCAAGTGTTTCTTCGGAGTAACTTATGTTCTTCCAGGGTTGCAGGTGTTGCCAATGTCACATCCCTTGACATATTGTTCAACTGGTGTTGTTATTTCTGGTGCAAGGTAGATTTTGTTGATAGAAGTGATCATTTGGTTTTTTCCTCTGTGGGTGACTCCATGAGCCCATGGAGTCACCCCTGGGTAAAGGGCTTGGGGAAGACAAATCTTGTTTGCTTTTCTCCATAGGCCGTCTGATTCACTGAGTTCAGCTCCTTCTTTTCTCCCATATCCTCTTTTCCTTGTCCAAGGCTTGAGTCTGGAACTGTTTCAGTGTCTTACATATAGTTACATAGTTACATATATATAGTTACATATAGTTAGTACGGTTGAAAAAAGGCATACGTCCATCAAGTTCAACCAGGGAATTGAAGGTAGGGGTGTGGCGCGATATTGGGGAAGGGATGGGATTTTATATTTCTTCATAAGCATTAATGTTATTTTGTTCCAGGAATGTATCTAACCCTGTTTTAAAGCTGTAAATTTTTCCTGCTGTGACCAGTTCCTGAGGTAGACTGTTCCATAAGTTCACAGTTCTTATGGTAAAGAAGGCGTGTCGCCCCTTGAGACTAAACCTTTTCTTCTCCAGATGGAGGGAGTGCCCCCCTCGTCCTTTGGGGGGGTTTAACCTGGAACAGTTTTTCTCCATATTTTTTGTATGGGCCAATAATATGCTTATATACATTTATCATATCCCACCTTAAACGTCTCTTCTCCTTCAATCGCTCCTCATAGCTAAGATGTTCCATGTCCCATATTAGTTTAGTCGCGCGTCTCTGCACCCTTTTCAGCTCCGCAGTGTCCCTTTTATGGACTGGTGCCCAAAACTGAATATTCCAGGTGAGGCCATACCAATGCTTTAAAAAGGGGGAGTATTATGTTCCTATTCCTCGAGTCCATGCCTCTTTTTATACATGACAATATCCTGCCGGCCTTGGAAGCAGCAGCCTGACATTGCATGCTATTCTGTAGTCTGTGATCTACAAGTACACCCAGATCCTTCTCTACCAGTCACTCTGCCAGTTTAATCCCCCCTAAGACATACGATGCATGCAGGTTATTAGTAACCAGATGCATAACTTTACATTTATCCACATTGAACCTCATTTGCTAAGTGGATGCCCAGACACTTAGTCTATCCAAGTCACTTTGTAACCTATACACATCCTCTATAGACTGTACCGTGCTACAAAGCTTGGTGTCATCTGCAAAGATAGAAACAGAGCTGTTAATACCATCCTCTGTATCATTGATAAATAAATTAAGCAACAGTGGGCCCAGTACTGAACCTTGGGGTACACCACTAATAACCGGGGACCAATCAGAGTACGAATCATTGACCACCACTCTCTGGGTACGATCCATCAGCCAGTGTTCAATCCAGTTACAAACTAACGTTTCCAAACCCAAAGACCTTAACTTACCTGTCAGACGTCTATGAGGGACAGTACCAAACGCTTTAGCAAAATCCAGAAACACTATATCCACAGCCATTCCTCTGTCAAGGCTTCTACTCACATCTTCATAAAAGCAAATTAGATTGGTTTGACAAATTCTATCCTTAGTAAACCCATGCTGGCTATCACTTATAATACTATTATCCCCTATGTATTCCTGTATGTAATCCCTTATAAGTCCTTCAAACAATTTACCCACAATGCACGTTAAACTTACCGGTCTATAGTTTCCTGGGGAAGACCTAGAGCCCTTTTTGAAGATTGGCACCACAGTCCCTTGGCACAATACCAGACACCAGTGAATCTCTAAATATCATGAACAGGGCTACAGATATTACTGAACTTAGTTCTCTAAGAACTATTGGGTGCAATCCATCTGGCCCTGGAGATTTGCTTACATTTATATTACTTAACTTACCTTGTACCATTTCTACATTAAGCCAGTTCAGTACATTACATGATGTGTTACCAGCACTGACCTGTCCAATGTCAGCTCCTTCTTCCTTAGTATATACAGAACTAAAGAACCCATCAGTAGCTCCGCTTTCTCTTTATAGACTGTGACAACCTCCCCATTATCATTATTAAGGGGTCCTACATGCTCTGTCTTTGTTTTTTTTGCATTTATATATCTAAAAAAATATTTAGGACTAAAAAAATATTTAGGATCCCCCTCCTGTTACACACTCTGCATTTTTTCTGGGATCGTCCCTTCTTTCCAGTGTGGGGGACCTCACCTGGAAAGTGTTGGCCTGGGAAGATCCTGGCACCTATAACTCCAGTTTCTTGGGAAGTCCGGTCTGCTCTTTCCCGGTCGCCAAAGATCAGGACCTTTAGGACTTCTTCTTGGAACTGGAGGAATGTCCCTGTGTTGCCAGTGTACTGGGACAGTACAAAAGTGTTGTACATGGCAACCTGTACCAAGTAGACTGTAACTTTTTTGTACCATACCCATATTTTCCGCATGGCCATGTATGGCTTGAGGACTTGATCAGAAAGATCAACTCCCCCCATATACCGATTGTAGTCCAGAATACAATCGGGCTTGAGGACCGGTGTTGTGGTACCTCGCACAGGGACAGGTGAGATGCCGTTACCATGAATAGTGGTCAGCATAAGGACATCCCTTGTATCCTTATACCTGACCAGCAACAGGTTTTCATTGGTAAGGGCACGGGACTCACCCTTGGGCATAGGTGTCTGCAGAAAATTTAGAGGGAGGCCTCTCTGGTTTTTCCGCATGGTCCCACAAGCGGACGTGGATCTGGCGGCAAGGGATGTGAACAGAGGGATGCTGGTATAAAAGTTGTCCTCGTACACTTGGTAACCCTTATCCAGCAAAGGGTGCACAATCTCCCAAACGATTTTCCCGCTAACACCCAGAGTGGGGGAACAATCTGGGGGTTCAATACGGGAATCTCGTCCGTCATACACTCTAAACTTGAGAGTGTACCCGGAGGTACTCTCACAAAGTTTATAGAGCTCGCTTCGAGGGAATATACTGGCGAAAGAGTCTCCCCTTAAAACTTATAAGAGACTCATCCATTGACTGGGTGTGTGTGTGTGGGGGGGTGAGTATGTAGTGTGTGATTGGTGTAACTGTATGGGGGGGGAAATGGGGGGGCCAAATGCAGCGCCCTGAACCCCTAATATGGCCCAGGTCACACTAAAAAAAATTGTGGCGGACCCTTTAGGTCCTATTAGGGGGTCAGGGGGGGAAAAAATGTTTAACTTTTTTTTACACTTTTTTTTTTTACTTTACTGGTTAACCCTACCTGTCCCTGGGGCTGTACTCTATCCCGGCTCTAAGGGGGGTCTTCCTCTGTGAGGGGCTCCGATCTTCACAGAGGGGGGGTCCCTGGCTCCTTCTCGCAGCTCTGCCCGCTGAATGAACTCAGGGGGTAAGTAGAGCCGCGAGAAGGGGCCATTAACCCCTCCCCTGCCGGCTGCGATCGTCCGGCCAATGGCAGCGATCCTGGGGGGGGGGGGAGTGACAAAATCGCCACCTCCCCATAGATACAGAGGGTGATAAGGGGTGTATCCTAGATCACCTTGTATCTCAAGGTCAGCGGGTCACACGTGCGGGTCACCCGCATCACTGGAATAGCCGAAAATCGCAAATGTGAATTCTCTTGCGATTTTCAGCGATCACCTACATGGGGGGGTCTGATGACCCCCCCTGGTCAATGGCGCTTGGTGCCTGCTGATCGATGTCAGCAGTCACCCCGGTCCGGTCCCCGCCTGGCGCTGGTACGCCCTTGGTCCTTAACTACTTGGTCCTTAAGGGGTTAAATGTAAGGGGTTATGAAACTCTCTTGGGTACTGCGAATGCCTGCTCCTGACTTATCCTGTGTCTTTCAGGAATTACTTGCCTCACTGACGCTTCTGGCCTTGGGCCTTTAATTTTTGGATGTTTAGCAGTAGCTAAATACATGCTTAATGCAAATTTCAACATGGATCTTTAAATGTAAGGGGTTATGAAACCCTCTTGGGTACTGCGAATGACTGCTCCTGACTCATTATGTGTCTTTCAGGAACTACTTGCCTCCCTGATGCCTCAGGCCTTGGGCCTTCAATTTTTGGATGTTTAGCAGTAGCTAAATACATGCTTAATGCAAATTTCAACATTGATCTTTAAATGTAAGGGGTTATGAAACCCTCTTGGGTACTGCGAATGCATGCTCCTGACTCATCCTGTGTCTTTCAGGAACTACTTGCCTCACTGACGCTTCTGGCCTTGGGCCTTTAATTTTTGGAAGTTTAGCAGTAGCTAAATGCAAATTTCAACAAGGACCTTTAAATTCTCGGCGCTCTGCCTGGGCGTTCCCCTACCCTGCCGGGGCCGATCCGAGGACCTCACTAAACCATCCAATCAGTAGTAGAGACATGCGGTGTGTACAAAGGGCAGGGACTTAATGTACCTGAGCTTATGACCCGCACTTAGTTGTGATTCTTCTTTCCTGGCAAATAATTGCAATCCCTGATCCCTATCACGAACGGGGTTCAGCGGGTTACCCGCACTTGTCGGTGAAAGATAGACACACACTGGTCCGTTCAGTGTTTTGCGCGTGCAGCCAAGGACATCTGAGGGCATAACATACGTGTTATTGCTAGATCTCGCAATTGATTGTGCAATGTAAGGGGTTATTGAAGCCTCTTGGGTACTGCTGATGCCTACTCCTGACTGCTCCTGTGTCTTTCTGGAACTACTTGACTTCATGATGCTTCTGGGCTTGGGTCTTTAATTTTAGTATTTTTGAAATACATACATACATGCTTAATTAAAATTTCAACATTTATGGTGCAATGTATGGGGTTATTAAACACTCTTGGGTAGTGTTTTTTTTTAATTTTCTGATAATTATCACAGTAATAAACTTGAATTTTCCAGAATAATAACCATTACACCATTGAACGCTTGTTGCGTGTGATTTTTTAAGTAAAATAAAAAAAAAAAAAAATACGGAGAGGGATGAACTCTGCTTCTTTATTTCATAAAAAAATATTTTATAGAAGAATGTCTTTTGGTGGTCCACCGTCCTGCATTATAGAGTCTTCTAACAAAGGTACAAAAACCAAAAATGGCCGGTCAGGGCTATAGAGACGTTGCGCCTACATCTTAAGGCCACACGAGCCCTGTGGTTGCTTGTGAGATTAGGTCATTTGTACCCACACTGCGGGGTCCGGGACACAAATTTTGATTTAAATTTTAAATAAAAAAATCACACATTTCAATGGTCTCATGCTGCAGCCAACTCCAGGTTGCGTCATTTTGGTAATATATAGAGAGCATTCGCTGTCCTAAGTTTTCGTAAAATTTTTTCGTCAAAAATGTTTGTCTTTTTATTAGGGATTGTAAAGCTTTGGTGCGTACTCATGCATCAGCCAACTCCAGCCTGTGTCATTCAGGCAATATATGGTTTACTGATGGCGCTGCTGGGCCTGGGTCTGGGAATTTCAAATTTTCTCATAGGTAGCACCCGCTATCCAAAAGTCTTCTTCATAAATTTCTTCAATTGTTGTGTTTTTTTAGGGGGGATTGTGAAGCCCTAGTGTGTACTCATGCATCAGCCAACTCCAGGCTGTGTCATTCAGGCAATATATAGGTAGCACCTGCTTTCCTAAATATTATTAAACATTTTTTTAAATGGTTGTTTTTTCTTTGGGATTCTGAAGCCCTGGTGTGTACTCAATGCTGCTTCCTGCTACACTCTGTCAGCCCTTTGGTCCTGTGACAGTGTGCTACTCTGCCTCCACATCCTCCACTGTGTCTTAAGCCTCCACTGCCCGTACAAGTCTCAGTGGCCCTTCAGCATACAATGTGTGCAGGGCACAGCGGTGTCACGCTGTTCTTCACATTGTTTGCCTTGGCGAAAAGTCTTGGAAACAATGGCCGGTCAGAGCAATGGAGACATTGCACCTACATCTCATGGCCACATGAGCCCTGTGGTGGCTTGTTGGATTTGGACCTTCGTACCCACACGCTGGGGTCCGGGACACGCAAAGGCTGTTTTAAATTTCAAATCAAAAAATGATGGCGCTGCTGGGCCTGGGTCTGTGAATTTTACATTTTCTCATAGGTAGCACCCACTATCCAAAATCTTTTTCAAAAATTTCTAAAATTGTGGTGTTTTTTTTTGGGGGGGGGATTGTGAAGCCCTGCTGTGCTGCTGTGTACTCGTGCATCAGCCAACTCCAGGCTGTGTCATTCAGGCAATATATGGTTTACTAATGCTGCTGTGGGGGCTTGTGAGATTTGGTCCTTTGTACCCACACGCTGGGGTCCGGGACACTCAAAGTTTTTAAATTTCAAATTAAAAAATCAGACATTTCAATGGTCTCCTCATGCATCAGCCAACTCTAGGCTGTGTCATTCAGGCAATATATAGGTAGCACCTGCTTTCCTAAATATTATTAAACATTTTTTTAAATGGTTGTTTTTTCTTTGGGATTCTGAAGCCCTGGTGTGTACTCAATGCTGCTTCCTGCTACACTCTGTCAGCCCTTTGGTCCTGTGACAGTGTGCTACTCCGCCTCCACATCCTCCACTGTGTCTTAAGCCTCCACTGCCCGTACAAGTCTCAGTGGCCCTTCAGCATACAATGTGTGCAGGGCACAGCGGTGTCACGCTGTTCTTCACATTGTTTGCCTTGGCGAAAAGTCTTGGAAACAATGGCCGGTCAGAGCAATGGAGACATTGCACCTACATCTCATGGCCACATGAGCCCTGTGGTGGCTTGTTGGATTTGGACCTTCGTACCCACACGCTGGGGTCCGGGACACGCAAAGGCTGTTTTAAATTTCAAATCAAAAAATGATGGCGCTGCTGGGCCTGGGTCTGTGAATTTTACATTTTCTCATAGGTAGCACCCACCATCCAAAATCTTTTTCAAAAATTTCTAAAATTGTGGTGTTTTTTTTTGGGGGGGGGATTGTGAAGCCCTGCTGTGTACTCGTGCATCAGCCAACTCCAGGCTGTGTCATTCAGGCAATATATGGTTTACTAATGCTGCTGTGGGGGCTTGTGAGATTTGGTCCTTTGTACCCACACGCTGGGGTCCGGGACACTCAAAGTTTTTAAATTTCAAATTAAAAAATCAGACATTTCAATGGTCTCCTCATGCATCAGCCAACTCTAGGCTGTGTCATTCAGGCAATATATGGTTTACTGATGCCGCTGTGGGGCCTGAGTCTGGGAATTTCAAATTTTCTAATAGGTAGCACCCGCTATCCGAAATCTTTTTCAAAAATGTCTAAAATTGTTGTGTTTTTTGGGGGGATTTGTGAAGCCCTGCTGTGTACTCGTGAATTAGCCAACTCCAGGCTGCGTCTTTCAGGTAATATATGGGTTACTGATGCCGCTGTGGAGCCTGGGTCAGGGAATTTCACATTTTCTTATAGGTAGCACCCACTATCCAAAATCTTTTTCAAAAATTTCTAAAATTGTGGTGTTTTTTTTTGGGGGGGGGGGGGGGATTGTGAAGCCCTGCTGTGTACTTGTGCATCAGCCAACTCCAGGCTGTGTCATTCAGGCAATATAGGGTCTACTGATGCCGCTGTAGGGCCTGGGTCTGGGAATTTCAAAAATTTCTAAATTTGTGTTGTTTTTTTGGGGGAAATTGTGAAGCCCTGCTGTGTACTCGTGCATCAGCCAACTCCAGGCTGTGTTATTCAGGCAATATATGGTTTACTGATGCCCGTGTGGGGCCTGGGTCTGGGAATTTTTAATTTTCTCATAGGTAGCACCCTCTATCCAAAATTTTCGGTTTAAATTTCTTAATTCATATTTTAATCTTAGGGATTGTGAAGGCACTAGGCCTACTCATGCTGCCAACACCTCCACGCTGTGCCATTCAACCACTATATGGTCTCCTCATGCTGCCAACATCTCCATGCTGTGTCATTCAGCCACTATATGGTGTCCTCATGTTGCCAACACCTCCACGCTGTGCCATTCAGCCACTAAATGGTTTCCTCATGCTGCCAACACCTCCACACTATGTCATTCAGTCACTATATGGTCTCCTGACACTGATGCCACCACCAGGCTCTGTCATTGTGCTGTTGTGCGACAGTGATTCTAAAAGCGATGCCAGTAATCTGCATGTTATTCTGAATAACAGTATTATTTCTCTACCCCAGCACACTCCATATGCATTTTAGAACACAGCAAAGTGTTCTATACCCCTATAGAGGCTGTAAATAGGCCAGAAATAGCCTTTTTTTAATAAAGATTCGCCGCAAAAAAATTCGGATCTAAACAAACTTTTTCGGAAAATTCAGCGAATCAGCCGAATCGAATTTTTGAAAAGTTCGCTCATCTCTAACCATTATCATAATGTTGTTCCTAGGAGTGAACAATTATCACAAGGCTAGGTTTCCACACAGCATTTTTTGGAAAACTACCACTGCAGTTTTTGAGCCAAAGCCACAAGTATATTCAAAAGGAATGGGAAATATAAAGGAAGGACTTTTACTTCTAGTGGAAGTTTGCTGAATCCACTTCTGACTTTGGCTCAAAAACTGCAATGCCAGTTTTCAAAAAAAAAAAAAAAAATTTAAAATGCCAGAAAAAACATGTGTGGAAAAAAAGCCTAATTGAGCTATATTTGTTTTATAATCAGTAAATCTTACTCAGATTTCCTTTAAAAAGAAATTATTTGTGCAATGTATTATGTATAGTTCATTCATTTGTAATTTTTCTGCTTCGTTTGTTATTGTAACATAGAATTGTAAAATTGGGAAATATAAATAACTTGATTAACATTTGGCAATTGATTGGCCTCTGTGTGTATATCCCCATTTTTCAGACAACTTCAGGAGAGAAAATGAGAGATTTTGCAACCACTCTGAAGAATAAATTTAGGACTCGCCATTACTTTAGTCGACATCCTCAGCGGGGCTATCTTCCTGTGCAGTCTGTACTTGAAGATGAAGTTACTGACACGTAAGTTATCCTAACTTGGGTTCTTATAGATAAAATCACTGTAATGCAGTGTTTCCCAACCTTTTTCGGGTCAAGGCACACCTCGAAGAAAAAAATTACCCGGGGCACCGCTACCGAGGTTGACGAGCAAAAAAAAAAAAAAAAAAGGAAAATGGTAAAAAACGCAATGCACTATATCTATTTATCAGTGGGTATGTAGTTTAAAGTGCTGCTTTATACAGCAGCTCACCAATGACGCCTTCTCTAATTTGCAATGTTGCCTTCTCTTCTCCATCTGGTCCGGGCCATCACCACGATTTCTTCCACACACAATTCTTCACCGTTGAACCTGCAAAACAAATATATTAGGAACCGAGCTTTTTTTTTTACATGGGTAACAGAGGGATGTAGAAGAGTGGACATAGGTGACAGGGGTGTAGAGAAGCGGACATGGGTGACAGGGGTGTAGAGGAGTGTACAGAGGGGTGTAGAGGAGCGTACATGGGTGACAGGGGTGTAGAGGAGTGGACAGAGGGGTGTAGTATAGTGTACATGGGTGACAGGGGTGTTGAGGAGTGGACAGAGAGGTGTAGAGGAGCGGACTGAGGGGTGCAGAGGAGCAGACAGAGGGGTGCAGAGGAGCGTACATGGGTGACAGGGGTGTAGAGGAGTGGACAGAGGGGTATAGAGGAGCATACATGGGTGACAGGGGTGTAGAGGAGTGGACAGAGGGGTGTAGAGGAGCGTACATGGGTGACAGGGGTGTAGAGGAGTGGATATGGGTGACAGAGGGGGTGAACAGGAGTGAAAGGGATGACAGGAGGGGTGAACATGGGTGACAGGAGGGGTGAACATGGGTGACAGAAGGGGGTGGACGGGAGTGAAAGGGATGACAGGAGGGTGAACATGGGTGACAGGAGGGTGGACATGGGTGTAGAGGAGTGGACATCGGTGACAGAGGGGTGCAGAGGAGTGTACATGGGTGACAGGAGTGGACATGGGTGACAGAGGGGTGTAGAGGAGTGTACAGAGGGGTGTAGAGGAGTTGACAGAGGGGTGTAGAGGAGTGGACAGAGGGGTGTAGGAGGAGTGTACTTGGGTCGACAGGAGGGTGAACATGGGTGACAGAGGGATGACAGGAGGGTGGAAGGGGGTGACAGGGATGACAGAAGGGTGGACAGGGGTGACAGGAGGGTGGACAGGAGGGGTGGACAGGGGTGACAGGGGGGTGGTCGAGAGTGAAAGGGATAACAGGGGTGTGAACTTGGGTGACAGGAGGGTGGACAGGGGGGGTGGACAGGGGTGACAGAGGGGATGGACGGGAGTGAAAGGGATGACTGGAGGGTGAACATGGGTGACAGGAGGTTGGACAGGGGTGACGGGGTGGTGAACATGGGTGACAGGAGGGTAAACATGGGTGACAGGAGGGTGGATGAGGGTGAACATGGGTGACAGGAGGGTGGACAGGGGTGACAGAGGGGTGGACAGGGGTGACAGGAGGGTGGATGGGAGTGAAAGGGATGACAGGTGAACATGGGTGACAGGAGGGTGGAGGATTGTGACAGAAGGGTGAACAGCGGTGACAGGAGCGTGGACAGGGGGGGTGGACAGGAGTGACGGGGGTGGTGAACATTGGTGACAGGAGGGTGGACAGGAGTGAAAGGGATGACAGGAGGGTGAACATGGGTGACAGGAGGGTCGACAAGGCGGGAGTGGACAGGGGTGACAGAGGGGTGGACAGGGGTGACAGGGGGAGGACGGGAGTGAAAGGGATGACAGGAGGGGGTGAACACGGGTGACAGGAGGAGGTGAACATGGGTGACAGGAGGGGGTGAACATGGGTGACAGGGGGGGTGAACATGGGTGACAGGAGGGTGGATGAGGGTGAACATGGGTGACAGGAGGGTGGACTGGAGGGGGGTGGACAGGGGTGACCAGGGGTGACAGGAGGGTGGACAGGGGGGGGGTGGACATGGGTGACAGGAGGGTGGACGGGAGTGAAAGGGATGACAGGAGGGTGAACATGGGTGACAGGAGGGGGTGAACATGGGTGACAAGAGGGGGTGAACATGGGTGACAGGAGGGGGTGAACATGGGTGACGGGGGGTGGACGGGAGTGAAAGGGATGACAGGAGGGTGAACATGGGTGACGGGGGTGGACAGTGGTGGGTGGATATGGATGACGGGGGGTGGTGAACATGGGTGACAGGATGGTGAACATGGGTGACAGGAGGGTGGACGAGGGTGACCGGAGGGTGGACAGGGGTGACAGGAGGGTGGACAGGGGGGGGGTGGACGGGAGTGAAAGGGATGACAGGAGGGTGAACATGGGTAACAGGAGGGTGGATGAGGGTGAACATGGATGACAGGAGGGTGGACAAGGGGGGGTGGACAGGTGTGACAGGGGGTGGACGGGAGTGAAAGGGATGACAGGAGGGGGTGAACATGGGTGACAGGAGGGGGTGAACATGGGTGACAGGAGGGGGTCAATATGGGTGACAGGAGGGGGTCAACATGGGTGAAAGGAGGGGGTCAACATGGGTGACAGGAGGGTGGATGAGGGTGAACATGGGTGACAGGAGGGTGGACAGGGGGGGTGGACAGGGGTGACAGGAGGGTGGACAGGGGTGACAGGAGCGTGGACAGGGGGGGTGGACAGGAGTGACGGGGGTGGTGAACATTGGTGACAGGAGGGTGGACAGGAGTGAAAGGGATGACAGGAGGGTGAACATTGGTGACAGGCGGGGGTGAACATGGGTGACAGGGGGGTGGACTGGAGGGGGGTGGACAGGGGTGACCAGGGGTGACAGGAGGGTGGACAGGGGGGGGGTGGACATGGGTGACAGGAGGGTGGATGGGAGTGAAAGGGATGACAGGAGGGTGAACATGGGTGACAGGAGGGGGTGAACATGGGTGACAAGAGGGGGTGAACATGGGTGACAGGAGGGCGTGAACATGGGTGACGGGGGGTGGACGGGAGTGAAAGGGATGACAAGAGGGTGAACATGGGTGACAGGAGGGTGGACAGTGGTGGGTGGATATGGATGACGGGGTGTGGTGAAAATGGGTGACAGGATGGTGAACATGGGTGACAGGAGGGTGGACGAGGGTGACCGGAGGGTGGACAGGGGTGACAGGAGGGTGGACAGGGGGGGTGGACGGGAGTGAAAGGGATGACAGGAGGGTGAACATGGGTGACAGGAAGGTGGATGAGGGTGAACATGGATGACAGGAGGGTGGACAAGGGGGGGTGGACAGGGGTGACAGGGGGTGGATGGGAGTGAAAGGGATGACAGGAGGGGGTGAACATGGGTGACAGGAGGGGGTGAACATGGGTGACAGGAGGGGGTCAATATGGGTGACAGGAGGGGGTCAACATGGGTGAAAGGAGGGGGTCAACATGAGTGACAGGAGGATGGATGAGGGTGAACATGGGTGACAGGAGGGTGGACAGGGGGGGGTGGACAGGGGTGACAGGAGGGTGGACAGGGGGGTGGACATGGGTGACGGGAGGGTAGACGGGAGTGAAAGGGATGACAGGAGGGTGAACATTGGTGACAGGCGGGGGTGAACATGGGTGACAGGGGGGGTGGACGGGAGTGAAAGGTATGACAGGAGGGTGAACATGGGTGACAGGAGGGTGGACAGGGGGGATATGGATAACGGGTGGTGGTGAACATGGGTGACAGGAGGGTGAACATGGGTGACAGGAGCGTGGACGGGAGTGAAAGGGATGACAGGAGGGTGGACATGGGTGACAGGAGGGTGGACAGGGGTGTGAACATGGGTGACAGGAGGGTGGACAGGGGGGGTGGACAAGGGTGGTGGACATGGGTGACAGGGGGGGTGGACATAGGTGACGGGGGGGTTGAAAAGGGTTACCGGGAGGGTGGACATGGGTGACGGGGGGGTGGACATGGGTGACAGGGGGGTATAGGGTGGAACCAGGTGATGGGGGTTGGGAAGGGGTAACAGTGGGGTGGAAAGGGTACAGTACCTTAAGCAAGCCGATCCGCACAGCTTGCAGGTCCACGGCAGGCACGGGAGTCCGGCACAGGTGAAGATCGTTCCGGCCAAGGGACCCATTTTCTGCTCACTGCGTCGCAAAGTAGAAGGGGGAGGGGGACGCAGGGGACGCAGTGGGGAGGGGGACGCTGTGTGCACACGCAGGCTTCCCTTCCCCCCTGCGCCGCCAGTCATAAGCACGCAGGCCGGGCGGCATATTTTAAAAAATAAATAAATAAAAATATCACAGCAAAATCCCGCGGCACCACGGCCAGTGGCGAACGTGTGCCGCAGCACCGCGGTTGGGAATCACTGCTGTAATGGTTGATATGTTTTACTATTATTATTATGCATCTAAATAAATACTGGTAATAACCAGTATTTATTTAGATGCAATGGAAAATCACTGTAATGTTTATGAAGATTAATCCTTCTCATGCCAAGGAGGTATCTCATCTGTCCTTGCAGGATGTAGCAGCTAAGGGCTTGTTCACATAGCCGTAATACTCTGCATAAGGGAGTCCATCGGAAGGATGCGAGTTGAGCGTATAAAAAAAAAATGTATTTTTCTCTGCTCAACTCCCCTAAAATACTGGACACCCAATGGACCCCATTCAAGTCAATGGAATCTGTCAGAACCCAACTGTGTCAGTTGTGGTCCGACCCACATCGGGTCCATTCAGCACACAAAAAAGAGCCAAATGGACCCAGAACGAGTCAGAGCACAACGACTGTGTAAACCTAGCCTAAAGCTTTAGCTTCCTGTAACTCCTTCCTGCCCCATGACGTATGCATATATGCCAGCTGCTGAAAAGTTAGAGCAACTGGACGTATTCAGACACCTTAGCAATATCCTGCACAGGATCCCCCAATGCGGGGTCCCGTTGGTTGCCATGCCAGCAGGAGGCCAGCTTTTCGCCTCCTGTCTGCCTAGTATGGCAGCCTGTGAAGTCCAGCCATAGGCTGGATCGCACAGGCTGAGTTTCATGTAATCCTGACAGTTGTGCTGTGTTGCAGTATGGTACCAATAAAAAGTACAGTTTGCCCTGCAAAAAATTAGCCCTCACACAATGGCGTTGGATGAAAAAGAAAAAAGTTATGGCTGTCAAAACATGGCAACACAAAAAGGGGGAAAAAAGAATTTTGTGGTGAAAAGGAAAAAGAAGCTATATAAATCGGGTATCGTCATAATCGTACCAAACCACAGAATAAAGATAACAGAAGTTTAAATTTTTCACAATATTTTGAGTTTTTCACAAAAAAATTATGCATGTATCAACAAAGTTACCACTTATATAAAATACAATGGCCCTCATTTACTAAGAGTGGAATGTAGTTTTCTTTGTGGTTTTTGTTTCTTACAGATATTTATCAATGGTATTTGTTATTGTATTGTAACAGAGCTGGATGTGGATCCTCTAACCTGTGTGGCTGATGACACGGACTGTATCGGGGAGTGGAGTCTAAGGTGCCGCTTTCTTCACCAGAGCCCGCCGCAAGGCAGGATGGGCTTGCTGCAGTAGGCGACACCCAGGTCGCTACCCCCGACACGGCTCGACTACACAGGTAGCTTGGCAAGGCGAGATACCAGAGGATAAGGCAGTAGCATAGTCAAACGTAGCAGAAGATCAAGGCAGGCGGCAAAGGTGTGGAGTCAAATAACGTAGCGGGAAGCTCTGGATACATGGGTAAGGCAACAGGCAAAATGGAACACTTAATCTCAGGCTAGGGGCACTGAAGATCCGGCAGGGAAGTGTGGGACATGAAGGGACTTATAATGTGGTGTCAGGTGCAAACACTAATTATGGGCACACTGGCTCTTTAAATTTCAGAGCTCCAGCGCGCGTGTCCTAGGCAGTAACTACCAGGTCGTGTTCCCCAGTAGCGACTCGACCTCTCTGGCAGCTGAGAGGACTAGACAGAGGCGAGGTCAGACGTAGCAGAAGGTCAGGGCAGGCAGCGAGGTTTGTAGTCAGGGGCAATAGCAGAAGGTCAAGGTACACAGGCTTGGGACACACTATAACGCTTTCTCAGGGCACAAGGCAACAAGATCCGGCAAGGACAGGAAGGGGAAGTGGGTTTTTATATGTTTAGAACTGATTGGGCCAGGCACCAATTAGTGGTGCACTGGCCCTTTAAATTTCATCGAGCCGGCGCGCGCGCGCCCTAGAGAGCGGGGCCGCGCGCACCGGGAGGGCAGTGAAGGAGGACGTGGTGGGTGAGAGACACGGGACGCGATCCGAGAGTGGGCATGTACCGCACCTCGGATCGCGTCTCCTCCGAGAACATGGACGCAGCGCTCGCGGTCAGCGGTGCCGACCGGAGCGCTGCATACAGAAGGACGCCGCGAGCGCTCCGGGGATGCAGCGGGACCTGGAGCACTCGGCGTGACAGTACCCCCCCTTGGGTCTCCCCCTCTTCTTGGAAGTAAGGCATCTGTAGATGAGTTCTTTTGTCTTGAATATTGTCCTCTGGCTCCCAAGACCTCTCTTCGGGACCACAATTCTCCCAATCAACAAGAAAAAGTTTTTTTTACCTCTGACAATCTTTGAAGCGAGAATTTCTTTAACCGAGAAGACATCAGAGGAGCCCGAGACAGGAGCAGGAACGGTGACCTTGGGAGAAAAGCGGTTAAGAATGAGAGGCTTCAGAAGGGAAACATGGAAGGAGTTAGGAATACGAAGAGAAGGAGGAAGATGAAGCTTGTAAGAGACAGGGTTGATTTGACTTTTGACCCTAAATGGCCCGAGATAACGTGGACCCAGCTTGTAGCTTGGGACACGGAACCGAATATATTTGGCAGAGAGCCACACTTTGTCACCAGGGGCAAAGACAGGAGGAATTATTCTCTTCTTGTCCGCATGTTTCTTCATATGAGAGGAGGCCAGCGAGAGCGACTTTTGAGTCTCCTTCCAAATAGAGGAAAAGTCCCGGGTCAAATCATCTACAGCAGGGACTCCAGATGAAGTGGGGATAGGGAGGGGGGAAGTGGGTGACGGCCGTACACCACAAAGAATGGAGACTTGGCGGATGACTCAGAGTCTTTGAAATTGTACGAGAATTCGGCCCAGGGTAACAGGTCAACCCAATCATCTTGGCGGGAGGAGACAAAATGTCGCAGGTAGTCACCAAGGATTTGGTTTATTCTCTCCACTTGTCCATTAGATTGCGGGTGGTAGGCGGAGAAAAAATTCAATTTAATCTTTAATTGGGTGCAGAGTGCTCTCCCGAATTTCGAGACGAATTGAACGCCTCTATCGGAGATGATATGCGTAGGCAGTCAGTGGAGACGAAAAATGTGCAAAAAGAAATTTTAGGGAATCGATCAACGACCACCCTAATGACAGTGTTGCCATGGTATACAGGAAGGTCAGTGACGAAGTCCATCCCTATGTGTGACCAAGGCTGTTCGGGTACTTTCAGAGGAAGAAGACCCGCGGGCCTTTGGCGAGGAATTTTATCACGTGCGCAGACAGTACAGGAGCGTACGAAGTCAGTTACATCCTTTTCAAGAGAAGGCCACCAATAGTGTCTGGCAATCAACTGAGTGGATTTTTTGATTCCAGCGTGACCCGCCAAGTGGGAGGAGTGACCCCATTTCAGAGTCCGGAGGCGAAGACGTGGAGGGACAAAGGTTTTTCCTGGAGGAACTGGTGCCAGGGAAGCCGGAGCAGCAGAGATCAGACACTCAGGGGGAACGATGTGTCGGAGAGAGGTTTCTGCCTCCGTGGCATCAGTGGAACGAGAAAGGGCATCTGCCCTGACATTCTTGTCTGCAGGACGAAAATGTATCTGGAAATTAAAGCGAGTGAAGAACAATGACCACCTGGCCTGGCGAGGATTTAATCGCTGAGCGGACTGTAGGTATGAGAGATTTTTGTGGTCAGTGTAGATGGTGATCGGGTGGAGAGACCCTTCCAGGAGATGCCTCCACTCCTTGAGTGCCATTTTAATGGCCAGCAATTCTCGGTCACCAATAGCGTAATTCTTTTCAGGAGGAGAAAATGTTTTAGAGAAAAAAACGCACGTGACGTTTTTTCCTTTAGCATTTTTCTGAAGAAGAACCGCCCCGGTTCCTACTGAAGAGGCATCCACCTCGAGGAAGAATGGCTTCAGTGGATCAGGCCTAGTCAAGACTGGTGCGCAGGCGAAGGCGGCCTTAAGGCGAGAAAAAGCTTCTTCCGCTTGGGGAGGCCAGGATCTTGGATTCGCATCTTTCTTGGTCAGGGCCACAATGGGAGCCACGATGGTGGAGAAGTGGGGGATAAACTGAAGGTAGTAGTTAGAGAATCCGAGGAAGCGCTGGATAGAGCGAAGTCCAGAGGGGCGTGGCCAATCCAAGACTGCGGAGAGCTTATCGGGGTCCATTTGAAGGCCCTGTCCTGAGACCAGATATCCTAGGAAAGGAAGACAGGTACGTTCAAAGAGGCATTTTTCAATTTTGGCGTAGAGATGGTTAACTTGGAGGCACTGGAGCACTGGGCGAACATGGAGGCGGTGTTCCTCTAGGTTGGAGGAGAAGATTAGAATGTCATCGAGATAGACCACCACGCAAGTATACAACAAGTCCCGGAAGATCTCATTGACAAAGTTTTGGAAGACTGCAGGGGCGTTGCAAAGACCGAATGGCAAGACCAGGTATTCGAAGTGACCATCTCTGGTGTTAAAAGCAGTTTTCCACTCATCTCCTTCACGAATTCTGATGAGATTGTACGCGCCCCTGAGGTCAAGCTTGGTAAAAATCTTTGCTCCGCACAGCCGATCAAAGAGTTCCGAGATGAGTGGCAGGGGGTAGCGTTTCTTTATAGTGATCTTATTGAGGCCGTGGTAGTCAATACAAGGGCGTAGAGACCCATCCTTCTTGGCAACAAAGAAGAATCCTGCTCCAGCAGGAGAAGACTTCCTGATGAAACCTTTTTTGAGATTCTCCTGAATATATTCCGACATGGCCTCAGTTTCCGGAGCGGAAGGAGGGTAAATCCTGCCACGGGGCAGCGTGGTCCCAGGGAGCAAGTCAATAGGGCAGTCGTAGGGCCTATGTGGTGGTAAGACCTCTGCCTGTTTTTTGCAAAAAGTCAGAAAAGTCTTGATAGGCCTTTGGAAGGCCGAGCAAAGGAGAAGCATTAGAGACGTGGCTGGTGGGAAGCGACTTAAGGCAGCGTGAGTGGCAGGAAGAACCCCAGGATTTTATGTCCCCCGTGGACCAGTCGAGGGTAGGAGAATGCCGCTGGAGCCAGGGTAAGCCAAGAAGGATGTCTGAGGTGCAGTTAGGTAGGACATAGAACTCAATCCTTTCTTGATGGAGAACCCCCACGGTCATGCGTACAGGGGCCGTCCGGTAACGCACGGTAGAATTCAGGTGTTCTCCGTTAACAGAGGAAATGTAGAAGGGCTTGACTAGACGGATAACAGGGATGTTAAACCGGTTGATGAAGGAGGCTTTTATGAAGTTTCCTGTAGAACCAGAGTCCAAGAATGCCTCCGCAGAGAAGGAGGCTTTATCAGCTGGAGAAATCCGCACTGGAATAGTCAGCCGTGGAGAGAAAGAATTTACACCCAGTGACGCCTCTCCCACGATCACTAGGTGCGAGCGTTTCCCTGACGCTGGGGACGAAGAGGACAATCCTTTAGGAAATGTTCAGAGCTCGCACAGTATAGGCATAAGTTCTCGTTCCTCCGGCGAGTCCTCTCTTGCTGGGTCAGGCGAGACCGGTCCACTTGCATGGCCTCCTAAGCGGGAGGCCCAGTAACAGACTGCAAAGGATGCTGGAAGAGAGGAGCCAGGCGCGGGTATCGCCTGGTGCGAACGAGATCTTTCTCCTGGCGGAGCTCCTGACGTCTCTCAATGTAGCGCATATCAATGCGGGTAGCCAGGTGGATTAGTTCAGTCAGGGAGGAGGGTATCTCTCGTGCGGCCAGACAATCCTTAATATGGCTGGATAAACCTTTTTAAAGGTCGCGCAGAGAGCCTCATTATTCCAGGCCAACCCTGAGGCCAAAGTCCGAAATTGTATGGCATATTTGCCCACGGTAGAGTCTCCTTGGACAAGGTTCAGTAAGGCAGTTTCCGCGGATGAGGTACGGGCAGGTTCCTCAAAGACACTGCGGACTTCAGAAAAAAAAGACTGGACTGAGGCAGTGGCAGGATCGTTGCGGTCCCAAAGCGGCGTGGCCCAGGCCAAGCCCTTCCCAGAAAGTAGACTGACGATGAATGCCACCTTAGACCGTTCAGTGGGGAATTGGTCTGACAACATCTCCAAGTGCAGGGAGCATTGGGACAGGAATCCCCGGCATTTTTTAGAGTCCCCGCCAAACTTATCTGGGAGAGACAGGCGGACTCTAGCAGAAGAAGCAGCAGCTCGGAGAGGAGGAGATGCAGGAGCTGGCGGTTGAGGCTGTGGAGGCAGGAGCTGTTGAATCATGGCGGTCAACTGCGACAGCTGTTGTCCTTGTTGAGCAATTTGCTGGGACTGCTGGGCAACCACTGAGGTGAGATCAGCGAGGCTTGGCAGCGGTACCTCAGCGGGATCCATGGCCGGATCTACTGTCAGGGTCCGGACTAGTGGCTGGTGAAGACACTGGAGGTGGATCCCCTGTACCAGAGAGGCGATGACGCGGGCCGTACTGGGGAATCGGTTCTAAGCAGTTACTGGTGTTCACCAGAGCCTGCCGCAAAGCAGGATGGACTTGCTGTGGCAGTAACTACCAGGTCGTGTTCCCCAGTAGCGACTCGACCTCTCTGGCAGCTGAGACTGGCACGGTACACAAGGACTAGACAGAGGCGAGGTCAGACGTAGCAGAAGGTCAGGGCAGGCAGCGAGGTTCGTAGTCAGGGGCAACAGCAGAAGGTCAAGGTACACAGGCTTGGGACACAGTATAACGCTTTCTTAGGGCATAAGGCAACAAGATCCGGCAAGGACAGGAAGGGGAAGTGGGTTTTTATATGTTTAGAACTGATTGGGCCAGGCACCAATTAGTGGTGCACTGGCCCTTTAAATTTCATAGAGTCGGCGCGCGCACACCCTAGAGAGCGGGGCCGCGCACACTGGGAGGGCAGTGAAGGAGGACGTGGTGGGTGAGAGACACGGGACGCGATCCGAGAGTGGGCACGTCCCGCACCTCGGATCGCGTCTCCTCCGAGAACATGGACGCAGCGCTCGCGGTCAGCGGTGCCGACCGGAGCGCTGCATACAGAAGGACGCCGCGAGCGCTCCGGGGAAGCAGCGGAACCCGGAGCACTCGGCGTGACAAGGAGACAAAAGAGAAGATTTTAAATTAAAGATTTTAGATATATTAAAATATTAAAAGTTAAATTTAAGGTGCCAACAGCATAAGGAGACCATATGGTGGCACAATGACACAGCCTGGAGCTGGCGGCAGCATGAGTAAACAATAGGGCTTCACAATCCCCAAGATTAAAAGATGAATTTTAAAATTGAAGATTTATGGTAGCTAGTGCTACCATAAATTATTTTTAGGTAATGTCCCAGGCCCAGCAGCTTCAGTAAACCATATAGTGGCTGAATGGCACAGCCTGGAGCTGGCGGCAGCATGAGTAGACAATAGGTAGAAATGTTGCGAATTGTTCGCCGGCGAACGGTTCCCGGCGAACATAGCTCAAACATCAGTCTGCATTTTTTTCCCCCCCTGTGTAATCTAATTGCATTTGCCTGCCTGGCAGCGTGTGTGGCAGGCTCACAGCGTATATTGTGCCCAGTGCCACCACCACTCATATGTGGTGTCACAATAGCTTGCTATATAGCAGTAATATAGCAGTCAGTTTCTTTCACACATGTGTTTTACAACAGCTGGAGGCACCCTGGTTGGGAACCATTGGTTAAAAGGGGTTCTCTGGTGGAAATTTTTTTCTTTCAAGCAACTACAGTATTCAGTGTCCACAAAAGTCCTGAAGGACTCGTCTGATCTCTGCTGTAAGGACAGCACCCAAAAAAGCCCTTTTTAGGGCTCAAACATCTGCATTTTTTTTCCCCCTGTGTAATCTAATTTGCCTGCCTGGCAGCGTGTGTGGCAGGCTCACAGCGTATATTGTGCCCACTTGCCCAGTGCCACCACCACTCATATGTGGTGTCACAATAGCTTGCAATATAGCAGTAATATAGCAGTCAGTTTCTTTCACACGTGTGTTTTGCAACAGCTGGAGGCACCCTGGTTGGGAACCACTGGTTAAAAGGGGTACTCCGGTGGAAGACTTTTTTTCTTTCAAGCAACTACAGTATTCAGTGTCCACAAAAGTCCTGAAGGACTCGTCTGATCCCTGCTGTAAGGACAGCACCCAAAAAAGCCCTTTTTAGGGCTCAAACATCTGCATTTTTTTCCCCCCTGTGTAATCTAATTTGCCTGCCTGGCAGAGTGTGTGGCAGGCTCACAGTGTATATTGTGTCCACTTGCCCAGTGCCACCACTTATATATGGTGTCACAATAGCTTGCATTTAAAAAAAAAATTTTGGACTGAAATAATAAGTCAGTTTCCATCACACAAGTGCATTTCAGGCCCTGCAAGGGCACAGTATTACACCAGTGCTACTCATATATGGTGTAACAGTAGTGTCAATTTCCCCAAAAAACACTTTTTTGACTGTGAAATAATAACAGTCAGTTTCCTTCACACAAGTGCGTTTCAGGGCCTGCAAGGCCACAGTGTCACACCAGTGCAACTCTGTTATTATTTCCCAGTCAAAAAAGTAGTTTTTTTGGGGAAATTTACACTGTCAGTTTCCATCACACAAGTGCGTTTCAGGGCCTGCAAGGGCACAGTGTTACATAGTTACATAGTTAGTATGGTCGAAAAAAGACATATGTCCATCAAGTTCAACCAGGGAATTAAAGGGTAGGGGTGTTACACCAGTGCTACTCATATATGGTGTAACAGTAGTGTACATTTAAAAAATAAATACAATTTTGACTGTAATAGATTGAATAGCAGTTATTTGTCTGCAAGCCTTTGTGTCAGGCCTACAGCGTCTACTCTGCCAACTTCTGTCAGTGCACAGTGCCACGCATATCTGTTGTCACAGTAGCTTGCACACATAGTACCAGTAATTGAAAAAAAAATGACAGGCAGAGGCAGGCCACCCCGCAGGGGCCGTCGTGGTGCTGTGATTCCCTTTGGCTCTAGAATAATGCCCAGTGTTCAGAGGCCACGCACCCTGAACTCGAATAGTTCTGAGGACATAGTTGACTGGCTAACACAGGGCACTCAATCTTCTACAGCTTCGGCTCGGAACCTTGACGCACCATCCTCCTCCAGCTTAGCTTCGGGCACATCTCAAGTTACCACTCGCCCATCTGCCACCACCACAAACACTAGCACCACAGCTGCTTTACTTGATCCATCAGAGGACTTATTTACACATCAGTTGGAAGAAATGAGTGATGCGCAACCATTATTGCCAGAGGATTTAGATAACAGGGATATGTCTCAGTCAGGCAGCATTACACACATGGACGTACGGTGTGATGATGATGATGTTGTACCCGCTGCTGCTTCCTTTCTTGAGTTGTCAGATACAAGTGAAGCGGTTGATGATGAAGATGCGTCCGTGAATGTCACGTGGGTGCCCGCTAGAGGAGAAGAAGAACAGGGGGACAGTTCAGATGGGGAAACAGAGAGGAGGAGAAGAAGACGAGTTCGAAGCAGGGGGAGGTCGTCGCAAGTAGCTAGTGGCACAGTCAGACAGCATGCATCGGCACCCAGGGTCGGCCAGACAGCACGCCAATCAACGCATTGCCACCACCAGAATGCCGTCATTGCAGAGCTCAGCAGTGTGGCATTTTTTTTTCTGTGTCTGCCTCTGACAAAAGCGATGCCATTTGCAACCTGTGCCAAAAGAAACTGAGTCGTGGGAAGTCCAACACCCACCTAGGTACAACTGCTTTGCGAAGGCACATGATCTCACATCACAAACGTCTATGGGATCAACACATAAGTACAAGCAGTACACAAACTCAAAGCTGCCATCCTCCTCCTGGTCCAGCATCTTCAGCCACGTCAACCACTGCTGTCCTCCTTGCTCACTCTCAACCATCCGCCACTCCCTCTCTCTCATTGAGCAGTTCCTGCTCATCTGTCCACAGTCAGGTGTCTATCAAGGACATGTTTGAGCGTAAGAAGCCAATGTCACAAAGTCACCCCCTTGCCCAGCGTCTGACAGCTGGCTTGTCTGAACTCTTAGCCCGCCAGCTTTTACCATACAAGCTGGTGGAGTCTGAGGAGTTCAAATAATTTGTAGCTATTGGGACACCACAGTGGAAGGTACCCGGACGAAATTTCTTTGCACAAAAGGCAATCCCCAACCTGCACTCGATTGTGCAAAAGGAAGTAATGGCATGTCTGGCACACAGTGTTGGGGCAAGGGTCCATCTGACCACTGATACCTTGTCTGCAAAGCATGGTCAGGGCAGTTATATTACCTACACTGCGCATTGGGTAAACCTGCTGACGACTGACAAGCATGGAATGCGTGGCTCTGCAGAGGAGTTGGTGACACTGCCACGACTTGCAGGCAGGCCTGCTGCCACCTCCTCTACTCCTCCTTTTCCATAACCTCCTCGGCTGAGTCCTCTTCTGTGTCTTGCTCCACATCAACGGCACCCCCTCAGCTCCCCAGGTGCTATTCCACATCCCGGATATGGCAGTGTCACGCCGTCTTGGGGTTGACTTGCCTGAAAGCTGAGAGTCACACCGTACCAGCACTCCTGTCCGCCCAGAATGCACAGGTAGATCAGTGGCTGACTCCGCACCAACTGGAGATCGGCAAAGTGGTTTGTGACAATGGAACAAATTTGTTGGTGGCATCGAATTTGGGCAAGTTGACACGTGTGTAATCTGATCGTGCAACGCTTTGTGCATAAGTAGCCAGGCTTACAGGACGTCCTGAAGCAGGCCAGGAAGGTGTGTGGCCATTTCAGGCATTCCTACACAGCCATGGCGCACTTTTCAGATATCCAGTGGCGAAACAACATGCCAGTGAGGCGCTTGATTTGCGACAGCCAGACACGTTGCAATTTAACACTCCTAATGTTCGACCGCCTGCTCCAACAAGAAAAAGCAGTTAACTAGTATTTGTATGACCGGGGTACTAGGACAGCCTCTGCGTAGCTGGGAATTTTTTTGCCACGTTACTGGACACTCATGCGCAATGCGTCCTTTTGAGGAGGTGACAAACCTAGTCAGTCGCACCGAAGGCACCATCAGCGACATCATACCATTTGTTTTCTTCCTGGAGCGGGCCCTGCGAAGAGTGTTGGATCAGGCCATAGATGAGAGTGAAGAGGAAGAGTTTTGGTCACCATCACCACCAGAAACAGCCTTATCAGCATCGCTTGCTGGACCTGCGGCAACGCTGGAAGAGGATTGTGAGGAAGAGGAGTCAGAGGAGGAATGTGGTTTTGAGGACGAGGAAGACCAACCACAACAGCCATCCCCGGGTGCTCGTTGTCACCTGGTACCCGTGGTGTTGTACGTGGCTGGGGGGAAGAACATACCTTCCGTGAGATCACGGAGGATGAGGAACGTGACATGAGTAGCTCAGCATCCAACCTTGTGCAAATGGAGTCTTTCATGCTGTCGTGCCTGTTGAGGAACCCTCGTATAAAAAGGCTGAAGGAGAATGACCTGTACTGGGTGTCCACGCTACTAGACCCCCGGTATAAGCAGAAAGTACCTGAAATGTTATCTAATTACTGCAAGACGGAAAGGATGCAGCAGGTCCAAAATAAATTAAAAAAGTATGCTTTACACAGCGTATAAGGGTCATGTCAATGCACAACAGGAATCTAACAGGGGAAGAGGTGAAAGTCATCCTCCTCCCACGACCACGCTGGCAAGGACAGGACGCTTTACAGACGTGTTGTTGATGGAGGACATGCAGAGCTTTTTAAGTCCTACAGATAACTAGTTTTGCTTGCGAATATTCGCAATGCGAATTTTATTCGCGAATATTCGCGAATATAGCACTGTATATTTGGAATTACGAATTTTCTTTTTTTTTTTCACAGTACACATCACAGGGATCATCCCTCTCTGCTTCCAGCTTGGGTGGTGTAAATAAGGCTCTAATACTACTGTGTGAGACTGGCGTGCGAATTTTCGCATATGCGAAAATTAGCATATGCTACTTTTCGCATATGCAAATTTTCACCTATGCTAATTTTTGTATATGCTAATTTTCGCATATGCAAATTTTTGTTTACGCGAATTTTCGCATATGCGAAAATAAAACGTGAATATTACGAATATGCGAATTTAGCGAATATTTTACGAATATTCGTCCATATATTCGCGAAATATTGCAAATTCGAATATGGCTGTCACGATGCCGGCTGGCAGGAGGTGGATCCTCTGTGCCAGAGAGGGATAGCGAGGACCGTGCTAGTGGACCGGTTCTAAGATACTACAGGTTTTCACCAGAGCCCGCCGCAAAGCGGGATGGTCTTGCTGCGGCGGTAGTGACCAGGTCGTATCCACTAGCAACGGCTCACCTCTCTGGCTGCTGAAGATACTGAAGATAGGCGAGGTACAAGGGAGTAGGCAGAAGCAAGGTCGGACGTAGCAGAAGGTCGAGGCAGGCAGCAAGGATCGTAGTCAGGGGCAACGGCAGGAGGTCAGGAACACGGGCTAGGAACAGACAAGGGAACGCTTTCACTAGGCACTAAGGCAACAAGATCCGGCAAGGGAGTGCAAGGGAAGTGAGGTAATATAGGGAAGTGCACAGGTGATTACCAATTAAGCTAATTGGGAAGATTGGGCCAGGCACCATCATTGGTGCACTGGCCCTTTAAATCGCAGAGACCCGGCGCGCGCGCGCCCTAGGGAGCGGGGCCGCGCGCGCCGGGACAGGACCGAGGGAGAGCGAGTCAGGTACGGGGGCCGGGGTGCGCATCGCGAGCGGGCGCTATCCGCATCGCGAATCGCATCCCGGCTGAAGGCGGGACCGCAGCGCACCCGGTCAGTGGATCTGACCGGGGCGCTGCAACAACGAAGATGAGGCGGGCGCTCCGGGGAGGAACGGGGACCCGGAGCGCTCGGCGTAACAGTACCCCCCCCCTTGGGTCTCCCCCTCTTCTTGGGGCCAAAGAACCTGAGGAAAACAAACTCAATTTTTCCGTGATGAGGTCCGATGCAAATTAGGAGGGGTTCTGTGTGGAAACGTACGAGACAGTCCAATCTTTTATTGTAAAAACAATAGATGTAGAGGGGTCTGGCGAGACTGGTCACGGGGACGTAGAACCTGTTGATGAGAGAGGCCAAAAAAAATTTTCCTGCAGATCCGGAGTCCAAGAAGAGCATAGTAGAGAAGGAGAAGGTAGAGGCAGATATCCGCACAGGCACAGTAAGGCGTGGAGAAGCAGAGTTGACATCAAGAACTGTGTCACCTTTGTGCGGAGTCAGCGTACGTCTTTCCAGGCGGGGAGGACGGATAGGACAATCCTTCAGGAAGTGTTCGGCACCGGCATAGTACAGGCAAAGATTCTCCATGCGGCGTCGTGTCCTCTCTAGAGGTGTCAAGCGAGACCGGTCAACTTGCATAGCCTCCACGGCGGGAGGCACAGGAACGGTTTGCAGAGGACCAGAGGAGAGAGGAGCCGGGGAGAAAAAACGCCTCGTGCGAACAAAGTCCATATCCAGGCGGAGCTCCAGACGCCATCCGGAAGAACGCATGTCAATGCGAGTGGCAAGATGAATGAGTTCATGTAGGTCAGCAGGAGTCTCTCGTGCGGCCAGAACATCTTTAATGTTGCTGGATAGGCCTTTTTTAAAGGTCGCGCAGAGAACCTCACTATTCCAGGACAACTCGTAAGCAAGAGCACGGAACTGAATGGCGTACTCGCCAACGGAAGAAACACCCTGTTCCAGGTTCAGCAGGGCAATCTCGGCAGAAGAAGCTCGGGCAGGCTCCTCGAAGACACCACGGACCTCAGCGAAGAAGGACTGGACTGTGGCTGTGGCAGAATCATTGCGGTCCCCATCAAACTTGTCCGGCAGGGACAAGCAGGGGTTAAGAACGGCTGGTTGCTGCGGAGGAGTTGCAGGAGCCGGCGGAGGAGATGGTTGTTGCAGCTGTAGCTGTGACTGAAGTTGCTGTATCTGCGGCAGCAGCTGCTGTGACTGAAGTTGCTGTATCTGCGGCAGCAGCTGCTGTAACTGTGACTGAAGACGCTGTGTCTCGGAGATCAAGTATGCCAGCTGTTGATCTCGTTGGGCGATCTTTACGCCAAATTTGTCCGGCAGGGACAAGCAGGGGTTAGGAAGGACCGGTTGCTGCGGAGGAGTTGCAGGAGCCGGCGGAGGAGATGGTAGTTGCAGCTGGAGCTGTTGCTGTATCTGCGGCTGCAGCTGCTGTATCTGTGACTGAATACGCAGTGCCTCGGAGGTCAAGTATGCCAGCTGTTGATCTCGTTGCGCTATCTGTTGCGACTGCTGGGCGATCTGACGAGCTTGCTGGGCGACCAGCGTAGGGAGGTCAGCGACAACTGGCAGAGGAACTTCAGCGGGATCCATGGCCGGATCTACTGTCACGATGCCGGCTGGCAGGAGGTGGATCCTCTGTGCCAGAGAGGGATAGCGAGGACCGTGCTAGTGGACCGGTTCTAAGATACTACAGGTTTTCACCAGAGCCCGCCGCAAAGCGGGATGGTCTTGCTGCGGCGGTAGTGACCAGGTCGTATCCACTAGCAACGGCTCACCTCTCTGGCTGCTGAAGATACTGAAGATAGGCGAGGTACAAGGGAGTAGGCAGAAGCAAGGTCGGACGTAGCAGAAGGTCGAGGCAGGCAGCAAGGATCGTAGTCAGGGGCAACGGCAGGAGGTCAGGAACACGGGCTAGGAACAGACAAGGGAACGCTTTCACTAGGCACTAAGGCAACAAGATCCGGCAAGGGAGTGCAAGGGAAGTGAGGTAATATAGGGAAGTGCACAGGTGATTACCAATTAAGCTAATTGGGAAGATTGGGCCAGGCACCATCATTGGTGCACTGGCCCTTTAAATCGCAGAGACCCGGCGCGCGCGCGCCCTAGGGAGCGGGGCCGCGCGCGCCGGGACAGGACCGAGGGAGAGCGAGTCAGGTACGGGGGCCGGGGTGCGCATCGCGAGCGGGCGCTATCCGCATCGCGAATCGCATCCCGGCTGAAGGCGGGACCGCAGCGCACCCGGTCAGTGGATCTGACCGGGGCGCTGCAACAACGAAGATGAGGCGGGCGCTCCGGGGAGGAACGGGGACCCGGAGCGCTCGGCGTAACAATGGCCTATGCCGCTCAACACTACAGATCGCTACTATCTGGTGTAACAGTAGTGTACATAAAAAAAATAATAATAATTGGTCTGTGAAATAATAGCAGTGAGTTTCCTTCACACGTGTGCGTTTCAGGGTCTGCCAGTGCACAGTGTCACACCAGTGCAACTCATATCTGGTGTACATTTGACTGCATAGAACACACTTCCCATTATATACCAAGAGCCCTCTCCCCCCAAAAACGACAGACTCAATTTTCCATTTTAACTGGGCTGGGTAGTGGTCACAGCTCAAATTTATTTTATGTAAACAACATAATTATATAAAACTGCACGGCAGTTAGTTACATAGTTAAATAGTTAGTATGGTTGAAAAAAGACATACATCCATCAAGTCCAACCAGGGAATTGAAGTGAAGGGTGTAAGGGGATAAGGGAAGGGATGTAGTTTTATAATTCTGCATAAGCATTAATGTTATTTTGTTCCAGGAATGTATCTAACTCTGTTTTAAAGCTGCTAATTGTTCCTGCTGTGACCAGTTCCTGAGGTAGATCGTTCCATAAATTCACAGTCCTCACGGTAAAGAAGGCATGTCGCCCCTTTAGACTAAACATTTTCTTCTCCAGACGGAGGGAGTGCCCCCTCGTCCTTTGGGGGAGGTTTAACCTGGAACAGTTTTTCTCCATATTTTTTGTATGGGCCATTTATATACTTATATACGTTTATCATATCCCCCCTTAAACGTCTCTTCTCAAGACTAAACAATTGTAACTCATTTAATCCCTCCTCATAGCTAAGATGTTCCATGCCCCATATTAGTTTAGTCGCGCGTCTCTGCACCCTTTCCAACTCTGCTGTGTCCCTATTATGAACAGGCGACCAAAACTGAACAGCATATTCCAGGTGAGGCCGTACCAATGCTTTATAAAGGGGGAGTATTATGTCCCTGTCCCTTGAGTCCATGCCTCTTTTTATACATGACAATATCCTGCTGGCCTTGGAAGCAGCAGCCTGACATTGCATGCTATTCTGTAGTCTGTGATCTACAAGTACACCCAGATCCTTCTCTATCAGTGACTCTGCCAGTTTAATCCCCCCCTAAGACATACAACGCATGCATGTTCTTAGTACCCAGATGCATAACTTTACATTTATCCACATTGAACCTCATTTGCCAAGTGGATGCCCAGACACTTAGTCTATCCAAGTCATCTTGTAACTTATGCACATCCTCTATAGACTGTACCGTGCTACAAAGCTTGGTGTAATCTGCAAAGATAGAAACAGAGCTGTTAATACCATCCTCTATATCATTGATAAATAAATTAAACAACAGCGGGCCCAGTACTGAACCTTGGGGTACACCACTAATTACCGGGGACCAATCAGAGTACGAATCATTGACCACCACTTTCTGGGTACGATCCATGAGCCAGTGTTCAATCCAGTTACAAACTAAAGTTTCCAAGCCCAAGGACCTTAATTTACCTGTCAGACGTCTGTGAGGGACAGTATCAAACGCTTTGGCAAAATCCAGAAACACTAGATCCACAGCCATACCTCTGTCAAGGCTTCTACTCACCTCTTCATAAAAGCAAATTAGATTGGTTTGACAACTTCTATCCTTAGTAAACCCATGCTGGCTATCACTTATAATACTATTATCCCCTATGTATTCCTGTATGTAATCCCTTATAAGTCCTTCAAACAATTTACCCACAATGCACGTTAGACTTACCGGTCTATAATTGCCTGGCGAAGACCTAGAGCCCTTCTTGAAGATTGGTACCACATTAGCCTAGCGCCAGTCCCTTGGCACAATACCAGACACCAGAGAATCTCTAAATATCATGAACAAGGGTACAGATATTACTGAACTTACCTCTCTAAGAACTCTTGGGTGTAGTCCATCCGGCCCTGGAGATTTGCTTACATTTACTTTACTTAACTTACCTTGCACCATCTCTACATTAAGCCAGTTCAGTACATTACATGATGTGTTACCAGCACTGACCTGGCCAATGTCAGCTCCTTTTTCCATAGTGTATACAGAACTAAAGAACCCATTCAGTAGCTCCGCCTTCTCTTGATCGCCTGTGACAACCTCCCCATTATCATTATTAAGGGGTCCTACATGCTCTGTCCTTGGTTTTTTTGTATTTATCTATGTATCTAAAAAAATATTTAGGATTAGTTTTGCTTTCTTTGGCCACCTGTCTCTCATTTTGAATTTTTGCTGTTTTTATTACATTTTTACAGATTTTATTAAGCTCCTTGTACTGTTTAAATGTTATAGCTGACCCATCAGATTTGAATTTTTTGAAGGCAATTTTTTTATTGCTCTTTTAACATCATTTGTCAGCCATGTAGAATTTAGTTTTAATCGTTTATATTTGTTCCCCTTTGGTATATATTTAGCTGTATAGTTCTTTAGAGTTGATTTAAAGATGTCCCATTTACCTTCTGTATCAGTATTTGACAACACCTCCCCCCAGTCTATGTCCTGTAGTGCAGCTCTCAGCCCAGGGAAATTTGCCTTTTTAAAGTTATATGTTTTTGCCTTCCCCGTCTGTCTTTGTTTTCTACATTTTAAGTCAAAAGTAACTATATTGTTGTCACTATTACCAAGGTTTTCCCGCATAGTTACATTACCAACCAGCTCTGTGTTGTTGGAAATGATCAGATCCAACAAGGCATCACTTCTTGTTGGGTCCTCCACAAACTGGCCCATAAAATTATCCTGCAATAAATTTAGGAATTTTCTCCCCTTTGTAGTTTTAGCCAGCCCCCGGCCCCAATCTATATCTGGATAGTTAAAATCTACCATTATTACCACTGTACTTGCACGGGCGGCCCTCTCTATTTGTTTATACAGCTGACCTTCTATCTCTTCAGTGATATTAGGGGGTCTGTAGATTACACCAAATATTATTTTTTCAATATTTCCCTCCTTTTGTTATTCTACCCACAGTGATTCC
Organism: Hyla sarda; assembly: GCF_029499605.1. Taxonomy (NCBI): domain Eukaryota; kingdom Metazoa; phylum Chordata; class Amphibia; order Anura; family Hylidae; genus Hyla; species Hyla sarda. The sequence continues at coordinate 64,622,233 of NC_079197.1, read as the reverse complement.
ACATCCTCAGAATCATCACACACTATGGCATCATTCACACTGGCTTTCATACCACTTCTTACATACAGACCTTTTCTGTTAATTCTATCCTTGTGAAACAATGTAAACCCCTGCAGATTAACGGCCCAGTCATGCGAGGAGTCCAGCCATGTCTCAGTGACCCCAACTATATCAATATGTTCCTCCAGTATCAAGGCCTCAAGCTCCCCCATTTTATTTGCTAGGCTTCTGGCATTTGTGAACATACACTTTACATTTCCATTAAGTTTTACACATATAGTCTCACTAATGGGATTTTCAGAGTTATTGGGGTTAATGTTATTATTTGAGTTATAAGGGCTAATTGTACTATTTAAGTTATTGGGGCTAATGGGATTTTTTGAGTTATTGGGTCTAACATTATTTAAGTTATTGGGGCTAATGGGATTTTTTGCGTTATTGGTTCTAACGTTGTTATTTAAGTTATTGGGGCTAACGGTATTTTTTGAGTTAATGGGGCTTATTGTAGTTATTGGGTTATTGGGGCTAATGGAATTTTTTGAATTATTGGGATTACAATTTTTCAGGCTACATTTATTTTTACGGCTGGTTTGTAACCCATGTATCTCCTTATCCACTGCTCTTAACCTCCCCCCACAGGACTCCTCTCCACCCACCATTATGTCCTGACCCCTCTCTAACCTATCCATCCCACTGTCTGCTTTCTTTGCTTTATTATCCTCCCCCCACTCACCTAGTTTAAATACTCAGCCACTTCTTCCAGGATTCTCTCTCCCAGCACAGCGGACCCCCTTCCATTCAGGTGGAAATTATCGGTAGAATAGAGTTTGTACCCCAATGAAAAGTCAGCCCAGTGCTCTAAAAACCCAAACCCTTCCCCCTCACACCACGACTTAAGCCATGCATTTAACTCCCTAAGCTCCCGCTGTCTTTCCTGCGATGCGCATGGCACAGGAAGTATTCCAGAGAACACAACCTTAGAGGTCCTTCCCTTCAGCTTGGCACCTAGTTCCTTGTAGTTAACATTTAACCTCAGCTTTTACCCCAACATAAACCAGAAACTCTTACCAAGGCAGTATGCCGACCGCCAGACTCCTGGCGGGCATATGTGCCCTCGGAACCTTTTCCTCCAACCTCTCTCTTACCAGGCCACCGAGGAGCCTGTGTACACCTACACGGTGCTCCGACCGCAACTAAGGAGGAAAAGTGCTTGTTCTAGGCCATCCTGAAGGCCCGACAAAAATATGTCCAGGCCAATATCGTTCAGGTGGACCCCGTCCAGGATCATAAAACGCCTGTTGTCCCCTTCCAGCTCCCGGTGGCGAACAACCACACCACCTCTCGAGCGCACAAAGCTTGACATCCGTGAGTTCACCATCCGGCGAGATCGCTCGATGGTTTCTGCATTGCGGGCCCCCTGCCACGAAACCCTCGGAACAATCTCCAACCACCCCAGCACCAGTTCCATAATGAAAAACGAGATTCTCTCCACATCAGCCTTCAGTTTTATAAGGTCCGGAACCCGGGAATGACAAAGGTCATTCCCCCCAACAGGAACCATCAAGATCACACTAGAGTTAACCTTGCGATGTCCATACCCTAGGCCACCGCATGACCGTAATACCTCCCCAGTGAGTCACTATGTCACTGTAGCCCAAAGATCGACCACCAGGCTGACAATCCGCTCTCTGTGCAGCCCGATGGAGTGACCCAGGAAATAAACATTGCCTCACGGAGAATCTGAAAAAGAAAAACTTTAAAGCAACAATTCTGGGTGAACATACCCCACATAACAACCAGACCTCCAGCGCCCAATACGCTGTATTGCATCCACTGCAGGCCCGCTCTCAAAGCCTTGGTTGCAGCCCCAATCCAAAAGGAGTGGGTACCATACTCCACCACAGGGGCACCTACCAACCCCAAACAACGCTTAAACACAACTTGAAATTGAAAACGGGTATGAGGGCTCATTATTTGCACCGTGATCTGAAGTTTCTATCGGTACAATTTTTGTTTTGATCAGACTTTTTGATCACTTTTTATTCATTTTTTTAATGGTATAAAAAGTGACCAAAATACGCTTTTTTGGAATTTGGAATTTTTTTTGCGCGTACGCCATTGACCGTGCGGTTTAATTAACAATATATTTTTATAGTTCGGACATTTACGCACGCGGCGATACCACATATGTTTATTTTTATTTTTATTTACACTGTTTTTTATTTTTTTTTATGGGAAAAGGGGGGTGATTCAAACTTTTATTAGGGAAGGGGTTAAATGACCTTTATTAACACTTTTTTTTACTTTTTTTTTGCAGTGTTATAGGTCCTGTTATAGGTCCTATAACATTGCACACACTGATCTCCTATGCTGATCACTGGTGTGTATTAACACGCCTGTGATCAGTGTTATCGGCGCTTGACTGCTCCTGCCTGGATCTCAGGCATGGAGCAGTCATTCCTCGATCGGACACCGAGGAGGCAGGTAAGGGCCCTCCCGGTGTCCTGCAAGCTGTTCGGGACGCCGCGATTTCACCGCGGCGGTCCCGAACAGCCCGACTGACTGGCCGGGATACTTTCACTTTAGAAGCTTCTAAAGGGTTAATACCGCACATTGCCGCGATCGGCGATGTGTGGTATTAGTCGCGGGTCCCAGCCATTGATGAGCGCCGGGACCGACGCGATGTGATCTGGGGTCGCAGCGCGACCCCGCTTCATATCGCGGGAGCCGGAGCATGACGTAAGTATACGTCCTACATCGTTAAGGGGTTAAAGTCCCATGCAAATCAATGGGAAATGTATGTTCTCACATAACTTCTGTATGGCTGGAGATATTTCAATAACTGGTACACATATTATGGGTCGGGATATGAGGACAGGATGGGAGGTCGAGATAGGAGGTCAAGATAGGAGTACGGGATGGTCAGGATAGGAGGACGGGATAGGAGGACGGGATAGGAGGTCGGGATAGGAGGACAGGATAGAAGGACAGAATAGGAGGTCGAGATAGAAGGACAGGATAGATGGTCTACATAGGAGGTCGAGATAGGAGGACGGGATAGAAGGTCGGGATAGGAGGTCGGGATAGGAAGACAGGATAGGAGGACGGGATAGGAGGTTGAGATAGGAGGAAGGGATAGGAGGTTTAGATAGGAGGTCAGGATAGAAGGACAGGCTAAAGGACGGGATAGGAGGTCGAGATAAGAGGATGGGATAGGAGGGCGGGATAGGAGGACGGGATAGGAGGTCGAGATAGGAGGACGGGATAGGAAGACAGAATAGGAGGACGGTATAGGAGGTCGGAATAGGAGGTCGGGATAGGATGTCGGGATAGGAGAACAGGATAGGAGGACGGATAGGAGAACTGGGTAGAAGGACGGGATAGGAGGTTGAGATAGGAGGGCGGGATAGGAGGATGGGATAGAAGGATGGGATAGGAGGTCGAGATAGGAGGACGGGATAGGAGGACGGGATAGGAGGTCGAGATAGGAGGACGGGATAGGAAGACGGGATAGGAGGACGGCATAGGAGGTCGGGATAGGAGGTCGGGATAGGAGGTTGGGATAGGAGGACGGGATAGGAGGACGGTATAGGAGGACAGGGTAGGAGGATGGGGTAGGAGGATGGGGTAGGAGGACGGGATATGAGGACAGGATATGGGGTTGGGATATGACAACAATATATGGGGATGGGATTTGAAGTCAAAAGCTTCCTCCTTTGTTGATTTTCCTCCCCAACAAGGATTAGGAAAGAAAAACCGGGCAACTCCGGGTATTCAGCTAGTATATAAATATTACACAATCAAAAACCAGTAGTTCTCCTATGATGAACACCTGTAATCCCAACACGTTTCCTCGTGCATCTTTGGTAAACATCGGTTCATCAGGGGATAACAATTACAGTATTACAATATACAAAAAATGCACACAAAAAGGAAAGGGAGAAGAGATGCTTAAATGAGTAGTGTATGGGTTTCAGACAGTAGCACAAAACTGGAGATACAATGCAGATGTATAAAAAAGGAAGATTTATACAGGTGCAGCGCAAGCCTGTAACAATACAAACTAGATATAGCAAGCATATGCACAATACATTACATTAAGCTTGCAAGAAGCACACAAAAGCATAGAGTTAAAGCTGCTTGTCTGTAGTTTCAGTTGCACATCCCCAGATAATGGACAATTGCAACAAGGCAAGAAAGCAACACACCACATAAAAGACAAACATCAGATTAGTATTGAAAAAAATATACACTGCATACACAAACACTAATTAAATATTATAGATAATTACACATAGAGACATGGTAGATTATAAATGCTGCCCAAAGTAAAAAAAAAAGCAGGGAAAAGAAGATAGTAAATAATAATAATAAATAATAATAAACTAGGTAGTGAAAGGAAAAATAGTAGTGTCAGAGGAATAAGACCGTAATGATAGGAGGAGGTAGTTTTAACCACAACCACTATATACACCTTGTGGAATAAAGGACTAATTAAATAATATAGTACCTCTAGATTATTTAAAAATTGGGGTAACCTATAGAGACAAGCGATATATGTCCCCAATATAGGAACCCCCCAAACATATGGCAGAAAGCATCCCCTTCAAGATAAAAGCATGGGATATGACATTTAATCTATACCAATAGTAATCTGACAACATACACACTATAGATCATAGGCTCTGACTGAGTCTCACTGAAGCTGGGTCTGTATTCTAAAGTGTTGTATTATTAAGTGTTACATCTGAGAAGTTTTATAAGCAGAAGTTTAAAAAGCAGGAGTTGTAAGCAGGACCCACTGTAACTGTAAGTATTACACTCCCTTGATAAAAGTAGTTTTTCTTAATAGTTAATAACAGCTGTTTGTCACCAAGGATATGGACAGCAGGATTGGAGGTTTTCTTCAGTGCACATTGTGCCACATGTATACATCTCTGGAGCAGCAGCTTCAGGGTGAATACCGCTGTGACAAATGTGAGCATGTTGCCCACCTGGAAGCTCGTATTAGAGAGGAGCAAAATGCAACATTGAGGGCGATTGACAATCTTACAGAGCAAGCAGTTAGTGGGGTAGAAATGGAGGTTGGAGAACTTAGCCAGGAGGCCCAAGTAGGGAGCTGGGTTAATGTAGTTAGAGGGACTGGAAAGGGGGCAAGGAAAAGGAAGGTCACTTCTGCTTCTGATCTCCCAAGTAAAATTGCCAAGTTGGGCGATGATGCGAGGGCCTCAGTATCAGAGATGGCAACCCTAGTGGATACTGGTCTCCCTAACAGCCGGGGGAACAGCTCAACTAGTATTGTGGGGGATGGTAACGCAGGTAGGCCAAGACAGTTAGTTGTGGTAGGGGATTCTATAATCAGGAAGACGGATAGAATAATTTGTCGCCAAGACCACCTCAACCGAATGGTTTGCTGTCTCCCTGGTGCCAGGGTTCGGCATGTGGTGGAAAGGGTGGACAAATTACTAGGGGGGGCTGGGGATGACCCAGCTGTCGTGGTCCATGTGGGAACCAACGACAGAATACATGGTAGGTGGAGGTCCTTGAAGAATAATTACAAGGAACTAGGTGCCAAGCTGAAGGGAAGGACCTCTAAGGTTGTGTTCTCTGGAATACTTCCTGTGCCATGCGCATCGCAGGAAAGACAGCGGGAGCTTAGGGAGTTTAATGCATGGCTTAAGTCGTGGTGTGAGGGGGAAGGGTTTGGGTTTTTAGAGCACTGGGCTGACTTTTCATTGGGGTACAAACTCTATTCTACGGAGAATTTGCACCTGAATGGAAGGGGGTCTGCTGTGCTGGGGGAGAGAATCCTGGAAGGGGTGGCTGAGTATTTAAACTAGGTGAGTGGGGGGAGGATAATAAAGCAAAGAAAGCAGACAGTGGTATGGATAGGTTAGAGAGGGGTCAGGACATAATGGTGGGTGGAGAGGAGTCCTGTGGGGGGAGGTTAAGAGCAGTGGATAAGGAGATTCATGCGTTACAAACCAGCTGTAAAAATAAATGTAGCCCGAAAAATTGTAATCCCAATAATTCAAAAAATTCCATTAGCCCCAATAACTCAATAACTACAATAAGCCCCATTAACGCAAAAAATACCGTTAGCCCCAATAACTTAAATAACAACGTTAGATGCAATAACGCAAAAAATCCCATTAGCCCCAATAACTTAAATAATGTTAGACCCAATAACTCAAAAAATCCCATTAGCCCCAATAAATTAAATAGTACAATTAGCCCTTATAACTCAAATAATAACATTAACCCCAATAACTCTGAAAATCCCATTAGTGAGACTATATGTGTAAAACTTAATGGAAATGTAAAGTGTATGTTCACAAATGCCAGAAGCCTAGCAAATAAAATGGGGGAGCTTGAGGCCTTGATACTGGAGGAACATATTGATATAGTTGGGGTCACTGAGACATGGCTGGACTCCTCGCATGACTGGGCTGTTAATCTGCAGGGGTTTACATTGTTTCGCAAGGATAGAATGAACAGAAAAGGTGGTGGAGTCTGTCTGTATGTTAGAAGTAGTATGAAAGTCAGTGTGAACGATGCCATAGTGTGTGATGATTCTGAGGATGTGGAATCACTGTGGGTAGAATTACAAAAGGAGGGAAATACTGAAAAAATAATATTTGGTGTAATCTACAGACCCCCTAATATCACTGAAGAGATAGAAGGTCGGCTGTATACACAAATAGAGAGGGCCGCCCGGGCAGGTACAGTGGTAATAATGGGAGATTTTAACTATCCAGATATAGATTGGGGCCGGGGGTTGGCTAAAACTACAAAGGGGAGAAAATTCCTAAATTTATTGCAGGATAATTTTATGGGCCAGTTTGTGGAGGACCCAACAAGAAGTGATGCCTTGTTGGATCTGATCATTTCCAACAACGCAGAGCTGGTTGGTAATGTAACTGTGAGGGAAAACCTTGGTAATAGTGACCACAATATAGTTACTTTTGACTTAAAATGTAGAAAACAAAGACAGACGGGGAAAGCAAAAACATATAACTTTAAAAAGGCAAATTTCCCTGGGCTGAGAGCTGCACTACAGGGCATAGACTGGGGGGAGGTGTTCTCAAATACTGATACAGAAGGTAAATGGGACATCTTTAAATCAACTCTAAATAACTATACAGCTAAATATATACCAAAGGGGAACGAATATAAACGATTAAAACTAAATCCTACATGGCTGACAAATGAGGTTAAAAGAGCAATAAACAACAAAAAAATAGCCTTCGAAAAATACAAATCTGATGGGTCAGCTATAACATTTAAACAGTACAAGAAGCTTAGTAAAATCTGTAAAAATTTTATAAAAACAGCAAAAATTCAAAATGAGAGACAGGTGGCCAAAGAAAGCAAAACTAATCCTAAATATTTTTTAGATATATAAATACAAAAAAAACAAGGACAGAGGATGTAGGACCCCTTAATAATGATAATGGGGAGGTTGTCACTGGCGATCAAGAGAAGGCGGAGCTACTGAATGGGTTCTTTAGTTCTGTATATACTATGGAAGAAGGAGCTGACATTGGCCAGGTCAGTGCTGGTAACACATCATGTAATGTACTGAACTGGCTTAATGTAGAGATGGTACAAGGTAAGTTAAGTAAAGTAAATGTAAGCAAATCTCCAGGGCCGGATGGACTACACCCAAGAGTTCTTAGAGAGGTAAGTTGAGTAATATCTGTACCCTTGTTCATGATATTTAGAGATTCTCTGGTGTCTGGTATTGCGCCAAGGGACTGGCGCTAGGCTAATGTGGTACCAATCTTCAAGAAGGGCTCTAGGTCTTCGCCAGGCAATTATAGACCGGTAAGTCTAACGTGCATTGTGGGTAAATTGTTTGAAGGACTTATAAGGGATTACATACAGGAATACATAGGGGATAATAGTATTATAAGTGATAGCCAGCATGGGTTTACTAAGGATAGAAGTTGTCAAACCAATCTAATTTGCTTTTATGAAGAGGTGAGTAGAAGCCTTGACAGAGGAATGGCTGTGGATATAGTGTTTCTGGATTTTGCCAAAGCGTTTGATACTGTCCCTCACAGACGTCTGACAGGTAAGTTAAGGTCCTTGGGCTTGGAAACTTTAGTTTGTAACTGGATTGAACACTGGCTCATGGATCGTACCCAGAGAGTAGTGGTCAATGATTCGTACTCTGATTGGTCCCCGGTAATTAGTGGTGTACCCCAAGGTTCAGTACTGGGCCCGCTGCTGCTTAATTTATTTATCAATGATATAGAGGATGGTATTAACAGCTCTGTTTCTATCTTTGCAGATGACACCAAGCTTTGTAGCACGGTACAGTCTATAGAGGATGTGCATAAGTTACAAGATGACTTGGATAGACTAAGTGTCTGGGCATCCACTTGGCAAATGAGGTTCAATGTGGATAAATGTAAAGTTATGCATCTGGGTACTAATAACCTGCATGCGTCGTATGTCTTAGGGGGGATTAAACTGGCAGAGTCACTGGTAGAGAAGGATCTGGGTGTACTTGTAGATCACAGACTAAAGAATAGCATGCAATGTCAGGCTGCTGCTTCCAAAGCCGGCAGGATATTGTCATGTATCAAAAGAGGCATGGACTCAAGGGACAGGGACATAATACTCCCCCTTTATAAAGCATTGGTACGGCCTCACCTGGAATATGCTGTTCAGTTTTGGTTTTGTTCATAAAAGGGACACTGCAGAGTTGGAAAGGGTGCAGAGACGCGCGACTAAACTAATATTGGGCATGGAACATCTTAGCTATGAGGAGCGATTAAATGAGTTACAATTGTTTAGTCTTGAGAAGAGACGTTTAAGGGGGGATATGATAAGCGTATATAAGTATATAAATGGCCCATACAAAAAATATGGAGAAAAACTGTTCCAGGTTAAACCCCCCCAAAGGACGAGGGGGCACTCCCTCCGTCTGGAGAAGAAAAGGTTTAGTCTAAAGGGGCGACACGCCTTCTTTACCGTGAGGACTGTGAATTTATGGAACGGTCTACCTCAGGAACTGGTCACAGCAGGAACAATTAACAGCTTTAAAACAGGGTTAGATACATTCCTGGAACAAAATAACATTAATGCTTATGCAGAATTATAAAACTACATCCCTTTCCCTTATCCCCTTACACCCTTCCCTTCAATTCTATTGTTGGACTTGATGGACGTATGTCTTTTTTCAACCATACTAACTATGTAACTATGTAACTACAATAGCTGGTACCTTCCGCTGTGGAAGATGCAGGGCATGTAACAATGTCCAACAGTGCAAGACATTTTCAAGTGTAGTCACAGGCAGGGAGTACATGATGAGGGACTTTGCCAATTGTGAGACAGTAGGGGTGATCTATGTTGGTACTTGTACATGTCCCCTTCATTGCATAGGAAAAACGAAGAGGCCCCTGAAGAAAATAATCAGGGAGCACATCTGTGACATCCAGAATAGAAGGGAAACCTGGTATCACTGCACATGTGGGAAAAGCACAGTGGAGATACCAAGTGTATCTTCCTCTGCATCATAGAGGTAGTCCGTAAATCCCCTAGAGGTGGAGAGTGGGATAAACGCATCCTACAAAAGGAATCAGAGTGGATTTTTAGAATGCGTTCTGTCTCTCCACTTGGTATAAGAAGAAAAAGCTAGTAATCATAAAGTAATGCACACCACTACATGTGATCATAGAAAATATATTAATATAAATTTATTATTGCACAATAGGCATACAAAAGAAAAGGACTCACAGATTAAAAACAATTAAAAACATGAAAAATACATAGAGTGGAGGAATGTAATCCTCACTCATCCCCCTATCTCCTGCTATATTAACAAGGAACAACACCTGTCCCGTATATGCATACAGTATATATCAATGAAGACTGTGAAATTTTTTTTTTAAATAATGATACTAAACAAAAAATGAGAAAATCACAGAAAAAAACAAGACCACAATCCTAAACCAGATTACGAAAAATATGTGTGTGCAGCCATGAATGAGATGTAAGTTCAATGAAACCTGCTATAAGTGCAATTAAAGTGCAATTGACTACTTATCCATAAGGTTTGCATGTGTATGCCTATAGCAATGTGTAAGTATACTGAAAGGAAAGTGCAATGGTGAAGTCTGTGAAGAATGCCCCACCAAAGTGTTTCAATGCAAGGACAGCTGAACCGGAAGAAAGGGGGAAAGCACGCTCCACTCGTATCGCCACCCGCTACAGTGGCTTCCTCAGGAGTGAAAGACCTAAACCAAGGATGCCATATATATGCACATGATGATCGCAACTGTAATTAGTAACTAATTATCATTACCTGTATTCAGCGTGAGTTGCATACATGGCCACGAGCGGCGTCTAATTCCGCCGGAAATGAGGCAGGGACAATATAGCTAAACGGAAGTGTGGCATGAAGTAATCCTCCAACTAATCCCGCCGGAAGTGGGGCAGGGACAATAAAGTTAAACGGAAGTGTGGCAAAGAGTGATCATGCATGTGTAAAGTGCGCATGCCTGGAACCCACCCACCGTCCAAAAGAAGGATTCGGAGATGTAACCCCGATCCAAGAGGCAGCGCTAGTGCTGCGCATGTGCCCAGCTGCGTCGTGCTATACAGTCTGCGTCCAAATATTCATAGCGCATGCGCCCGAATCTGGCGCAGCGTCTCTAAGTATATGGCTGAATATGGGACATAAGTATAGGAACCCATATGCCGCCATCATGCAGTCCAATGGGTTCCATACTATAGGGAAGGAAACATTTTATTAGTGGGTTGCCCCTGGAGGAGGACTCAGGATTCCAAATAGTACTATCAGGATAGGCAAGTGTGGATGTAGTCCATGTAATTATGCGTATGTAAGCAATATTAACTGTAGAGAAACAAATATGTATCAAGTTGTGAAATATCGTTTAACTCTACTGATAATAAATAAATTCATGGATGCACAAACAAACAGCACCAGATATCAAACAAAAAGAATATTAATGCTTAGTTAGTACCACAATATAGAACACATCTATCCCAATTTATGCCCCCTACAGGATGCATCCCCCAGATGTGTCAATAAGTCGCATCTGTGACCTGGTTATATATTATCCAATGACGTAGTACAGACAGAATATCTAGTTGTTTCTGTTAGGAAAGCTTTATATAGTCCTTAACAATCCCCGAAGGACCACCAAAAAATAAAAAATAAAAAGAGAAAATGAAAAAAATCAAAAAATATGTGCAAAACACAATTAGTCCATATGTCCACTTGTATAGTGTGTTCAAGGTCCTACACAAGTAGGCAGAGAATTTTTCTCCATCGGGATGAGCATCAATTTCTGCAAGAGCAGGATGGGAGCAGGAAATCCACTTCTAGGCTGAAACTGAGAATATAGAGGTAAGTATATAATAAAGGGAGGCAAGTGTATCATAGAAGGAGACACACAAGGAAAAAAAATTTAAAAGAAAAAAAAGGAGAAAATAAAAAACATGAAAAATATATATGCGCATTATGTGAGATGTGAAAAACCGTGAAAAAACAAAATACAAAAATAGTGGAAAAACTGTGAAAAAATGTGTGATGTGTAGTGAATGATAAAGTGAGTGTGTAGTATGTGTCAATTGTGAATAGGAACTAACAGTGTGGCCTAATGCGTCTATGTGTAGAAAAAACCCTGTAATGGGCTATAAAATGTGGAAAATGAAAATGTGAAGCTATGTAGTGCATGAAACTACGGGATCGTGTGTGTGTGAAAAAAAAAAGAAAAAAGAAATGAAGAAATATAGAAAATTAATATATGAAATTAAATTTTGTCTCTTATATACAAATTAATGTGGTTCACCCCAGATATCCAGTGAAGGTTAGCTCCTCATTCAACTCATGAGGTGTTACAGTGTTCAAATCAAAAATCCACTTGGACTCATGACGTAACAAGAGGCTGGCCACATCCCCCCACATATTCCACATGACACCTTTTCTAATCCAACCACCTTCATGCCCCGTGGCTTACCTGAATGTTGGCTTCTAAAGTGGGCTGCCACTGAAGTCAGCGTTTGGTCCCTCCTGAAGTCCCTCTCAGACAGGGAGATAGTAGACAGGTGCTTCTGGATACGTTTGCGTAATTCTTGTGTCGTTTGACCCACGTAGATCTGCTGACAAGGGCAAACAATGGCATACACCACATTGTGTGTCTTGCAATTGATATAATGGCAAAGTCTGTACCTGGAGCCGATATTGGGATTTGTAAATTCCCTCGTCGGCTCCACGTATTGACAAACCGAACATGAACCACATGGGAAGGAACCCACGTAGCGCTGATTACCTCGTGTGGTCCCAGAATAGTGGCTCCTGGTAAGGATATCCTTAAGATTTCTTGCTCTTCTGGCTGTCAAAATGGGTGCGGGAGGGATGATCTTTGCAATTTGTACATCCGATTTCAATATCCCCCAATGTCGGGTCAGCAGTTTGTGGATCTGGTTCCACTGATTATTGTACACTGTCACAAATCTGAGGCTTTTATCTTCTTGTCGAATCCGTGGGTGTAGGAGTTCCTCCCTTGCTGACACATTTGCTCTCTGATATGCACTGGAAATCACCCTTTTGGGGTATCCTCTGTTCTTCAGACGTTCTGTGAGCTCCCCAGCATGTCTCCTAAAGTCATCAACCCGTGAACAATTACGTTGGATCCTTAAAAACTGGCCAGTCGGAATGCCCTCTCTCGTGTGCCGTGGGTGGAAGCTGTTGAAATGAAGCAAGCTGTTAGTCGCTGTTGCTTTACGATATAATGTTGTAGAGAGATGGTCTCCAGAGATTTGTAAATTCAAGTCCAAAAAGTCAACCTCCTTCTCAGAAATATTAGATGTTAGATGAATATGTAGTTCATTGTTGTTCAGGCTATCGATGAATACATTGCACAATTCCAGGGGCCCAGTCCAGATAAAAAGTATATCGTCAATATACCGAAACCATTTGTAGACAAATTCTTTATACAAGCCTGATGTGTACATGTGTGCCCCCTCCCACCACCCCCAAAAAGAGGTTAGCGTAGGAGGGGGTACAATGTGCACCCATGGCGGTCCGCGAAATCTGCCTGTAATATCTGCCCCCAAACAGGAAGTAGTTGTGACGCAAAATGAAATTTTATAAATCAATGATGAAAGAATCATGCATACGGTCCCGATTACCTTGGGCATCCAAAACCGATGTAACTGCTCTGACCCAATCCTTGTTTGAGATGTTCGAGTAGAGCGACTCCACGTCACAAGTCACCAAGAAGAACCGATCCGGTATCGAGATCTCCTGTAGTTGTTCCATCAAATGCATGGAATCTCTCACATATGAAGGGAGCTCCCTCCAATACCAGGGCTGTAGGAAGAAATCTACGTAAGTACAGGCATGCTCAGTGAGTCCCCCAATCCCCGCTACAATTGGTCTCCCCGGCGGTTTATGCAGATCTTTGTGTACCTTCGGTAGCATATAAAAGGTAGGGATCACCGGTGTTTGAACAGCCATGTACTTATGTTCCTTCTCAGTGATGATCCCATAGCGATGGGCTGCATCCAATAAACCTTCAAATTTCTTCTTAAACACTTCGGTGGGGTCAGAGGGCAAAGCCAGGTAATAATTAGTATTCCCAAGTTGTCTCATCGCTTCTGAAACATAAAGGTTAGTGGACCATAAAACAATGTTGCCACCTTTGTCTGCCTCTTTTATGACAAAATCAATATTATTTTTTAATGAATTGATGGCTCTTAATTCTCCTTGGGATACATTTTTCCCCACAGGGGAGACTTTGAGTAAATCCTTGATTTCCTGAACCATCATTTTAAAGAAAATCTATATAGCAGGGAAGTTAGTCAGAGGGGGTGCAAACTTGGAGGGCAATCTAGTTGGGAAGCAAGAGACATTACCTTCCTGTGCCTCATTTTCTGAGAGCAGATCAAAGAGATCCCGAAGAACCCGTTGATCCAATTCCAAATCGTCCTGGGCTTTCTCTGGATGTGCATAGATCATTTTTAATGCCAATTTTCTGCAAAAGAGATACAAATCCTTTACTAACATGAATTTTTTGGCGGGAGAGTCGTTTACCCCGCCGCGTCCTGTATCTGTGTCGCTGGAGCTGGAGGTGGCTTGTCCTGCAACTGCGAGGGTATCTTTAGGTTCATGATTCCCCCTAGTATTTCCAGTTCCTAGTATTCCACCTATAAACCGAGCCCCTATCATAATCACTCTTGTCCCGTGCAAACTTAGACTTTTTGCCTGCTATAATGTCCTTTTCATATTTATCAATAATATCACTGAGTCTCTTTTGGAAAGGCTCTACCTGTTTTCCTTTGTCAAATTGCACCAATTTAGCCTCCAAATTCCATATATTTTTTGGGTTTCTTCTAGTAACACTCTGTCATTATCCAGCAGCATGTTTGTAATGATCCTTGAACATTGTGCCAACCCAGTTTCCCAGGTGCCCTTGAAGGTACCAGTGACCTCCCATGACGGAAAGATTTGGACCCTCAGGCCCCTGGGAAACATGGAAAGTTTCAAATATTCCTCTAAACTCCTGATGTTCCACCATACTCTTGTTAGTAATTTATATGCCTCAATGATCTCTTTAGTCAAATACATTATAGCAGACATAAAGTCTTAGTTTGCACGGGACAAGAGCAACTATGATAGGGGCTTGGTTTATAGGTGGAAACACACTGGAAATACTAGGGGGATCATGAATCTAAAGATACCCTTACAGTTGCAGGACAAGCCACCTCCAGCTCCAGTGATTTTTTAGGATCCAGCGACACAGATGCAGGACGCGGCGGGGTAAACGACGCTCTCGCCATAAAACGGGCCCCAAGACAACGCAACAAATACAGTTATCCACCCACATATGGGAATCGGTCGAGGAGGAATGGTTAAATGGCTCCCCTCAATCCCTGCAAGTCATCAACTTGTCCACACACAACCTGAGTAATGAAGAAAGGTCTGTGCTTGAGAGGGGTCTCTCCTTCTCACCCACTGCCCAGGTAGATAAATTCATGTTAGTAAAGCATTTGTATCTCTTTTGCAGAAAATTGGCATTAAAAATTATCTATGCACATCCAGGGAAAGCCCAGGACGATTTGGAATTGGTTCAACGGGTTCTTCGGGATCTCTTCGATCTGCTCTCAGAAAATGAGGCACAGGAAGGTAATGTCTCTCGCTTCCCGACTAGATTGCCCTCCAAGTTTGCACCCCCTCTGACTAACTTCCCTGCTATACAGATTTTCTTTAAAATGATGGTTCAGGAAATCAAGGATTTACCCAAAGTCTCCCCTGTGGGGAAAAATGTATCTCACGGAGAATTACGAGCCATCAATTTATTAAAAAATAATATTGATTTTGTCATAAAAGAGGCAGACAAAGGTGGTAACATTGTTTTATGGTCCACTAACCTTTATGTTTCAGAAGCGATGAGACAACTTGGGAATACTAATTATTACCTGGCTTTGCCCTCTGACCCCACCGAAGTGTTTAAGAAGAAATTTGAAGGTTTATTGGATGCAGCCCGTCGCTATGGGATCATCACTGAGAAGGAACATAAGTACATGGCTGTTCAAACACCAGTGATCCCTACCTTTTATATGCTACCGAAGGTACACAAAGATCTGCATAAACCGCCGGGGAGACCAATTGTAGCGGGGATTGGGGGACTCACTGAGCATGCCTGTACTTATGTAGATTTCTTCCTACAGCCCCTGGTATTGGAGCTCCCTTCATATGTGAGAGATTCCATGCATTTGATGGAACAACTACAGGAGATCTCGATACCGGATCGGTTCTTCTTGGTGACTTGTGACGTGGAGTCGCTCTACTCGAACATCTCACACGAGGATGGGGTCAGAGCAGTTACATCGATTTTGGATGCCCAAGGTAATCGGGACCGTATCCATGATTCTTTCATCATTGATTTATTAAATTTCATTTTGCGTCACTACTACTTCCTGTTTGGGGGCAGATATTCGAGGCAGATTTCGGGGACCACCATGGGAGCACGTTGTGCCCCCTCCTACGCTAACCTCTTTTTGGGGTGGTGGGAGGGGGCACATGTGGACACATCAGGCTTGTATGAAGAATTCGTCTACAAATGGTTTCAGTATATTGACGAAATACTTTTTATCTGGACTGGGCCCCTGGAATTGTGCAATGTATTCATTGATAGCCTGAACAACAATGAACTACATATTCATCTAACATCTAATATTTCTGAGAAGGAGGTTGACTTTTTGGACTTGAATTTACAAATCTCTGGAGACCATCTCTCTACAACATTATATCGTAAAGCAACAGCGACTAACAGCTTGCTTCATTTCAACAGCTTCCACCCACGGCACACGAGAGAGGGTATTCCGACTGGCCAGTTTTTAAGGATCCGACGTAATTGTTCACGGGTTGATGACTTTAGGAGACATGCTAGGGAGCTCACAGAACGTCTGAAGAACAGAGGATACCCCAAAAGGGTGATTTCCAGTGCATATCAGAGAGCAAATGTGTCAGCAAGGGAGGAACTCCTACACCCACGGACTCGACAAGAAGATGAAAGCCTCAGATTTGTGACAGTGTACAATAATCAGTGGAACCAGATCCACAAACTGCTGACCCGACATTGGGGGATATTGAAATCGGATGTACAAATTGCAAAGATCATCCCTCCCACACCCATTTTGACAGCCAGAAGGGCAAGAAAACTTAAGGGCATCCTTACCAGGAGCCACTATTCTGGGACCACACGAGGTAATCAGCGCTATGTGGGTTCCTTCCTATGTGGTTCATGTTCGGTTTGTCAATACGTGGAGCCGACGAGGGAATTTACAAATCCCAATGATGGCTCCAGGTACAGACTTTGCCATTTTATCAATTGCAAGACACGCAATGTGGTGTATGCCTTGTCAGCAGGTTTACGTGGGTCAAACGACCCAAGAATTACGCAAACGTATCCAGAAGCACCTGTCTACTATCTCCCTGTCTGAGAGGGACTTCAGGAGGGACCAAACGCTGACTTCAGTGGTAGCCCACTTTAGAAGCCAACATTCAGGTAAACCACGGGGCATGAAGGTGGTTGGATTAGAAAAGGTGTCATGTGGAATATGTGGTGGGGATGTGGTCAGCCTCTTGTTAAGTCATGAGTCCAAGTGGATTTTTGATTTGAACACTGTAACACCTCATGAGTTGAATGAGGAGCTAACCTTCACTGGATATCTGGGGTGAACCACATTAATTTGTATATAAGAGACAAACTTTAATTTCATATATAAATTTTCTATATTTCTTCATTTCTTTTTTTTTTTTCACACACACGATCCCGTAGTTTCATGCACTACATTGCTTCACATTTTCATTTGCCACATTTTATAGCCCATTACAGGGTTTTTTCTACACATAGACGCATTAGGCCACACTGTTAGTTCCTATTCACAATTGACACATACTACACACTCACTTTATCATTCACTACACATTACACTATTTTTGTATTTAGTTTTTTCACGGTTTTTCACATCATGCTTATATATATTTTTCATGTTTTTTTTCCTTGTGTGTCTCCCTCTATGATACACTTGCCTCCCTTTATTATATACTTACCTCTATACTCTCAGTTTTAGCCTAGAAGTGGATTTCCTGCTCCCATCCTGCTCTTGCAGAAATTGATGCTCATCCCGATGGAGAAAAATTCCCTGCCTACTTGTGTAGGACCTTGAAAACACTATACAAGTGGACATATGGACTAATTGTGTTTTGCACATATTTTTTGATTTTTAATTGTTAAGATTGTTAAGGACTATATAAAGCTTTCCTAACAGAAACAACTAGATACTCTACGTCATTGGATAATATAAAACCAGGTCACAGATGTGACTTATTGACGCATCTGGGGGATGCATCCTCTAGAGGGCATAAATTGGGATAGATGTGTTCTATATTGTGGTATTAACTAAGCATTAATATTCTTTTTGTTTGATATCTGGTGCTGTTTGTTTGTGCATCCATGAATTTATTTATTATCAGTAGAGTTAAACGATATTTCACAACTTGATACATATTTGTTTCTCTACAGTTAATATTGCTTATATACGCATAATTACATGGACTACATCCACACTTGCCTATCCTGATAGTACTATTTGGAATCCTGAGTCCTCCTCCAGGGGCAACCCACTGATAACATTTTTCCTTCCCTATAGTATGGAACCCATTGGAGTGCATGATGGCGGGTTCCTATGGGTTCCTATACTTATGTCCCATATTCAGCCATATACTTAGAGATGCTGCACCAGATTCGGGCGCATGCGCTATGCATATTTGGACGCAGACTGTGTCGCAGGACGCAGCTGGGCGCATGCGCAGCACTAGCGCTGCCTCTTGGAATGGGGTTACGTCTCCGAATCCTTCTTTTGGACGGTGGGTGGGTTCCAAGCATGCGCACTTTACACATGCATGATCACTCTTTGCCACACTTCCGTTTAACTTTATTGTCCCTGCCCCACTTCCGGCGGGATTAGTTGGAGGATTACTTCTTGCCACACTTCCGTTTAGCTTCATTGTCCCTGCCTCATTTCCGGCGGAATTAGACGCCGCTCGTGGCCATGTATGCAACTCACGCTGAATACAGGTAATGATAATTAGTTACTAATTACAGTTGCGATCATCATGTGCATATATATGGCATCCTTGGTTTAGGTCTTTCACTCCTGAGGAAGCCACAGTAGCGGGTGGCGATATGCGTGAAGCGTGCTTTCCCCCTTTCTCCCTGTTCAGCTGTCCTTGCATTGATACACTTTGGTGGGGCATTCTTCACAGACTTCAACATTGCACTTTCCTTTCAGTATACTTACACATTGCTATAGGCATACATATGCAAACCTTATGGATAGGTAGTCAATTGCACTTTAATTGCACTTATAGCAGGTTTCAATGAACTTACATCTCATTCATGGCTGCACACACATATATTTTTCGTGATCTGGTTTAGGATTGTGGTCTTGGTTTTTTCTGTGATTTTCTCATTTTTTTGTTTAGTATCATTATTTAAAAAAAATGTTTTTCACAGTCTTCATTGATATATACTGTATGCATATACAGGGCAGGTGTTGTTCCTTGCTATTATAGCAGGAGATAGGGGGATGAGTGAGGATTACTCTATGTATTTTTCATGTTTTTAATTGTTGTTAATCTGTGAGCCCTTTTCTTTTGTATGCCTATTGTACAATAATACATTTATATTAATATATTTTCTATGTGAACGAACGTTTAACTTATAGTTGTTTCATCTAGCTTTTTTGCTTGTGTCACTTCACTCTTTTGTTTGCTATCCATTTTTCTTTCCCTCCTCGGGTTGGGGGGGGGTTCTATGGGCTCCCCCCCTCAGGTGGGAAATAGGTTACTAACTAATATCTATATATATATATATATATATATATATATATATATATAAAACTCAACGTGTGTGTGTGTGTGTGTGTGTGTGTGTGTGTGTGTGTGTGTGTGTGTGTATGTATGTATGTATGTTCCACAAAGACTTTCAAACGGCTAAAGATATTAACATGAAACTTGGCACACATGTTACTTATATGTCGACAACAAACATAGGATAGGTAATTTAACCCTTACTCACCCCCATTTGCCAGGGGCGGGGCTTATGTTTAAAGTCCCATGCAAGTCAATGGTAAATATACCATATACTGCATAACTTCCAAACGGCTGGAGATATTTCGATAATACTTGGTCACATGTTACTTATATGTTCACTTAAAATATAGGATAGTTAATTTAACCCTTAACTACCCCCATTTGTGAGTGTCAGGGTTTTTGTTTAAAGTCCCATGCAAATCAATGTGAAATATATGTTCTCACATAACTTCTGTATGGCTGGAGATATTTCAATACCTGGTACACAGATTACAGGTCGGGATAGGAGGACAGGATAGGAGGTCGGGATAGGAGGACGGGATAGGAAGACAGGATAGGAGGATGGGATAGGACAACTGGGATAGGAGGACCAGGATAGGAGGACCGGGATAGGAGGACCGGGATAGGAGGTCGAGATAGGAGGACGGGATAGGAGGACTGGATAGGAGGTCGGGATAGGAGGCCGGGATAGGAGGAAGGGATAGGATGTTGGGATAGATGGACTGGATAGGAGGACTGGATAGGCGGTCGGGATAGGAGGACAGGATGTTGGGATAGGAGGACGGGATAGGAGGACGGGATAGGAGGTCGGGATAGGAGGTCGGGATAGATGGACTGGATAGGAGGACGGGATAGGAGGTCGGGCTAGGAGGTCAGGATAGGAGGTCGGGATAGGAGGTCGGGATAGGAGGACGGGATAGGAGGTCGAGGTAGGAGGACGGGATAGTAGGTCGGAATATGAAGACGAGATATGAGGACGGGATATGATGACAGGATAGGAGGTCGGGATATGAGGACCGGATATGGGGTTGGGATATGACAACAACATATGAGGATGGGATATGAAGTCAAAAGCTTCCTCCTTTGTTTATTTTCCTCCCCGACAAGGATTAGAAAGGCAACGCCGGGTACTCCGCTAGTATATATATATATATATATATATATATATATATTGCTCAGATAAACATCACCCCCTCCCTTCCCATTTTTGAAATTGTGTATCACCATGGCTTGGTGGTGAGATATTGAAAATTGACTCTTGCTATATACTTTACTGTGAGATGGCCCCTAATTTAATCGAATGAGCAATTAGGTGTATTTCAGTCATTATACTGACTGTGTTGTCCTATCCTATAGACACACAGTATATATGTATTGTTTTTCCTTATATATTCTTCATTT
Organism: Hyla sarda; assembly: GCF_029499605.1. Taxonomy (NCBI): domain Eukaryota; kingdom Metazoa; phylum Chordata; class Amphibia; order Anura; family Hylidae; genus Hyla; species Hyla sarda. The sequence goes on along the minus strand of NC_079197.1, from coordinate 64,601,406 downwards.
CTATCTGTTTAATTTGAATGCATTTATTTTATTCTGCAATTTTTCTGCTATTTGTGTATATATACATGGTTCTTGTGTTATTTGTGTAATTATTAAAGTTGTATCTAATTTTTCTTTTTAGTTCTGCTATGCTGTCTTTACCTGTTATTTTCAATCATTTCCTCTGCAGTCTCTAACTTTCTACTCTCATTCTACTCATAATAACTACGCTAAGCTCGTAAGTAGGGTAGTGAACGGAATTGTTTATCTCTGTGGAATCACATGACTAGTCATGCGCCTTACCTTAGCTACGGCGTCTAGGAGAATGGTCATGTGACGCACAATAGACGGAAGTGACACAACTCAGAGTTTCCCAGTTAGTTTTAAACACCTGAGAGCAGTTAATCAATTAACCCCTCCCCCAGGTGTGCTACAGACAGGAGGGGAAAAAATGCAAGGGTTATGCAACTGCTGGAGACACCCTGGTTGGAAAACAATGATCCACAGTATCTGCACCAACACAAACTTGTTTTAGAATACAAACCAAGCTTCAGTTAGACTCAGTCAGAGAGTTATAATAATATAACATGTGCTGTGTTTGTGATAGGCCCCTCCCAGTACAATTTTGGTGCCCATTTTTACTTGTATATATTCCTGCATGTTTGTAAAACTTGGCATACTGATCTGAGGAAGGGGGTGGTTCCCCCGAAACGTGTAATCCCCATTTTTTTTTAATTTGCTAAACTAATAAACCTTCCAGTGCTTTGTATACCTACATCTCTGCCCACGGTTTGTTATATTCATATTTGGAACCAACATTGCCACCCCAATGTTTTTTGCTGAACTACTACTCATCTACTCTCAGGAAACGTTTTTTCCTCTCCTGCAACCTCAAGCTTAGTAGTGGTTCCAGCTTCTTTGTAACCCCGCATGTGGGTTGATAAGCAAGTTTTAACTTGCTGCAAGGTGAGCAGCCACTACCTAGGAGTCGTACAGGCCCCGCATCCTCTCTCTCTATAACTACATATACGGTATCACACGAGGCGCCCCCTCCGGTCTCTTGTTTTTTTCTTCACTTACAGATACCCCTTTTAAGAGGGGACACTAGACCCTTAACAACCTGGGAGTATAGAGGTACTGGCTTGGATACATATGGAGCATCAAAATCCTCATCTGCATCCACATCCTCAATGTCACACCACTCATTGGTGTCCTCACAATCATTCTCCAAAATCACATTACTTTTTTCTGACTCAAAGCCCTCTCAAAACACTTTTTACCCATGCAGTCTCTACACACTAATTCAGCCAGAGGTTGCTGCAAAACTGGCTTAAGAACACTCTTAGATGTTAATTCCGTTTGAACAAAAGATGTAACAATGCCCTCAGATGAACTCTGCCAGGAGCAGTTCTCTGTGGGGCACAACATACCTGTGTGCCCAAGTGGCCAGCGTGATTACCACTTGGGCATGGACACTTGAAACAGGATCTGATGAACTGTGTGTCTTCTCCACAGCAATAACACATACCGTATTGTTTACAAAATTTCTTGCGCTCCTCCAGGGTACGGATGGACCCTATCTGCATGGGTTCATCCTCAGGCACAGGTTGATTATTAGAGACCGGAGAGAAGTCAAGCAGGAAAGGCTGGCTAAGCATGTCTCTAAACCTAAAACCTAATAGGCATATGTGGGCATCCTCAAACAGGAGGTGGGGGAGCACAAGGTCTCTAACATCCACCAGCTTCATGATGTCATTATGGAGAAGTGGAAAGGGACTCCAACGCCAACTTGTGAAGATTTGGTGAATTGCATGCCCAAGAGACTAAAGACAGTGCTGGAAAATAATTGTGACCACACAAAATATTGACAATATTGACACTTTTAGCCCTATTTATTGCCAACATTTAGACATGGCTGTGTTTTGAGTTATTTTGAGGAGACAGCCACATTAAACACTGTTCTACAGGCTGTGCATTCACTACTTTACAAATAGCAAAGTGTCATTTCTTCAGTGTTGTCACATGGAAAGATATAATTGTGGTATCCCGGTAACGTATTACACACCGTACCTAGTGTAGAGGTCCCCAATGTCAGAGTTACTACGCTCTGGTAGGATCCCTCAGGTGGGACAGCCCCAAGTCGCCTCTCCTCTACTCTAATTCTGTACTGTTTATACATGTATATATTTAATAATAATGTATATTTAATATATTGATATCTGGTACTTAAGAGGTAGCACGAGTCACTTATGCACTAAATATTTAATATGTGATCACCTTGTACATTATCACTCAAATTAAAGACACAAATGTTTTGGTACTGTATTAATATAGTTATTATGAGATATACGATATCACTGTCACGCCGAGCGCTCCGGGTCCCGCTGCCTTCCCGGAGCGCTCACGGCGTTCCTCTGGCTGCATCGCTCCGGTCGGCATTGCTGACCGCGAGCGCTGCTCTCTGGTCCCCGGAGGGGACGCGATCCGAGGCACGGCTCGTGTCCGCCCTCGGGTTGCGCCCCGTCTCACTCACCTCTCGCCCCCGTCTGCTTCCTCCCGGCGCGCGCGGCCCCGCTCCCTAGGGCGCGCGCGCGCACCGACTTGCTTAAATTTAAAGGGCCAGTGCACCACTAATTGGTGCCTGGCCCAATCACTCCCTAACCTATAAAAACCCACTTCCTCTCCTCGCCGGATCTTGTTGCCTTGTGCCCTGAGAAAGCGTTATAGTGTGTCCCAAGCCTGTGTACCTTGACCTTCTGCTGTTGCCCCTGACTACGAACCTCGCTGCCTGCCCTGACCTTCTGCTACGTCTGACCTCGCCTCTGTCTAGTCCTTGTGTACCGTGCCAGTCTCAGCTGCCAGAGAGGTTGAGTCGCTACTGGGGAACACGACCTGGTAGTTACTGCCGCAGCAAGTCCATCCTGCTTTGCGGCGGGCTCTGGTGAACACCAGTAACTGCTTAGAACCGATTCCCCAGTACGGCCCGCGTCATCGCCTCTCTGGTACAGGGGATCCACCTCCAGTGTCTTCACCAGCCGCTAGTCCGGACCCTGACAATCACTATTATTGTACAAGATGAGATCAATTTATTTGACTATAGCACTTTGTCACTTTATTAATTTCACATAGTACAGGCTATAGATAGCTAGTATGGGTTTATGCACTTTATAATTGGGAAATGATAACAATAGATTGAGTGATGAGATTATGGTTAGTATATTAAATTTTTAGATGTGTATATTGTTTGTGGTGAATACTCACAATATAGGGTCCAAGTTATTATTAACTTTTCACGAAACATAGTATAAGAATTACCTTTTATCACAGTGTTATTTAATTTTATTGAACCCCTTTATTGGACAGATAATCATGTATTCCGTATATTAAGTATATGAATTACGTTATAAGATGATGGGTTTCCCCTCTCCCCCTCTCCCTTTCCCTCTCCCTCCTTTTCCCCTGTCCCGTTCCCTTTCCCCCCTCCCCCCCCCCTCCTGGTCTTTTGCTACAATGCATCTGGTGGATATCAGAGATGGTCTTGGATCCACCAGATGCATATGTGATTTATTTATTTGGGCTAGAAAACGCCATGTAATAGAATTACGGGTGGCAATGGAGATCTAAACAAGGTATTACGGTACTGTGTTTTGTATTGGAGTATTACGGGACTATACCTGACATGGATCCCTAGTGCGTATGTCTCTGGCCGTGACCCGTGTGCTCTACGCTGACTGTGTCGCCTGTCTCCTCCTACGTCCCACGTCATTAGTGACGTAGGGACGTTTGGCGGACGCAATGATGCACGAAGTGAGGGCGAGATACACGGGCCGGGCGGAAGACATGCGCCGACCAATGGGGTTTTACCGAAAGTTACTCTAGCGTTCTGGAAATGAGATGCCCAGGGAGATATAAAAAGCAGTAGACAGATAGAATAGATTACTCCCTGAGGAAGGTGCAAAAATAGCTGTTCGGGGCTCAGCAGCAGGTTATCGTGTTTATAACAATGGGTGAGTGTTACTTTGAGCTTTAAAACAATCTCGGACGCACTTTTTATGTATGCTCATTTCTAGTGCAATTATTATCTATATGTTCTGCCAGCTCCACTGGGACTGACTAGTAGTAGGCACCTTATAACTTTGATATATTTTGCACAGATATGTGTACACATTTTACACTAACCTACAAGTGATTGTCCTTATATTAAACCATTGTTATATATTATTGTCTTATGCTATATATACTTATTATTGAATAACCTCCTGCCCATTCAGTTCTCTGTAACTTTTTAACCTATGGAATTTTAAGAAAAATAACAATAAAATATGTATGTTTTAAAAATAATTTGATTTTGGTAGTTAACTTAATCTATAGTATTATAGATTATATATTATGTATTATATAAGTCACCCAAGTGGGAAATTGGTCCAATGACAGAAGGGACATGGACAGATAAATGTCCTCAGGCATTTTGGAGTTTTTGTGTGCTATATTTAATATAATGTATGATATGCTTATCTTGTTTGGCGTTGCAGGACCTTCGGTCATGTGACCATGTTAAAACCTCTATGGTATGTTACAGGACCTTCGGAGGTCCTTGGGTCACATGTTACCCATAAACCTTTGTAATGATGATTGACATCAGTATTGGACCAATTAGCTCTAGTCCAGCCCCTGCCCATATAAGGGAGCTGTAGCCAATTATCGCTCTCTTGGGTTGCTGCTCTCATGGATGCCGGACTAGCAGGATGGATCTGCGCAACTTTCAAAGACACGCTAGGCCAGAAAACCTACCGGCCTCAGCTGAACTAAACCGTGAGTTCTAAACTAATCCCTGCTAAAGCTAGCGTGACTACTGGACCGCAACTAAATCCCCTAAATCCAGTGGAACAACGCATATCACCCTACTTAATCTGCTTAAGGTCCCAACCTTTGTCACTCTCCAAGAGAATCTGCATTTGTAGAGACTGTTCCTGTTGTGAAGTTACATAAAATCTTCAGTAAAAGTTCCAACTGTTTTCAACTCTCCAGTTGTGTACATTCAATTATTCTCTACCTCCCTATCACTCTTGGGAAGGGTGGCGGTAGGACAAGCATTACAGAGGAGCCCTCACCCTGGCGTCACGAATATTAAGGGTTAACCAGACACCCTTTAGTCACCGCACAGATACATCCCATATGCCCTACTCCCTCAGGCTATCACATAGCTTTTTGGCGTCCTACGAACTGGATACGGGTGTGTGCCTACAGCTGTTGCCACCAAGTAAAATATGTAAAAGACTGTATTAATGTGTTACGAAGCACCATCCAAGTGTGCAGAATCGTGCGTAGGGTGCCGCGTGCAGAGAGCACATGCGAAAAGTAAGGGGGGAGGCGAAAATGTGTTGGCTGCAGAAATGTGTAAAGTGAGAAGTGAATGTATGCTACGATCCTCTGGTCCGGTCAGCAATGCAAGAGTTAACCTGCTGCTGGAAAAGTGCGCGAAGAAAGCCTGCGGTGCACCACGACCCGCCGCTGGGCGTGGCTACCAAGTAAACGTATTGAAGCCGATAAATTCACAGTTGTTGTTTCTGGGGGGACCGGAAGTCGGGGCTGCACCGATGACGTCCTTTCGGCCGGCCGCCATTTTGGAAAAGCCCATTATAAAAGGAGCCCTGCACAACGACCTCTTCAGTCTGCACAAAAGTACAGACATGGCAGAGAGCAGCGTTCCATGTGGCGTGTGCCCCAAGATGGGACCTAAGCAAACAAAGCAAAGTTGCGGCGGTCGCAGCCCAACTGTTCCACAATCTTGCCGACTGTCTGCAGCGGTTGTCATTGGATGAAGAGGGGGCCTGCAATCTTCCCCCACTGCCCGATGATGACGATAACTGGCCGGATACCCCTCCAGGCGAAATCGCTGGGGCACCTGGAGCACCTTCACTGGTGAGACTGTCCCCTCACCACTGGACATGGGGCTTGTGGGCTGAGATCCCGACAGAGGAGTTCTCTGTAAGTACACCATCAGAGGCTGCCTTCTCTTCCTCCACCAGCCCTGAGCCAGAAATACCCTTGTCCGCTTTGCAGAGTGCACGACCGCGCTCACCAAACTTGCCTGAATGGATCTTTGGGGATGAACCTGAATTTATTCAGTACATGCATGATGTTCTCCAACCCCTGCCTGGGAAGTCCCTTCCACCGGTCCCTAAGGCACAGAGGGAAAGAGCCCGTCAGGAGGCCAAAATAGCCGACTTGATGGAAAAGCTAAAGGCCCGACACAGAGAACATTATGCCCCCAAGCATGTTCATCTAACTCATGAGGAGAGGATCCTCTATCAAGAAAACACCAAAGAGCTGGAGGTACTCTTCATCCAGATGTGGGATCATCCCCGAGAAGGGGAGAAGCCCTTGGAACGTCGCAGAGCAACAGTGGCCAAGTTTGACAAGGTCAGAGGTTACGGTACCCTTATTGATTGCCACACCGCCTATACCATCTTCGTAAACCGGCGAGCTGTACAGAGGCCCTACATCGAGAAAAAGTTCCATTCCCTGGAGGTGGATTACACACCCGTCCAGGGCCTACGAGGAGAGTGGGCGGCCGCAGTCACCAGGCCAGCCGCTCCAACCCAGCTTCCTTTCTTTTAATGGAATTTTATTGGCATTTTAACAATAGGAAAAGCAACAAAAGGAACATCTTATTATGACACATGTATATCAATCGTTACAAAGGAAGCAAGATGAATTTAAACAAGTTCAAAAGTCTCAACATTGAATGCTAATAATACAAGATAACACTTCTTGGCATGCTGTCATAACTTTGGGTCAAGAAGGTTATAACAGAAGTTATCTCTATGTTGGGACATGTCAATGTTAGGTTCATCTTTAAATGTTAGCTTGTCATTAAAATATTGAATAAATTAGTCGAGATGAATATCCAGTCCAGTTTTAACTCAGACAAACAAAAAAAACTAATATTGAACAACATTATAGAAAAACCCAGCTTCCTTTCAAGTACTTTCCATTTACTGATTGGGAGGCAGACCCCTTCCAGCTGAGGCCGAAATGGCCTGCTCTTGATGCCTCCACCTGCAAGTCTGAGGATGAATTACTACAGCAGCAGCCACTTCCTTCTGATTCCTGCAAAGTACCCAGGCCTACTCCTACCCAGGAGGTTTGGCCTCGACTGCGGGTATCAACCAAAGTACCTAGGCCTACTCCCGACGCAGAGGTTTGGCCTGCCCACCTGGTACCAACTAATGTGCTGTGGCCCACTACCGATGTGGAGTTGTGGCCGAATCAACCAGCACCCTACAGTGTCACAATCTACCCTCACTAATGTGTTGTGGGAAAGCCACATCAATTCTTTGCCGGCTGGCGATCTTGAGAGAGGTAGAGGCTCCAGAAGAGGGCCAAGACGACATCGCAAGAGTTTCATCTAAGATGTGACATTTACCTTTTCTTTAATTTTTTTTGTCTTCACAGACTTTGCTGCAACATTCAAGAAGTGTGCCTTGCAGGACTATGCTAAGACTGTTCCAGTTGTAACTTAACCGTCAAGCTTTTGTGCCTGGTCCTTAGACCAAGAGACTCCTAGCGGTAGGAGATTTGTAAGTGTGTACCCGGCTAAACTCTGCTAGCCATAATATTTGGACTCTTAGTGCAGGTGGACTGCTGATCCTTGCACGCCTGTTCACGTGTAAATACCTCAATAGTAACGTAATATTCTTTTGTTCGAATTGCACTTATCAGGTGAATGCACCTGAACCTTGTTGGAGTGTCTAATAAATGTTTATACTAATGTAACTAAATGTAAGTGGTTATTGTACACAATTATTTTTTTTGCTTTATACACGTGTACACAAAAAGAAAAAAGATGTAAATAATAGGTGTTGTACTAGATGCTAGTAGGTGGCTCTCTCAGCTCCTCAGAGAATAACATTTCCGTCGCCCATCACTAACATCTTCTCAAAGGTCTACCCAGGGAAAACTACCCTTAAGGTACCAAGACTGACCTTTCACATAGTACTGTACACATAGTACCTCAAAATAATCACTTAAGTGTACTTACATTGTTAGTACGGTTGAAAAAAGACATACGTCCATCAAGTTCAACCAGGGAATTGAAGGGTAGGGGTGTGGCGCGATATTGGGGAAGGGATGGGATTTTATATTTCTTCATAAGCATTAATGTTATTTGGTTCCAGGAATGTATCTAACCCTGTTTTAAAGCTGTTAATTTTTCCTGCTGTGACCAGTTCCCGAGGTAGACTGTTCCATAAATTCACAGTTCTTATGGTAAAGAAGGTGTGTCGCCCCTTGAGACTAAACCTTTTCTTCTCCAGACGGAGGGAGTGCCCCCTCGTCCTTTGGGGGGGTTTGACCTGGAACAGTTTTTCTCCATATTTTTTGTATGGGCCATTAATATACTTATATACATTTATCATATCCCCCCCTTAAACGTTTCTTCTCAAGACTAAACAATTGTAGCTCCTTTAATCGCTCCTCATAGCTAAGATGTTCCATGCCCCATATTAGTTTAGTCGCACATCTCTGCACCCTTTCCAGCTCCACAGTGTCCCTTTTATGGACTGGTGCCCAAAACCGAACAGCATATAAAGGGGGAGTATTATGCCCCTGTCCCTTGAGTCCATGCCACTTTTTATACATGACAATATCCTGCCGGCCTTGGAAGCAGCAGCCTGACATTGCATGCTATTCTGAAGTCTGTGATCTACAAGTACACCCAGATCCTTCTCTACCAGTCACTCTGCCAGTTTAATCCCCCCTAAGACATACGACGCATGCAGGTTATTAGTACCCAGATGCATAACTTTTCATTTATCCACATTGAATCTCATTTGCCAAGTGGATGTCCAGACACTTAGTCTATCCAAGTCATCTTGTAACCTATACACATCCTCTATAGACTGTACCGTGCTACAAAGCTTGGTGTCATTTGCAAAGATAGAAACAGAGCTGTTAATGCCATCCTCTTTATCATTGATAAATAAATTAAACAACAGCGGGCCAGGTACTGAACCTTGGGGGTACACCACTAATAACCGGGGACCAATCAGAGTACGAATCATTGACCACCACTCTCTGGGTATGATCCATGAGACAGTGTTCAATCCAGTTACAAGCAAAAGTTTCCAAACCCAAAGACCTTAACTTACCTGTCAGACGTCTATGAGGGACAGTATCAAACGCTTTAGCAAAATCCAGAAACACTATATCCACAGCCATTCCTCTGTTAAGGCTTCTACTCACATCTTCATAAAAGCAAATTAGATTGGTTTGACAACTTCTATCGTTAGTAAACCCATGCTGGCTATCACTTATAATACAGTTATCCCCTATTTATTACTGTATGTAATCCCTTATAAATCCTTCAAACAATTTACCCACAATGCACGTTAAACTTACCGGTCTATAGTTTCCTGGGAAGACCAAGAGCCCTTTTTGAACATTGGCACCACATTTGCCTTGCGCCAGTCCCTTGGCGCAATACCAGACACCAGTGAATCTCTAAATATCATGAACAGGGGTACAGATATTACTGAACTTAGTTCTCTAAGAACTCTTGGGGGCACTCCATCTGGCCCTGGAGATTTGCTTACATTTATATTACTTAACTTACCTTGTTCCATTTCTACATTAAGCCAGTTCACTACATTACATGATGTGTTACCAGCACTGACCTGTCCAATGTCAGCTCCTTCTTCCTTAGTATATACAGAACTAAAGAACCCATTCAGTAGCTCTGCTTTCTCTTTATCGCCTGTGACAACATCCCCATTATCATTATGAAGGGGTCCTACATGCTCTGTCCTTGGTTTTTTTTGCATTTATATATCTAAAAAAAAATATTTAGGATTAGTTTTGCTTTCTTTGGCCACCTGTCTCTCATTTTTAATTTTTGCTGTTTTTATTACATTTTTACAGATTTTATTAAGCTGTTTGTACTGTTTAAATGTTATAGCTGACCCATCAGATTTGTATTTTTTGAAAGCTATTTTTTTGTTGTTTATTGCTCTTTTAACATAATTTGTCAGCCATGTAGGATTTAGTTTTAATCGTTTATATTTGTTCCCCTTTGGTATATATTTAGCTGTATAGTTATTTAGAGTTGATTTAAAGATGTCCCATTTACCTTCTGTATCAGTATTTGACAACACCTCCCCAGTCTATGTCCTTTAGTGCAGCTCTCAGCCCAGGGAAGTTTGCCTTTTTAAAGTTATATGTTTTTGCCTTCCCCGCCTGTCTTTGTTTTCTACATTTTAAGTCAAAAGTAACTATATTGTGGTCACTATTACCAAGGTTTTCCCTCAAAGTAACATTACCAACCTTCTTTGCGTTGTTGGAAATGATCAGATCCAGCAAAGCATCACTTCTTGTTGGGTCCTCCACAAACTGGCCCATAAAATAATCCTGCAATAAATTTAGGAAATGTCACCCCGGACCCCAATCTATATCTGGATAGTTAAAATCTCCCATTATTATCACTGTACCTGCCCGGGCGGCCCTCTCTATTTGTTTATGCAGCCGACCTTCTATCTCTTCAGTGATATTAGGGGGTCTGTAGAGTACACCAAATATACATTTTTCAGTATTTCCCTCCTTTTGTAATTCTACCCACAGTGATTCCACATCCTCAGAATCTGATTAGACACACGTGTATGGGGCACAATTCCAGCTGACACGCCGGCAGTAAAAAATTAGGTGAGTGTACACATGAATGTTATGACTTACTGTTTAGTAGAAAGTTCCTTTCAGGTTTATTCAAGTATATTCAGGTATTTCGTTGTCTCGCAGGACATCAGGTTAGCAGCATAGTGTGCAAGCAGCAAAGGTGGAAACAAGCTCCGTGCTCCCTTTAGTCATGGCCCAACGTTTCAGGGGCAAGCCCCCTTAGTCATGCGCAATGACTGACCAGAACATGAGCGATTAAATAGAAGTCTAGCAGCTGAAAACATCAACCCTTTATAGAATTCAATATTATGCGCATAAATATTTATCACTAGGGTATAGCTGTAAAACTACTATAGAAATACATTAAAATTACAACATTCATTCATGCCTCTCGGTGTAAGTGTGTCAAGTTCTGTTATCCAGAACGTTTCTCGCTGTAGCAACCGTTTGCGGTTTAGGTCTTCATTGGTCTGAATAGGGACCTGTTCTAACACTTGCCATCTAGGTTCAGAAATTTGGTGTTCTGCCTCTTTAAAATGCCGGGCTACAGTGGTTTCTTCATATTTAGTAGGGACGCTATCTGATAGGTCTTGAACGTTTTTTTGTAGCGTTTTTCTGATGGCTGACTTATGTTCAGTAATTCTAGTTTTTACATTTCGAGAAGTTTGACCGACATACCCTTTGCCACACGGGCATTTTAGTAGATAAACGACATTGTCAGAATTGCAAGTATAAAATCCTTTGCTTTTAATTTTATTAACTTTACTTGGATGGGTGACATTGTCCCCTTTAATGATATTATTACAATTAGAGCACGAAAGGCAAGGGTATGTGCCACACTTCTTGGCAGCCAAAAAAGTTTGTCTATCTTTTTTCTTTTTAACAATATCACTTTTAATTAGTTGATCTCCAATAGATTTACCTTTTTTATGTACATACATAGGTACTGTATTAAACAGATGTCCGTATTTTTCGTCATTTCTTAATAATCCCCAATATTTTAGAATCATATTTTTCACCATCTTACTCCTTTTATCATAGATACCTACATATAAAATCTGCTTCTTATCCTTCTCTTTTTTGATCGATCTAGTCTTAAGTTGTTCTCTTGTTAGTTTCCTTACTCTTTCTTTCTCGTTCTGGATTTTATGTTTATTATAGCCTTTCCCAATAAATTTACTTGCGATTTGCTCGCTAGTTTTTTCATATTCTATGTCTGTACTTGTTATACGACGAGCTCTTATAAACTGACTCCCGGGTAGACTATTGAAAATGTTGGGAGCATGATAGCTATTCTTATGTAACATATTATTCCGATCCGTCGGCTTTGTGTACAATGTAGTGGAACAGCTAGTCCCTGTTTTGTCACCTCTACGTCTAAGAAATGTATCCTAGATTTATCATAGGTAAGTGTGAATTTGATACTCTCATGGACTTGATTTAATTGACTGACAAAATTTGGCAATGATTCTTCTGTATCATGGCATAACATGAACACGTCGTCGACAGAGCGAACCCACATCAACGACGGGTCCAATAATCCTGTAGAAAAAACATATTGATCTTCAAACTTGTACATGAATAAATTAGCTAGAGATGGGGCCACTGAGGACCCCATTGAAACTCCATGTTTCTGGAGATAAAACTCCATATCAAATCTGAAATTTTTTTTTGTAAGTGCCATTTCTAAAATTGTCATAAAAAAAAGCTAGCATTCTATTATTTAGCATGGGATCATTCGCTAAAACTTCTCTAATACATTCAAATCCTTCCTCTTGGGGGATATTGGTGTATAAGCTTTGTACATCTAGAGTGCATAAATAGGTAACCTCTTGGAAGTTGATTTTTTCCAAACGTGACAAAAAATCTGTAGTATCAAGCAGACACCTAGGTAGTTTTTTTTACTTCTTTCTGTAAATAACTGTCCACAAGGATCGCAAGATGCTGTAACAGGGAGCCCGATCCTGATACGATCGGGCACCCTGGGGGCCTCTCGCGATCCTTGTGGACTATAGGTAAAGTGTACAACACTGGAACTCTGGGATAGTCCACTATAAGCGATCTGGCCAATTTTTCTGAAATAATACCATCTTCCATATTCTGCCTAATAAAGGCATCAACTGTGCTTTTGAACTCACATGTAGGATCTTTTTTTTAATTTAACATAAACCTTATCATCAGATAATTGATTATAAATTTCTGTCATATAGTCTGATCTATTCATCACTACTATGGCCCCTCCCTTGTCTGCTCTCTTTATGATGAGGGAGGGGTCATTTTTGAGCGACTGTAATGCTGAATATTCGGCTTTATTCAAATTGGACTTAATGTATGGAGTATCCTGCCATTGATTTTCTACTTCTTTAATTACTGTGTATTTAAATACCTCTAGACTGTCATTGTTAATAGGAGGATCATAAGAGGAACTTTTTTTGAGAGACAGCGGAACATCGTCACAACCTCCTTTTTTTCCTAATGAATGATTTATATTGAAGAGAAACATTTGCATTCGAATATTCCTGCAGAATTTATAAAATTCTACTTTAAATTCAAATTTAGACTTTTCGTGTAAAGGCACATAATTCAGTCCTTTATTTAGTAAACTGAGTTCTTCTTGGGATAGTGTCCTATCGGAGATGTTAATGACTAAATTATTCTCTTCTTCTTTTGTTTCTTTTTCTTTGTTGACTTGTCGTCTTTTTCTTTTTCTGATTGTGAGGATGTCCCCCCTGTCATCTCTCCTGTATCTGTAGATATTGGATCTTTCTTTTTTGCAGTCTTCCCGTGACCTAAAAAACGGGATGGTTCTTGTCCAGAGCGGGTATTCATACGTTGCGGTTTCTTATTGTCCATATCTGAATTTTCTGTAGAAGAGGCATTGCTATAGTAGTTTTTTTGTTGTCTTATAGTCCGCTGTTGCCGGCGTACTTCGGCCCATGTATAAACGCGATTGTGCAAATAATCGTGCATGTCGCGTTCAAATTTTTGCAATTTATTTTGTAAAGTAGAAGTTTTCAATTTTTCCATTTCGAAACTTAATTCGCTTTTAATCTGTTCAAGCTCTGTTTCAGATTTTATTTCTTTAAGTTTTGTTTCCATTTCTTTTATTTCTTTTTTAAGTGGATCTATAGCCATTTGTAAATGCTGCACAGTCAATAGCATAAGGTCTAATGAATGTCTATTATTCATAGCGTACCACTTTTGATGGAAAACCGCATCGTCTGGTAATAGGTTAGGAGTCAATTTACACCGCAATCCTCTTGGTATGCGTTTTACTTTCAAATATTCAGTTAATGTGGAGGCATGAAAAGACAAATTCATTTCTTTTTTGGTAAGTGTTTGCAATTTTTTAATATAATCAACTTTGCACTGTTCTCTTATAGTTGAAAATGAAAAACCCGCATGGGTAGCTTGAGCGAGGATATCATTGCGCTCATGTTCGGAAAATGAAAACACTTCTGCTGCATTATCGGTCATATGGGATATGTCTGAAAAAGACATTATCTCTATAACTCAAGGTTATCTGGACACAATAGATCTGGTTTGCACGGTAATAACCGAGTTATCTCAATGTGTAGAACGTATATACAACGCCTATACGACAGAGCTCCAGCCTCTCTGTTCAATAGTTCAGGATTAGACACACATGTGTATAGGGCACAATTCCAGCTGACATGCCGGCAACAAAGATTTAGGTGAGTGTACACATGAATGTTATGACTCACTGTTTAGTAGAAAGTTCCTTTCAGGTTTATTCAAGTATATTCAGGTATTTCGTTGTCTCGCAGGACATCAGGTTAGCAGCATAGTGTGCAAGCAGCAAAGGTGGAAACAAGCTCCGTGCTCCCTTCAGTCATGGCCCAACGTTTCAGGGGCAAGCCCCCTTAGTCATGCGCAATGACTGACCGGAACATGAGCGATTAAATGGTATATATATGGGATTAAATGCCATAGTAGTGATGAATAGGTCAGACTATATGCACTCGGTGCACTCGCATTGTTCTCCTCTCTGCAGCGCCCCAGTCAGACCCGCTGACCGGGAGCGCTGCACTGACACTGCCAGCGGGGATGCGATTCGCATAGCGGGACGCGCCCGCTTGCGAATCGCGACCCAAGCTACTTACCTGTCCCGGTCCCCGGCTGTCACGTCCTGGCATGCGCGGCTCTGCTCTCTAGGGCGCGCGCGCGCCAGCTCTCTAAAATTTAAAGGGCCAGTGCACCACTGATTGGTGCCTGGTCCAATCAGTGTAATTAGCTTCCACCTGCTCCACGCCCTTATAACCTCACTTCCCCTTCCCTGCATTGCCGGATCTTGTTGCCTTGTGCCAGTGAAAGCGTTTTGTGTATGTCCCAAGCCTGTGTTCCAGACCTTCTGCTGTTGCCCCTGACTACGACCCTTGCTGCCTGCCCTGACCTTCTGCTAGTTTAGGCAGCTCTCTGAAGAAGTTTGGTCACAAACGAAACGTTAGAGCATCTATACACTTTTAGACAGGAATACAGGCTGTGTTTAAGTGTGGAGTGACTATGTAACGGTAGTAAACCGGCATAGGGGAAAAAGAGAACTCCATAACTTATACTGTAGCACCACCTAGTGGGCCATTATTAGAAGACACCCTGTATTTCCTGATAGTTTTAAATCACTACATTTGATTTTCACGTTTTCCATGTTATTTTAATCAATCACAATAAAAGTTAAATTTTATTTGGGTTATAAGTTAGGGCATTGTTCCCCGGAAAAGGGGGGGTTTCCCCTCCTGAAGGGGATTGGAGATTTATTCAGTAAGAGCCCATAACCCAGTGGGACCTCTCTGTTGGACTTCTGCTACGTCCGACCTTGCTCTTGCCTTGTCCTTCTGTACCGCGCCTGTCTCAGCAGTCAGAGAGGTAGAGCTGTTACTGGTGGATACGACCTGGTTGCTACCGCCGCAGCAAGACCATCCCGCTTTGCGGCGAACTCTGGTGAATACCAGTAGTAACTTAGAACCGGTCCACTGGTACGGTCCACGCCAATCCCTCTCTGACACAGAGGATCCACCTCCAGGCTTCTGAATCCTGACAATAATCAATTATCTGACGATAAGGTTTATGTTAAATTTAAAAAAAGATCCTACATGTGAGTTCAAAAGCACAGTTGATGCCTTTATTAGGCAGAATATGGAAGATGGTATTATTTCAGAAAAATTGGCAAGATCGCTTATCGTGGACTATCCCAGAGTTCCAGTGTTGTACACTTTACCTATAGTTCACAAGGACCGCGAGAGGCCCCCAGGGCGCCCGATCGTATCAGGATCGGGCTCCCTGTTACAGCCTCTTGCGATCCTTGTGGACAGTTATTTACATAAAGAAGTAAAAAAAAAAAAAACTACCTAGGTGTCTACTTGATACTACAGATTTTTTGTCACGTTTGGAAAAAATCAACTTCCAAGAGGTTACCTATTTATGCACTCTAGATGTACAAAACTTATACACCAATATCCCCCAAGAGGAAGGATTTGAATGTATTAGAGAAGTTTTAGCGAATGATCCCATGCTAAATAATAGAATGCTAGCTTTTTTTATGACAATTTTAGAAATGGCACTTACAATTTTTTTTTTCAGATTTGATATGGAGTTTTATCCCCAGAAACATGGAGTTTCAATGGGGTCCTCAGTGGCCCCATCTCTAGCGAATTTATTCATGTCTAAGTTGGAAGATCAATATGTTTTTTCTACAGGATTATTGGACCTGTCGTTGACGTGGGTTCGCTACGACGACGACGTGTTCATGTTATGCCATGATACAGAAGAATCATTGCCAAATTTTATCAGTCAATTAAATCAAGTCCATGAGAGTATCAAATTCACACTTACCTATGATAAATCTAGGATACATTTCTTAGACGTAGAGGTGACAAAAACAGGGACTAGCTGTTCCACTACATTGTACACAAAGCCGACGGATCGGAATAATATGTTACATAAGAATAGCTATCATGCTCCCAACATTTTCAATAGTCTACCCCGGAGTCAGTTTATAAGAGCTCGTCGTATAACAAGTACAGACATAGAATATGAAAAAACTAGCGAGCAAATCGCAAGTAAATTTATTGGGAAAGGCTATAATAAACATAAAATCCAGAACGAGAAAGAAAGAGTAAGGAGACTAACAAGAGAACAACTTAGGACTAGATCGATCAAAAAAGAGAAGGATAAGAAACAGATTTTATATGTAGGTATCTATGATAAAAGGAGTAAGATGGTGAAAAATACGATTCTAAAATATTGGGGATTATTAAGAAATGACGAAAAATACGGACATCTGTTTAATACAGTACCTATGTATGTACATAAAAAAGGTAAATCTATTGGAGATCAACTAATTAAAAGTGATATCGTTAAAAAGAAAAAAGATAGACAAACTTTTTTAGCTGCCAAGAAGTGTGGCACATACCCTTGCCTTCCGTGCTATAATTGTAATAATATCATTAAAGGGGACAATGTCACCCATCCAAGTAAAGGTAATAAAATTAAAAGCAAAGGCTTTTATACTTGCAATTCTGACAATGTCGTTTATCTACTAAAATGCCCGTGTGGCAAAAGGTATGTCGGTCAAACTTCTCGAAATGTAAAAATTAGAATTACTGAACATAAGTCAGCCATCAGAAAAACGCTACAAAAAACGGTTCAAGACCTAGCAGATAGCGTCCCTACTAAATATGGAGAAACCACTGTAGCCCGGCATTTTAAAGATGCAGAACACCAAATTTCTGAACCTAGATGGCAAGTGTTAGAACAGGTCCCTATTCAGATCAATGAAGACCTAAACCGCAAACGGTTGCTACAGCGAGAAACGTTCTGGATAACAGAACTTGACACACTTACACCGAGAGGGATGAATGAATGTTGTAATTTTTATGTATTTCTATAGTAGTTTTACAGCTATACCCTAGTGATAAATATTTATGCGCATAATATTGAATTCTATAAAGGGTTAATGTTTTCAGCTGCTAGACTTCTATTTAATCGCTCATGTTCCGGTCAGTCATTGCGCATGACTAAGGGGGCTTGCCCCTGAAACGTTGGGCCATGACTGAAGGGAGCACTGAGCTTGTTTCCACCTTTGCTGCTTGCACACTATGCTGCTAACCTGATGTCCTGCGAGACAACGAAATACCTGAATATACTTGAATAAACCTGAAAGGAACTTTCTACTAAACAGTGAGTCATAACATTCATGTGTACACTCACCTAAATCTTTGTTGCCGGCGTGTCAGCTGGAATTGTGCCCTATACAAGTGTGTCTAATCATGAACTATTGAACAGAGGCTGGATCTCTGTCGTATAGGCGTTGTATATACGTTCTACACATTGAGCTAACTCGGTTATTACCGTGCATACCAGACATCCTCAGAATCATCACACACTATGGCTTCGTTCACACTGACTTTCATACCACTTCTTACATACAGAGAGACTACACCACCTTTTCTGTTCATTCTATCTTTGCAAAACAATGTAAACCCCTGCAGATTGATAGCCCAGTCATGCGAGGAGTCCAGCCGTGTCTCAGTGACCCCAACTATATCAATATGTTCCTCCAGTATGAAGACCTCAAGCTCCCCAATTTTATTTGCTAGGCTTCTGGCATTTGTGAACATACGCTTTAACCCCTTAAGGACCGGGGTTTTTTCCGTTTTTGCATTTTCGTTTTTTGCTCCTTGCCTTAAAAAAATCATAACTCTTTCAATTTTGCACCTAAAAATCCATATGATTGCTTATTTTTTGCGCCACCAATTCTACTTTGTAATGACGTCAGTCATTTTGCCCAAAAATCTATGGTGAAACGGAAAAAAAAATCATTGCGCGACAAAATTGGAAAAAAAACCCGCCATTTTGTAACTTTTGGGGGCTTCCGTTTCTAAGTAGTACATTTTTTGGTAAAAAATGACACCTTCTGTTTATTCTGTAGGTCCATACGATTAAAATGATTCCCTACTTATATAGGTTTGATTTTGTCGTACTTCTGGAAAAAATCATAACTGCATGCAGGAAAATTAATATGTTTAAAATTGTCATCTTCTGACCCCTATAACTTTTTTATTTTTCTGTGTATGGGGCGGTATGAGGGCTCATTTTTTGCATTGATACCATTTTTGCATTGATAGGACTTATTGATCGCTTCTTATTCATTTTTAAATGATATAAAAAAGTTACCAAAAATGCACTATTTTGGACTTTGGAATTTTTTTGCGCGTACGCCATTGACCGAGCGGTTTAATTAACAATATATTTTTATAATTCGGATATTTCCGCACGCGGTGATACCATATATGTTTATTTTTATTTTTATTTACACTGTGTTTTTTTTTAATGGGAAAAGGGGGGTGATTCAAACTTTTAACAGGGGAGGAGTTAAATGATCTTTATTCACTTTTTTTTTTCACTTTTTTTTTTGCAGCGTTATAGGTCCCATAAGGGAACTATAACACTGCACACACTGATCTTTATCATTGATCACTGGTTTCTCATAGGAAACCAGTGATTGATGATTCTGCCGCTTGACTGCTCATGCCTGGATCTCAGACACTGAGCAGTCATTCGGCGATCGGACAGCGAGGAGGCAGGTAGGGGCCCTCCCTCTGTCCTGTAAGCTGTTCAGGATGCCGCGATTTTGCTGCAGCTATCCCGAACAGCCCACTGAGTTAACCAGCAGCTTTTACTTTCACTTTTAGCTGCACGGCTCAGCTCCGATCGGCGCTGCGCGCTATTAGCGGCATAGTCATAGTGAAGCCGGGCCCGCTGTGATATGATGAGGGGTTACCGTGTAGCCCCGCGTTATATCACGGGAGCAGGACCAAGGACGTAGCTGTACGTCCTTGGTCCTTAAGGGGTTAAATTTCCATCCTTTATGTTATTGGGGTTAATGGGATTCAAGGGTGTAAGCTTTATTTTCCTATGAAACCTATTCCTATTAACTATTCTAACCTCTCCCTCCGCTCCACCCCCAGGTACATTTATAATTCCCACCTCTCTATCTACACTATATTCCCCCTCTATGTTGTAGGTCCCCTTCCCCACCAGTCCCTAGTTTAAACACTCCTCCACCCTTCTAGCCATCTTCTCCCCAAGCACAGCTGCACCCTCCCCATTGAGGTGCAGCCCGTCCCTACGGTAGAGCCGGTAACCGACAGCGAAGTCAGCCCAGTTCTCCATGAACCCAAACCCCTCCTTCCTACACCAGCTTCTGAGCCACTTGTTTACCTCCCTAATCTCCCGCTGCCTCTCTGGTGTGGCTCATGGTACAGGTAATATTTCAGAAAATTTTACCTTCGAGGTCCTTGCCTTAAGCTTGTGGCCTAAGTCCCTGAAATCATTTTTAAGGACACTCCACCTACCTCTTACTTTGTCATTGGTGCCAATATGTACTATGACTGCTGGATCCTCTCCAGCTCCACCCAGCAACCTGTCAACCCGATCCGCGATGCGCCGAACTCGAGCACCAGGAAGACAACACACTGTTCGGCAATCCCGGTCTTTGTGACAGATCGCCCTCTCTGTCCCCCTAATAATTGAGTCCCCCACTACCAGTACCTGTCTAGCTTGCCCTGCACTCCTCCCTCCCTCCTTACTGGAGCAGACACCCGCTGGCGGTCAGAGGCAGAGTCCTGCTGCAGTACTGCTAGCTCTGGAATGGCATCCCCCTCATCTGCCAACCGGGCAAACTTGTTCGGGTGTGCCAGTTCAGGACTAGCCTCCCTGACACTCTTCCCTCTACCCCGTTTTCTAACTGTAACCCAGCTAACTGCCTGACTGTGCTGCACCTCCGTCCCACTATCCTCCCCCCACCTCTACCCCAGAGAGTACATGCTCAGTGAGCAGGAGACTCCTCTCCATGTTTTCACTGCATCTCAGTGTTGCCAGTTGCTCCTCTAGATCCAGGATCTGGGCTTCCAAATGAACAACTCGCACACACCCTGCACAACAATATGCACCCTCAAACTGCTGTTCAAGGATTGCATATGTGGTAGCCCATGGTGGTGTATGGTAGTGGTGGTATGGTATCAGTATATGGGGGGTTAATGTTAACCCTATAGTTCGTAATGCCAGGCTGAGGGCTGGTATGCTGAGGTAATGCTCCGGCCTATCGCCACCCTTCCCAGTAACGATAGGTGCATGAAATGACTGAAGGTCCACAAGGAGATTGAACTTGAACTTGAACAACTTTACTTAAGTGCTGGCGATACATCCAAGGCACAGTAACAGTCTCATGCAAACAGTCCTTAGATCGCTCAGTGACTGACAGTTGTTGCGGACCTTGAGCTATTTAGAAAGTCTCTGAATTTAGGGTATATATTTGCAGATCCGTCCAGATTTAGGGGTTATATTAGGTCCGGTGATGCTGCAGAGTGTCTGGGGATTGATACACGCAAGGCTCGGGCCTAACTCACTGCAATAGTTGCTGCGCAGATCCTTCTCATTTGACAGCCCAGGAACAAGAGAGCAAAAACATGGCCGCAGCTCCCTTATATGAGCAGGGGGCGGGGTGAATCCGATTGGTTCGAACATCTGTCATTCACCATTACACAGAGTAATGGGATTGCATACGTCACAGGTCCAAAGGTCCTTATGCAGAATACCATAGAGTTTACCTAGTCACGTGACCCGCAGGTCCTGCAATGCTATGGAACAGGTAATTAACTATTTATTTACATATATATTACTATATTTACATCAACCTTACATAAATTACAGAACTATTAGTTGGAATAGAGGCGACAAGGGGTAGGCTACACAAAAGGGATCCCTACGTCCTAGGGACTCTGGCTATGGGGACCCACACATACATAGGTACCGTATAAGATGCGGTACCGGGACACCACAAACCCCCTTACTTAAGATAAGTCGGCCTCGACGTCTGTCCCCTGAGACAGAGGGACTAGGACTAGAACAGGATGCTATAGAACAGGATTATCTGTACTTTTGCTATACATCCTAAGTAGACTAAACACATTTACATTCTTTTGATACCTTTCCTACTATCAGGATTAGGCAATTAGAAATCTATCTAGACATTTTAATGCTATCTAGACATTTAATGCTATCTAGACATTTAAAGAAGCTATCTATCCTTTAGTTTCTAGCTTCCTATACAACTTTATCAAACGTATTATACATTTTGAAGCTTACTAGATAATTAGGCAGCTATCTGACATGTAGTTGCTAGCTCCTAAGACACTTTATTAGCTCTCTCTACATTTTTATGAGGCTAAACTGAACATTAGGCTATACATAAGGCTAACTAGACATTAGTAAAGCTTTCTATACAGTTAGCTTCAAGCTGACTAGACATTTGTATTATCTCACACATTCTATTTGCCAACCATAAGTTACCTGTTAGTTAGTACATGAAAGGTATACTGGCTAGCCGTAAGCTAGGTCACAGTAAGGGTGGCTGCTAGGGTCTATCGGCTACACGCTACTTATCCCTAGAGCACTTTCAAAACAACCTACTAGGTTATTCTTAGAATTACGTGTTTATTTTTGTATTTGCAAGAGCACCTACTGGCCAGGCAGAGCATCTCACACACGCAATGAATGAAGAAGAGAAGAAGTGTACCTAACAGTGGCAGGAATTGGGTATCAATATGCTACAATTCCTAAGTGTTTTCATTAAGTGAGATATTTATTTTGATGTATGTACTAGAAAAATTTGCTCATCTATTTTTAATATTTTTATTTAATAATCTACGGTACTATGAGTGCAAGTACTATTTTAAGAGGGAATCCTCCCTACTATTTTTTTTTATTACCACCACATATTACAAAAAAAAAGAATAATACATTATTATATACAAATTTTTTTTTTTTTACTGTCCTCCCACCCATCCCCCCACCCCCTATCCCCCCTAGAGGAAGAAGAAGAAAAGAGAAAAAAAATAAAAATAAAATAAAAAGTAAAATAAAAAGGAAGAAGGAAAATGTCAAAAATGTCTTATCGGATCCTGCGGCTCAGCTTTTTAGTTCTCTATATCTCAATTCTATATTCCCTCCTCAACCCCTGCCTCCATTGATGCACACTCAGGCCTGTTACAGATATCCACTGTTTTACTATAATTAATCTGGCATAAAAAAGTGACCTTTGAATTTTTTTTCCCCAATCCCTTTTTATTTCTGTCCCAATATCACCTCCCAGGATCGCATTTATTGGTGTCCATTTTATTCTAATCTTCCAACTTTTCTCAACTAATTGTATAACTTCTCCCCAAAATGTCTTTATTTCTGGACATGTCTAAAGCATATGCAACAATCCTGCCACTTCTTGCCCACATTTTGAGCAGGCATTCAAGTTCTTTTTACCTATTTTATGCAAAAAGAGAGGTGTATAGTACAGGCTATAAACTATATTAAACTGTATCACCCTATGATTCGCATTTAATGGAATAAAATTAATTCTTTCGTGTATTTTTCCCCACTGTGCTTCTTCTATTTCACCAAATTCTTTTTGCCATATTTTTCTACTGTGATGATTTCTCTTTAATATAGAAAATGTATTAAGTGCTCTTTATATCTTTCACAACTCTTTTTTCCATCTCTGTATTCACCATCTTATCAAAAAAACTACCTTTTAGTATTTCTACTTTCTTCCCCTTATCTAACGTATCTTTTATATCTCTTAATCTCATATATTCAAACCATGTCCCAACCCCAACTTCTCTACCCTTTTTTAACTCTTCCCATGTTTTAATCTTCCATTCCTTATATATATCCCCTATTTTATTCACCCCCATTGTGCTAGTGTTCGAAATTCTAATCTATTTATTTCCTCTACTGTGTTTTTATTATACCAAATGAGGGCTATATCCAATATCCCAGTTATTCCCACCTCCATTTTTACCATTTTCCACGTTCTTTTCAAGGCAGCTATTGTTATACAGTTTTTCCATCCTTTCTCTTCTAATTGCCCTGATTCCAGTAACTGGTTAATATCATCATATGATCCTCTATGATCATGATCCATCAAATACTCAATCATATGAGATCTCCTCCAGTCCCTAATAAAGTATAATTGGGTGGCTAAAAAATACTTTTTCACGTCCGGAAACGCCATTCTCCTTCTCTTCTGGGCAGACAGAAATATTCTATCTTAGTCCTCACCCTTCTTCTGCCCCATATCAGAGCATTGAAGACTGACAGCATTCTTGAAATTTCATCACACCAAATGGGTGAAGCACTAAATACGTATAATATTTTCGGTAACATAATAGTTTTAATTAATATCATTCTGTCTGCTTTAGAAATTTTGAAGTCACTCCATATTTTAATTTTCTTTTCCATGTTCTTTATTAAAGGGGTATTCCAGGCAAAAACTTTTTCTTTATATATATCAACTGGCTCCGGAAAGTTAAACAGATTTGTAAATTACTTCTTTTAAAAAATCTTAATCCTTCCAATAGTTATTAGCTTCTGAAGTTTTCTGTCTAACTGCTCAATGATGATGTCACGTCCCGGGAGCTGTGCATGATGGGAGAATATCCCCATAGGAGCTGGACAGCTCCCGGGATGTGAGTCATCAGAAAGCAGTTAGACAGAAATCAGCAACTCAACTTCAGAAGCTAATAACTATTGGAAGGATTAAGATTTTTTAATAGAAGTAATTTACAAATCTGTTTAACTTTCCGGAGACAGTTGATATATATATATATATATATATATATATATATATATATATAAAAAAAAAAAGTTTTGGCCTGGAATACCCCATTAAGGGTTCTAGGTTTAATTTATAATGATCTTCTAATTTACCTGAGATTTGTATACCTAAGTATTTAAAGTGCTCATCTATTTTTAATATTTTTATTTCGTTTTCTATGAATATATTATTCTCCCCCAATGGAAGGAGTACTGATTTGGACCAGTTTATTTCTAACCCTGAGAAACTCCCATATTCCTTGATAATCTCCATCACTCCGGTCAGATCCGACTGTTTTTCCCAAAAAAGCAGGATATCGTGTGCATATAAGGATATTTTGTCCTCTCTCCCCCTTGCACCAAACCCGCCAATCTCCTTCTCCTCTCTGATCTTAACAGCCAAAGGTTCCATGCTCATAGCAAACAGCAAGGGGGAGAGAGGGCATCCCTGTCTGGAGCCTCTTGAGAGCGAAAATTGCTCGGATAATTTCCCATTGATCGACACTCTTGCCTTAGGTTCAGAGTATAACAGTCGGATCATGTCTATATATGTTTTCCCAAAGCCGCATTTTTCTAATACTGCCCACAAGAACTCCCACTCCACCCTGTCGAAAGCCTTAGTGGCATCTAAAGACAGGATGGAGTGGGATTCCCCGCCCTGTAATTTTCCCATATCTATATTCGTAAGGACTCTATATATATTGTGTCGGGCCATGTGATCTTCCTGAATTAACTCTGTGATATTACTCTGTAATCTAATGGCTAATGCTTTGGCGAAAATATTATAACCGCTTCCCGCATTGAGTCCGGTAATTTCCCGGTCACCATGCTGGTCTCAATCACTCTATGTAATGCCGGGATCAAAATTCCGCCAAACCTTCTATATACCTCAAAGGGTAGTCCATCGCTTCCAGGTGTTGTATTACCCCTAATCTGATCTAGCGTTTTATTCAATTCTATTCTAGTTAATGGAGCATCTAAGGTTTGTTTTTCCATTTCGGGGAGTCTAGGGAGTTCCATTTGGTCCAAGTAATTTTGCGTTTCCTTTATTTCCTTATGATATTCAGACCTATATAATAACTCATAATATTATCTAAATTCCCTTATTATTTCCTTTTTTTTCTATACACCAATCTCCTTCTTTATTCCTTATCCCAGAAATTCTTTGCTTAGTGTGTTGATTTGAGACAATTGCCATCAAATACTTGTTAGGCTTCCCTGCCTGTACAAATCTTTGCTGGCCTTGAAAAATCAATTTATTTTTACTCTTTTCCATCATATATTCATTAAATTCATTTTGTAGCTTATTTAATTTTTCCTTACTCTCTTCTGATGAATTTTGTGTATATTCCTTCACTGTATCCCTAAGATTACTTATTAAGCCCTCCTCTTTTGATTTCAACTCTTTTTTTCCACTTTATTGCTCTTATTATTTCCCCTTTTAGGTAAGCTTTACAGGTCTCCCAGACAACCGGGTCACTTGCTGTGCCCCAGTTGTTTGCAAAAAACTCCCTCAAGTTTTTTTCTATTGTGGCATTCTCTATCAAATTTAACCAGTGAGGGTAAATTTTCTGGAACCCATCTCTTACCTCTTCTTCTGTTTTTATCAGTACTTCTAGAGCCGCGTGGTCCGACAGACATCTAACCCAATAATGTATTTTTATCACCTTATTTAAACTAGAGTCCTTTCCCAGGCATATATCTATTCTGGACATAGTCTGACAGGTCTTGTTCCAACATGAATATTCTTTCTTTTGAGGGTTGTAAATCCTCCAAATATCGCTGAGTCCCAGTTCATTACATACTTTCGCCAGGGGGGTGCAACCCACCTCTCCTTTACTCCCGCTTGCCCTCCATCTATCTAACCTCTCATCTAGGATGCAGTTCATATCCCCCATGGCAAACACAGGGCATTCTCTGCAACTCACACAAAAATCAAATAATTTAAGAAGGACCGCGGATGAGAAAGGCGGGGGTATATATACAAATGCTAATACACATCTTAAATTTTCTAGTCTCCCATATAAAAAAAACAAACCTCCCCTCATCATCTACCCTTTTTCTAATTAATTCCCAATTTAAGTTTCTACGGATTAACACCGAAACCCCCCGTGAATATGCCATGAAGAGAATGGTAATAATGTCCTCAAACATTACGATTAAAATCCATTACTGTTTCTCTCGTTAAATGTGTCTCAACTAACCCGACTATACCTGGTGCGTGCTTCATAATAATTCCCGTTACCGCTGATTTTTTTATTTTATCCCCAAGTCCTCGTACATTCCATACCACAGCCTTAACAGTCATCCGCGGTCATTCTCTTACAGTCCAGTTGAACACAATAAACACCGTAGTGAGAAGGAAGAGAAAAGGAAATTAAAAAAATTTAAATTAAATTAAAATATAAACATTTTTTGAGAAAAAAAATCCCTTTAAAAAAAAAAAAAAAAACTTTCCCAGGGTTCCCCAAAACTTGCCCCCACACCTATTCTTTTAGTACAGTTTGTTCACTGTGGCAGCAGTTTCATCCTTATAACAACACAGATATAAGAGGATCTCACCCGAATCTCAGCTGGGTCCCTGGAGCAGCCATGGATCAGCCTCCTCAGTGTGTCTTCCTCCAGTAGCTCCAGGGTCACACTCTCACTCTGTCTGCATTCTCAGCACAACACAGATCCGGGTTCCTCCCACTCACTACCTCTTCTGAGCCTCCACTCCAGATCACAGCATTGTCGGCACCTGTGTGTGCTGTTGTTCGTGTGGGGGCCACTACGCTCACAGTCCACTGCTCCCCACTCGCTACTGCTGTGTCAGGTCAAGTCCCTCTGCTCCACCGCCATCCGGCACACTCACATCCCAGCATTCAGCGCAGCTGAGCGGTGTCCCAGACCAGCAGCATGTGTTTGGTCCATGGAAGGGGCAGGAAGCGGGGGGAGGAGCCTCTCAACCTCCTCGCATCACATCCTGTCCCCTCCCTACTATTTTTGTTGAGGCAGGTGCTAGCGATGGGCGACAGCAATAATACTACCCTCGGAGGAGCCGAAGTGTCCCCTGTGAAGTTACCTACTAATCACCTTCAGCTTATTATACATTTGTATGTACAAAAATTATATATATTTTTAGTGTTGAGTGTACACGTACAGTACATCGATATTTTCTGTGTACAGTCCTGACTTGCTTTTTGTGTACATAGACATGTGTACATAGACTATTTTTTTTCTATGTACAAACCTTACTTACTATTTATGTACACAGATACAAGGATATCTTTCTGTGTACAGAACCATATACATTTTTACTATACATTTATCAACACTCCAACATGTTTCAGATGCATTCACTCGATAAGTGCAACATTTATCATAAGAGTTCTTATGAAGCTGGTGGTATATACATGAAGCAGGCGTGTAAGGATCTGCAGTCCACCTACACTAGGAGTTCAAAGCAATATACAAATTGGCGTGTAAGGATCAGCAGTCCACCTACACTATGAGTTCAATTGAAAAAGTGAACACGGCCTTAACCACAACTCAGCCGGGTGCAGTCCTTAATGAATCTCCTACAAGCTAGGAGTCTCTTGACTTAATAGTCAGGCACAAGCTTCATGGTTACGTTACATAGTTAGTACGGTCCAAAAAAGACATATGTCCATCAAGTTCAACCAGGGAATTAAGGGGTAGGGGTGTGGCGCGATATTGGGGAAGGGATGAAATTTTATTGCTGAACTTTAAACTGGAACAACTTAGCACAGTCGTGCTAGGCACAATTCTTGAACTTGGTTGCTGTAAGACAAAAATGGTTAGACAGAAAACAATAAGAAATTACTTTAGAGTCTCTTTAGAAGACGTTCTTCTTCACTCTTGTAGTGCCTCTCTTGGTTCCCCTATATCTGCCAACATCAGGGGCAGGGTTAGAATTAACATAGCTTTGCCACACCACATTGGTGAGGATAGAGTGGTGGAAAGCAGCTTGAGAAGGGGTTATAGGCTTACTAGCCGGGATCACAGTGGGGCAATAGGGCTTGAGCACCATCTCCAAATTAGGAACAACCCATGACCCTTTCATTGGTACCTCATGAACTGGCAAACTCTCACTGCTCCGAGAGGGCCTTGGTACATCTGTGGGTACCCCAGGGTTAGACAAACTCTCACTGCTCCGAGAGGGTCTAGGTACCGACTTGGGTGGCCGCAACTTTGGCCTGTTTTCTTCACCCTGTGCAGAACTTGACTCTCGACGGTATGAAGAAGATGAAGAACTTGACTCTTTACTGTACATAGAAGATGGTCGACTGGACTCATTAAGCTCCTCCTCCTTGGGTATGCTGGTGGAGGCTTTAGGAGCAGACCTTGTTGGCCTCAAGTTGAAGGGATCGAACTCCCAATCCGTTGACGGGAAATATTTGAAAGGAAGCTGTGTTGGGGCTGTTGGTCTTGTGACCGGTGCAGCCCATTCTCCACGAATGCTCTGGAAAGGGGTGTACTCCACAATTTCACCCACCTCCAAGGTGTAGAACTTCTTTTGGAGATATGGCCTTTGCACTGCTCGCCGGTTTATGAGGATGGTCTGCCCAGTGTGGCAGTCAAGGAGTGTCCCATAACCTCTGACCTTGTGAAACTTGGCCACAGTTGCTCTTCTCCTTTCTAATGGCTCCTCCCCTTCTCTGGGGTGATCCCATTTACGGATGTACAATGCCTCCATTTCTTTGGTGCTCTTGATACCGCACTCTTTCTTCATAAGGCAAATGTACGTGCTTTGGAGCATAGAGTTCTTTGTGTCAGGCCTTTAACTTTTCCATCAATTCGGCCAGCTCGGCTTCTTGATGGGCCCTTTCCCTTTCTGCAGTTGGGATTGGTGGGAGTGTTTTCCCAGGTAACGGTTGAAGTACTCTGTGCATGTACTCGATCAGCTCCGGCTCATCTCCGAACACCCATTGCGGCAGTTTTGGTGAGCACGGTCGTGCACTTGGCAAACTTGATCGAGGTATGACCTCAGGGCTGGTGGAGGAAAGATAGGCTGCTTCTCACCACACATACATTGAGCAGGATGTACACCTGACTGCATGTTCCAACATGGAGGCCATCTAATTATGGGGATTTCACAGATTTATCGCCAACAACAGACAATATATATTAAAAATTAATTCTCTGTAGTCCTTGTGAGTTAAAGCCTCTACATTTTAAGTAAAGTAACACTCACAGCGATCTCAAACTCCTGATTTCAAGCTCTCAGAATTATAACTCTCTTAGCAATATCACTCTTTGCAAAGCTCACTCACAGACAGAGCTCGCTCACACAGAGTCCCAAGCTAAGATTTATATGCCTGTGTGTGACTACCCCTCCCCTAGAGGTAGACTTGAAGAAAAAAAAAGCATTCTAGCAGTGATCCCTTATGTCAAACTTTACTCACAATTCACTCCTCACAGCAGATCATCACTCCATACAGCAGAGATATTTCAGAATTATAACTCTCTTAGCAATACCACTCTTTGCAAAGCCCACTCACAGACAGAGCTTATTACCTCACTTAAACTTAGTAAACCAAACAACAAAAATATCTCACACTCAAGTAAATGTTCTAGGAATTGTAGCCTATGTCAATTTCCAATTCTTGCCACTGTTGTGTACACTAATTAACTCTTCTCTCTCTTGCGTGTGCGAGATGCCCTG
This sequence comes from Hyla sarda, assembly GCF_029499605.1. Classification (NCBI taxonomy): domain Eukaryota; kingdom Metazoa; phylum Chordata; class Amphibia; order Anura; family Hylidae; genus Hyla; species Hyla sarda. The sequence goes on along the minus strand of NC_079197.1, from coordinate 64,571,423 downwards.
CCTGGTCAGTAGGTGCTCTTGCGAGCTAAACATAATGCACGTAATCAAAAGGTAACCTAGGTATGGTTTATCTGTTGTGTTCTAGGGATAAGAGCGTGTAGCCAATGGACCCTAGTAGCCAGTTTATTGGTAGAAAGCCTCAGGCAAGCCGGTAAGGTTCTCAGTGTACTAAACAGGTAACTAATATGGCAAACATGTCTAGTGAGATTCAAAAATATCTAGTCAGAGTCAGAACTGCAAAGTATCTCATGTAAATAATATCATCCTGTTACTAAATTCATGAACCAAGTAATCCTGTTCATGAGTTTACCCATGTTTATGTATGTACCTCAAAAAAGTTAAGTAGCTTTGTAGAGATAGACAGCCTGATTGATGGCCATTCAAGAAGTTATGCTCAGGACTGTTATTAACCAACCTTCACTTCTTCCCTCTGTCTTAGTGGACAGACGTCAAGGCCGACTTATTTTAAGTAATGGGGTTTGTGGTGTCCCGGTACTGTATTGCATACCGTACCTAGTGTAGAGTTCCCCAAAGTCAGAGTTACTATGCTCAGGTAGGATCCCTCAGGTGGGACAGGCCCTAGTCGCCTCTCCTCTACTCTAATTCTGTACTGTTTATACATGTATATATTTAATAATAATGTATATTTAATATAATGTATAGTATGCTTACCTTGTTTGGCGTCGCAGGACCTTCGGTCATGTGACCATGTTAAAACCTCTATGGTATGTTAGAGGACCTTTTAGAGGTCCTTGGGTCATATGCTACCCATAAACCTTTGTAATGGTGATTGACATCAGTATTGGACCAATTAGCTCTAGTCCAGCCTCTGCCCATATAAGGGAGCTGTAGCGTATTATCGTTCTCTTGGGTTGCTGCTCCCATGGATCCCGGACTAGCAGGACGGATCTGCACAACTTTCAAAGACACGCTAGGCCAGAAGACCTACCGGCCTCAGCTGAACTAAACTGTGAGTTCTAAACTAATCCCCGCTAAAGCTAGCGTGACTACTGGACCGCAACTAAATCCCCTAAATGCAGTGGAACAATGCATATCACCCTAAAGACTTTGTTCTGCTTAAGGTCCCAACCTTTGTCAATCTCCAAGAGAATCTGCATTTGTAGAGCCTGTTCCTGTTGTGAAGATGCATAAAATCTTCAGTAAAAGTTCCAACTGTTTTCAGCAAACTCTCCAGTTGTGGACATTCAATTATTCTCTACCTCCCTATCGCTCTTGGGAAGGGTGGCAGTAGGACAAGCATTACAGAGGAGCCCGCACCCTGGCGTCACGAATAGTAAGGGTTATCCAGACACCCTTTAGTCACCGCACAACTACACCCAATATACCATACTCCCCCAGGCTATCACATAGCAAAATATTTCCAGAAACATGAGGGGGGAACTCACCGATGTGAAATACTGTAAATTTCAAGGGTCCTAGTAAAGGGTCTAAATACTTATGTTCATGTGAAATTTTTGTTTTTCTTTATAAAATGTGCAAATTTTTACTTTTTTATTATAGGATATAGTGCAGAATAATGGTGGAAAATATATATTTTTTTAACTTATATGAGGGGGGAACTCACCGATGTGAAATACTGTAAATTTCAAGTGTCCTAGTAAAGGGTCTAAATACTTATGTTCATGTGAAATTTTTGTTTTTCTTTATAAAATGTGCAAATTTTTACTTTTTTATTATAGGATATAGTGCAGAATAATGGTGGAAAATATATATTTTTTTAACTTAAACACAATGGGTTTTTACTAGTGGGAAAAGTTTCAGACTTGTAGGATTCCTCTCTATTTACTATTGGGAAAAGTCGGGAACATTTTCTTACCAGCTTTTTCTAGGTCGATATTTCCAGCCATTTACCCACAGGATTTTCTGTGAATTCAATAGTAAATTGTTCGGGTTGTGAAACCACGCCCGTTTTCTGGCCGTTCACGCCCCTTTTGTGAAAGACCACGCCTATTTTTCGGCTTTTCACAGTGCAATGTCGGGTTTGTCGGATTTTTCAGGCGCACACTGTCGCAAACTGGTGCAGACCGGCGCAGACATGTCTCAGACAAAATAACCAGACAAAAACTGGTCGGTTTCAGCTAAGTTAATGAGGCCCAATGCCTCAATATAACAGAAATGCAAAAAAAAAAAAAAAATTAAAAGGGTCTAAACACTTTCTGAATGCATTGTACATCTCTGCTGTCATCTCTGTTTATCAACCCACCACTCACAATCTTTTTTCAGCCAATGGCCTATTTACCCTTACTTATTACACCCTGTGAAGTAAAGGTAGGACCATGCATAGTTTTCCATAAATTGGTGTACTTACAGAACAAATCTTTACGTCTGCACAGTTTTTGGAGGCAAAAAAATTATAATTTTTCCAATAAGATTGTTAATTTACCTAAAAGAAACTGTGCATACCAGTGTGGTTTGCAATGTACATCCATTGCTTCTGGCTTTATTTTTGAAAGTGCTTTGTGAATTTCCTTGAATTAGTAATCAACTGAGCATTGAGTTATGGCAATAAAATGAAGTTCTGTTTTTTACTTTATAATGTTCATTATTTAATTTTTTTTAAATAAAAAGTGAGACTTACTGTAAAGAATAAATGCATTGTTTATAACAAATGTTTTTTTTCTGTCATGTATATAATGGTTTATGCTATTTTGCAGGCCATTGTCTTCTCCAGTTCTTCCTCACGCTGAGACACATTTAAGGATAGAACACTTTGCTAGCAGGTCTGTATAAAAAATGATGATCCATACTGTTGTATCATTGTTTCTTTTATTTCTGTTCCGTTCTGTTAAATTATTTGTATATACAGTGATCCATCAACTTACATTGGCCTCAGCTTACAATATTTTCAACATACAGAGGCCTTTTCAGGACCATTGTTACTTGAAACCATACTCAACATACAATGTTGAGACAGTCCAGATCTGCGAAATGTGTCAATAGCTGGAAGAACTGACCAATCAGAATGGGCATTTCACTGGTAAAACCACCTGTATTACTGAAGTGTATGCACTGACTGGCTGCCTAATATCGCCTCCCTACAGTACAGGGAGGTACTACATCTTTTGTGCAAGGGTTATCTGCTCTTTTGCACACTAGGTGTGTGGGTGTACTTCACAGGACCTTGAAGAAGCTCCTGCCCTCTACACAGACAGGCAGTGATTTATACACTGCTCAAAAAAATAAAGGGAACACTTAAACAACACAATGTAACCAAGTCAATCACACTTCTGTGAAATCATACTGTCCACTCAGGAAGCAACACCGATTGACAATCAATTTCACATAATGTTGGGCAAATGGAACAGACAACAGGTGGAAATTATAGGCAATTAGCAAGACGCCCCAATAAAGGAGTGGTTCTGCAGGTGGTGACCACAGACCACTTCTCAGTTCCCATGTTTCCTGGCTGATGTTTTGGTCACTTTAGAATGCTGGTGGTGCTTTCACTCTAGTGGTAGCATGAGATGAAGTCTACAACCCACATAAGTGGCTCAGGTAGTGCAGCTCATCCAGGATGGCACATCAATGCGAGCTGTGGCAAAAAGGTTTCCAGAGCATGGAGGCACTACCAGGAGACAGGCCAGTACATCTGGAGACATGGAGGAGGCTGCAGGAGGGTAACAACCTAGCAGCAAGACCGCTACCTCTGCCTTTGTGCAAGGAGGAGCAGGAGGAGCATTGCCAGATCCCTGCAAAATTACCTCCAGCAGGCCATAACTGTGCATGTGTCCACTCAAACGGTCAGAAACAGACTCCATGTGGTATGAGGGAACCCACGTCCACAGGTGGGGGTTGTGCTTACAGCCCAACACCGTGCAGGACATTTGGCATTTGCCAGAGAACACCAAGATTGGCAAATTCGCCACTGGTGCCCTGTGCTCTTCACAGATGAAAGCAGGTTCAAACTGAGCACATGTGACAGAGCGTGACAAAGTCTGCCTGGAACATCCTCCAGCATGACCGGTATGATGGAGGGTCAGTAATGGTGTGGGGTGGCATTTCTTTGGGGGCGGCACAGCCTTCCATTTGCTTGCCAGAGGTAGCCTGACTGCCATTAGAAACCGAGATGAGATCCTCAGACCCCTTGTGAGACCATATGCTGGTGCAGTTGGCCCTGGGTTCCTCCTAATGCAAGACAATGCTAGACCTCATGTGGCTGGAGTGTGTCAGCAGTTCCTGCAAGAGGAAGGCATTGATGCTATGGACTGACCCGCCCGTTCCCCAGACCTGAATCCGATTGAGCACATCTGGGACTCCTGGACAGTCTGTGGTGCAATGTGACGTTGGTGGAATGAGCGAGACATCATCAGTCCAGGTCTAGGAGGACATCCCTCAGGAGACCACCTTATCAGGAGCATGCCCAGGCGTTGTAGGGAGGTCATACGGGCACATGGAGGCCACACACACTACTGAGCCTCATTTTGACTTGTTTTAAGGACATTGCCTCAAAGTTGGATCAGCCTGTAGTGTGATTTTCCACTTTGATTTTGAGTGTGACTCCATATCCAGACCTCCTTGGGTTGATAAATTTGATTTCCATTGATAATTTTTGTGTGATTTTGTTGTCAGCACATTCAACTATGTAAAGACAAAAGTATTTGAAACCATTAGTTCATTCATTCAGATCTAGGATGTGTTATCTTAGTGTTCCCTTTTAAAATTTTTGAGCAGTGTAGCTCTCTTATTTTCATATGTAAGGGCTTGCTTTGTCCGTATTTATTCTGTCCTCCTTATGTGTGAGGGTACATAACTTGACAGACAGCTAAACCTTCCCCGGCAATTCATTGACAAAAGAGCAATGTCAGAATTAAGCTTTTATTGCAAGGATAATATGTGGTGAAACTGAGGAACAGAAAAGAAACAAATATGTGAACGACATGTAAATTACATAAAAAACAAATACATTAGATGATGGTAAGCATTCATTAGAGTATACACAGGTATATGCCCAGCAGCATTCTATTCTATCTAAATGACAAGCATTTTTCCTAGCTGCTGTATAATCAGTATAAAACACCAGGAAAATATGAAAACACAGCAATATGCATACAGATCACACCTATATCGTTATATAGTTTTGTGAACTTACCGGCAATGCTACCATAAGCTTTGATAGAGAGGATTGCTCAGGATCCTTCTAGCCATGTGGTTACTTCTGAATTGGATGTAAAATGAGGAAATAGCTGCTATGGGTTGAGCTGATGATTAGTGTTGCTCGCGAATATTCGCAAAGCAAGATTATTTTTTTTTAGTTTTTTTTTCCACAGTACACATATCAGTGATCACCCCTCTCTGCTTCTAGCTTGTGTGGTGTAAAGAAGGCTCTAATAATACTGTGTGAGACTGGCGTGCGAATTTTCGCATATGTGAAAAATTGCATATGCTAATTTTTGCATACGCTAATTTTCGCATATGCGAAAATAAAACGCGAATATTACGAATATGCGAATTTAGCGAATATATGACGAATATTCGTCCATATATTCGCAAAATATCGCGAATTCTAATATGGCCTATGCCGCTCAACACTACTGATGATGTCATCGAAGTTTATAGGCTACAGACTATGAAAGTTGAAATGGGTCAAACTTCTAATTTGAAGAGCTACAGTGTATGCAAGCGCCCATTAGATGGTGCTGTTACAACATGAACAGATAATTATACACTATAAATACAAAGCATAGTAACCTATACATTCATAACAAGTCACAAAACTGCTGAAGGCATGACAGTATTAGTGATCTACTTATTTTTCTTTAATCCTCACCTTTTACTGTTAATGGATGACAATTTTGGGCTTTAGAACCAATTACCAGGTTTCCACCGTTTTCTGGTTTCAACATAAAATGGTTATCCTGGAAGCAATTTATATTGTAACTGAAGGACTGAAGGACATCATCCAGCCATCCACTCTGTCTTTGTCCAAATCCCTTTCTGAAAGCAGCTCCTGACATATACAGACCATGTGGTTTCTTTCCAGCACTGATTAATCATGCTCTCTTTAGTGCTGAGAACTGGGAGGTGTATGCAGCCTCAGCCAATCACACAGTGAACCTCTCTCTGCTGCTCAGAGCAGGAGGGTGGGGGCTTGCAGCGCAGAGCTGCAATGATTGCTGGGAGATGTAAGCAAGAGGAGGGAAGAGTGACAAAGAATATCAAGCAGTCAGAGAAGACAACAGGGGCCACTGAAGCCATTCATATCAGGCAGGATGGCTTACAGAGAGCCTATTCAGGTAGTATAGTGGCTTTGGAGATTTTCTTAATATATGGAGTACCCCTTTTAGTCTCTTGGGTATCTTGTTCACCAAAGCTTCAGATGTAGCCTCGTCTACTCCTCCATGATAGTAACATAGTTCATAAGGTTGAAAAAAGACCAGAGTCCATCAAGTTCAACCTATATTCCTAATAAGGCCGTACTGAGGAAGGCAAAAAAAAAAAAAAAAAAAAACTAATCTTAGAGGTAAAAATTCTTTCCCAACTCCAAACTCAGAATAAATCCCTGGATCAACCTTCTGTCCATATACATCTAGTATCCATAACCTGTAATGTTATTTCTCCCCAAAAATGCATCCAGGCCCCTTTTGAACTCTTTTACAGAGTTCACCATGTCCACCTTCTCCGGGAGAGATTTCCACAGTCTCACTGTTCTTATAGTGAAGAACCCCCATCTGTGCTGTTGTAGAAACCTTCTTTCCTTTAAATGTAGATGATGCCCCTTGTTATAGATACAATCTTTGATATAAATAGATCATGGGAGGATCTCTGTACTGTCCCCTGATATACAGTGTGGGCCATTTATATGGATAAATCTTAATAAAATGGGAATGGTTGGTGATATTAACTTCCTGTTTGTGGCACATTAGTATATGTGAGGGGGGAAACTTTTCAAGATGGGTGGTGACCATGGTGGCCATTTTGAAGTCGGACATTTTGAATCCAACTTTTGTTTTTTCAATAGGAAGAGGGTCATGTGACACATCAAACTTATTGGGAATTTCACAAGAAAAACAATGATGTGCTTGGTTTTAACATAACTTTATTCTTTTATGAGTTATTTACAAGTTTATGACCACTTAAAAAATGTGTTCAATGTGCTACCCATTGTGTTGGATTATCAATGCAACCCTCTACTCCCACTCTTCACACACTGCTAGCAACACCGCAGGAGAAATGCTAGCGCAGGCTTCCAGTATCCGTAGTTTCAGGTGCTGCATGATGGGCTGTTCTGTCCAGCCAGGGTTCCATAACCAGTTACCATTTGCCATAGTCTGTCAATAATGAGAGTTCATTAGCTAGGTTATAGCACCATCTAGTGGTGTTAAGTTGTATAACATCTTGTTTTTCTTGTTGTAATAATTCTGCCTTGTGGGTGGTGCTACACATTGTGGGTTCTTGCAATGCACTCTGGGAAGGAGAAGACAGGGATGGTTTATGCTGGATGTCAGACTACATACTGTGTGAACATGTAAGAAGACAGAACAGTAAAACAGATGCTAGTCACCAGCGATAGTGGATCTGACTATATGGAGCCGCCATCAGCCACACGGTCCTGCGCACATGATTGCAGCAGTTGCACTCTCACAAGAAGTGAGAGTGTAACCCCCAGCAAGCACAGCTCAATCCAAACCACACTGAAGTCTGTTCCGACATAGACTGAGCCTGCACAGAGTCACTAAGCAGCCAGCAACAGGAACACCATGTCCACCAGCCAGGCATCATCATGCAGGACAAGGTCACAAGCAAGCCACTCTAGCAAGTCCTCCATAAAAGAAATGGCTGTTCTCGCCCACGCAGAAGCTGAGGCTGCAAAAGTAAGGGCTTCCTTTGCTGCACAAGAGATGCAACTAAAGATATCGCTGGAAAAACTTGCAGCAGAGAAAGAAGCGGCAGCCGCAATAGCCAAAGCAGAGTGCTTAGAAGCCATAGACTGTTCTGAATCTGAGAAGCACAGCCAAGTACTCGGACCAGACTTAGATCAACAAGATCCAGCACAGCGCGTCTCAGAATATGTCTACCAGCATCCCAAGACAGATGACACCTATAATCCAGTATATCAGTAAGCGTATACAGAGTGTCAAAGACCCTACCTTGAATCACAGTACCTCGAGCAAGACGGTATGCGGCAAAGTTATCCCGACCACAACTACCGCTCTACAGGACAAAAGCTAAGACCTTCGCTTCAACTTAAAGGGACACCCTTCGCGTCAGAGCAGTATTATACAGACTTTCCTAAGCCAGAAACTTCCAAAAGGTATGGTGATACACCACACACGCAGCATAGCAGCACACCGGGTAGTGTTGGCGCCAACCATGCGGTCATGGACTTTGCTAAGTTCTTTGCTAAACGCGAACTGGCTACCAAGGGACTTATAAGGTTCACTGATCGCCCCGAGAGCTACAGGTCATGGCGAGCCTCCTTCCAGAACGCAATACGGGACTTAGATCTTTCTTGTAGTGAAGAGTTAGTTCTCTTGGTAAAATGGCTTCGAAATGAATCTGCCGAACATGCCAAAAGAATCAGAGACATTGACATAAACTATCCGGGCAAAGGCCTAAAGATGGTGTGGGAAGCTATAGAAAATGCTTTATATAAAAGAATTGAAACTTTTCCCAAAATAGTGGGTAGGAGTTACCAAAAGCTCAGGGAACTCAGTGACTTGTTAATAGAGTTACAGGTTGCTCAGGCAGAAGGATATCTACCAGGGCTAGAATTCCTGGACACCGCCAGAGGTGTTAATCCAATTGTCCAAAAACTCCCTTATAACCTACAGGAGAAGTGGATCACGCATGGTTCTCATTACAAACATTCTCATAACATACTATTTCCTCCCTTTAAAGTGTTTGTAGACTTTGTTGCTCAACAGGCAAGGATCAGAAATTACCCCAGTTTTGATTTTACACTGTCATGTCCCACTGCACCTGGTGTCAAACCTCACAAAACACCAGTGGCAGTCCACAAAACTAATGTTGCTTCCACAGGTTCTCCTTACAGGTTGTTCAAGCCTTCTCAAGAAGGGAACAAACTGGAAGACGTTAGCAAGCAATGCCCCTTGCACAAGAAACCTCATCCTCTACTGAAATGCAGATCCTTCAGGGAGAAGTCTTTAGAGGACCGCAAAGAATTCCTCAAAGAGAACAACAGCTGCTTCAGTTACATAGTTACATAGTTACATAGTTACATAGTTAGTACGGTCAAAAAAAGACATATGTCCATCAAGTTCAACCAGGGAATTAACCCCTTAAGGACGCAGGACGTAAATGTACGTCCTGGTGAGGTGGTACTTAACGCACCAGGACGTACATTTACGTCCTAAGCATAACCGCGGGCATCGGAGCGATGCCCGTGTCATGCGCGGCTGATCCCGGCTGCTGATCGCAGCCAGGGACCCGCCGCCATTAACCCCTCAGGTGCCGGGATCAATACAGATCGCGATCAATACAGATCGGCAGTTCGCGATTAAAATGAACGATCGGATCGCCCGCAGCGCTGCTGCGGGGATCCGATCATTCATAACGCCGCATGGAGGTCCCCTCCGTGCGGCTCCCGGCGTCTCCTGCTCTGGTCTGTGATCGAGCAGACCAGAGCAGGAGATGACCGATAATACTGATCTGTTCTATGTCCTATACATAGAACAGATCAGTATTAGCAATCATGGTATTGCTATGAATAGTCCCCTATGGGGACTATTCAAGTGTAAAAAAAAATGTAAAAAAATGTAAAAGTAAAAGTAAAAAAAAAGTGAAAAATCCCCTCCCCCAATAAAAAAGTAAAACGTCCGTTTTTTCCTATTTTACCCCCAAAAAGCGTAAAAAAATTTTTTTATAGACATATTTGGTATCGCCGCGTGCGTAAATGTCCGAACTATTAAAATAAAATGTTAATGATCCCGTACGGTGAACGGCGTGAACGAAAAAAAATTTAAAAAGTCCAAAATTCCTACTTTTTTAATACATTTTATTAAAAAAAAAATATAAAAAATGTATTAAAAGTTTTTTATATACAAATGTGGTATCAAAAAAAAGTACAGATCATGGCGCAAAAAATGAGCCCCCATACCGCCGCTTATACGGAAAAATAAAAAAGTTATAGGTCATCAAAATAAAGGGATTATAAACGTACTAATTTGGTTAAAAAGTTTGTGATTTTTTTTAAGCGCAACAATAATATAAAAATATATAATAATGTGTATCATTTTAATTGTATTGACCCTCAGAATAAAGAACACATGTCATTTTTACCAGAAATTGTACGGCGTGAAAACAAAACCTTCCAAAATTAGCAAAATTGCGTTTTTCGTTTTAATTTCCCCACAAAAATAGTGTTTTTTGGTTGCGCCATACATTTTATGATATAATGAGTGATGTCATTACAAAGGACAACTGGTCGCGCAAAAAACAAGCCCTCATACTAGTCTGTGGATGAAAATATAAAAGAGTTATGATTTTTAGAAGGCGAGGAGGAAAAAATGAAAACGTAAAAATTAAATTGTCTGAGTCCTTAAGGGGTTAAGGGGTAGGGGTGTGGCGCGATATTGGGGAAGGGATGAGATTTTATATTTCTTCATAAGCATTAATCTTATTTTGTTCCAGGAATGTATCT